>NC_141991.1:45354737-45989737 GCF_049901715.1 Pseudonaja textilis
AGTATCAAAGTTTTCACAAGAGGTTAGGAAGTTCTTTGGAGAGACAAATGAGACTGGTATACCTCAGGGAATGGCATAAATTCTACAAAATGGCTCAGATTTTTGAATTAGGGCATATCTGCAATCATTGTGCAGAAAGGAAACATTTTATACAACAGAACATTTAAAAAATGTCAAACATTCAATAAAACATACTCATTAAAAGGATAGGAAATGGAAGGGATAACACAATTTAGAGGTGCTAAATATACAGTAAAATACACAGTTAAATATACTTCACTATTTATTTAACAAATTAATACCTACACAATATAGAATGCTTAAAATATGCAGATTGGGAAGATTTTAGATCTGGAAGCTGTCGTTGCAAGTAGGACTACAGTGGAATCAGTGTGTGAAAGGGTGTGGAAGAAAGTTTCTACTGGATTTAGCAAAGGATTGGGGCCATTCAAAGATTTGAGGCCCAAGGATTAGGGTCATCCCCCATTCCATCTTCTGCTTTTCTTTACACTCGTGACATCTATATACAATATATACAATATAGTATATACTATATTCAGAACTAAGTTTGATGTTGCATTTGTATTACTGCTTGCTATCATGCTACATTCATGCTCTAGATTAGGAAAAACACCAATATGAAAATAAGAAAAGCATGTTTCTCTTAGAACAAGAATTTTTCACTTTTATTATATTGATGGTTCCTTAGATCCAACTCAGATTTCATTCAAATATGGGTGTGCATTTCATTTATTAGGAATTCTCTAACTAAATAAAGATATCCAGAGAAGTCCCAAACAACTCAGAAACCCCCTCCTTCAAGATTTTAAAATTTCGCCTCCGGTGTTGTAGAAAGAATTTTGAGTATCATTAATCTCAAGAAAAACATTTACTTGATTTTAGGAGAGATTGCACTATTTTATTGTGTGGGGTGTATGTGTGTGTGTTGCAGAATTTGTATCACAGTGTAAGTGCCAACTGAATCATCAAACTGATAACTCTGAATTGTATTGATTTCATAGCCTTCCCCATCTACGTTCATCAGTTCCTGGTAACATTTTGCTATGTAATTAGTTCTTTATTTGGATAGTTATTATGTTTTTATGTTGCTATGTATTTTACTCTGTCCTTTGTTTTTACCTTTTTGTGTCCTTTGTACTATTAGTTCAATGATCGAAAGCCAATTAGCACAATAGTTATACATTTGAGAATTCATGACGGGTTTCTGTATTCTGTAAAGATAGGTTAACCAATTGCCTAGTAATTATCAATCAAAACAGAATAAACAAATAGGATTCTTTAGTGTGTGACAATCCTACTAACTGTTTTCAAGTGGGAGGAATTAATCCTTCAGAAAAGTTAGTATACTGATACCTGAAATTGCCTGAGAATATAATGTTCGGACTTTTTGCAGTTAGAAAGTGTTACTTGATTTAAAGCTCATTGAAAGAGTGCTTCTCACTCTTTTTGCAGTGTAAGGTATCATGAAAAGAACAAAAGCTTAAAATATATGTCTAACAGTCCTTGCATTCAAATGTGGTGAGTGAGACACTGCTCTGGATATTGTATCTACCAATGTAATATACTGATTAAAGTGGGGGATTAGGAGTGGGGAAAGCCTTCAACCATGGATAGTCACTGACTGACTCTGGACTAGTTACTTTTCTCTATCCAACTTACTTTACAACATTGTTGGTATGAGGACAGATAGGAGAAGGGTGCACTATATCTACCACCTTGAGCTCCTGAACAATAGATAAGATATAAATCTAACAGAAATGCGCATTTTCTGCAGACAAATTTAGGGAGAGAATGGCTCAGGAAATACAATTCATTTCCAGGTGGCTATTGTTAAGGAATACTGCAAAAGCTCTTCATCCACATGTATACCTGTTCAGTGATGGAAAGTGGCAAAACTTCTTTTAGTGTGATTGATATCCAGATAGCCATCAGTCCCTCTATCAGTGAAGTCAGCTACTGGCTGGCATTGACAATGGAGCTATAAGAGTAGAGGCACTGAGAAATTAGACAGGAATACCACTAAATCTGAGAAAAAAATAGAATTAAATAAAAAATGTGGAGGTCTGAGCCAGGGAATATTGTGTGTCAGATGGAGAATTCAATGAAACAGTTGGGTAATGAAAAAAAAAAAATGTGTGGCGGAGGGTGGGGGGTGGACATCCTGGAGGTTTACATAGACAACAGATTCCAACAAACAAATTTGCCATTTTTATTTCTCCTGTGCTTGGTTTTCTTTTTTTAATTATCTAGTTCATTTTTCTTCTTCTTTACAAAAATGATCGTGAACAAAATTCTAATTTATTTTCAATTCGATCCATATATCTATTTCCATCACATAGGTGACCATTTAGCCTCTGTCTCTCAAGTAGTTATTACTGTAGAGAATAGATCTTCAGCTTGCCTTTTTTCTACCGGAAAAAGAAAACCTTTGGGAAGAAGCCACAGGGACCAAGTGAATGAAAGTCTAAATTGTTGTGAGTGCCTACTCCTTTCCCAATGTATGCATATAAATAATCAGTTTAGCGTTAATCACAGAAGGCATGTTTTTCCATGTAGCATTTACTTGAATCCATTCTATATGTGTCATTTTTACATAAGATTACTTGCTGAAATGACACAATGGCTGGAATCTCGAAGGGAGTGAGAGTTGAGAGGAAACCGCTCATCGCTTTGTTGACTTGAAGGACTTTGCATTTTGAATGATGCTGGACTAGGTATTTCAGTAAGCAATCTAACATGACAGTTGGCAATGTTGTCAACAGGAATCATCTACACTACAGAATGTGGATTTAACAGAACAATCTTTAATTAGCAGAAAAACACAGTTACACTAGCCCCACGTTACCCTTTTAGAAGCCTGTGGGAAGATGTATTGTGTGATGAAGAGCCAATGAAGGTCCCCTCCCCTTATGGTTGAGTCATCTGGACAGAAATTTCTACATCAGCTCTGCTTTGTCAAAGAGTCTGTATTGGGTTATTTCCATTTCCAATTATCAAGTGACATTAGCAAGCTTATAATGCACCATGGCAACTAGCAACTTTAAAAGTACAGAATTTTTTTTTTGCATGTTTAGTGCAACTATGCCAAATTTATTGTTGACAGATATATACCAGCCCCCCTTCTCTATCTGAAGGGGAAAAAAATATCCCCAATGGAGTGGATTATATTTTACATTCAATGCATTAGTATGGCACATACCTATTTTGTTGTTGCTACTATTGCTGTTGAAGGTGGTTCTGGCTAGAGTGCCTTTGAAAACTCTAAGGAGAACTGGGATAGAACTATTTTTTGTTGAAGAATTTTAATGGAATATGTACGTGTGTATGTGTATGTATGTATGTATGTATGTATGTATGTATGTATGTATGTGTATATATATATGTGTGTATGTATGTATATATATATTTGTTTTCTGAGGTTCTCGCGGGTATTTGTATGTGGATCTTTGGTTGTTCGGGTTTTCTCCCGCGTAAGATTCAAAGTATCTAGGCAACGTTTCGATGAAGTCTCATTCATCATCTTCAGGCTTCTGTCTTCCGGCTCTGTGCTTCTCAGAGTAATGGAGATTGCAGCTGCTTCCTCCTTTTAACTGCCAGTGGGGTGGGACTTGATTGGGTGGGGGCTTGGCTGTGTTCTGATTGGGTGGGGGTGTTTCTCATTGGTAGGGGTTTGGCTGTGTTCTGATTGGTTGGGGGTTGCGTGTTCTGATTGGTTGGAGGCGTGTTCTGTGTTCAGGTGGGGCTTGGTTGTGCTCATGTTAGTCTTAGTTGCTGGGGGATTTGAGTTGGTGAGCTGTGATCTTGCTGTTTGGCTTCTGAGTTCGTGGTCGACACACCCACTCAGAAGATGAGACACGACCATGGACCAGAAGCTGCACTGCAGCTGCATCACTACCCACTTCAAACCCCTCCGAGCCATACATGAAGCAAACCGACACCCACTATGAAGATGCAGCATGACCACGAACTCGAAGCCAAACAGCAAGATCACAGCTCACCAACTCAAATCCCCAGCAACTAAGACTAACCTGAGCACAACCAAGCCCCCACCTGAACAGAACACGCCTCCAACCAATCAGAACACGGCCAGCCCCCAACCAATCAGAACACAGCCAAACCCCCACCAATGAGAACACACCCCCACCCAATCACAACACAGCCAAGCCCCACCCAATCAAGTCCCACCCCACTAGCAGTTAAAAGGAAGAAGCAGCTGCAATCTCACATCACTCTGAGAAGCAAGAGCCGAAGACAGAAGCCTGAAGATGATGAATGAGACTTCATCGAAACGTTGCCTAGATACTTGAATCTTACGCGGAGAAAACCCGAACAACCAAAGATCCTCAGAAAACAATATATATATATATATATATATATATATATATATATATATATATATATATATATATATATATATATATATATGGTATTCAGCTTTGTTGTGCAGTATACAGGTCCTCGATTGAAGGCAGGTTGGTAGTAATTGTTTTTTCTGCAGTCCTAATTACTCTCTGAAGTCTGTGTCTGTCTTGTTGGGTTGCAGAACCAAACCAGACAGTTATAGAGGTGCAGATGATAGACTCAATAATTCCTCTGTAGAACTGTATCAGCAACTCCTTGGGCAGTTTGAGCTTTCTGAGTTGGCGCAGGAAGAACAGTCTTGTTGTGCTTTTTTGACGACGTTTTTGATGTTAGGTGACCATTTTAGGTCATGTGATATAGTAGAATCTAGAAATTTGAAGGTCTCTACTGTTGATACGGTGTTGTTTAGTATTGTAAGAGATGGTAGAATGGGAGGGTTTCTCCTAAAATCTACCACCATTTCTACAGTTTTGAGTGTGTTCAGTTCCAGATTGTTCTGGTTACACCACAAGGCAAGTTGTATAAGTTCCTGTCTGTATGCGGATTCATCGTTGTCTCGGATGAGACCAATCACTGTTGTGTCATCTGCAAACTTCAATATTTCAACAGATGGATCGTTTGAGATGCAGTCATTGGTATATAGGGAAAAGAGAAGTAGAGAAAGAACACAGCCTTGGGGGTGGGGGGGCTGTGCTAATTGTACAGGTATCAGATGTGATTCTGCCTAGCTTCACCTGCTGCTTCCTTTTGCTGGTGGATGTTCATAAATGAATCAAATTCAATATCACCATTTGAATGCTTGCCTGATTTTAAGCCTGCAGTTTGTAAAGGACAGTTTAGGATTAAAAAGACCATGAAAATATATTTACTTAGCATATGGTAAATACATGGACTTACAGTCGTTCAAATGTTAATGTCCAGTCCACCCAGCCATTCAAGAACAGGGTGGTCTATGTTGAAAACCATAAACATTATGATTATGAAAATAAAATGTTTATGAAGTAATATGAATATTATATGATATGGCAAGATAATAATTTTATTCACATAGTAGCCTGTCAATGTTGTTTGCTAACACATACACACAATTATATACACATATACATATACTGTGTGTGTGTGTGTGTGTGTGTGTGAGTGTGTGTGTTTTCTTAAGTTTTCGCGGGTACTTACATGTATGGTATTTAGCTTTGTTTGGGTATTTTCCTATGTCATTATAGTTGTGCTTTTAAAGTTGTAGCAACGTTTCGGCAGAATCTCATCTGCCATCATCAGGCTTCTGTATTGTGTTCATCTGTGAGTCAGACTTTTTTTCATCTGACTCACAGAGCGAGACACAATACAGAAGCCTGATGATGGCAGATGAATTCTGCCAAACGTGCTACAACTTTAAAAGCACAACTACAACTGTGGCGTGGGAAAATACCCAAACAAAGCTGAATACCATACATGTAAGTACCCGTGAAAACTTAAGAAAACACACACACACACACACACACACACACACACACACACTGTATATGTATATGTGTATATATTTGTGTGTGTGTGTTAGCAAACAACATTGACAGGCTACTATGTGAATAAAATTATTATCTTGCCATATCATATAATATTCATATTACTTCATAAACATTTTATTTGCATAATCATAATGTTTATGGTTTTCAACATAGACCACCCTGTCCTGTGTGTCCAATCACATTTGACCAATAAAGAATTCTATCTAAATGAATATAGCTGGAAGGTTAGGTTTCTCTTCCCCATGTACTTAAATCTGCTTCAAAGGAGAGATGAAAAAAACCTTTTGTCTTTAGATATATCTCTAATGATCATCCCAATTTATTCAACGTGTTATATCTTCTCTATTTGCCACTAGAATTAGACAGAAGATGTCTTAATGATTATTGTAAATGCAAATGGAAATGCAAGATTCACTCCAGATGAATATCTGGATTTCTGTGACCTCCTTTTTCCACATCCTTTACTTTGGAGAGAGAAATTTGAAAGTATGGTGTCAAAATACTAAAAGATTTGAAACTATGAATGGTTATTGGAAGACGTCTTTTGCTGTCAAAGATTTCTAATGTATTTTTCCAAAAGAATGGCTCAACTATTTCACAACGAGAAATAGCCAAACACAGCAGTTGATTCACTGTCAAGGCGAGAAGGGCAAGGACAGCAGTTGCGGGTTGAGCAAAGAGTGCAGTAGGTGACTAATAAGATGGTCCATGAACTTCAGTTTAAAAATATCTGTGAGAAGAGCTATCAATTCACACAGCAATGTTATATTCGGGATATATATATATATATATATATATATATATATATATATATATATATATATATATATATATATATATATATATATATATATCAACATAGAGAAGTTATATTCTCCTCAGGATGTCACTTCCCTTGATTGCTATCTTTTCTCAGTAAGGAAGATCTAGATTGGAATATTCTTAATCAAACACTTTGAATATTGGTTGTTAAATAGGAAGTGCTAAACTCTTATTGGATAGAGTGTATTTCAAGGTTTTTCAAATGATATAATAGCATGCAGACAAAACAATTCCTTTGCATAATTAAGAAATATATTTCCACACATCTCTCTCTCTCTCTCTCTCTCTCTCTCTCTCTCTCTCTCTCTCTCGTATTCAGTTTTGTTCGGGTATTTTCCCATGTCATTATAGTTGTGCTTTTAAAGTTGTACCTTAACTCTAACCCAAACCCTAAACCACCACCCCTGATACCTCCAGCTCAAACACACCCCAACCAGGCACCCAGATGAAACCTAGCTTCCTAAAAAATGATAGCCATCCATTTACCCGAAGCCAAGCCGAACTAAAAGCCTCCAATACAGGAAACACAATGTTGCCAGCCAATCAAGACAAAAAAAAATGCTACAAAACAGACAGAAGATATTAGAATCACCAATCAAGCAGAACACAGCAAACTCCAAGACCAATAAACACAGACCAAGACTCCCAAACAATCAGGATGAAGAAAAAACCATTCTGGCACAGCAGTAGGCTAGCACCAAAATTAAAACAGAAATGGCTGTGAAAGCCTGACTCACAGACAAACACAATACAGAAGCCTGATGATGGCAGATGAGATTCTGCCGAAACGTCGCTACAACTTTAAAAGCACAACTATAATGACGTGGGAAAATACCTGAACAAAGATGAATACCATACATGCATGCATGCATACACACACACACACACACACACACACACACACTAAGTTCTCTTCAAGGCCTTCAATTCACGTTGGCTTTAAAAAATCATGTGTTACTTGCAATTCTGTTTCTTCAGCTATATAAGGGAGAAAGAAAAGAATATAAATCACAATTCTGGACATATAAACATAGGAGAAACCAGATAATATCCAACAAGTGACCTATGCACTAGTTTGCTCTAGAACAGTAATCTAACTAGGCCTCACTGTGTTCAGTTGTGTTCCAGATTCAATAGTACAGAAAAATACCACATTTTTAAAAGCCACTAATTTCATTTATTAATTTCTTCCATTTGTATTTCACCTTTTTTCCAGGAGTTCCACTATTATCCCCACCAATCTCTGTGAGTGGTGAAACTGAGAGGTAGGAAGTACTGCAAAGATTGCTTCCTAGAATTCATGGCTAACTGGGAAGTTTTACTGGTCCAGCAGACCATGCTGGCTTCATGCATAATAAGATTAAAAAAAGCTCTAATGTTGATCAAAAGCAGTAGCTGTTTTCTTTTGAGTAGAACATAATAATGTCTGCTCCTATGATATATCCTTGAGGCATACTGTGTGGAACAGAGGTACCACTGCATTTTATTTCCACATATTCTGCATCCTTAACATAAATGATCCAATCACTACTTCATTAACCATTTCCTTTGAAATTCCTTTTGTCCTCTTGGTATGCTAGCAAATTAGTATGGCAAATTAGTATGGCACATCTACCAATGTGGTTAATTCAGGTGACTGGATAGGCCCCTTCAGTCTTCCATTATTGTTTCCACTCAAATTTCCCATTTCCCATTATTAATGACATTTTTTTTCCCTTTTCTATTCAAGAACTTAAAAGTGTAGCTTTGAGCATGCTTAAGCATTTGTCACAAGTAGGGGGCCAGAGATTTCCCTTACAGTCGCCTAAGTTCCTAAGTACTTTAATATAGGCAGCTCTTTAAGACTGATTGCCTGGCTGGTGACAACCAGGAGTTGGATCAAGAGTTAATTTCATTTTCACAGTAACTTAGGGACTAGGAACTCATATTTCTTCATTGGACAGATTTTCCCTTTTTTCTCCCACTAGCACTCTCTTGCTTTTTTTTTTATCCAACTCCCCAGATTCCTGCATGACCCAGATGAAACACTGCTAAAATCTCCTAGATGTACTCAATCAAGCACTTTCATACAGCTCAAACATTAAAAAAAATATGCAGCCTCCTGCCCACAACATTTTCGATTCCAAAATGGATTTCATCTTCCATAGAAAGCAATACTGCCTCCAGCCATGTGTAACTTATTTTTTATCCAACGGAGTATATGGGCTTATAACGAGATCCTGATAGGAACCCGGGTTTAAAACATTATTCACAGCAGGTTATTTGATCTTTATTTGCTGAATGCACTCAGCTGAATCCCTATCTCCAAACAATATGAGAAATAAAATGCCAGACATGCTTCATTGACCAGCTAGCTCATCTTGATTTGCAGAGACGATTACATCGCTCTCTCAGCAGTTTCACTCATAGACCATATTCTGGGAACCACGTTCTCCTCTCTATTCCTGCATAACCTCCTCCTCCAACTTGATATTCTCCAGGTGGACTACAGCTCCCACAGTTGGATAGGAATTATAGGAATCAAAGGGGAATGAAAGTGAGTGGATCTCAGAAGCAGTGGCTATGAATGATATCAAACCAAGTGCCTGATACAAATTCCACTGCATTCTGCTGGGTCATTCTTACAAGACCTTTGAGCTCTATCAAACAATGCCTTCTGGTATAGGTGGATATAGGGATATTCACTGTATTTATCATTGTCATTTTATTTGTTTGTCTTTAACATATTCTGCTGCTTTTGAACATCAAAGTGCATTGTCATGATAGTCAAGCTTTGATATTCATGGTCAGTAGAGTCCAAAAGAAGAATGTTAAGAACAAAAAATAGCTTCTTAGAAACATTTAATTAGATGTAGCTGGAAACAAGACCTTAACTGATGGGACATGAATAACTTGATAAAACTTATAAGCAGAAAAAGGATCTGAGTTTCAAAACTGAGTTTCAGTTGATATCTGTCCAAATCAATTAAAAGAAATGCAAAAGAAATGGCCATTCCCCATTTCCCGTAAAAGAAATGGCCATTCTACACAATTGCCTTTTTTGAGGATATATTTTTTGAATTTCTAGTCTAGGTCACAACTCCTGGTGATTTCTCCCTCAAGTCCTAACCTGACCCAACCCTGTTTAATCAAGAAGACTACATGGATGAACATTTGAAATCACTTGAAGTTGAGTTGAAACTCAAGGAATTGTTGTTTTAAAAATACTCCTATCGCTTGTATACCTTTTATTTTTTTTCAAATAAATCTAAGACAATACTTTTATCCTTCTCCATCAGTGAGGCAACATTCAGAAAAGGAGCACTTCAAGATGGGCAGAAGTAGTAACAGACTGATTTAAGACAAAATAAAAAGAAATAGACTGGATTGGTACAGAACAACACAATCTGAGGAAATTGCCATAGAAGATAGTTCAGCACAACTTGAAAAGAGCTTCAACTTGTAGGGAAGAAATGCAAACATATCATTTTATATCTTCATTCAGTATCTGTCAATTCTTAGTTAGCTTGTACCACCTCATTTTTTTTGAGTCACTCATAACACCAAGTCAAATAATTAGAAAGAATGTGAGAATATCTTTTCCAAGTAACACATTTTATTAAAGGGCATAAGCCCTTTACTGAGGTTCACTTCATAGATGCATTGAGTGGCTGGACTGTTGTAGGATTTAATTTTGGATGAAGCAAGGAGAGGGAGAGGGAGATATTTATGCAGATGCAGGTGACATGTGAGACAGCCTACAAGCCCCTTATCAATTAATAATTGTCATACATTTAAACACCCACGATATTTGTTGAAACCTTTTGAGAGAGTCTGAAACCTTTTGGTGTGTGAGTTCAGCAGTCTTTTATGCAATCATGTTATTAAACTCTCATTTTTCCAATGTGGTCACCTTGAGGTCTGCTCTAGTGTATCCTGGGAGGGCTAAAGGCTCTGATATTGCTTTGTCCTTGCTTAGATTCCTGAAATCAAACTTGAATGCATTAATTCTTCTGCTCAAAACTTGCCTCCTTTGCCTTATATAGAATCCAGAAAGGCATTGCTGGAAGTTACCATAAACGAATATAGCTTTCCTCTTAACAATGGAAAATCAAGCACCCTTAAACTGAAGAGGTACAAAAATGTTACCTGTCTTTAACGCTCTGATTCCATCACTTTAAAACAACAACAACCATAACATTTCCTATCTTTTATACTAGCATTGGATTTTTTCTTTTCTAATTCTGGAAAACATCTTTCCAGTCAGTAATTGCCACTAATTACACATATTTAACACAATCTCATAAAGCACTTCAGAACTGTTATATTGACTGATAGCTGTCATATGGGAATTGCAGATCCTATAGAAGAGGAACATCTATTAACAACTTTTCCCCAAGGGCTCCATTCCTGCATGTTTTATTTTAGAATATTGCAAGTGGATTCTAAAATAAATGTTAAATTCACATTTAGCTCATAAAATGTTCCTTACATTTTGGCACTGGACTAGTGTCTATTTCTTACCACGGAGAAAATCTGCAGTTCAATCACCAAACACACAAAGAATGCTTCTTCAGGTATGTGACAATTGTGATCACCTGGTCCTTCCAAGCATGTAGGCACCTGGTCAGTCCAAGGAACACTTAAAAAGAGAAGAATCCTCTGCAAAGAGAGATCTTTGCTGAAAGCAGCCTGGGCTTTTAAAAGATTGAGCAGAGCAGGGGAAGACTCTTCAGCCATTTAATACATTTCAAAACGCAAATACAATTCCCATCTGATTTGTCTATTATATAGACATGTCTTTGGATTTCTAAACACTCACCAAAGCTTGTTACATTATTCTACCAAAATAGGTAACAGAATGAGGAAGGAGATTTTTGAGAATGCACATCTTCAACCCTAAATTTTTCCTTGATGCAATAACAACAATAACAACAATATTCATATTAGTAATAATAATGTGGAAAAAGTTGTGAACAATGAGAAGGTGAAGATCTTGTGGGACTTTCAAATACAGATATTCTGACCAAGCCTTCCTGAGACAGTAACAATAACATGCTGTTCCCAAAAACCTTCTTTTTATTTCAATGGCTGTGAATTTTATGCATTCACAGTCTGTAACGAGTCCCAAACTGTTTATGAATAGTCCAACTGAAGTCTGCCATAGTCTTTCGAGGTAAGGCTGATAAGCACCCACCTTTATCTTCCTTGAAGTGCTGTCAATGACTAAATTGCCAATTAACTGTATAACGCCAAATGGAGCACAAAGTCAACACGGAGCTTTCAGCTGACCAGAATGAACAAAGTTGCTTCCTGCAAAGTCTCATGTCCCTTTGCTCCTTCTTTATGTCTTATAGGAGGGACCAATCATCTCCAAGTCTTACTCCAGAATTGCCCCTTTTGTCTTAATTGTTCTTGCCTTCTGGCAGCTCTGTGTAAGTGCACACTGGGAACAAGCTCCCCTTATTCCTCTGCCTTGCTGATGTCATATTCTGAAGGCTCTGGAGTCAGCACATAGCTTTCAGATGGTCCTGGCCCCAACTTTGTGTCAGACGCAGATTCCTCATCTGAGCCCTCTCCAGACTCCAGGATTGACACATGTTCCTCCCCACTGTCTGACTCTGCTTCCAGCTCCGCATGCCACCAATGGACCACAACAACAGATCATCATTTGAAACACAACATGCCAGATATCAGTTATTGAAAACTGAAAAGCATACCATTTATTGATATCACTGTACCGGGAGACACAGGAGACACAGGAGTCAAAGAAAAAGAACAGGAAAAAATCACGAAATATCACGACCTGGCCATCAAAACCATGCAATTATGGATGAATCATGTAAGAGTGATATCCATTGTCTTCGAGACACTTGGTACCATGTCCCAGAATTTTACAAAATACATCCAAGAAATTGCAGCTTCCTGCAATAACATCAGTGGAAGTGCAAAAAACTGTGCTACTCAGAACATCGTACACTGGTTTCTCTTAAACAGGGAAGCTATTACTGGATGCAATAAGGACCAAGAAATATTGAGAGTTTTCCACCTTTATAGCTACAAGATAATGCCAAATATGAACTTTTACCCATATCTGCTCAGACTTCTTTTGAGTTTTCCTCTCACAGCAATTTAGATGCCTTTGCTGGTGCTACGTCTCCTGAAGCCCTTGGTAAATCAATGAACAGCCCAAGTTTGGTGCGCAGGGAGAGGCTACAATACCATATGTATTGTACCATATTGATCCAATATGATCCAAGGCCAAAGAGACATCCCCATTCCAAGCAACAACTAGTGTTTCCCTGAACCAGCCACCAGATCCAGCAGCTCAGCAGGGAGAGCAATACAACATACTATCGTATTGCAATATTATATTACATTATATTACCATTACCATTGCATTACATTACCATACTATACATTACATTATATTACAATTTACAATTTCTTTTTAAAAAAGTGTGATTAAATGCCTCAGTGACAGATCCTCATATGTTCAAGTAAATCATGAAGTGCTGAATTATCAATTTTGATGAGATACAGGAAGTACCTTTCATTTGAGGGAATGTTGGCAGGGGTGGCTACTTAAACAAGCAATAATTAGTATATGATTAAAGTAGGATGTGAATAATTTAAAAGCAAATTAATGAATAGCAAACCTTTTCCTGACAGATTTCAGTAAGACCTACTTCCGAGTATTAATAAACTTCGGATTGCTGCCAAGAAGGAGTGAAATGCTTGTTTTCTCCTGCAGCCTTCCCATGAGTCCTCCCATAACTCAGTTTAGCATCAGAGTGCCCAATCCTTAGACATCCTTAACAAGCAAGTAAACTTGGCAACTATTGAAATCCATGGGGTGATATACACACTGAGTAGCTACTGCTGTCACTCATTTGTTTTGTGTACTTCCTGTGAATTTCAGGCTGAAGTTTTATATTCCTCGAAGTTTCCAGAAGCCTCTTCAGGAGCTCGCTTAGCCCCAAGCAGCTGTCAGTTATTTATTTCTTGTTGGCATCTAAGTCAGGAGAACCCCTGCTAAGTTGGTGACAGGCCCCTCCTGATTTGTGGAGTCTGCTTAGAAAGACAAGCTGTCATCTAAATTGTGTAGGAATGGTGGGCAGGGGGGAGTGAGAAGGAAGGAAGATGGCTGGAGAAGATCAGCTGACTTCCCACAAGGCTGAGGTGTTTAGAACACACTGGCTGCCGGAGGAAATCTGTCAGTCAAGCTTAGCTTACGTGCAATTTGCTTTCCTGAACATGAAGGCCCACACAGACAAAATACAAAGGCTAGGACTACCTTGTGATAAGCTTGACACCTATCATTTGTATGCAGTGATAAGTGTGATGTGACTGAGAAATAAAGTTGAACATGAGAAGAAATGAAAGACTTTACAGTTTGAAAACACTAAAGTCGTAGCAATGCATATGGAAAAGATAGAGAAGGAGGAGCTGGGACTTAGGTTCATGAATACAAAGATGAGAGATGGATATCCCAGTCTATTATTACTTAGTCTGTTGTGAAAGCAAAAGATGGTTTCTTAATGTTTAAAAATGGGAGTAGGCAACATTCCCCCCGCCCCTCGAGTCTCACTTTGAAATGGTTGAGTTTTGTTGAGTATCTGAGAGCCAATGACATGGTAATGTTATCAAAATGGTTAGGGAGGATATTTCTGACACCCCCACCCTCTCTTTTTAAATAATTTTGGTGCAAAACAAGAGCAAAGCTGGATCTTGCAGAAGGTTAACTCCATCTAGCTGGCTCTTTATTTGTTAAAAAGAAAGATGCCACTGAAGTTCAGTGACCCAAATTCAACAGTTTAATTGTAGACTACTCTGAAGCTGCAAAAATGTGGCAGGGGCAGCAACGTCTGCAGAGGATATCTGTGTGAGCGTGTGTGTATGTCTCTCTCTCTCTGTGTGTACATTTAAAAGATGGCAGGAATGACATTGCAATGTACAAAAGGAACAAGGTGTCCATCATGGTGCCATGCCCACCATCTTGTAGATTTTGACTAATCCCCCAAGGATGTCTATATTCTGAAGACTGTATTCTGGAATTAATCATGGAAAAAATATTCAACAAGTGCTAGGGAAATGGTTTATTGTGCTAAGCACATTTTAATTTAAGTCCTCCCTTCTTCAAAAGGAAACTATAATAAAAACAAGCAAATTCTGAGTAATCTTTAATATTTTTTATTTGGAGGGTTTTTTGTTGTTGATAGCTTCATCCCTGATTCTCACAATGTTTTGAATTCATAAATAAATATCTTAACATTCTTACATATTGTCCTATATTAACTGTTTAGGATGATCTAGACATTTGTAATCCAAAATGTCAAAGTGAAATGAGGCAGAGATAAAGCCTTTTATCAACTGTTGATTTTAATCATTATCATTATTGTAAAATTCTTCAAGATCTTTGCCAAGGGAAAAATATCATTAAGGCAATTGTCAATCTCGCAGCACAACCAACTTTTTCTTGACCCTAAATACAGCGCTGAAGATGAGCTAAACTCATCCACTTTAACATTTCATTTGTCTATTGAGAATATATTAAAAGTTAGTTAACATTAAATAAGTTTCTTTCCAATCCAACAAAATGCAGGCAAGAAATTATGAAATGAGGCTCAGGACTTTGTCAATTTCTTTGTCTCCAGGATAACTCTCTGAAAGCTCAGAATTAATTAGAAAAACAAAGATGGAAGGGACCTTAGAAGTCTTCTAGTTCAACCCCCTACTTATGCAAGAAACCCTACACCACTTCAGAGAAATGGTTATCCAATCTCTTCTTAAAAACTTCCAATGTTGGACATTTACAACTTTTGGAGGCAAGTTGTTTCACTGATTAATTGTTCTGTCAGGAAATGTCTCCTTAGTTCTGGGTTGCTTCTCCCTTGATTAGTTTCCATCCACTGCTTTGTGTCCTACCCTCAGATGTTTTGGAGAATAGCTTGGCTCCCTGTTCTTTGTGGCAGCCCCTGAGATATTGGAACACTGCTATCATGGTCACCCCGTGGTCCTTCTTTTCATCAGACTAGACACAACCAGGTTTCTCCTTCTTTCAGATTCGTCATTAATCACATTATATTCCAGAGAATTATTTATCACTTCTTTTATCTATGTTTAGACAGAAATTGGAAAACTGAAAAATTTAATCGATGAGCTATAACTATCGCAACCTCATAAAATCTTTCTCCCTTTGCATTATTGGTGTGGCTGGGGAGATTCTGATGTCAAATAGCACTGTATGGATTCCAAATTTTGGCAAGAACAGCTCTATCACCAGATGAGACCTAGATCTGAAATTAGGCATTGGACAAAAAGTTTGATCCTGGAATTGGCCTGACTCCATGAATCTGTCTTCATTGATCATTCACTTGCTCTCTGCACTCCTGTCTTGAGAAGAAGCTAGGGGAAACCACAGGTTTTTTTCTCTTATTCTTGTCACTGCTCTCCACTCTCTTGGAGAGAGCAGCTGAAGAAGCATTAAGAGGGAAGAGGGAAATGCTTAGGATTTGCAGGTGAACACCTGACTTTAGAAGAAGACATCAACTTTTAAATAGCCACTGGAATTCTTTGATAGAAAGACTTCAAAAAGAGAAAATAACAGGGGGGGGGACAATACCTAATTTTACAATGGCAGACTTTCAAACTGGCACCATCATCTTCTCACCCTGTATTACTACAATATGATTAAGAATATGGTGCAATTTGGGGAAAGCAAAGTGCTAATCTGACTAGCATCTTCTATAATGGTAAACAAAGGTCAGTGAAAGTATCTCCAACAGGGGTGTCAAACTCATGGCCCATGGGCTGGATGCGTCATGCACTTGGCCATGCCAACCCTCATTTTAGCAAAGAGAAAAAAGTCACGATACGTCATGTGACAACAATGTGATGATTCGAGTTTGACAACCCTGATCTACAAGTACTAATCAACTCAGAATGACCCAGCCAGCAGAAAAAGCAAGCAGGGGCAATCTTTCTGTATTTCCTTTTCTTGCTCCCTCCCACTTCAACCAATGCTACTGATCATCATGGTGCATTCATTAGCGTTGTAACTGTTCCACATTGCTGCTGGTCATCCTCTTCTAGCCTTCCTTCCATCTTTCTGAGAATTAGAGCCTTTTCTAGAGAGCTGGGTCTTTGCTTAATGTGTCCAAAGTGGGATAATTTGATTAGTCTTTTGTGTCTCAAATATGAGGACTTTCTGTTCATTTGTTTGATGATCCATTGCTTTGTTCTTTCTCTGTCCACAATATTCTCAGAAGTCTTCTCCAACTCAAAGTTTGACAGAATCAATTTGCTTCCCATACTGCTTCTTTAAACTCCATCTTTCCCTTTCATAAAGTGTCATAGAGAGTACACGGTTTGCATAGTTTTGATCTTTGTGGACATATAGACACATTACAACATTTAAATATTGAATTAGAAGCTTCCAAAAATGGAAGGAGCCCTCTCATTCATAGAAAGATATCCCTGAATCCAAGCCAGCAACTTCCCCTCAAAATCTATAGAGATTCTTAGTCATCCAGGTCCCAAAGGTGCTTTTTCAGGAAGCAACTGGACTTTCTTGTTTTTTCTTTGAAGACATTTCCCTTGTCATCCAAGAAGCTTCTTCAGCTCTCACAGGATAGGAGGGGATGGAAGGATTTGTATTCCCTGAAGACAGCTGTTCATTTGCATCCTTTTAGAGGGTCTTTGAAGCACTTGGAGGTTAATTTGTATCCTCAGGGTCACTTGAGTAGTATTCCTGGTCCCTGTGGACTGCATTTTTTTTCTATGGAAATCCACCTACTCTCACTCCATTGAAAGGGTGTTCATCCAAATTTTATATCTAAAATTCTGTAGAGATTCTTAGGTCATGGCTGTCTTCAAAGAAAAAACAAACAAGAAAGTTCAGTTGCCTCCTGAAAAAGCACCTTTGGGTTCCCCCCCAAAATGAAAACATGCTTCTTCAGGAAACATAGAAGTTACTGATATAATCACATTGACTATAGAAATTTTCCCCATCCCAGCTTCTCTTTCTCCCTTCTTTTTATGTATATATGATGCAGGAGAATTTATTTTGTGTTCAATGTTTGGATGTTTCCATCTCTCATTGACCAAACTGCTGCCTTTCTATCTTTTATTTTTAGTGCAGTACTGTTTATGTAAAAAGGAGGAGTGGAACCATCTTACCATGAAGCCTGAAAGATTATTTCCTTGAATTTCTTTCTGGATGCCTAAAAGAAAGGAGTGTCTTACCCCTGACAGTGCCAATAGAGTGTTAATGGCCACATAAACTGGAAAAGGCCATTCAAAACTGCACATGTAAAAAAAAAAACCCACCAAAAATAAAAAAAACAACTACACAGGTTACCCTTTAAATGTGCTATGACATGGAGTGGAAGGTTTAAAAGCATGTTTCTGGGCAATTAATTTGAGCAATAATTCTAGTAGCTAAAGTTGTCATTTGTGAGTACAAGGGTGGTTCATGGCTAGTGCAATCAGCAAAGGGAAAAGGAAAGTGCTTGGAGGTCAGAAGAGGATGTTAAAATATTTTGACAACTCACATCCATGACGCTGGCTTAATGAAATGCTTTAGCCAACATCTTTTATAAGGATTGAAATGGAATCTATTCATTTCTCTCCAGTAAGCTATTCAGTAACTATTGGCTAAGGTACTGGATTGGCCATTGCATGCCTGTTGAATGAAGCTATCTATCAAGCGTCCTGGCCAGTGATTTACATTCTACATAGCATGGTAAACCAGCATTAGGAATTACTTTAAAACAATTCTAAAACGGGCAGTAAAATAAAGGAATAAGCCCTGAGTTCAGCTCCTTTTTCCACTCAGTCGTCACAAGGGATATCCAGAAGAAATGCCTGCCAAATTTCTAATTATATTTTAGGCAGGCTGGCAACTTCTTGTGGAAAAATAAAAAAGTTCTCTCAAGAAGGGAGGAAGGGAGGGAGAGAGGGAGAGAGAGAGAGAGAAGGAGGGAGAATGGTTATTTTGTTTAATCAGACATAAGACATGCAGGATTCAGAAAGAAAATAATGTGAAGAGGTGAACATAGATACACAACCCTTGCAGAAATGCTGAGGGAAAAAATGTACATGGAAGGAACTGGAAATAGGAAATGGAAGGAGGGGCATATAATGCAGAAAGAAAGAAGAAGGCAATGAATTTGTTGTGAGGAGAAAGGAATGAATTAGTAAAATGTCATGAGAAGGTGTTTTAACTTGTGTTTTATATCTGTTTCAGAAAGGAAATAAAGTCTAAATTGCAGTTTTTCCCCATTAGATAAAAGAGGAAATTGAAGTTGAAAATAGACAAGGAGAAGTTAAAAGAACATTTGGGTAATTTAAATGAAATCAAATCTTCAGAACAAGATGAATTATATCCTAAGGTACTGGAAGCAGTCACAGAAGATCCTGGAGAACTCCTGGAGACTTGGAGATGTTCCAGAAATTATATATGTGTCAACCTGAATTTTGGTGGCTTGACCTTGAAGGATTCCTCCCAACAAGATCTCCCTCAGCCAGAGGGCACTGGTCCATCTGGAGCCGCAATGGCTGCAGCTGGCTGCCTGGTGGTTGAGTGGGGATCCTTGAGGAAGGACAACTACTTCTCCAGGGTGATTGCCATGATCCAGGCTTTTTACCTATGGTCTGCCAAGACCAACTGGACGGTCACATCTGCATTGATAGGTGAGGTTCTGGAGTCCCTCCAGGATGGAATGGACAGAGGGCTCTCGCCCAACACGCTTCACAGCAGGTGATGGCCTTATCTTCAGTTTTCTCTTCGGGGACTTTGGATTCTCTTTCCCATCATCCCTTGGTGTGTAGGTTCCTCAAGGGGTCTATGAACTTGCAGCTACCTATGGTACACAGGTGCCCTACATGGGACATGTCCAAAGTTCTCCAGACAAAAAACATTCAATTTCATTGTACACGTGTTGTGCATTGAAATAAACATTTGATTTGATTTGAAATGGTTGTTAAATGAATGATAAGTCGAGGACTACCTGTAGACATCTGAAGTCAGTTCCAATTCCTTGATTAATACTATGGGTTTTTCTTTCTCTTTATCAGAAATTTCAGTATTGCTATATATCATGATAACAACCAGTTTCCACATATTCATTAAAAAGGTAATACATGGTGTATACCAAAGTCACATGAAACAAACATGACCTGAAATGCAGTGGAACATTGACTGCAGAAAAGAACCCTTTGATACCAGTTTGGGACAATTTACATTTTATTTTAAACAGATTCTGAACTGACTGTATTCTTTGCCTGATCCCTAAGCAGATAGAATCTTATGAGATATGCTCTTAAATAGGACTGAATATTTTTTAAATTTCTGAGTCCTATTGCAGTGGTATTGTTATTCTCTCACCTGTTTCATCAGAGCAACAAAAGCAACATCTCTTGCTGCAACATAACAACACATGTAGATAAGCAGTGGGACTTTCATTGCAATGCAGTGAAGCTGCTTTTATCACTCTGAACCTGCTGTATCTTCCCATGACCCATATGAATTCAATACATACAAAGAGGAGGTGACTTAAAAGAACAGGGAACAATTAAAAAAAATCTAAACTATACATATGTTTTAGTAGGTATATTTAAATAATGTTTACCACATTTAGAATACTACATCCAGTTTTGGTCACCGCAATGTAAAAAAGATGCTGAGACTCTAGAAAGAGTGCAGAGAAGAGCAACAAAGATGATTAGTGGACTGGAGGCTAAAACATATGAAGAACAGGAACTGGGTATGTCTAGTTTAATGAAAAGAAAGACTACGGGTGACAGGATAGCAGTGTTCCAATATCTCAGGGACTGCCACAAAGAAGAGGGAGTCAAGCTATTCTCCAAAGCACCTGAGGGCAGGACAAGAAGCAATGGATGGAAACTACTCAAGGAGAGAGCCAACCTAGAACTAAGGAGAAATTTCCTGACAGTTAGAACAATTAATCAGTGGAATGACTTGCCTTCAGAAGTTGTGAATGCTCCAATATTGGAAGTTTTTAAGAAGATATTGGAGGTTCTCTGAAATGGTATAGGGCAGGGATGTCAAACTCACGTCATCATGGCGTATTGCAACTTTTTTTCCCCTTCACTAAACCAGGTGTGGGCACGGCCAGCACATGACACATCCGGCCTGCAGGCTGCAAGTTTGACAACCCTGGTATAGGGTTTCCTGCCTAAGCAGGGGGTTGGACTAGAAGACCTCAAGGTCCTTTCCAACTCTGTTATTCTATTCTGTTCTTTTCTGTTTTCTGTTCTGTTCTAACACACCTATTCAGTTGTATTATAATTTACTGCAGTCACTACAGTATTGCATTTCTAACAATGGTGCATGGATAACAAAATACCAATTTTCTTGAGTAGCATGTAGTACAATTCCCTAGTTGCATCAAAGTAGCCAGTGCAAGTCATACAATTGATACATTTCATCCTAAAAGGGCATTTTTGTGCATGCATTTTGGGCTTAAATAGCTGGAGAAAGCAGGCTATGTTTGCATAATGTGCAATTATACAGCATGCCCTCTTATTTTATTTTGTTTTATTGCAAGAGGCCCCGTACGCATAAAACAATCTGTCTCTCCAAACACATTTTTCACCAACAGTTCTACAGGAAAGCAAAATAAATGAACACATGGATATACATGCACAATTAAGCCTTTGCTTACACAATATTAGAAACCTCCTGGAATGTGGTAAGGGAAAAAAATCAATATATAATATTCCCAAATCAGCAGCAGTCATCAATCCCCTTTGCCCTGTGTAAATATAATGTTCTCCCATCCCCATCCCTGTTTCAGCCAAATCACAGAAAAAAATGGGATTGAAAGTCCAATGTATAACAGCAGCAGCAGCAGCAGTAGCAGCAGCAGCAGCTGGATTAACACCTGTCTGGAAAACTTTGGATTCAGCAAAAATATTTGTACTTTTTTGAAAACAAACATGCAAAAATGGAAAACAGTTTTAACAACAAATGGAGAGAATATTGGTGAAATCAACATCAGAAAAGGAATCTTCCAAGGGGATTCACTTTCACCGGTACTGTTCAACATCACATTAATTCCACTGACAATAATCCTATGAACCACAAAACTGGGATACCAAATCTCAAGCCAGCATGGCAAGATAAACCATGGACAATTTAAAAATGTATGTAAAAGCCAACTGAACTTGAATCCATACTCAGCTCAGTTCAATTGTTTACCAGCAACATCAGAATGAACTTTGGTCTTGAAAAGTGTGCTATATTATCCATGCAGGCAGGAAAAATGGAAAAAATAGAAGGAATAGAACTGGGAAATGGAAGTAATCATGAAAGCATTAGCAAAAGATGATGTTTATAAATACCTAGGCATATTTGAAGTAGATAACATCTTGAATGGAAAAGTCAAAAAGTCAACACAAAAGGAATATATCAGGAGGGTCTGCAAAATATTAAAATCAAAACTGAATGCTGGAAATATAATTAACGTTATTAATACATGGGCAGTTCCAGTGATACGCTACCCAACTGGAATCATCAACTGTACTGTGGCTGAACTAGAAAACTTTGACTGAAAAATGTGCAAACTATTGAATATGTATCACACTTTACACCTACAAAATGACATCAACAGGTTGTACCTGTCAAGAAAAATAGGGGGCAGAGGGCTATTGGAAATCCATCAAATTGTAGAAAAAGAAAAATGAAGTTTGAATGACTATGTGAACCAAAGTACAGAACTGCTGCAGGCTGTGAAAATGGAAAACATTATAAAAACAACAGAAACAAAGGCGGAATATAAGGAAAAACAGCTGGATGACAGATTTAATGGATGGAAAACCAAAACTTTGCATGGACAGCACTTGAAAAACATTGAAGGAAAATATGATAACAAATTGACATGGGAGTGGCTTAAGATGGGAATAGTCAAGAAAGAAACGGAAGGTTTAATACTTACTGCTCAAGAACAAACACCACAAATTAATGCCATGAAAGCAAAACACAAAAATCCACTGACAATCCAAACTGCCGACTTTTCAATGACAAAGTCTAAATTGTTTCACATTTAACATGTGACTGCAGCAAAATTGCATAAACTGATTACAAAGCTAGACACAACCAAGTTGCTAAATTAATCCACTGGTTATTATGTAAAAAATATGACTTACCTGTATCCAGAAAGTCATGGGAACCTAAATTGGAAAAAGTTATCAAAAATGAGAAGGTGAAGATCTTGTGGGACTTTCAAATACAGATGGATCATCATTTGCAACACAACATGCCAGATATCACAGTTGTCAAAAACCAAAACATACAATTTATCGATATTGCAGTACCAGAAGATGCCAGAGTCGAAGAAAAAGAAAGGGGAAAAAAATCACAAAATATCGCAACCTGGCCATAAAAACTGTGTAATTATGGATGAAACATGTAATAGTGATACCCATTGTCATCAGGACACTTGGTGCCATGGCCAAGAATTTGCAAAATACATCAAGAAGTTGCAGCTTCCTGCTATAGTGGCAGTGGACCTGCAAACAAGTACACTAATCAGAACAACATACATTTTTAAGAAGAAACTTGGTTGATAACTAGGATGCTGGCAGCAACCTGTATCAACCATCAGAACCATTCAATATTTGTGATACATTTTAAAATGTTCAATTGACTGAGTTTCATGTTTAATGAATAAAAGATGATGATGATGATGATGATAATGGAGCTAAGTGCAATGTCCCAGGTCTGTCTGACACAGAATTTGTCTGACACAGAAGAAACGTCAAGATGAATAGTAAAATAATTTTTATTTATGTGTTTATTTATTTATTTAGTATCTGTTTTGTTTTTATGATTAATAAAAATAAAAACAGATAGTAAATATATATATAAATACATAAATAAAGAAAAGCAACTTACCAAAAGGGAGACAGGCAACTTCTTGTTACACTGATGTTATACATTGTATGTAGCAACACGAAACAACGTTTTTTTTTTTACTTTGGAGCGGTGAATAGGGCTGGGGGCTGGGGCAGCAAAGGGAGGGGCAGGGAGGGGAGAATGCGGAAGGGATTTTCGTGCATGTACAGTAAAAAAACCCTGTTTTTTTTAAAAAAGGTTTTTTTTACTTTGGAGCGGTGGATAGGGGCAGGGGGCAGGGCAGCAAAGGGAGGGGCAGGCAGGGGAGAATGAGGATTTTCGCACATGCGCAGTAATAAAAAATGGTTTTTGGCCCATAGGAGTGGTGGAGAGGGGTGGAGCCTAGCAGGGGTCGGTTTTACTGGTTCTTAGAACTACCGGTGATGTTAACAACCAGTTCTATAGAACCAGTGCGAACCGGTAGAAACCCACCCCCTGCTCAACTCCGTTACAAAGCTGAAAAGCCAGCGCTGTCCAAAAACATCATTGTGGTCATGTGGCTGGCATGTCTAAATATTGAAGGTGCACAGAATGCTGTTACCTTCCCACCAAAGTGGTCCCTATTTTTCTACTTGCATTTTTACATGCTTTCGAACTGTAGGTTGGCAGAAGCTGGGACAAGTAACGGGAGCTCAGTCCATTATGTGGTGCTAGAGATTCAAACCACTGAACTGCCAACCTTTCTGATCGATAAGCTCAGCGTCTTAGCCACCCGAGCCACCAAACTTTCTCAGTGATACTAATTTAACAACTGCAGTGATTCATTTCATAAATGTGGCAAGAAAAGTCATAAAATGGGGCAAACTCACTTAACAATGTTTCACTTAGCAATATAAATTTTGAGCTCAGTTGTGGTCATAACTCGAGGACTATCTGTATAAAAAATATTGATGTTGGGGAAGACTCTGGAGAATGCCATGAATAGTCAAAAAAGTGAACAAATGGATAATGGAACAAAATCAATCAGAGTTCTCATTTGCATTTTTCCTTACTTCACAATGATGGAAAACCACAGCATCAATTTTGAGCTGACAACATTCAGTATCACAATTGAAGGGGACTCTAGAGGCAGTGAAAGAGGATTGAGGCTAGGATTTTTCATACAGAGCTAGATGCTCTGCCATTGATTTTCTTTTTATTTGCAGTGGCAAAGGATTATAGTTAATAGGCAGCAGAGCAATACAGAGATAGAGGTAAGACTAGAAAGCCATGTGGGAGTTGTAATCCAAAACATCTAGAAGGCAGTAGGTCAGGAAAGGCTGTGATAAGATGTTCCCAAATATATTGCAGAACCTGTATGTAACTATATGTTTGGGGTGTGTGGTGTTTTAGGAACACCCAATGTTGTACTCCTGGAGGAATTTTGCAAGGAATATCTTAAATGGCTTAAAAGGAGAATCTAATGTATCAGAATGGCTTTTGAAAAGTATTACTCAGGCTGTTTTCTCTTCCTTACAAACCACTTGTACTTTTTTCACATGATCCTGAATTAATCCTAAAAAATGGAATGAATGAGTGCTGTATTTGAGGGCAAGTGATTTTTTACATGTGTAAAAAAACCTATTAAGTGCTGATTTTATTGTTTTTAATTTAAAAAAATTGAGGCAAATCTTACCCCTTTCCTAAGAGGTCTGTAGTGGGCGTGTATAAGCTCACAAACATGCCTACCGTCCCTGTCCTATTGTTTCTTTTTATTTCTCTTATATGTATCCATTTCATGTATTTATAACTATGTTTATATTTATACCTGTTATCTTATAATCACTTGACAAATAAATAAATAAAATAAAAATAAAAAGAATTGGCAGGAGAATAATGAGTCTCTTGGTCTCCTGATATTTTTCAGTTCCATGTTGCTTCCAAATTGTTTCTCTAGGTATTGGTTTCTCCATGAGCCTGGGCATATTTGGCACGGAAATGAATTTCCTCTTGAAAAAAACAACAACACTTAAAATCAATTTCTCTTCTAGAATTGATTCTTATTTATTCAAGTAGAAGAACCAGCTTCGGGATATTGGAGTTTCAATCTTCACAACTTTTCCTGAATTGTGTTTGCCTTCTAGGACACACTTTTAAACCAAGTGACACTTAACATCCTTTCCTTCTCAAACATCCAAAATGTATACGAGCAATAAAATGGATGCCAACATTTCCGCAGACTTTTCCACCAGGGAAAAGACTAAATATTAGATATCAGACTTTCATACAGATTGAATATCTCGAGAAGAGAAATCAAATGCATTTTCTATCACTTGAATATAAATACTTCAGAAAGTAAAGATTTATTCTGCAGAAAAAGTTAGAAGACTGGGGAAATAAAAAAATAAGTTACTTTGAACATATTAATATAGCTCAAACTTTCGCTCCATGCTTTGGCTGCTGCTGTTGCGCCTCCAGGGATAGCTGGGTGAATATGGGGTTGAACAGCATAGATCTTTTCCCCCTCTTGAGATTATCTATTCAGAAAGACACCGAGGACTATTTTGGTCTGTCTCCTTCTTTTTTATATTGATTGATTAGGTGCCATCAAGCCAATGTTGACTTTTAGAAACCACACAACTAAACAATCTGTCCTGAATCTGGTCCTTCAGCTCTTCCAACAGTGAACCTGTTGCCACTATAATCAAGTACATCCACCCTGCTGCTGGTTATCCCCTTCTAGAATCCCTTTTCCTGCACTAAATCATCAATCACTTCATGTATTCATGTTCGTGTTACTTTATGAATCTATGTGACTAAGATCAAAAAACAAATCTTGACAAATTTGAACAATGGGCCCTATCCAACAACATGACATTCAATGTGGAGAAAAGAAAGGTTTTACACTTAAGCAGGAAAAACCAAAGTTACAGGTACATATTAGATAAAACCACCTCCAAAACAGTAACTATGAGGGGGACCTTGGACTCAGGGGTGGGATTCAAATTTCTTAACAACTGGTTCTTTGGGCATGGCTAGGTGGGCATGTCCTTGTGACTGGGTGGATGTGGCTTCTTCTTCTTCTTTGCAGCAACATCCCCCCCCCTATTTTTTTTTGTCTTCTGGGCCTCAGGGAGGCCTCTTGGAGGGTTTTTGTTCCCAGAAGGCTTCCCTGGGGCCCAGGAAGGCAAAAAATGGAATCTGGGGAGGGCACGCAGCACCCCCTATGCTCCATTTTTGGGGTTCCTGAGCCTCAGGGAAGCCTCCTGGGTGAAGCAGTAAGACAGGGAGGGGGATCCTGGCATAAACAACTGATCATTGGGAGGGGGAAAAGAAATACCTTAAGGAGTGACTGGGCAGGGGAGAATGCAGTCAGTGATGTTGGGCATCTGCATGATGTCGCACGTGTGCAATAAGGACTGACTGGGTGGGTGGAGTGGGATGGGACCAGCCAGGGGCATGATTTGCCAATTCTCCGAACTGCACAGAATCATAACAATCGGTTCAATAGAGCCAGTCTGAACCAGTAGAATCCCACCCTTGCTTGGACACCTAGTGGATGATCACTTAAACATGAGCTAGATGGGTGAAGCAGCCGCTGCGAAAGCTAATACAATCCTTGGTTGTATAAACAGAGGCAGAGAATCAAAATCATGTGAAGTATTACTAATGCTTTCTAAAGACTTAGTAAGGCCACACCTGGAATACTGCATCCCGTTTTGGTCACCGCATAACAAAAAAGATGTTGAGACTTTGGAAAAAGTGCAAAGAAGAACAACTAAAATGATTAAGGGCCTGGAGAAAAAACTATATAAAGGGATATGCAGGAAATGGGTATGACCAGTCTAGTGAAAAGAAGGATTAGGGGTGACATGATAGCAGTATTCCAGCATTTGAGGAGCTGCCACAAAGAAAAGGAGACCAACTTATTTTCCAAAGCACCAGAAGACAACAAACAATGGATGGAAACAAATCAAACCTGGAATTAAGCAGAAACTTCCTAACAGTGAGGACAATTAACCAATGGAACAGCTTGCCTCCAGAAGTTGTGGGTGCTTCATCACTGGAGGTTTTAAGAAGAGACTGGACAGTCACCTGTCTGAAATGGTTTAGTTAGGGTCTCCTGATTGAGCAGTGGGTTGGACTAGAAAACTTCCAAGGTGCCTTCCAGGTCTATTCTGATTAATTCTTATTGATATTGATACTTTACTAGTAAAATACACAAGTGGTTTACCAATGTTTTTTCTTGTAGAGTATGAAATGCTGCATTTGATATTATTACTAATATGATCATCTGACTTCAGCATCTTCCTATGTCATTGCTGGCTGATTTATTGTAGGTGTCTGCTTTCTTCAGCTGGGTATCTAAGATGATCTTCACACTTTGGACAATCCTTTTTCCCTAGTATCATTCC
Organism: Pseudonaja textilis; assembly: GCF_049901715.1. Taxonomy (NCBI): domain Eukaryota; kingdom Metazoa; phylum Chordata; class Lepidosauria; order Squamata; family Elapidae; genus Pseudonaja; species Pseudonaja textilis. Next base: position 45,382,700 of record NC_141991.1, read on the forward strand.
TGAAAGAAAACAAAGGAAAACCACATCTTTATTTGGCCAAGTCAACAACATGAATATTCCATTTAGTTGCCAAGTGTAGAATGTCTTGGAAAAGACTTTACTTTCTATAAGAAAGGTACACACTTGCATGTTTTTTTTCCTTTGTGTCTTTTAGCTGGAATTAATTTTCATAGATCAAAGTCATTGTTTGCCTTAAGCTTCTTTGAGAGGTGATGCTCCTCTATGCAAATTCTCCTGAAGTATTGTTCAATCAGAAATCGACAGAATTTAACTTTATATGACAGATAGAAGAGATACCAAATTCTAGAGGATCCTTTTTGAGGCAGAATTATAATATTTCCTGTTCCTGAACAAGTCATAAAATGCTGCATATAAATGGATTAGACTACAAGGGAAGATATTTTTGTGTGTGCAATTGTTGCATTATATGAAATATACCTGCTTTGAGTTTGTGTTCTTTATTGCTCCTAACTGCATCATGGACCTGTCCAAATAATTTTATAAGTGAGTCTTCACGATGTTCAGATGGAGATAAAAATGAAATCAGAACTTTTTCCTTTTGGGCTTAATGGAAAAAGAATTTGAGAAAAAAAAGGAACTTTGTAATTATATATGTTGACAGTATCCCCCAAAATGGAAGGACACTTTGATTCCTACCATGGACGAATGGTTGTAGAAGTTGATGGAGTTGGCTGAAATGGCAAAATTGACCACTTTGATTAAAGAAAAGAATATAAGTACTTTTGTTTCCACATGAAGACTGCTTTTGAACTTTGTGCTTGATGTGGAGAAGAATGAAACTCTGGTTTTAGTAGACTGATAGAACTTTATAGAAATAGATTGTTCATATCATTAAGAAAAAGCAAAAAGTTGTGATTTGATGTTAATGCCTTATTCTACTGCAACAGAGAGAGTTGGAAGTCAAGACTTCTTTTTCTTTTTCTTTCTTATCTTTCCTCTTTCTGCTCCACCCACTGATTTTCTATTTACTTTGTATTTTACAATACTTTATAACTCAATAAAAATATTAATAATCAGCATGTTCCATAATCTTTCCATGGGCAAAATGGGCAAAAATTTCTTTTAATTGCTAATTGTAACTGGCTTTAAAATAAATAAATACAAAACTTGTAAACTCAGTTTAAACCATTCAAGAAGGTGATATATAAAAACACTAAAGCATACCAACTATCAACTAAGTTCCTGTCCCGCCTGATGATAACTTCATTTGCCAGAAAGTGGAAGAGAAAAAAATACACAAGTTTTTGTCTCCTGAAACTAAGCTTTAGTAACAGAGGGGATTTGTTTGAAGACACGAAGGTGTTTGGGGAAAAGTGATCATGTCATCTTTTAATTTGTGAAATCTAGAGAAGGAGCAACGAAGAAGAGACAAAATTGCAGTTATATAGATATGATATAATTAATAAGAACCAGCATGCAGCTGTCACAAACAAATCATTCCAGACAAAATGTATTTCCTTCTTTAATAGAATTACTGCTTTAGTAGATCAGGGAAATGCTGGAGGTCTTGCACATCAGAACCTCCGCAAAGCCTTACAACAGTGTCACATTATAGAGCCGTGGTGTTGCAGTGGTTAAAATGCAGTATTGCAGGCTCACTCTGCCTACAGCCAGGAGTTCAATTCTGAAATTCTAAAATAAGTGCAAAGAAGAAATAAAGGAAAATTAAAAGTGGAGAAAGGAAAAAAAATAAACAGGGAGGAGGAGGAAGCAGCAATAAAATTCAATAGAATTAATTTACTTTTCCTGATGCAGCTTCAGCAAGTTACTTTGGGGCTATTCTTCCCATCCACACACTGCAGAAACATATAATTTCTACTTCTAGGCCATCTTTCATAAACTATCATAAACCTCTGGAATGCCTTGTTCATCTAGTTGTCTTTTTTTATTTTAACTACAGGATTTACCCTGTTTCTGCTTGCTTCTCCCTCTCCCCCAAATCAAATGTCTCTACTTGGCTGCACTCAGCCTGCTCTTTTTATAAGGTCTCAAATCCTATCATTTAATCTTCCCTATCTCCCAAGGCACCTGGTGCTTTCAGATTCTGTGTCTGTTCCTCTTTGTTGGTCAGAAGAAGTAAAGATAAAATAGAAAGCTCTTGGCAGATCTTCAGCTTTCTAAAATAAGAGAGTTGTTTCCCAGGTATATCAAGATCATAAACACATATGTGTAAAGAGAGACACTGAGTCCTATACATGCAAAGTGCATACAAGCAAAACTCAGGCATTCTGAAATTACTTCTATTGGAAGAAATAACCTTCTGGGTTCAGTTCCAAGTGGGGAAAAAGACACTGGAAACATGGAGGCTGCTTGGAAAAATGGTTTAATGGTGGACAGGACCACATGACTTGGAGCCCCAAAGTGAAAAGGACGATCACATGCTTCATGAGGTTGGGTGAAGGAAAAAAAGGGAGCAAGATGCTGAGAGATCCTTAGTTATATACCCTCTGTTGGGTCCCACCTTAGTGTTTCCTGTTCCTGTGTTAAGAAATGTATCTCATTGACTATCAGGCTCCTAGGGGCAGAGGGTGTTAGCTAACTTTGTAGACTTTGTCTGGACCACATGGCATCACCTGAGTGCTGGCTGATGCAATCTACCCAAGCTAGGTGGTGAGATGGGTAGAGGCCTTCGTTATATAGAATATTCTGGTCCAGGCCTTAATGGCCCACCCATTAGCAAAGGTGGGGGATGAGCTTCTGCTTCTAAGATGAGTTTCTGCTTCTGAGTTTCTACTTCTCTTTTAGGGGAAATATTCTGCCTTTTTAATATTGTCTAGGCTATTTCATTTTTCTAGTAGAGGGGTGGGTGCTAACTTCTTACACTTCCAAAGAGAGAGAATAAAAAACAGGAACTCTAACTACACTCTCTCCATCCTTCCTATCACAACCCACCTTGTGTTCCAGGCAAACCTCTAAATCGGGAAGGCTCCTTTCTACAAGAGGGCTGGAGAAGAAGATTGCATGCTTGTTTTTGTTCTCCCTCTTCCCGTGTTATTTAAGTTAGCGTTAGAATATGAGAAGAAGGCTATTCAGATTTTCCTTTTTGAAAGAAATCTACATCCCCTTTACACATGTTTTGGACTATAGTACTTCATCACCCCCCCCAGGCAAGTATCATCTGGAGAGCACCAGATAAGGAAGGCTGCATTGATGCTTTCTCTAATTTAGGGACGAGTGAATCCATTGATATTTGGGGTTTCTCTGGTTCTGCAAATTTGCCAAGATTTGTGGGTCAGTTCTGAATTTTTTTAAATAGATCACATAATAATTTGTTCATTATTTTGCATGTCTCCAAACTTGTACATTTTTGTTTGCAGTTTTGCCAGTTTACAGAATAATTGTCTTTTTTTTCTCCTGGGAAAATGATTGCATATGTATGCATCTTCAAATAGTCTTAACTCCTGGCAACCAGATGTTCTTGGAGTTTTCTGGAATGATTTGGGGTGATGGTGGTGGTGGTTTGTCCTGCTCTTCTTCCTAGGAATGAGAAAGAGTGATTGGCCTAAAAGGATTCAGCTGCCTTTGTGCCTAAGGCAGAACTAGAACTAGATGAGTTTCTAGACCAGTTCCTTTAACCACTATACCAAGCTGCCTCATTTCTCATAAATATATATGCTACGTATTTTCTCCATTAATCATATACAGGTTTGTCAAAATTCACAGTGAGGGATGGATAGACTGCTTTATTTCCAGCCTCTGTTTTTATTGCATACATTCATGTGTGTATAGCTCTGTTCATTTCAATATCATTGAACAATTAAACAAGAAAATGAATATGCAATTCAAATAAGTGCCAGGTGGATCTATTTGGGAAAGTTTTGCAGAACCAAGGTAGAATGACAGAAAATATCTTTTTTTACCTCATTTTTCACTTAAAAATGCAACCAAGTTAAAATCATTTTAAAATGATTTTAAGAGGCAAATATCTCAGAAAGGATGTCAGATTGCACAGGAAAAAAAAAAGAGGGGGAGTTGAATTAGAAAGGCATAAGCTCCTGTTGTTCTTTTTTCTCTGTTTTAGTGCTGACTAATCACATCTGTGTTAAAATTTTATCCTTTGAGAGTTTTACCCCAGAAGACTGAGTTAACAAATAGTATAAGAGCAGGAATAAAAACAAGGAAGGGTCCAGATTAGATATTTAGATGATAAGTTCATGAAAACAGACTGGACAGCTATTTGACCAGGATGATGTAAGATCTTCTGCCTTAATCAAGGGGTTGGACTGGAAAACCTCTGAAGTCCTTTCCAGCCTTATGATTCTATAAAATAAGGTGATGAAATATGCAGGCTGATGTAGATCCCTCCTCAGGCCGAAATCCAATGAAGGAGGATGAGGAGGAGAGAAAACCACACAAAGAACATTATTACAACTTGCCCAAATATTTTCTAAAATATAAAACCTATTTATACTTTGGCTATTTTTTTAATAATAGCCTTCAATATTGGGTAGTGTATTCCCAATATTGTTTGCACCCACATTTCAGTTTCTGTTTTATATTTATCTCAAGCTAGCTGAAGCCAAAGGAGTGAAGAGAAAGGAAAGGGGAAAGCAAATAATAAAGCATTACATTCGGTGGGTTCTTCTTCTGAAGAAATGCAACGTAGTCTGATTTTTGCCGCTTTCTCTCCAGGCTGCTTGTGTTCATTTTTTTTTTTTTTCTGATAAAGGGAATGCACAAAAGAACTGTAAGGATTCAACGGTGCTCAACCTCCCCACCCCGATACGCTTTTTGCTGAAAAATGCATAAACAAAACCTGGCTTCTGTTGGTAGCCATTTGGCCTGAAAAGGAACTTATTATTTTTAAATGAATAATAAAGGATATACTCTTAATGGAAAAGCATAAACCACGTAATCTATGAAAGCATTGTTGTAATTTCTCAAAAGATTAAAACCAGAATTAAATATACTACCCTTCAAAGTGAAGTTTTTTCAAGGTGGCTTAAAATGTCATTGCTGTATTGTTCCTATATGAGACCTTTTGAAAAATAAGGATTTATCCAGAGAATGAGAAGCATTATTTTTAATCTAGTATCTTGTCATTCTTTCTGTTTGAAGGGGTGGGGGGGACATAGATGGTAGTATTTATTAAGAAATTTATTTATTTCCTTTTTTCACTTGCTTTTTTAAAAAAAGACATTCCAAAACTTGTACGCACTGTTCTTCCTTGTGCATTTTATCTACAGTGACTGATTCACACATTGCATTAAGCCATACAGTGGTTTATTTAGGTTTACATTTGGCAAAATTAGTCACTGTCATTTAAAAATCATAATTTATGGAAAAAAACGATGTATGAATCCAAGCAGTGATGGTTTATTTAATAAACTGTGGCTTAGTGATCTGCAAAAAAGGACCATTATCTTTATTTAGCATTGCTGGACATTAGTAGTTGATCCTTTCTCCTTCCTCCTCCTTCTTTGCTCCTTTCTCCCCCCCTTTCCTTCCTTCCTTCCTTCCTTCCTTCCTTCCTTCCTTCCTTCCTTCCTTCCTTCCTTCCTTCCTTCCTTCCTTCCTTCCTTCCTTCCTTCCTTGGGATAGGGAGTTCCAAAATGAAGTGTGACAAAAAGATTTGGGATTCTTTCTGTAGATCCGAACTTTGTTTTCTTCAATAAAACTCCTTACAGTCATTGAATCAATTGCACAAATACATATATGTAGCATATACCTTAACCATGTAGAAAAAGGGACTGTACTAATGATATTGAGTCATCTTCATACGTAGCAGTAGCACTTAGACTTATATACCATAGTGCTTTACAGCACTCTCTAAGTAGTTTCCAGAGTCATCATATTGCCCAGTAGTGGGACCCTACCTTAGTTTGGTGGGTGATCGCACACGTGTGTATGTGTGCGCATCCCTAACAAGCCAATCAGCTGAGAGGATGAAGAAATGAAAAGCTAGGAGCAACCCTCCCACCCTCCCATGTGCCTTTTGGTCTTTTATCCTGTCTGCTGATTGTAGGAGGCTTGTTTTCCTCCTCTCAGGGGAGGCTTTTTTCCTCCTCTCAGCTGATCAGAGGCTTTTTTTTTTGGCTGAACTGGTACGAACTGGGCCTAACTGGTAGCATACCACCACTGATATTGACCCCAACAATCTGGATGTTCATTTTGCTGACTTCAGAAGGATGGAAGGCTGAGTCAACATTGAGTTGGCCAGGATCGAACTGCAGGCACTGGGCAGAGTCAGCCTGCAAAACTGCATTCTAAACCCTGTACCACCATGACACAATTGGTCCTAATCTGTCGATCTTGTCTTTTTCTTTTTCTGTATGCACAATTGTGTCTAGTTCTCAGAGACTTCCTGAACAAGTCGCTACAATTTTCTTGGCAATGATTTTCAGAAGTGATTTGCCATTGCCACCTTCCAAAGACTGAGAGAAAGTGAGTAACCAAACTAACCATTACCGGACACGAGTTCTTCTCTGAAATTGTGATTAAAGTGCTAAGGAAGATTTTGGTTGAAGCACAAAGGTATCATAATGTTAGGAGAAGTCCTCAAATTGTGATCTTTGTGTTGCCCTGTTTTCCTTTTAGGCGTAGTACCAGCCATTTCTGCTTTAAACCTACAAATTTTAAGTCTGTTCATGTTTGAAAAGGATGGGGTTTGGAATATTATTTGTAGCATTGTTAGGCAACAAGGCATGTGCTGGTTAGTTAAACAGCCACACATGCAAAGCTTTGTTCTTCCAGCTTTTGAAAGAGCCTCTTCAAAGCCTCCTACAGAAGTCAGCAAAAGCTGCCTCCTCAGTGTCCCAATTTAAATTTAATGACCTTGTCATTGCAATTATACATGAACATTTGCTTGGCTCATAGCTTGAAATGTTGGATGTCCTATTCATCCCCTCCCACTTCCATGAATCTGAAATAGTGGTTTCAATTAAAATGGCTTTGCTCAGCACTGACACAGTCTTTCCATGCAAAAGGTTCAGGGGTCACATATTCCTCACACTCTCATGCCTTAATCAGGGTGGTTCCTGCCATACGGCAGGGTGAACCAATCTGCTCCAATCTGATGCAGGGAAGGGAGGCAGGGATTCCCCATTTAATAGGGCAGGAAATCTTTAAGCTGGGTTTCACCTTTGGAATGAAAAAGCTTGGTCCTCATTACAAGGACCTCTTTATGATGTAGGTTAGACTAGCTGAGTCATGGGACATCAGAGTTTGTTCTTGACTTCCTTTTTTTCATGCGCTGAAGTGGGCTTTGGAAAGCACAGCTACAGCTTGAACACTGGAGTCTAATGACATCCACATTGAAGGTAGTCATTCAAATGAGTCCTTCACCGCTATTGTTGATGTTTCTGCCACTGCTATCCTGTACCTTTGCTCACCATGTGGAAGAACTGGATGAGATATGTCTTTTTTAATATAAATTTTATTTGGGTTTTCACAAAAACATAATAAAAATAAAACATCTTTTTTTGAGAATAGCATGGTCCCGAGTTATCACTTCCTCCATACAGACACAAACTCAATTTCATATTCATCTTTGTGTTCTATTCCATATCTTATTACTATTTTAACATTTTCCCCATAATTTTTCCCCTCCCTTGGTTTTCTCAGCTTTATTTTTAATTGTCTCATATCTAAATTCAATTATATATCTTTTTCTAAGTTTCAATGTCTTGGATTTGGGTTTGAATCTGGTGAGGGAGAATGGTGGTGGTGTCATGTATTGTTTTGGGTCCGGTGTTGGTTTTCATCTCCAATATTGAACACTTCAACAAGAGAATAATCAGGGAAGCCATCAAAATAGAGAAACATTCCCATAACATGAATAAACGGGATGATGCCTCCTGCCTACCAGACATCTGGAAACTAGCCCTTACCAACAAACGAGTCCCATCCATGAAAACCAACACTGGACCCAAAACAACACATGACACCACCACCATTCTCCCTCACCAGATTCAAACCCAAACCCATCCCATAGACGAAAGACAACCACCATCCAGAAACCAGACCACGGCTGCATCACCAGCTGCCACACATCCTGACCCCCAAACCAAGCAAATGGACACATGCCATGAACACATATCCAGACCTCAAACTCAGAGCCAAACCAAAACCCAGAACGTCACATCACAGCCACCTGCTCGGGATATCACATCACAGAACTCAGGAGGTTACACTACAAAACCTCAGGATGTTGCAACACAGCCAACAACCCAGGAGATTACAGCACAAGACCCAGGATGTCACAACAATAGAACTCAGAAGATCATCACATAGCCCATGACCCAGGTCATTACGACCTAGGAGATTATAGCACAAGACCCAGGATGTCAAAACAATAGAACTCAGAAGGTCATCACACAGCCCATTACCCAGGTCATTACAACATAGGAGGCTGATAGACACATAGCCAATACCTCAGCCACACATGTTCTTATGAAAAAGCCAGCCTATCTACAAACATCAACTCCATCAACCAATCAAGAAATGACAGCACAGCCAACCTCCCCACCAGTATATATAGGGAGACAGCAGCTCCGATCATGCTTTGCTCTCACAAGCACGAAGCCGAAAGCACCAGCCTGAAGATAGCGAGTGTGACCTCATTGAAATGTTGCCAAGATACTCTCAATCTTACACGGGAAAAACCCGAACACACCAAGACCTGTATATATATATATATCTATATCTATCTATGTCTATGTCTATGTCTATGTCTATATCTATATCTATATCTATATCTATATCTATATCTATATCTATATCTATATCTATATCTATATCTAGATATCAATATCGATATCAATATATATTCCTTCCCTTCCCTTCCCTTCCCTTCCCTTCCCTTCCCTTCCCTTCCCTTCCCTTCCCTTCCCTTCCTTTCCTTTCCTTTCCTTTCCTTTCCTTTCCTTTCCTTTCCTTTCCTTTCCTTTCCTTGGAAAGGAGTTTTAAGGAACCTTATAGGATATCTAGTCTCAATACCCTGCTCTGTGCAGGAGTTCCCTACATTATCCTCAGCAACTGGCCAACCAGCCAACATTTAAATTGTTCTAGACAGCTTAATTGCTCTTATCATCAGGACATTCCTCCTATTAGTCAGGCTGAATCTCCTTTCTCAAAACAGTGACTCCTCCACCATACCCAAGTCATTTTGTGATTCTCATAAAAAGATTAAAGCACCATAGATATGCCCCTTCAATTGATGGCCTTTGTTAGCACCTAGAAGAAGACAGAATGCTTGTGAAACAATAAATACATTTACAGAATAAACCTATAATCAAAATCCACATTATTTGTCCTATTGGATTGTGTTGGGTTCAGTCATAAGAAAATGGTGATAGGATGTGCAGTCTTAGGTTACTGGGTATTGACCATTTTATTTTGACATACATACAACAGATTGTAACCTGTTTTGTGGCAACGCCACCTTTACTATCTTTTTCCGTCATGAAACAGCATGATAGAATATTAATGTAGCTAATCAATGGGACTGCAATGGAGAACAGATAAGAGATGAGAGGATTTTGCCCTGATGTTCAGAAGAGTGCAAGTAATTACAGAGATTCAAGAATGCTTTCTCCCCATCACAGATAATGATTTGAACATAAATCTCAAAGGTACTTCTCTGACTTCATTATGATGGCTATTATGTTTTTTTATTTCATTTAATATTTCCATATGATGGTCATATAATGCAGCTCTTTGTATTCCTGCCCCCCTCTGTTCTTTTTTATTTGCTCATTTGGTGGTTTGCCATTCATGACTTATCAGAGGCTGATGGCAGTTTAATTACAGGGTCTATATTATTATCATTGGATTTTTTTTTTTTAAGAACAGGACATCCAATACTACTTTCAATAAAGAAACCCTACCGGAAATAATAATTCTGTTTCCATCAGCTAGAGTGAAGATGGACATGCTTAATGGAAAGAGAATACTGATATACATCTAATAATGAAAATATGGAGAGTCTTCATATTTCTATTTTAGAATGTCAGTGGTCATAATAATATTAATAAAACTTCATTCTTCTGTATTTTATTCACCTTTCTCAAACCTTTATGGAACTTTACTTACAAAAGGGGAAGAGATTTAAATGAACAATACTTGGTGTAAACATTAGGATGTTCAACAAATCCAGTTTCTCATATGTGAAGTATGGGTCAAAAAAGTCCAATCATAATCATTGGAAAGAAAGCAGAAAGCAACTTGAGGTCATTTGCTTTTCTGTATTCAGTAACCTCAAATCCACTCCTGCATGTGTCACATCTTCAGGGCTGAGGGAAAGCTCCAGGCCTGTGCTACTCAGAAGTTCTCAGAAAAAGAGAGCAACTCATATCTGATGAACTGGATCTCCAAATAAGAGACTCAAAAACAATATTATTTTAATTCTTCTTCCAGTATTCTTCCATTCTTCAAGAAAGAGAGATCCTACTTGAGACAGAAAAAAAATATTCTCAGGAGTACCTGAGACAGACTGAGAGTTTATGAAATAGGTATTACAACATCATAATGCAACACCCATTCCTTAGGAACTTGGAGGTAATGTTGCCAAAGAAGTACAAAAGGAGTGGAATTTAGCTTGTGATCTCATGATGAATGTTTTCTCCTCTATCCCTCGGCCCTTGCCCTCCCTCCATGGGTGCCCAGTCTGGGAAGTAGCTGGGTAGGATTACAATCTATAGGTTTTTAAAGACTTAAAAAAAAACCTTTCAAAAATGCTGACACTGACTGAGATTATTGTTCTGTCTGTGTGAAAAATAGAACACTAGCTTCTTATTGATCTGCATACCTCTGAGTGCAGGATTATGTTCTAAGTCAAATAGCATTTGATCCAGATTCTTTTGGGGGGTAATTATTCTATTTGTAAATGGCAAAAGGATATTTAGATGATGCTGACTTGCTTTGTTATCATGAGACTGAAGAACCTCATGAGAAATAATACAAAACCTATCAGACTCTACCGAATCTCAGGCTATGAATCCCATAAAATGGAATCCAATATCGTATATATGTTGATATCGCTGTATTTATGTCACAACAGCCACTGGAATGACATATAAAGAAATATGAAATACAAATATAACAGACGTTCAAACTTTCAAATATCTTTATTCAGCATTCCTATTTTTTTTACATGGACCGGAATTCTTGATGGCTTTTTTGGGGACTCCAATAGAAGCTTTTGGGTGTCCTGAAACCAATCAGATTCTCTTTCATATGGATAAAGTAGAACTAGGTCAGAGCTAAGTACGCAAAAATAGTTGTGATAAAGCATGGTATGGTCTTTTTCCTTTTTCCTTCTTAAATCTTCCTTCAGTCCAACACCAATTCATTGAATGATTTCAGTTTCTTACATTCTGAAAGAAACCTGCCTTTCAGTCTTTCTTAGTCCATTGTCACTTTCCTTTTTTCCCCTTATATTAGTCCATTTCTTCCCTAAGAATTCCACTGCACTGTACTTAGAGATCATTTTTTTTCCACAGCCACAACCTTCAAGAAATAATATTATCTCAATGGGCTTATGATCAAGTGGTGACTTGGATCCAACATACCAATTTATGCATGACATTGCTTCTTTGAGGTTCATAGACCAGAATGACACACCAAACTGCAAACATGGTACCATATAATAGATTTCCACATAAGTGTTACGGTGTAGGCAGATTTATTTTTAATTCCTCGTCTAATGATCCACACCATGAAATTGCCTAATGCTAATATGAAATATTTCCATATACAAGTGGATATAGAAGAAGATATGCCAAAATTCATGTTTATGAATACCAAAAACTGTATAAAAAGACAGGAGTATGACACAGACAGTAAGATTTTGCTTTTACATAAAAGTGGTTAGGAGGATATTTAATAATTAATGAAAAAGTCCATCTTTCATGGTGTGGGTGGCATAACTGGTAAGGCTTGCTTTTTCTTTAACCTTGATCTTCACAGCTAGTAATACTTGACTAAGGAGCACTTGGTGGATGTAGGGTGATAAGCAATTTCTTTAGGACTCCAATTTATTTCTAACAAGAGTGGTACTGGTGCCTCAGATCCACACATACCTGGGTGATACAGGTTTTCTAGATCTGTATCAATCTGGCTTTTGGCTTGCTCTTGGCACAGAGGCAGCCTTTTGTGTTTGGCTGGTGAATTCTGTTTGCCTCATGGAAAAAAATGTGCAATCACTCTCTACATATGAATATTCAGCCAACATTACATTGTTTAACTAACTACGCAATGCAAAGTCTTCTCTGAAAGAAATATCATATCTTACAGGTCTACTTTGTTGCCGTGATAGAGAGCTTTTAAATAAAAGAACTTCAGAAGTTTTTACAAAACCCCAAACCTTATCTTTACTCTTCAGGGAAAAATATTACATAACAACAAGATACAATGCGAGTGTGTGTGCGCGTTTGTGTGTGCATGCATTGCTTTGTGTGAGAGAAAAATAGGGGCAATTGTAAAAAGCATCTCAGAAAAGCTTTCCTAAGAATTTGAAGGAAGCATGTCCTTAAGGATTTCATTCAACTGAGGAGACAGCCCTAAAAAAGGAGAAGATTGGGACAGGTGATTATATCCAGAAATCTCTCCGCATCTCAACACTGTCACTCATATCAGCTTAGGAATGTGTATGTAACAGCTAACAAGAGAAAAGACTTAAATAAGCTCTCTATAACAATAGACTTTGCAGATCCAGGTCAAAGGGACTGCATCTCCTGGCTTTGGAGTATCAAGGCTCATTTTTCACTGTGCCCCCCCCCCCCCACCCCGAAAATATCCTGTGAAGAATATTAACAGTAATAATAATATTTAGGTAGGTTGTTTAATGTGGTGACAACCTTAGAAACTTCAAGTACTGGACACATTTTAAATGGAGGAAATCAAGCTAGTAATGAACAAGAAAGGAGTGAGTCTGTCTGAAAGTTTATAATATTCCATAAACTGACAACATTAGCATCCTCATGTGACATGGAATGGGAACCACCGGTTGATTTGATTGCATTTTATTTCCTGCTACAATCTAAAACAATTCTTGTCATTTTATTGTTAAATACATGCTTGATGTCTGTTTGACCCTTTTTGATATTTTGAATAGAGGTGGACTCTGACAATGTTTGCTTATTAGTCTTGTCCTCCAAAGAGAACCTCTTCTAAGAGAAGACATAAATCAGTCATTGAGGAGTGTTCGATGTATCTACAAACAAGCCATCAATGGTTCCCTCATTTGAGATAACCTATCTAACATCTTAAAATTTTGATCTGATAGGTTGATAGTCCTTCAATTTCTTCCAAATTTCCATATCCAGTCCTTCATCTATACCAGTCTGGGACTGGCATACAAATTTCTCTTTTGGGAAGTAGTGATTAACTTTACCAAAAGGCTTGTTTTCTTCAAAGTTTCTCCAGGGTACTGGCCGAACCAGGAAAAAAGAAAGATGTCATTTTGCCTTAGTCAAATCTTTTAACACAATCATTCTCTTAGCTCTGTGTTTAAAAGACATGTTTCATAAAACATCGGTCAATTTTATTTAGCCAGATCAAAGTTTTTCCCCATTTTGAAGATTCATATTCAAACTGATGCAAAAATAGATGGGACAGAGAAGACATAATACTGTTGGGGGGAAAAAATTAAAGTACTCTTATGTTTCATCCAATGCTTCTCAATCACCTGTATCAAAATGATGAAACGATTGCTAAAAAGGACATCATAAATTTGCCATTTGTCTGGTAGAATAACAACAACAACAACAAACCTGGCACTGTTACAGTACAATGGTCCTCTTTAAGACCAATTCAAACTCTTAATTCTGATAAAATGTACAACCTATTTTTAAAATCTCAAGGGAATCTTAAGACAGCACTTAAGTTCAGTTACTAAAATACATTTTAAAAGATCATAATAATTGGAGGCGTGGGGAGGGCAGGAGTCTTTCCAAAATTGATAGTCATGTGAAAACAGAACGACCATAGACATCTATTTGCAATTAATCAATCAGAATAGAGCTGAAAGGGACCATAGAGGTCTTCTAGTCCAACTCTCTGCTCAAGCAGGAGACCCTATCCCATTTCAGATGAGTGACTGCCCAGTCTCATCTTAAAAACGTCAAATGATGAAGCACCCACAACTTCTGAAGGCAAGCTGTTCCACTGGTTAATTGATGTCACGGTTAGGAAGTTTCATCCTTAGTTCCAGTTTGTTTCTTTCCTTGATTAGAGTCTATCCATTGTTTCTTGTCCTGCTCTCTGGGGCTTTGGAAAATAAATTGATCCCCTCCTCTTTGTGGCAGCCCCTCAAATACTGTAATACTGCTATCATAACTCCCCAGTCCACCTTTTCTCTAGACTAGCCAAACCCAAATCCTGCAACCGTTCTTTATGTTTTAGTCTCCAGGCCCTTAATCATCTTAGTTGCTGTTTTTGCACTTTTTCCAAAGTCTCAACATCTTTTTTTTTGTAATGTGGTGACCAAAACTGGATGCAGTATTCCTGGTGTGGTCTTACTAAGGATTTATAAAACAGTAGTAATACTTCACATGATTTTGATTTTATGCCTCTGTTTATACAACCAAGGATTGTATTAGCTTTTTTGGCTGCCGTCGCACACTGCTGACTCATGTTTAAGTGATTGTCCACTAGGACCAGTTGTGGGTTTCAAATAATCCCACCACCGGTTTGTGAAAAATGCGAGTGTTTGCATGCAGGGCTTCCCCTCATGTGCGGCTTCTGCCATGTGGTAAGGCTCGACTGAGCAGACTTTCTCACTGCTCTCCAGGGCAGTGGCTGATTCTCTTCGCACTGCTGGGAGAGCATCTTGTGCAATTTAGCAGCTGTGAGCTGCTACAGCACAGAGAAGCAGCAGCCTTGTTGAACGTTGTTTCTCTCAGCTGCAACGCTTTCTGGATGGGACTTAGAGGAAAGTGGCAGCTCACAGCTGCTAAATTGCACAAAATGCTCTCCCAGCAAGAGGAGCAGTGGAGACAAGCAGGCAGGGTGGGTGGGGCCTGCCGTTGGTGCGATTTTCCTACCAGTTCTATAAGAGAGTGCTTCGCTGATGTGCGCTTTGCCTGCACACATACTGCTCAAGAACCACCTTCTGTGTCAGCACTGGTGAGGTGAGCTTTTTTTTTTTTTAGTTCACCTGAGGCATGGCGATGCGCTCTGCTGCATGAGCTAAAAAGCAAGGGAATATAGCAGAGGAAATGGGCCCGGTGAGGCCTGGTGGCCAGGCCCAGCCAGAGGTGGTATTTGCCAGTTCTCCAAACTACTCAAAATTTTCACTACCAATACACCAGAACTGCTCTGAACAGGCTGAATATCATCTCTGACTAGGACTCCAAGGTCCCTCTCACAGATACTGTTTTTCATCTTGTTAAATTATACCCTTGTGTGTATGTATGTATGGGGGTTGGGTGGACCGACAGGAGGAATAACTTTTGATCAGATATTTACTTCAGACTGAAAAACATACTGATGCAGCACGGAGTGATAAAAACAGGACTTAGGAAATTAATCTATTTCCAGTTCACATCACTTTTGCATATGTTTACCAACCAGTCATTTGCATTCCTTTTCTTCATTAATCTTTGGGAGAGGAACTTAAAAAAAGGATATGCATGAAAACACACATTCAAATACACATTTCAAAAACATGATTTGCTATTCTTCTGAGATGTAGCCTGTACCTGAATGATCAGGAAGTCCTCATGACAGTATTGTGAATCAAGCTTTGATCCACGGTTTTGCTTTGAATCAGATTAGGTTATATTAAAATTCACAATGATCAGATTTTTCAAGCATCCTTAAAATTATTTAAAAATTATTATATTAGAAAGTCAGTCTTCCTTATCATGTTCTGTCCAAAAACTTTATATACTGTATGTTCTTGGCCTTTGACAACAATGCTTTTAAAAATAAAATCTCTACCTTTATCAAACCTTGAGCCCAGATAGATAAGTATTAATTCCTCAAGCTGGGACTAGCTTTAGAATGAGACCATGAGATCATTTTTCACTGCTATCTCAGCTGCTTCCAAATATGGATCCTGGATTCTTCCAAATATGGACCCTGCAATCAAAATCAACCTTTGGCCATCAAACTTTAGATGGGATGGGAAGTCTAGATGGGATGAGGAGACACATGTAGTTACCTACATATAAAATAAAATGAAATAAGCTTTGATTCCAATATCATCTCTTGACAAAATCCATATCGCTACCAGTTTTGCCTTGGCAGAATTTCAAACAAACTTTTCATGCTGTGTTAGTTAGTCATCCTCACAGTGACCAGGCTGTTCCTTGTGTTGTCAGGGTCCTCTCAAAGTAACCAAAGGTAACACAAAGACCAGCATCAAATGTCTTGCTCCTTGTCCTTTTCATGGCCTCTCTGCATTTGTTTTGGAGTGTGGATATCTGCTCACTCATTAAAAAAAAGCCCTTTGTAGAAGTGTGGTGCTGAGGTGGTGCAGAGAGTAAGGAGGATGATCGTGGTTGAAATATGCAGGCACTGTTACCTAGTTTGGGGACCAAAACAGAGCAATAAGATAACATTTGGAAACCACTCAATCCGAGACCATTAATTAGGAGTACAAAAAGAGTACAGTACAATCTGACCTACAAGATTTTGTTATTAGAGTCAATAAAAGAAATGTTAACTTTCCTGTGAAGTTGATTTCCTGGCCTGATCTACCTAGTGGGGCCTGACCAAGGCGCCTTGACTTTAGGAAGGAAGGGTAGTCATCTGGTTTTATTTACAAAGCAGAGTGAAATGGTGGCAAGGAGATTGGACAACTGGATCTCAGCAGAGAATATAAATGCTGAGGAACAAGGAAGTGAGTAGGAGTTTTCACTAATGGGAAATCATTTATCTTATACCTCCAGTTTTCCTGCACCATTACTTGCACCAAACCAAAGCTGGAAGTTAATCAGCTCACCTTCAAAAGAGCAGCTAATGAGCTTCAGTATCTTGAATCTTCAGAATATAAGAGGCAGATGCTGATAGTGATAATTCAGGATGTATAGTGAAAAAAATCCCTTTTTTCACACAAAAGGCTAATATTCCTTTATAAGGCAAAGAACCTTCTTACTGAATTCCTACTCAGACAAGTAGAGGACAACTATGTCATTCCCAGACTGGGACCAGTTTTGTTGAATCATGGCCAGATTTTTTGTGAGTCTCCTTCAAATAGGAATTCAATGAAATTGAATTAGGTGATTGCTATCCCAACCAAAGCCTCGGTATTTTAGAGTTTCAAATCATTCCTCAATATATTCACTTAAAGACTATGGAACTCCCAGCCAAATAATTTTCCAGAACCTTAAAATTATCTTATAGACGACATACAGCAGTGCTACTACAGCTGCTGAAGAATGTCTCGGAGAGTGAAGTGAACGATGGGTTATTTGCAGCCACTAGATGGCGATATGAAGCAATGTCTTCCATGATAATTAGCACAAACCTGGAAAAATATTCTGGGCGAAAGCTGTGGCTGTTATGCAAAGAGTACATCCTGGGAAAGCATGTTAACCATTTTAGAATAAACAATACAATTGTGCAAAGAATCTGGGCCAGTAAGAAAATCTGCCAAGGCACACTTGAGGAAAGTGTGCTTTTCAGCATCTGCCAAGAATGCAAAACAAGAGATGTAAAACATAGAAAGGAAAGATGTTGGTTTAAAACATGTGTAGCAATTAATATTTTTTGTTTAATTAGAATGATATCAAAATCTTGTGAAAATTCTATGGTGCCTTTTTCCTATGCACATATAAGATTAAATTGCCTTGGTGGCAGAATAATTGTTTAAATCTATTTTTCCTCTTGTAGGCTGCAAATAAATATGCTTCAGACCACATTGGCCTCCTTTGGAAGAAAGGAAAGAAGTGGAATTTCCCTCAGGAATCCACTTCTTTCATCAGTTTTTTATTTTTTTGAAAGAAGGCAGTTTTTCAATGGTGTCTCAATGTACTTCCACATTGTGACAGATGCTATTTCTCTGACTCTTTTTATTCATGGAAATATAACCTGCCTCTTTTTATTCACTCCAGTTTTGAAAGACCTGAGCAGCTTGGCCACTGAGGTGAAGAAATGCTCGCAGGAGTATCCATGTTTCCGAAGCTCTGAAATAGCCCTCCCCACTTTGATGCCCTCCAGATATATTGGAACTGAAATTACCAGAAGGTTAAGCCCTCAAGAATGGAACTTCTCCCTCCAAAGCTTTCAGAACTTCCCCAAATCCCCCAAATTCCCACCCCGACTTCTCCAATTTGCAAGAGCAGCTGTCAGAATTTCTAGGCAGATTTCTGGCAGAGTATTCTGGGATTTTCGGTCCCAAGACAGCTTGAAGATACCAGGATAGAGTAGGCTGCTATAAAATACATCTAGAAGGGTACAAGAGTTGCTGAGTTAAAGTTCTGACCCACTAGAACCTCGCATTTTCATCATCCAAATATTCTAATTCCCCAAAAGCAGAAGAATACAATTCTGAACCTGGAATTAGTAGTTTTAAATGAATACCATCAAACAGTATATTTCCAGCCACAAATTTTTTATTGTTATGAAGGCAACTGTGTATTCATTTCAGTCCAATATTGGTATTTCAGAATTTCTCAATCTGAAAGTGATAAAACAATTATTTTGTGATTTCCAACTGTTATATTGGTGGTGCAAGGAATGGAGGCAAGGCACTTTGAAAGGCTAACAGAGTTTGTTGTTCCCAGAACAGGTTACCAACAGCAGCCCCAATCTAATGAATGCGGCTCGTGGCGGGCAACAGCTCATATGCCGTCTGACAGCTCCCTTTTATACACCAGTTTTTAGATGGCCAGCCAATAGGGAACAGCTCTGGCTCCCACCAAAAGTGTGGACAGCAGTTAGAACTTAGCTGGGAGCACAACACTCCTTTCCCCCAGCTAGGTGCATGTGTAACCCACCTAACCCGCCCCGACCTACGCAGTTCAGTCTGAACAGTCAATGGAGGAGGTGCATCTGCTGCAGCACTGGAAATCTCCAGTAGAGGCAATTCGAAACTCTATTACTGGGGGCTCCGGCTGAATCGAGGAAGCATCCAAAGGTAGGCCTCCTTCATTGTTGGGGTTGTTGATCGCTGCCTCGGAACTGGGGTTGTCATTGTCTGTGCGGGTTGGCTGAGTAGACTCTAGTGGGCCATCGGTGGGGCAGTAACCTGTGGATGCACTCCAACAGCCCTTAAATGATCAATATGGTGACGCCAGATTCAGCCATTGGGCAGACTCACTTTGTGCAATTTAATCCCTGGTAATTCCTGTTACCTGTCCTGGCAGCCAAAGGGGATTTCCTGCAAAATTTCCAGCATAAACAGGGTTGATTAGCTGGAAGGCCCTGACCCTACTGAATAAGTCTAGGGGAATGACAGGGGAGTAATTCGGGTGCAACCTTTCCAGATTAGTGTGCAACCTCTGGTCCATTAGGAGCTCTGCTGGGGAGCAGTTGGTAACACTTCTAGGGGTGGTGTGTTGAATTAATAGATATTTGGCCAATTTAGAATTCCATTCTCCCTCTTCCATTCTACTTAAGGTTTCCTTTGCTGATCTCACTGTTCTCTCTGCCTGACCATTCAAAGCTGGGTGATAAGGGGTGACTAGGGCATGTCGAATACCCTGCCTTGCCAAGAACATTTCAAAATGGGTGGATGCAAATTGGGGCCCATTATCAGACACCAAGACGTCAGGAAGCCCATGGGTCATGAATAACTGCACCAAGGCCTTTATTATGGTTTCCAAGGAAGTAGATTACATAAGGGTTAACCCTACCCATTTAGAATAAGAGTTGACCAAGATCAAAAAGGTGCAGCCCTTAAAGGGGCCGGCCAGTCAACATGAACTCTTGACCAAGGGGTCTTAGCTGATTCCCATTCACTGGGAGTGGCCACCGGGAGTGGGCCAGGTCTTGACAGCTGGCAAGACTGACATGTTTTAACCTTCTCCATAATATCTGCGTCTATGCCTGGCCACCAAACATAACTCCTTGCTAAGGCCTTCATTTGGGCCATCCCAGGGTATCCCTTGTGCAAATTTCTGATGACTCAGGATTGTAGTTTAGTGTGAACAACCACTCTGCACCCCCACAGAAGACAGCCCAGCTGGGTTGAAAGTTCATGCTGCCTGATTTTGAATGGAGGAAATCATGACTCCAGTGACTGGAGTTAGAACTTAGCTGGGAACACAACACCAACCAACTTATATAAGTGATTAATAATTAGTAATAAGTGATTAGTAAAGTTATATTTTATATAACTTTATGAAACCTTATAATAGAACTACCTCATAAAATTCCTCAATAACATATTCTTTTACCAGCTAATCTCCAGAAAACAAAGTTGGTTACAAGAATTGTTAAAACATAACTACTATCTTAGCTTTCCTAAAGAAACAATGAATGTTCATAATATCTTATTACAAACCATTCTGAAGTTGTTTAAATATTCTGGGGCAAATAGGTACCTTTCCACCTTAAGCATTAAGGTCTGTCACTATAGAGATTTTTTTTCTTTTTTTCATTCACATTAGCTCTTCATGGAGTAAACCTTCACTATAGTCAAAGCATAAAATGTCCTATGCTTTAATCTGATGATTAACCCACCTTGGGTGTCAAGCATTCTTTCCCTGAGGACTATAGCATTCAACAGGCAAATGGAAAGGGTTATGATTTCAGCACTTCTCCATTCTTTGACAATCTTTATAATTAAGATTGTCTGTCTCTTGCAAGACCGGATTCCCTGCTGGCCTTCCTAAGATACTAAAAACTTGGTGCTGGGCCTGTGTCGGGGGCTCCAGGGGAAGCCTGGAATGTGAAATGTGAAAAGACCCATTTCTTGGCTGTTTTAGCACTGTTGATTGGGGTATTTTTCTTGACAACTATGTATTTTGCTTTCTGTATTTATGATGTAATTGTTTTTGTTTTTATTTGATATTGTTTGCTGGTCAGAGTCACTTGTTGAATTGAGCAGCTTTATAAATGGTGTGTGTGTGTGCATGTATGTGGCATAGTGGTTAAAAAGCAGTAGGCTAACTCACTGCTCACTGCCAGAAGTTTGATCCTGACTGGCTCAATGTTGACTTAATCTTCCATCCTTCCAAGGTGGGTAAAATGAGGAGTCAGATTGTTGGGGGCAATATGCTGACTTTGTAAATCACTTAGGGCTGTAAAGCCATTGTGAAGAAAGAACCAATAAGGGTCAAGGGCTTGGAGAATGTATTGTGGGTATCCAATGTAATGCAACCCTTTGTGACTAGCAAAGGTCTAGTAAATTTTTATTGGTCAAAAGATAGGTTTTGGATTACCTGACTGCCTTTCTACCTGACAGGGTCATGTGTTTGGACAGACATCCATATAAATACAATGCACAAATAAATAATTAAATAAACCTAAGAAATCCTTCATTCAATCTACTTCTAGATGTAGATAATCTAATTGCAATTTAACATATTGTCCCAATTGTGCCTGACACCAATTCAATCCCAACATATTTCATCTTTGTTTCTTTTATATTATGGTTATTTCAGGGGCAAAATCACTCCCAAGAACATTCTCAAAGTGCAATGGACCTGAATCAATCTGATGAAGTAGGAATGATAAATGCAGAGATAATTGAAATAAAGATCTGTGAAAATACATGGGATGAGTTACAGCCCAAATTCCTTTGTGTATTGTCACTACCAGAAGATGTAAATCCTCCTTCGCTCTCATAAAATAAAAGCAAATCCTATGTATAAGAAGAATAAATGCCAATGGTTGAATGAAAGTCATGAATAAGCACCAATATTTGAGACAACACTGAATCTGCTTACATCTGAAATTAAATAGCAGCTTGCAAATTCCTGAATCAATATCAAGTCTTCTGTGGAACTGACAATTATATTAATGGGTAGTCTTCCTTTTAAGAACTTCAGTGAAATCGTCAGCTTGATATGTGATGACACAGAAAATTCAAACCTCACTACATCATTATTATCTTATTATTTCATCCACAAGAAGCACAAAATATGTAAGGAATAAACAAAGAAGCTATTCCGAATTATCAAGTGTTTTTATTTTATAAGTTTGCTCTTACTCTGAAGTCCAGATTGCTGTTTCTATTTTCTGAACCTGCGGTTCTGAATTCAGAACAAAATCTGCATTGATGAGAATGGACATAGAGTAGCTTTATATCAGAGAATCAATAAAATTTAATTAAAAGTTCCATTGACATCACAGAGTGATTAAAACCTTAGAATCTATGAAGTCATTTAGAGTATTTCAGTGGCAGGGTGGGTTACAACTAATGTCTACTTGGAGATCAAAATCTATTCATCTACCAGTCAGAAATACCTTATTCTTTTTAAAGCCTCATTAAG
The DNA here is from genome assembly GCF_049901715.1 of Pseudonaja textilis. Taxonomy (NCBI): domain Eukaryota; kingdom Metazoa; phylum Chordata; class Lepidosauria; order Squamata; family Elapidae; genus Pseudonaja; species Pseudonaja textilis. Next base: position 45,405,046 of record NC_141991.1, read on the forward strand.
AGACAGAGATAAAGAGATAGAAAAAATATTTTCAAAACAGCATCTGTGAAAGCAATGAACATTGATTCAGAATGTTGTAAACATGCCCTTGCATTAGGCTAGTTCACACATTTTAAAAGCGTCGACTTTAACATAAGCAGTGTTTTCAGTTCTGAATTGTTCGTTATGTTTGCTCAGCTAGATCAGAAGCAACTGCAATAATCTTGCACCTTGTATGAATGGATTAAGTGTAAAAATGGAATGTGATTGCTTCTTTAAGGTCATTTAATATTCCTTTTTTTATAAGAACTTCAACAATTCCACACTGCAGCCTATGTTGCTTCACAGAAAAGAGGAGATTAATTTATTCTCCAAAGCGCCGGAGGGCAGGACAAGAAATAATGGGTGGATGCTTGTTAAAGAGAAATCCAACTTAAAAGTAAGGATAAATTTTCTGAGAGGGAGAACAATTAATTGCCTAGGATGGTATAAGGTCTTCTGCCTTAAGCTGAGGCTTGGACCAGAAGACCTGTGAGGTCCCTTTGAACCCTATGATTCCAAATTCTATGGGTTTTTTTTTTCTCTCTCACTTTGCTCCACTGTGTCTTAAAGTTAAACATGTGGTAGTCATTTCCAGCTCTAGGGGGCGGTGCTCATCTCTGTTACAAAGCCGAAGAGCCAGAGCTCTTCACAGATGTCTCTGTGGTCCTGTGGCCAGCATGACTAAACACAGAAGGCGCACAGAATGCTGTTACCTTCCTACCAAAGTAGTCCCTATTTTTCTACTTGCATTTTTACATGCTTTCAAACTGCTAGGTTGGCAGAAGCTGGGACAAGCAATGGGAGCTCACTCTGTTATGCAGCGCTAGGGATTTGAACCACTGAAGTGCCGACCTTTCTGATCGACAAGCTCAGAGTCTTAGCCTCTGAGCCACCGCATCCCTTCACTGAGCCACTGCGTCCCCACTGTATCTTACACCAACTTAAAAAATGCCGCCAAATTGCAGTGGGCTAGCAACAGGGCCAAACTGATGCTCAGTCCAGACTTAAGCAGCTGCAAGACCGGATTGGTTGCTCATCTCCTTCTTGCCCTTTCCATCCATACACTAATGCTGGGCCCTTTTCTGTACTCTCCCAGATGTCTGCACATATGGATTTTTTTCACATCTCCTTGGCACATTCTTTCCTATATCCATAGGTGCTTTTTCAAAAGGCAGCTAGACTTCCTTAGTTATTCCTTGAAGACATTTCACTTCTCATCCAAGAAGTTTCTTCAGTGCAGACTGAATGGTGGGGAATGGAAGGATTTATATTTTTTGCAGTTATCTAATCATTAGTGCACTTTCTGAGACTTGTTGAGATCACTTGGAGGTTTATTTGTGCCCTCAGAGTCACCTGAACAGTGCAAATTGATGCGGAACCTTCTAGGAACATCTGAAAGGAGAAGGTTCCACACCCATTGGCACTATTCAGGTGCAAGGAAAAACAAAGAAAGTTTGGTTGCCTTTTGAAAAAGCACTTTCGGGACAACCACAACCCAGATGACATAGACATGCTTTCTTATACTTTAAAACACATTTTTTAACAGTATCATCATTGCTCTGATAATCAGAGCCAGAGAGGAACTTCGCTGCATCTCTATTTCTGATCCATCCATGGAAATTCTCTGGCAAGGAAGAATGGATAATTCAACAACTTCATAGAAACCAAGTGGTGACTACTGTATATTGCAACCTAAATGTTTCTTTAAAGGGAAGGAAAGAGCAACTGGATGGGAGAGGGTGTATCAAAGACTGCAGCCAATCAAAGCTGGGTTTGCTTCTAGCATGAACTACAGTGTTGGAGGCCACTTACTCTGAACATCTTGAGACAATGGGAAATTTATTTATTGGTTAATTGCATCACTTTTAAATCTCTGTCCATCCTATGACTGTGACATCAAGCAGTGATTTGGAATCAAGCTGGAAAACCCACATATGAGTGCATTTGATTTATTTGGGAAAGGGAGGAGGTCACATTATCCATCCTTGCATTCAGGAAATGATGAGGGGCCTGCACTGGTGCAGATACAAACTGGAGTACTTGAGGAACTCCAGAAATATTAACTGTTTGCACTTTTTAGTTTACTGATCCCTAGAGGCATTAGAAATAGAAAGAACAAACAGGGATTCCTTTTCTATTCCAGTCTTTGTTTCTGATCTGCTTTTCCTGGACTGGATGATGATTATTTTTAGGATCCCTTTCCCTGCTTAACCTACAACTACTCCTCGCTTAACAACCATAATTGGGACTGGAAATTCCATTGCTAAGTGATGTGGTTGTTAAGTAAGACATCAGATGACTACAACAGACTTATAGCCTCACTTCTGTTGTGGTCATTAAGCAAATCACACGCAATTGTTAAGCAATAAGCCACATGACCATGACTTACAATGGAGAAATGCCAATTACTCCATCGATTCTGCTTTTGGAAGCTATCTGCAAAGGGTGCAAACAGTGATCATGAGAGACTGTGATGAACAAATATGCAAGGACCGATCATAAAGTTACTTTTTTACCACCATTGTAATTTTGAACTGTTGTTAAACAGGGCAGTTGTTAAGTGAGGACTTCTTGTACATGCTACAGAATATTTCCTTTCTCCTTATCTTTTCTCACCATGTATAATTTCATAATAACAGAGTTGAAAGGGACCTTGGAGGTCTTCTAGTCCAACCCCCTGCTCAATCAGGAGATCCTATACTATTGCAGACAAATGGTTGTTCAAATTCTTCATAAAAGCTTCCACCATCATGAAAAATCTTAAATCATTTGGTGGCATTTTCTTTTGGATTTTGAGCAATTATCTTTTTTTCATATTCATACTGCACCTTAATGTGTTTTACCACACTTGTATGCTATGCTAATGGAGAATAAAATGCAAGGTTTCAACCATACTTACTTACTCCCCCTATGTCTTTAGGGGTGAAAGAAGGTTGTTTTGTAGGGTGGTATACAAAATGTTTCAATAAGTAAATACATAAAAAGGCTAACACTCTTCCACAATTTTAGATGTAAGAGAAGGGGAGGGAAAAATACAATTTTTCAGTTATAGAAAAACTCTAGGTACAGTTGGCTAGAATTTTGTCCTAAAATGTTTTTGCTCATCCATGTTGAAGCTTCATTGCTGCTATAGGAATCAGGATCAGTTAACAAATGATTCTGGCAATACATGCTTGTTAGCTAAAATGATTCCCCCGTGATGGCCTAACAAGTGGTTAGCATATGTTTCAAAAGCCCATAATCCTCTGTTTAAACAACACTTTGTAATAAGATATTTGCAGCCATTGGAAAAGAACCAAGTAAATGTGGTTAGAAGAGTCCACAGTTCTATGTTTACTCTCTTAGCTGGTTTTAAGGATATCATGAAAAGCTCAGAAAAAACAACCAGACTGCTAACATTTGAACATAGTCGCATCCAGAACTTAATGCTGTGCCTTTGAAGCTATAAAACCACATGTGTTCCAAAGAGAAGCAACAATATCATTGAAATCTACAGACAAAATACACATTCTGGATCTGGAGAATGGAAGCCTCTTCCATTTTGCAGGGTGCCCAATAAGTCACCAGAAATTGAGCTTGTCTTGAAGGAGATGAAGACTCCATGAAGCTAAGATGAAATGCAGAGCCCTTTACATACTGACTCAAAAATAAATTCCACTGAACTGAATATATCTTATTTCCAGGAAACAAAATTACAATTGCCTTTCCTATATCCACTTTCCTGAACCCAGATACCCTTTTCAATTGATAGGTATAGGCCTGAACAATTAGTAAATTATTTTCCAGGAAATTCCAACAGCTAATTATCTATCTATGAAGGTAGTCAGGGAAGCACTATTTCCATAGACTATTTCCATTTGATTCCCTGAATTGCAATGTTCCAAAGTACTGTTGATACTCAAAATTAATACAAACATCTTAATTTAATCTGCAACAGATCTGCACTTTTTTCTGATGAGAATACTAAATTTCTTACAGTTTCTTACAGCATGACAAGAAAAATTTCAAGATACCCATTAAACATTAATGGCAGTTATTCAACAATAGTAATATTTGACAGCAGCCATTAGTGGGTTTTTTAAATTAAATAAAAGCTCCAAAGAGAACTGTACCCCTTGACCTTCTTATAATGCTAATGGCTATTCATAATCAAATGGACTAGCTTAACTGTCTAAAAATGAAGTGGACAGAATTTTGCTAGGTTGCTAAGTAGATTAGAATTCAGAAGCATTTGATTACATGATGGCATATGCAAAGTTTTTCAGAGTTGATCCATCTCTCTATAGAATGGTTAAGAGATAAAGTTGAGGGACAATTTGTGTATCTCAGCTTGTAAGAACCAGAGTCACATGCCAAACAATTGGAAAGTTAATTTGGAGATAAAGACTTCCTGAACAAAACAAAACAAAACAAACAAAACAACATAACCTAACAAAACAAAACCACAAAACAAAACAGCAGGAATGATTGCATACTCAGATATAAATAAAAATGAAATAATTGTTTTAAAAACCATTTATAATTTTTGGTTGACTTCTTTATCTTAGGAAGCTAAAGACCTTTAAAGGATGGAGCACATTTACCTTCCCTATTCCTCTCCAATTCTTTCAAATTTCAAAGCTAAAACAGAGGATTATAAATCTATGCATTTGAGAAAAATGAAACAACATCAGAGGAAGAGAGCACTAACAAGGGAGAAGAGGATGTGTTTCAAGCTGCCCCTTACTAGCAAATAATTATTTCCTGCCAGTAGAGTGTCAGATTTGTAGCTTCCCCTTATTTCTTGTCCCCAATCCTGTTCATGTTTAGAAGCCCAATGTTCTTGCAACTTCAACTCCCTCTATCACTTCTTCTCTGTTAGTAAGAATTAGGTCCAATGTAGCTTTTCCTTTAGTTCCCTCCTCTAACTTTTGGATGACAAAGTTGTCAGCTAGGTGGGTTAGGAATCTGTTCGATCTCCCACTTGCTGTAGAGTTTGTCTCTCAGTTGATATTAGTTAAAGACTCCCATTACTACTGTGGTATGTTTCTTACATATATTTGTTAATTGATTAGGAAAAAGTTCTTCTATTTCTTCTGCTTGGCTGGGTGGCTTGTAGTATACGCCTATAGCAATGTCATTTTTTCCCCTTTTATATTGACCCATATGGATTCTATGAGGTTTTCACCCTTGGTTTTGTGTAGAGATGTAGTGATCTTTTATATATAATGCAACTCCACCTCCTCTTCTGTTAGGTAATTCTGCGGATTTGGGGAATTCTGAATTCTGGGAATTTTGTCTTAAGAAAAATATGGGGATAAATCTAGCTAGTGTTGAAGTACAACCCCCTTCAATCTAATCTGAATAGATCTGTCTGAGGCTTCCTTGAATTATATGATTTGTCTTTTCTCCATAGGAGAAAATGTTCCTTTCCTTCTTGCGCATTAGGAAGGCAGAAGAAGGTGGGAATGAGCTTAGATTAGGATAAGCTTAATTTTGCAAGGCCCATAATTTATTTTTCTCCTTCTTAAGTGGCATGAGGAAGTATCATATGAAGTCAGAAGATCAAACTCAAATATTCCAGATGATGTTCAGTTTGGTTTCCCTTTGTCTGTAAAGGTTGAGGTCAGAATGCTCCGTTCCCACTCATGTACATTTTATGTTGCTGAACATTCAAAAGGCATTTAATTAATGCTGCTGAATGGCTGTATGCAGACGTTAAGCAAATTAACACAAATATCCTAAAATAATTTTTAGTGGGTTTTTTAAGTATCGCCATGACAGCTCTACACATAGGAGACAATGCCAGAAAATAAGCAAGGCGGGACTCCTGCTTTCTCCCTGTTTTGTATACCTTCCTAAATTCATCAGAAATTAAATGTGACTGGCAGTTATTCAAATAATTTTCCATTTATTCCCAACAAATGACAATTTGCATTTTAGTTCAATCCTATCAGCCAAATAGTATCTGATCAAGACAGCATGAGTGTACAGCATGCACATATTGCCCCTGGAACATCTGTAGAGAAATCAGGGCAACTGCAGGAGAAGGCAAGGTAGGCAAAGGATGAAATGTAATATATAACTGTTATAACATAAGTCACTTGACTTGGGTCCCACATCAGAATGCAAATATAAGAAGACAGGGTTGGTGGTGTGACATAACAATGGAATCTTATAATTTTCACATCATTGCAGCTTCTACTAGATTCCCATGGTGGAATCAGCATTTGCATAATTAATTGGATTGGCAGAAAGATCACTTCAGCTGGCCATAATACAATCAATTTAAATGGGGTTTTGTAGCTAGTGACCAAAAAAAAAAAAAGTCCCACACGGCAGACAGTGTTACAGTTTAGGTTGTTTGATGTTAATCTTCCTAATGATAGAACTTGGTGTTTGATTCTCGGGAGTCTCCTTGTTTCCATTTCTGGGCTTGGCCTTCACATGTAGGAGAATTTTCAAATCATTCAAATGCTATACTGTAGTATTAAAATGGATATTGCAAAAGGTATAATAATGCATGGGAAATGTCCATTTTAACACTTAAGCTCTCCTTCATTTGTTTGTAATGTTGCACAATAAAATCTATAGAAATCAATTCCCTAATTCTGAAATATATTCTCCATTGGTGCCCAGGAAGTACTTCAGCTATTACCATGGACAGATGTATAAGGATAATTTATGTACCAATTAAGGCTAGGAAGGGTCCATTCTTGATCTGCAAATGTGGAATGAATTCCATTATATGTAGCCATTGGTCTAACATTTGAAGACTTCATTTTTGTCATCTATCTATCTATCTATCTATCTATCTATCTATCTATCTATCTATCTATCTATCTATCTATCTTTATCTCTCTATCTATCTATCTATCTATCTATCTATCTATCTATCTATCTATCTATCTATCTATCATCTATCATCTCTCTTTCTCTATCTATCATCTCCCAACCTCCCTACCATACACACACACACACACGCACGGAAATGTCTTGATTTTCAAGAATATCCTTTCTCAACTAGAATATGTTAATAGGGAATTTTGGACTTGCATTCCCAGCACATCTGGCAGAAACCATATGGGGAAGACTGTTTAAATAGTTTCCATAAGATACTAAAAATAATAGTCTATATTATTTAGTATAGAGGCACTAAAACTGGCAAAGTACCTCTTTCTCATCAATGCCCAAACAACCCCATAATGATTATTATGGTTGGTCCACAATCAGCCAGATATTTAGATTTGGCATTTTAATTCACCTGTTGAGTCTTTCCCAATAATCTCTCCCAGTGTAACCTCTCCCAGACTATCAACCCTGACCAGCAATTGTTCCCCCACCCACCCATTGCGCCACTGATTTTTGCACAAATCTTCTGATGTTTCTACTGACTCCTGTTATTTCTGGTGCTTAATTAATCCAGTCATGTGGCAAGGAACTGAATGCCTTCTTACAGTCAATCTGTGCTACATTCAAGTTGCCCTTCCTTCTCTTCCAGTTTTCCAATATCATCTTGTAAAATGGGAGTTTATCATTGTTTCACTGCTGTTTGAACTGTTTGTTCCTATAGTGTTATGGTTCAGCTCATAGTCAGCCAGATGTTTAGACTGTATTTGGCATTTTAATCCAACTATTGAGTCTTTCCCAAGGATCTGGGATAGGCATATGTGGTGATCTATAGTGTTAGAGGGATTGTCACAGGATGTAAACTATTCTAATTAAAACTGTCTTTTGCAATTGACTGATGGTGATTTTCCTCAATGGTGATGGTGTTCTAACTTTGGGATTGCACACAAGGCACCTGTGACTATTTGTACTAGCTTTGCTTTTTTTCATCATCATACTCATTCTCTTTCTATTTGCAAATATTTGTATTTTGTGATTTTCTCCTGTTATTCCCCTTCTATTTTGCTGTTTCAAGTTATTGCCACATTCACTATCTAGACTTTCTTTTTCCTCCTAACAATTGTTAGTTCTGAGATGTTAGGTGGCAGGGGCTTATCTGTTTGAATTATACACTCCCAGAGCACTTTAGCTTCTTTATGTCTTCTTTATATGTTACTTTGTCTTTATATGTATATTTTGGTTCTATGTTTCCATTAGTACTTGCTTGTGGGCAAATGGTATTTCTTGCAGATCTTGCAATGGACCATTGTTTCTACTTTGTCATGCTGTGGCTTATAGTCAGACTGGATAATCTTCTTGCAGTATCTAACTAGGTCTTCTACTGTTTCTTCAGCTTCTTCACTCACTATGTTCTCAATTCTAGCTTTGTATGCATTTGTACTTAAGGCTTTGCCTTTTGCAGTCAGAATTAACCCCTCTGACTCTTTCTTCAACTTTCTTTCTCTTGGCCATTGCCAGGTCTTGCTGTTACCTGTAGGGCTTGCTTCCTTTTTTTTTTTTTAATGTACTGGCCATGTAATACTTTGCTTTGCCATGTCTATTTTATATTCTTCATTTTTATAGGCCAATTTGGTTCCTCCAGAATTGTGGGACATTGCTATTTATTTATGTGTTCTTAATTTCTGCCTATAATCTCTTTGTTATCAGGAAAACAAGAATTTCACAATGCTGGAGCAATGCTGGAGCATGTACTATGTAGATAGTTTTTCAGGGGACACTTTCCACCCCCTCTCCTTATCATCTTATCAGCACTGTTCATGGGAGGTGGGTATGTTAATTGTTTGATTAAAACACAATGCATTTACACATTAAACAAAACCCCAAAATAAAATATGATCATGTATTTTAGGGAGAAAGAATACTTACAAGAAATGGGAAAAGATTATTGCAGGCATATCAAAGGACAACATGGAAATTAAATCAAGTTATGCAGATTTATTCTTCTGAGTGCAATTGCTGTACAGATATAGATTCAAATTCTTCATTCCATATTTTGGTTCAGTTTGGAAGAAAAGGATGTCAGTATCATCAAATATCTCCAAAAGAAGAGCAAATTCTTCAACAATTTTTAGGTAAAGATAAGAAACTAAAGTCACTACTTCCTTGTCTCTTTGCTCCTTAGTTTTTTTTTTTAGCAACTACTACAACTCACAAGAGAATTGGATCAGGATATTGACTACATGTTGCTTTGTCCATCATCTTCACCCCCTGCCTGGTAGTGATATATAGGGATATCATGAGGGTATGATAAAGGAAGAGTAAATTCAGAGAAGAACCTACAAAAATGATCTCACCTTCCTTATAGAGGAGTTACTTTAAAAATATCTCAGAATTCTAATTTACAAAAATGTCTTATGGTAAGTTTGCATTTAGCTCTAGAATTAGGGCACTGTAAAATCATCTCTTCTGTGATTCACCCAAACCTAGACGAATAAATAAGTCAGTCCTTTGCCTATGGAGATTCTTAGTCATCCGGTCATGGTTATCCCAAAGGTGCTTTTTTCTCAAGAGGCAACTGGATATTTTTGTTTTTCTTTGCAGATGTTTTGCTTCTCATCAAAGAAGTTTCTTCAGCTTCACACACACACACACACACACACACACACACACACACACACACACAAATCAATAATACTTTGGTTATGTCATTATTAGAAACTACAGATGACCACCTCAGTTTCCAGTTATACCAGAATCATTCATTCAGAAATATTGCCTGATTACCATGACCTTTTCAAATGTACAATGTGATTTTCTTCTTTTTCCTCACATGGGCAATCTTTTGTTATGCATGCATCTTGGTGCACATGCAAGTAGCATAACTATTGTAGAAAAATAGGTTAGCTGAAAAAGAGATCAAATGTTTCCATTTCAGATTGCCTTGAACTAGTGGCAGAAAAGAATCATAGATTTTTTAATGGTAGCCTGATTCTCTGAAGTTCACATTTGCCCCAACATCAATGAAAATTTATTGGGTCAAGGATTCATACATTGTAGAGCATAGATATTAATCAGGGTCAAGAAGAAAAGGCTATCAGAATGATATTTCTGACAACATTTTGTCAAAAAAACCCAGATGTAATTTCACATTGTTGTGAATTTTAATAATAATAATTTTAATAATTGATTTTTTTTCTTTTAATGAGCTTGTAATCCTTTGCATCAGAGTGGATCGGGTCAACTGAATGGAGCTTGAGCATTTACTGAGCAGATTCCCTTCCTGACACCTACATGGAGTTCGCAGCAGACAATTACTCATTCTGCCCAGAGAGAGAAATATCTGTTGCTACCTATGATCAAACTCATAACCTCCTGATTGTGAGGTGAGAGCTCCACCTGTAGACCACTGCATTGAATAATTTGATTAATTCTGGTCCTAGTTCAGTCTTAGTTCCTGTGACGACTGGGGTCAAGCTGAGACACCATTTCATGTGCCACATGAAAGAAAAGGGATAATGTACCATCGTGTACCATCATGACATTTTTAAACAAAGGGTGGCATATGCAAGTTTTAAATAGGTAAACTCAGCTCATATTTGATCATGCTTGGGTTTGATTGTATCATGGTTTTGTTCTACCTTCGACAAACTATTATATCAGCAGGAACCCATCAGCTAATCTTTAGGTGAATGTCAAAAAAGAAGTTACAAGTAAGAATCAGATTTTCCTCCAATCTCTGTGAACATATTCTTGAAAATGAAATATAGGTTCCAAAATTTGGTAGCTGTTTCTTAATTCTCACAAAACAGTTAAATAATTATTGCTAGAAACCAGGAAGTGTGAAATATGCTATCAGGAATCATTGTAAGGCATATCATTTGTTGCTTTGGTTTATTTTTCTCATACTGAGAACTGAAAGATCTAGATAATCAACAGTTCTAAGTTTTTAAGTCAACCTGAGTAAATGGATGACAAAAAGATGTGTCTATGGAGATTCTCAGTCATCTAGGTCATGGTTGTCCCAAAGGTGGTTTTTCAAGATGCAACTGGACTTAGAAGATGTTTCACTTTTCATCCAAGAAGCTTCTCCATCTCTGACTGGATGGTGGGGAATGGAAGGATTTATACTAGAAGAATTTGTCAAAATTCTTGGAAAAGCTTCTTGGATGAGAAGCAAAACATCTTTAAAGAAAAACTAGGAAGTCCAATCTCATATATATGTAGAGAGTTGTCCAGTGGGAAGTGCAGAGTGGATTTCATAGATTGTCTGTTCATGATCATCAACTACCAGTCAGAAAACATGAAGCAAACTTCTTTATCTCAGTTTCAACCATATTTTCAACTGAGAAACTGAGCATTGTAGACCAAACTATGCTAGGGGAATTCCTGGCCTTTAGGAATTTTGGGGAATTTGGCCCTCAGATTCATCAGCCATCAATAGACATATAAAGATAAATTAACATTTGCACACCATTCAAAAGAGACAATAAAAAGCTAAGAAGAAAATAAAAGACAGAACACACCCTCTTCAGCAGCCAACATTGATATAAGAAGGGATTAACATCAGACAAGTAATCAAACAGAAAACAATGTCCTAATAAAGAAACTACTAAGGAGATAACCATTCAAGCAGACAACAATCAAGCAAAAACAATAGTCTAATCAAGAACTACCAAGAAGAAAAATCACACCCCAGCAACACTGGCAGGGCAAGCTACTGTATATAAACAGGGAGAAATTATCACATTCGCTAGCATTAAAAATGTTACTTAGTCAGATAATGAAATGCCTGTGAGCAAATAACCAAGCTCAGGGAGTACCAAGGACTCCATAATATCCTGAATCACTGACCAACTTCTTCTATTGCAAAATGCACTGGGAATTTTTTCCCCTGAAATGTTTTTTCTCTGCAGCTCTCAACTGGATATGCTGAGACTTAAACTTAATCTTTATTTAGTTAGTTTCTCTTGTCACACCAAATTTGGTCCCATTTTGTTTCATTTACAGAGAATTATCTTGCTTACAGTGAAGAGTCTCATATTCTTTTGCATAATTTCTTTCCAACATGCCATTGAATTGGAAAGAATAATAAGGCGGCAAAAGAAAATGTACTAGCAGATGTTGAACTCTTGTGTCTGAAGCAATAGGAGAGATGGGGAATGGGGAAAGGAACACAGAACTGCCAAAATAACTTATGGGTTTGGTAGACTAGAGAGCAAAGCTGGTGAATGAAGCCCAGGTTGATAGGGTAGCTATTAAGTATTTTTCTGTACTTGAACAGAAGTCTTTTGTCACTAATTACCAAATAATGTTAAAGAGGTCAGGATGTATTTAAACTCTATTATTTGCCATTAAAAGGAGACATTTTTTTCTTCCTTTCCTCCTCCTCTTCTTTTCCCAAGCACATTAGTTCAATAACTTTCAAGAGAAAGCAGAATTGGCTCAATGGATTAATCACTCTCCTTCCGAAATAAGAAAAGGGTGATTCACTTCAGGGGAAAGAGAATGAGAAGCAAGTGGCCATCAACTTGCTTTGAAAGATTGAAAGCAAAAAGGAGACAAGCAAAAAGCATGCAAAGTTTTTTATTATTATTATTATTTATCAATCAAATTTCTATATGACCCATGACTTTAAGTAATTTACAAATAAAACAATAAAATCATATAAAAGTCATAGTTTAAAGACAAAGTGAGAATTAAGACAGAGTTAAAAAGACAGAGTTAACAATTTAAAAATTTTAAAAGGCAGAGTGAGTGCCCTTCAGCCCATCAGCCATCCCAGGGTTGCAGGATCCTCTCAGAACCCATTTCAGTTGGCAGAGCAATTTTGACTAGCAAGTCAGGGACTAATTGATATGGATTCACCAGGGAGAGCAAAGGCTAGAAGAGAGCCAGGGCTTCAGTCTTGCAAATCTTCATAATCCTTGATATGCCTCAGCAAAGACATCCATAGATGCTTTGCAGGACACCTGCCAGTCACAGCAAGTCACAGTAAATCATTATTTCTGTTGCAGAATGCGTCACTTCCTTCTGCTAAAGAAATGGGGCAGAATTTGTAAGCAACACCTCGAGCCACTTTTTCCATGGTTTTCTTTGAACTCCAGGAAGCTAAATGCAATTTAAGGAAATATTAATCCTTTGCTGCCCTCAATTCCTGCACACACCTGCTGAGTATATGTACACATGGCTGAGTGCTGACTAGCAAAAGGAATTACTGACTATGGGGGGTAAGAGCATTATGAGAGAAGAATGGTATATATGAACACAACTCAATCTGGGTGATTGAAATGTATCCAGAGGAACCCCTTCCTTTTATATTTTACTAACATTAATTTTCCATTTTAAGTGTGTTTTGAATCATGATTAAAGCTAGACAAATGCAGAGGTTTTACACACACACACACACACACACACACGAGAGAGAGAGAGAGAGAGAGAGAGAGAGAGAGAGAGAGAGAGATCACTATAAATTGTCAAGCAGCAAAACTAACAGAATTTGAAAGTGTGGGTGATTACTGGATTATAAAATAGAGGAAGAGGAGGTAAAAAAAACGATCTTGGGCTAAAAATTTTGGATATGGCATTAATTTGGGTAAATGGCAAATTTTATGGGAAACAAAAAAATAACTCTGGCCACATCATATAAGGAAAACCTATACAAAATGTTTTATAGGTGGCATCTTCCTCCAACAAAATTGGCCAAAATGTATCAAAATATATCACCCAACTGCTGGAAATGTACTCAAGAATATGGATCATATTGGATTAAGGTGTTGAAGAACCTGAAGAATTTTTCCTTTCTTTTATTTTTTCAATCCTTTTTCTTCATCTAACCACTGATTGGATTAAGGTATACAAGAACCTGAAGAAATTTTGTCCTCCCCCTTTTTTCTTCTTCTTTTTTTATCATTACTATTTGGCTTCTTTTTTCTACTATTTTTATTTCGAACTACAATTGGTTATTTCACAATTTGATTAAAGTTCAGAAGAACCTGAAGATTTTGAATTGTTTAAAATGAGTAGGAAACTAACAGCTCCTGGTTCTTCAACTTCTACTTCCTCCTCTCCACCATCTGGAGGACAATGTTCAATACAGACAATGTTAAAGCAAGAAAAAGAACAAGAAAAAGTGACTCTGCAGATGATTATGCAAGGAATTTGAAATATTCAAGTATGATCAGAGAATATTGAAAAGAGACTAGAGAACATTGAACAAAGAACAGAGAACATTGAAAAAAGAACAGGGAAAACTGATGAAAAAGTGGAGAACATCCAACAAATGATGTTGAAGTATGATGAGAGATTCCAAAAAATTGAAGAAGAAGATAAACAAAGAGACAAGAAGATTGGAGATATTGATAATAGATTAACGGTGGTTGAACAAGATAAAAGTGGTATGTTGAGATGGGAGATGGATAGATCAGAATTCTATCTTAGATTCCAAAACATAGAGGAAGAAAAAGGACAAAACTTAGCTGAGATAATGATAGAAATACTGGCTGAAGCTTTAGAAATAACTCAAGAGAAGATGATGGATGGAATAGATGAGGTTTATTGAGTTTTCACAAGATATGCGATGAGAAATAGCTTACCAAGAGAAGTTCACATTAGATTTACAAAGAAAGCCATTAAAACGCAAATATTGCAAGTGGCAAAAGAGAAAACATTGAAATATAAAGACAAGGAGATTGTGGTCTTAAAACAAATACCCAGAAGAGTGAGAGAGGTGAGAAGAGAATACCGATTCCTGACTAAAATGCTACTTTAAAAAGAGGTGAATTATAGATGGCTGATTCCAGAAGGTTTAATGTTCACATGGCAAGAACAGAGACATAGAATTGACTCAATTGAGAAAGCGGAATTATTTTATACAGAATTTTTTGGAGGGAAAGAGGAAGAGGCAGAAAAAGAAATCTCACTAATTGAATTCCAAGAGGACTGCCAAATGGCGATTGAAAAAGAAGAAGGTGCAGTAGGTGGAAAGGTGGAAGCCAAAGAACAACGTGAACCAAGATCTACGAGAGCTACTAAACCTAACTACAAAATATAACCATGGAAGAGAAAAAACTGATTACAATTAATATAAATGGACTTAACTCAGCCGTTAAAAGAAGGAAAACCTTTCATAAATTAGAGAAATTAAAATTTGATATAATTTGTCTACAAGAAGTATATATTAAAAAACAATATGAACAATTGTTGATACAGCCAAAACTAGGGAAAATATTTACTTCCTTGACACAATGTAAGAAAAGAGGAGTGGTTTTATATATTAAAGAGACTATCCCAGCAAAATTGATTTATACTGATGATGATGGAAGAATACTAATGGTGGAAATAATGGACAATAATACGAAAACACTCCTGATTGCAATCTATGCCCCGAATGACAAACAAGAAGAATTTTACAAAAAATTACATATGAAAATAATTGAACTGGACTATGCTAATATAGTTATGATGGGAGATTTTAATGGAATTGTAGACAATAAATTTGACTATATAGCACAGAAACAATAAAGCAAAACCGAAAGACTCTCCCTAAATCTTTTTTTTAAATGGTAGATGAAATAAATTTAAAAGATACATGGAGAGAAAGAAATGCCAGAACTAAACAATACACCTTCTATTCAAATAGACACTTATCAAGGTCCAGAACAGATATGATGTGGATGTCAACAGAATTAATAACTAATATTCAAGAAACAAATATTGAAACAAATACTTGGGCAGATCACAATCCAATGACAATTAAATGGAAAGGACAAAAAAGAAGATCTAGATGGACGTTAAATAATACTATTTTAAAGGAAAAAGACTTCACACAGTGGATGGAGAAAGAATTGGCTTTTTTCTTTAGAGAAAACAAAAAAGAAGATACATCAATTCAGAATGTATGGGATACAATGAAGGCATATGTTAGAGGCTTGATAATAGACTATACAAGGAAAAGAAATAGTATGAAAAGATTAGCCTCTAAGGCCTTAGAGGATGAGTTTAAAAGACTTGAAAAAGAGCTACAGAAAATGCCACAGAAAAAGGACATCAAGCTAAAAATGGATATAGTTAAACATAAAATGGGTCAAATAGAAAAAGAAGAATTAGCACAGAAAATTAGAGGTGCTAAACAGAACTCCTTTGAAGACGCAAACAAACCAGTGGTTTGGTTAGCATACAAATTGAGAAAGGAGAAAGAATCAAGGAAAATATTGCAATTAACAGATGACCAAGGCCAAGTTTGCTATGGTAGTAAAGAGAAGAAGGAAATCATTTGAGACTTCTATGGGAAACTAGATATGCAAGAGAATATTGATGAGGAAAGAATTAAACAGTAACTACAGAATGCTAATTTACCTCAGATACCTAAAAAGATTGAAACAATGTTAGAAAGCAATATAACGATGATGGAGTTAACTGAAGCACTCAAGAAGCAAAATAATGGAAAGGCACCAGGCCCAGATGGATTTCCGGCAGAATTTTACAAAACGTTACAAGAATCGTTGAATCTTCCATTGCTAGAAGTTATGAATGAAGTTATGTTAAAGAATAAGATACCTAAATCATGGTCAGAAGCCACTTTACACTTATTCCAAAAGAGGACGCCGATTCATTACAAATTAAGAACTATAGACCTATTTCTCTACTAAATGCAGATTATAAAATCCTTGCTTCAATATTGGCAGAAAGACTTAAAAAATACTTAAATAATGTTATCCATTCTGATCAAAATGGATTTCTGCCAAAGAGATGAATTAAAGATAATATCAGAGTAATCTTGGACACCTTGGAATACTACGAGGCACATCCTGAAAAACAAATGGCTCTGATATTTCTAGACGCACAGAAGGCATTTGATAATGTGAATTGGCGATTCATGTTATTCCTGCTGGAACAGATGGGCTTCACTAGAAAATTTATTCAAGCAATAGAAGCTATATACTATCAGCAAACGGCAAAGGTAATGATAGAGGGAGAACTGACAGACTCTATTAATATAAGAAAAGGAACAAGACAAGGGTGCCCATTATCACCTTTGTTGTTTGTGTTAACTTTGGAAGTGCTAAACAGAAATATTAGAGATGAAAAGAATATAAAAGAAATGAAAATAAAAAAGGAAGAATTTAAGCTGCAAGCATTTGCAGATGATCTGGTTTTCATCTTAGAAGACCCTCTAGAAATAGCACCAAAATTGATAGAAAAGATAGAGACATGTGGAAAGCTGGCTGGTTTGGGAAATAAATAAAGATAAGACAAAGATCATGACAAAGATCTTGACAAAGAATATGCTATTAAGACAAAGGGAAGAACTGGCAGACCTATTGAAAATTCAGGTCACGAATAAGATCAAGTACTTGGGGATATATTTGACAGCAAGATGTAGTACACTAAAAGAGAATAATTATATCAAACTTAAACAGCAGATAGTGCTAGATCTGGTGAAATTGGGAAATTTACAACTGTCACTAATAGGGAGAATTTCAACAATCAAGATGAATATATTACCCAGAATTTTATATTTGTTTCAAACAAGTCCAATTAGGCTTGGAAAAGATTACTTTGAAGATTTAAATAAAATTGTGTTGAAATATATATGGCAAGGTAAGTAAGAGAATAAAGTTAAAACTTTTGCAAGATGCTAGAATTAGAGGAGGATTTGGTTTGCCTAATTGGGAGTTGTATTATCAAGCTGCAAATCTGATGTGGGTTAAGGAATGGATAACACTAAGAAATACTAGATTGTTGACATTAGAAGGACATGATCTGTTGTTGGGGTGGCATGTTTTTTTATGGTACAAAGGAACTAAAACACAGGAGTATTTTAGAAGACATTACATACGGGAGTTTCTGTGGTTAAACTGGGAGAAGATTAAAAGACAATGTTATTTGAAAATTCCAGTCTGGTTATCGACTATTGAAGCATTTTCTTATCCTATAATATACAAAAAGGAACAAACAGTTAGATATGGTGAAATATTGAATGAAAAGGGTGAACTTAAATCTGTAAAAAAACTAGAGGAACAAAATATAAAGATGAATTGGTTTTCATATGTGCAAATACATTCAATGTATGATAAAGATTCTAAAATGGAAGGTTTCTATGATAAATTGACTGATTTAGATAAGATTTTGACAGGTACTGATGAAAAGGTGATTAAAAAATTGTATGAGTATTTATTAGAAATTAAATTAGAAGAAGAATAAATTAAAGAAACCATGATTGCTTGGGGGAAGAATTTTGGATATGGGATCGATTTAGAGAAATGGCAGAAATTTTGGTCGCAAAATTATAAAATGACAATGTCAACAGCATATAAAGGAAATTTGTATAAGATGTTTTACAGGTGGTATTTTCCCCCGACAAGAATAGCAAGAATGTTCAAGAATAAATCCAAAAAATGTTGGAAATGTCATCAGACACCTGGCTCATATTACCATATGTGGTGGACTTGTACGGATGCTAAAAAATACTGGACTAAAATCCACATGTGGTTGGAAAAAATGACAAAAAAAACATATAGACTTGAAACCAGAGATATTTTTATTGGGAATTTTACCTGAAATATATAGTAAAGGCTTGAAATATCTGATTGTAAATGTATTAACAGCGGCTAAGATTGTATTTGCCAAAACTGGAAAAATGAGAAAACACCATCACAGGAGGAAATCATTAAGAAAATATTGGAATGTGCTGAAATGAGTAGATTGACATTTGAAATTAGAGAACAAGAGGATAAGCAATTTTATAAAATTTGGGATCTATTCTATCAATGGTTAGACAATAAAATGCAGTAATGAAATATGTAGACTTTTAGAAAATAATAAATATATAAAGATGTACTTTTTTTCTTATTATATCTACAAAATGATTTTAGGATAGATTTGGGATGATAATATGAACTATTATAAAACAAACTAAGTAAATTATGATTACCTTGTAAAACATGAATGAATAAAAGTATAGTCAAATGATTGATTAATAATGATACTAAGGTGTTTAATTTTGGATTGAAAATATGAGATTATATGCAATATAATTGTAATTGAAGACTACCAAATGGAAGCACAAAACAATTTGTAAACCAACCGGCACACTGTATGTATACATATTGTTAGGAATATGAGTCACCTAACAGGGATTTGGGTTAGAAATATATAAACCAGGATAGACATTTTAATACTGTCTCTTTAAGGGAATGCAAGAGCATGCAATTGGGTGTGGTTTCTCAAACGGTCATAAGATGGAGCCAGAAAACTGGGTTGTTTTAGTCTTAGTCTCAGAAGAGAGTGTATCTGAGTGAGTATCTCTGTTTCCTTCTGTTGGAAAATATTGCCGTTTCTCCATTTTTCCTAATTGATTGATATTACTGGATTTAATGTAAGTCTGATACTGAACTGTTTTTTGACACTGGACTTTGATATTTGGATTATCCCTGGATTGAAAAACTGACTGATTTACCTGTGAATGATTTTGGACTGTGTTTGGACTTTGCTTAAACCTTTCTGGAAGTAAAAACCTACATTTACTGTACAGTGTATCTGTGTTCTGTGTGTGTATTATTCAAACACTTCTCTCAAATACGTCTCCCTGTATGCGCTGATTCTCCTAACGGGGAATCAACACATATGGAAGATGGCTTGATGTTTTTATGTTTTGTTTGTTTATGTTTGTTTTTAAAAACTAATAAAAACTTAAATTAAAAAAAAAAAGGAATATGGATCATATTACCATGTATGGTGGAAATGTAGAAAAACCCAAGAGTTTTGGTGTAGAAACCAGACGTGGCTTGAGGAGATGAAAGGGCAAAAAGTGGAATATAAACCAGAATTTTTCCTATTCAGAATCATAACAGAAAAATATAACAAAGAGGTGGGTGATCTACTTAATAATAAATGTGATCACTGCAGCAAGGTTATCCTTTGCTCAAAATGGAAAGATAAAGAGCTTCCCAATGAAGGGGAAGTAATAGAAAAGATATGGACTTGCGCTGAGATGGATAAATTAACTTTGGAAATGAAAGATAAAGAAGAAACAGAATGCTATAAAGTATGGGATAAATTCTGTCAATGATGGGACAAAAGAAAGGATCTAGAATCAAAAGATAGGAGGGTTGGCAGAATGGATGATTAGAAATAGAAAATGTTATATAAATGTATATAGAATGTGTTCTTTATGCCATAATATGTATGACAAGCAGGATTGTCACACCACGTCCAATGTTTTTAACAATTCATTCAATAAAACCTTTGTTATAAAAAAAATTAAAAAATGAAGTGTGGGTGATTGTGGCACAACTCAGAAAAGGATGACATGTTCTGAGATCCACTAAGCCTATCTAATTGTGTCAGATTTTATCTCTCATTTCCAAACTGTGAATAGTTTCTAGACTGGTCATTAAACATTAATATGAGGAATGAGTTGATGAAGTATCTGGCTTTAGCAATACTAAAAGAAGTTGACATTTCTCTGAAGACTTAGATGCCTTACCTTTTAATGAAGAAAAGCTGCTATTTGTCACAAAAAGGAAATGAGTCTAATAATTTCCCTTTCACTGCTTTGGAAAATAAATGAAAAAGAGTCCTTACTGCAGAGCAAAAATGAGTTCCAAACATGAGGATATTCAAGTTCCATCTGTAATGCTGGAGAGCCAACTAACATTACTGGTGTCTAGTATAGATAGGAGGGATCTGTAAGGGTTTCATTCTGAAATATAAATTGTTGCTAACTCTGGATACCAAAGAGAAAAACTTTTAGTTCCTCTCCTCTTCCAACATTAAATATGACATTGAAATGATTGCTTATCTGTGACCAGTGAAATATCTTCCCCATAACAAATTGAAAAGGATTTTAATCTGCAATTAAAGTTTTAGTTCATTAATCTACTTAAATCAAATTAAGTAAAACCCACAGTTTTCTTTTTCTGTTTAATCTTGCATAGTCCTGGAAAGAAAGCCCATGTTTATTACAGTTTTTTAACTGCAGGACAGAAGGCAAGAGACACTGCATATGCACATATATACTTGAATATGTGTCTGTACACACAAATGTATGTACACACAAGCACACACACAAAATCCTAGGCATTCTATAGCTAAAATTGTACATAACTGAGCATTTCAGTCCAACATTATTATAACAACTGACAGTGATTAGTTCTGTTCAAACATTCAGTACTATGGATCACAGCCATATGGGGGATTAATTGAGCTCTTTGAAACATATTCTGACACCATTATACACCAGCAGGGGTGAACAGCTGGTTCTGAAGAGCTGATTCTGTGCTGACCATGTCACACATTTGATACTCATGAAGTATGAAACTCTTGAAAAGGCTTTCTTCATACTAGATTAAGTTACAGAAGTAATGATTTGCCATGTGTCCACTCTCTAATCTATCAAGACTTCCTATCTTGCCTGATGGTGTTTTTTTTATTATTAAATTGAGACATTTTTAAGTGTAAGGTTAATTTTGGAGTAATTCTCAGAACTTTGAAAAAAGTTCAGAGAAGAGCAACTAAGATGACCAAAGGCCTGGAAATTAAAACATATGAAGAATGGCTGCGGGATTTGGGTTTGGCTAGTCTAAAGAAAAGAAAAAAAAATAGGAAGTTACATGATAGCAGTATCTGAGGGGCTGCTACAAAGAAGGGGGGGGGTGTCATTTTTTTCTCCAAAGCACCAGAGGGCAGGACAAGAAACAATGGATGGAAACTAAACAAAGAGAGAAGCAACCTGGGATTAAGGAAAAACTTCCTAACAGTGAGGACCATTAACCAATTGAACAGCTTGCCTCCACAAATGGTGGGCTCTCCATCACTAGTTGTTTTAAAGAAGAGTCTAGACAGTCACTTATCTGAAATTATATAAGTTCTCCTGCCTGAGCAGGGGTTTGGATTGGCAGACCTCCAAGGTCCTTTCCAGCTCATTCTATTCTATTCTATTCTATTCTATTCTATTCTATTCTATTCTATTCTATTCTATTCTACTCTTGTGGCTTTTAAATTTCTAAACATGAGCACAGTAGAAAAATTAGCACAAGAACTGCCTATCCAAATGGAGATGTACCTTCTATATTATGTTTTT
The DNA here is from genome assembly GCF_049901715.1 of Pseudonaja textilis. Taxonomy (NCBI): domain Eukaryota; kingdom Metazoa; phylum Chordata; class Lepidosauria; order Squamata; family Elapidae; genus Pseudonaja; species Pseudonaja textilis. The sequence goes on from NC_141991.1 coordinate 45,426,977, forward strand.
CAAAATGGGCTAGAGACCATATCAACAAGACAAGAGGTTGTGCGAATCTAAACTCAACATACTGTATATGGAGGGAATTAAATGGAGGAAGACTTAGTTATAACTACTGTTGCATATTCTAGCCTTCCCTCAAGGTAGCTGAATAGGGGACTCTCATTCCCCTCCACTGCAGTCTCTAGTCATACTTAGTTGACTTGTGAGCATCTGGTTCTTTCTATGTCCCTCTTTGATAATTCGGTATCCAACGGGGATGGAGAAGCCTGGCACATCCTGAAATGTGAAAGTTTTGTGCTTAATCGACAGCATTTCAACCAACCTAGCTGAAGCCACAACTTCATATTGAGCACCAGCCCATTGCTTGTAGGAGAAACACATCCAAAACTTTGGTGTGTTTGATGTTTCAGTCATTTCATTGAGGAGATCTGAGGAGAACAAAAGATCCTCTGAATTTCACAGATAAGAATTTCACCTTATCCTGAAGTGGCAGAAGTGACAGTGAAAGGATGCCTAATTATCCTCCTCCTCAAGTTGCAGCCTTCAATTGTACACATCCCCAGCTGCCTTCAACAAGGAAGTCTTTGGAGTTTCCACTGTGCAGTCAAAAAGAAGAGTTTGTCTCTGGGAAATGCTGCCTTTTTAATTACCTGCCTTGCCTTGATAAGGATAGGAATCCTCCATACCCTAACAACACCTCTATTTAAAATTAAGATTCTGTTCCAGAAACATTTTAAAAATTCAGCTATGGACAGTACAAATAGAGATGCAACTTCTCATCCTAAGATGTTTTTTTTTAATTTCCCTTTTTTTTATTTCTAAATTTATAAGGTAGCCAATTCCTCGAGGAATGGCTGACAAATAGAAAAGAAAAAAAAACATATGAAGATACAAATGAAAAAGAATCCTGGCACACCAGACCATTCAGCAGATGTAACAAATGAAACCTACACTGAAACTGGGCCACCCAACCACCCTGCTCATCCCTGGACCTGGGAGAGAAATCAGGTTTTTAACAGTTTCCCAAATGTCACAAGGCTACAAACCACACAAATCTCAAGAGGAGGGGGGAGAACAACATTTTAGCTCTAGATGCTGCAACAGAATCTTGCTTAAGATCTATTACCACAGCATCATTAACTGTTGTTAGAAGGAAGTATTAGGGTATGAGTGATGGCAGACCAAGTGAGGCTTAAAATTCCTGTAAACTGCAGGAAACGCTTTGGATATCTTAAAAGTAATTTCAGATGATTACTTAAATTCTTGTCCTCCTCCTAATGGGAAAGAACTCCATCTTTGCCCTTAGAAGTGTAAAAGCTGGATTTACACTCACATGTTTACACAGCTTGCTCTACTACTGTGAGTGGGAAGCAACTCCACCCATAGATGTTTGTGGAGCTTGAAAGGAACAACTCAAAACATTAGGTCAGCCTGGTGTTAAATCCCACAGAGATTTAAATGTATTTCTATCTATGGTCTTTGTCCTCTGATGCAGGGGTTGCCAACCTTTTGGACCTCAGGGACCACCAAACTCATAATTTTAGATCTCAGGGACCACTAACTAGTTCTGTGGGCATGGCCTAATTTGTGGGTGTGGCTGGGTGGTCATGTGACTGGCTGGGCATGGCTTGTGTGTAAATATTTTAAATATTTATATAAATATTGAATTTTTTATATAAAAAGAGCAGCTTTTACCCAAAATCAAGTAAAGCAGGCAGATTGAGTTGCTCACAGAATCATTCAGTGATCTATCTATCTGCCATCGGCTAGCTCATTCTCTCAAATTTGCTTGCCGTGAGTCTGCACTGAATTTGCTTGCAATCAAACCTTCAGTCCTAAGGGAGGTTCAGCTGTGCTTAGCTAGAAAGTAAGAAATCCAACCATTTCCTGCTTCTTAGATAATCTAAATCTCCCAGCACAGCAGAACAGATGATGGTCAGAAAAAGGAAAAATAGCAACTTAGCAGACAAGTTTGCTGGGTAAGGAGTGAGTGGGTGGGGACGGTTCTCGCAGGCCATGTGGGCTGAGCAGCCCTGTGTTTCTGCACAGCCTGGATTAATTGTTTTTTGGGTGGTGCTCTGGAGTTGAGATTTCTCTGTGGCCCACCAAAATTTTCTCATGGCCCACTAGTGGGCCACAGCCCACCGGTTGGCAACCGCTGCTCTGATGGGTACTGGCCTGGGGAAGGTTGTTTTAGGTTTGAAATAAGCACATGAAGCAGATAACAACAGACATATGAATACAGGAGGCTAAGGTCATAACTCCACAGAAGAGTTCAAGTGTCAGACTCCAGAAGCTTACCCATGTGTGACCCCATACTGCTCAAGTGTCTACAACAGTCACTAAATGGATTGAAAATGTGCAAAGTGTAACTACAATTGAAAACCCTAGGGACTGTTAGAGACGATCATTATGAAATAGAGGACATCCTAGATTCCTGTAGACGTAGGGTTTTGGTTTTTTTTGCAATATCTTGTGAGGTGGAGAGGGTACCCTTTAGCAGAAGCATCCTGGGTACATCATGTAGATGTAGCGACCCCATGGTTACAATGACTATACTACTACAAACATCCCACAAAGGCAGGGGGAGGGGGGAGATTACTAATGCTACAACTGTTAATATGTCCTCTTATCTTGCAGGCATATCCATGGTAGAGGGGGGGGCACATGTCAGGCTCCGGGAGCTTACCCACGTCTGGTGCTTGCCCAGAGCCTGAAACTTCAATGGGGCAGGATCTGCCACAGGACTGATGGATGTTCCCGCCACTCCAAACTGTGTTGGTGGTACATGGAGCTGGTGCTGTGCCTGCAGGTCTCCTGGTCTGCTGAATGAGAGCCACCAACCACTCGGGAGCCACCGACCCTCTGGGATGATGCAGCATGCAACCCTCCATGATGTGGGGCTGCAATTAGGGGAGGGCTGCGATTAGGGATGCTGCGGTTGGGGAAATGCTGTTTACATTAGAGGGATGGGGCATTGGGTAGATGGGGAGACAGTGGGTGGGTGGATACTCAAGGAGATGACAGGGGAGCAGGTGCAGAGCTGACAGACAGGCATTGCAACGACATGGCAAATGAGGAAATTAGGAAACAAAGGCTAGGTATTTGAAAATAGGCACAGGGAGGAGGTGCGAGGGATGTGTGGTTAATCAGCGGGTGTCAGGTTAGCTGGGAGGGGTCAGGGAGATGGGATAAGAGGCACTGAGAGGTGGATGCTCTCAGTGCTAACTTTGTTTGGGATCTCCGTTTTGCCCTATCATGACTGGAAATGCTGCAATAAACTTCAAAATTCATCAACAAGTTTATGAGTAAGGTAGTTTGTCTGTAAGACTTATCCAGTACCCAGCTGGGGCTGAAACTGAGGAGCAGAACTAGGATGGGATAGAGCATGGAATAGAGAGCGTGGAATCAGACACACAATCAAATTTCCAGCAGTTGGCATGAAAGGCACAATTGTATGAATCTGAGGCTGATGAAAACACTGTGGTTCTATAAATCTAGCAAACTCTAGATATAAATTCCTCTTAGTTTTTCTTCCAGCAGCAAAAGCTAAGATTATATGTAGCTAATAAACACATTTTACTGAAAATAAACCCATCAGAAGTATCCCTGGCATCTTTGTTTACACCAAACGAGTTAGCAGTGATTGATGTAATTCAAATGAACACTAAAGGAATTAATGATTAGTACCATTACTTTAAAACACCCCTTCCCCCCAAAAAAAGAAAGCAAGTGAGAAAGAGAGTGAGAGAAACAGAAGAAAACAATTAGAAGCCTTCAGTGCTTATCTTTCACAGTATACTTCCTGCAATGATCACTGATGATATTGTGCCTATTAATCAGTTCTGGGATGGGCAAATGTGTATAATGAATGTGTATTCTTGCAAGAATTAATAAAGACTATCCTTATTTACTGAGTAATGCTCTTTTTTATTTATTTTTTGCTGCTGCTGCTGCTTTGAAACTGACCCCATTCCATGGGCTAGGAGAAGGACTAGAGGTTATTTGTTTAAAAATTCAAACAAATAATTTGCTTGACTTTCGTGCATTCCTGATAGTAACAACATTTTTATTCCTTCTTTCCTTTCTATGACCTTTCTTTATCTCCATAGGCCTTTTCCTGCTAATGGCACAAATTTGTCCTTGCAACCTTTTTTCTTCTGTTGTATCCCTAAGGTGTTATTTTCATCTTGTCCCCTGACCCCCTTCTTTAACAATACCTGGCTGCAAGATGTGTAGAGGATGGGATCAGGTGAACACTTACTGATATTTTAGGTTGATATGATTAACTTGAAACAGTGCTGGATAAGGCATTTATTAACCAAGACTGTAATTCAAAATACAAATATTTGATCAATTTATTATGAGTGTATGTATATATGTATATACATACATAAACACAGACCCACTATACAGTCTTCCTGTTGACCCCCCTTGAAGTGCAGAGAAATTAGTTTGATTCACATTTTAACATGGAGTGATCCAATTTACATTTCCTGAATTAATATATGAAAAAGAATGCAATTATCTTCGACTTTTGACAAACATATTTTATAACACAATTCTCTTTTTAGAAACACACAGATAAATAAATACAGTATATGCATTTATAAAAATGCATGTACTGTATTTATTTATCTATGTGTGTTTCTAAAACTTATTGGCTGCCCATCTTACAATAAGGTAAGAAAAAAAATACATCTACATTTAAACAAGAGTACATTAAAACCAAGATTAAAACCGGACACATGGGGGAGGGTGGGGACAGAATGGGGGGGGGGAGGTGGGATCTGTTGTTACTCAGTCAATCAACTCCACTCTACTCTTCCCCCATTGGGACCCCAAAGCCAATTGGAAGAGCCTTATGAAAAGATAGGAGGGTTGGGGCCAACCTTACATCGGGCGTAAGATGTTTCAGATAGCAGGACCAACAACAGAGAAGGTCCCCTCCTTCCTGGACCCTGCCAGCTGAGTCTCATGAGACCTGCAGCATGCCTCCTCTGCCAGCATGAGTGGGACAGGCCAATTTCAGTAGAGTGAGACCATCCTTCAAGTAGCCTGGATTCATGCCATGAAGGGCTTTAAAGGTGACCACCAACACCTTGTATTGCACCCAGAAGCAGAATGCTCACCAATGCAGCTCATGGAGCAGTGATGTTACAGGGGCCAGCTGTGGAGCCCCAAAAACTGCCTGTGCCACCACACTCTACACCAGGTGTAGCCTTCAAATGCTCTTGAAGGATAGCCCCATATAGAGCACATTCCAATAGACCAACCATGAGATGACTACAGACTGAACGACTGGGAGTATATAAGCTATAAAATACTGTATAATGCATAGATTAAAGTAATTTAGTACAAAAATGCATAATGATTTTCATGCAATATATACAGCATATTTGTACAAAAGCACTGATGATTTTTATACAGGTTTTTTAAAAGCACACAAACCAGCCAGAAAGCTGGAGAACACATCTTCAGAAGTTCCCTTTAATGTCTATGCCATCACTCTGATCTGATAGTGATAATTATTTTATTCCAAGACACCAATTAAAAGAAAGTTTGCAACCAAATTTCAGACCTAGAAGAGGAACTATGGAGGCTTCTATATGGCATGCAGAAAACTGTAAACCAATCTAGCATTACATTCTATTTACAGTATATAATGTATGTAATATTCTGGAAATCATTCTAATACAGTTATGAATTCCTTCTGAGAGTCAGGTAGTGTCTTTTTATTTAATATTCTCAACTGTCCTATGAAAAATGTCTGAATCCATAGCAGAAAGATGAAAGCAAATAGGTCTAATCAATGTAAAACTATATTCTGCTAAATGTCTAGAAAGACAACACCAAAGAATGGATCCTGATCAATTCCAAGCAAAATCAGTGAATATATCTGTGTTCAATACTGTTTATATATGGAAGGGGCAGAATGTCTCTGAGCCTGTAATTCACTTGGAAAACTGTCAAATGGCTTTACAATTTATTTCTGAAAGATATACTGGATAGAGTGAATTTTAAAGAGGCATCCATATGATTTTCATTTGTCAAGTGAGACAAATCTGATCAAAATATAGATCTGTCCTGATATCATGGTATAAAATTATATCTTACTGCTTTAGATCATTCTATGTCTCCTTTTTTATAATTCTAGTGTTTTCTGCTTTAGCAGGTAACATAAATTCTGGATTGTCTCATTTTTCTTCAAGACAGATTTCCATATTATAGCCATTGTCTTTCTTAATCTAAAATACTGTATATACACATGTGAATGCACAGACAGTACATTTACTATTATTAAATTTTTAAAAATGGAATTTACCCCATATCTAAGAAATAAAACATGAAGAGAATTCACAATAAATTCCCTATGTCTGTTTTGGAATATTTAACAATACCTGAAAATTATATGAGAACAAGTATTAAATATTTCTAGATTAATATTCCTAGACTAAACTCTCTTTGGAATGAGCTTGAAAACGAGACTTACTGGACTTCCCATCCCAGCACAGCCCTTTAACCAACATAGTAGATTTCCAACGTAATCATGAGACAACTTGATAGAAGCAAGTTCTCCTTAAAAAAACAAAGCATGGGATCATAGTTTTCTTACAAATGCAATCAACAGACAATGGAAACTATGAATGCTAGGCCCACATGAGATAAATACTTGTCATCTTCTCAGGCAAAGACTTGAGAAACAAAATCTATTCAGGAATAATATCTGTGGGCAATAATGACTACCATGTCATGAAACTTTTACCTCCAGTTAAAAAAACAATGTGGAGTAAATCATCTCTAAGGCCCCTTAGTTCTCTTCAGAGCTAAGCAATATCTTTTCAGTAGTGTTGAAATTAGATTCATCTATCAGTGGAGTCATTTTCCCTACATGGACAGGGAAGGGAATGTCAAATATCTCAGCACCCACTCACCCCCAGCAAATTCCATCCTTCCAAAAATGATCTGGAATTCTTAAAAAGGATAATTAAGAAAAGTATTGTGCTTCCAATAAGTCTTTCCTGCCTCTAATAAGACTTTCACTGGTGATGTGGGCTTTTGTTTCTTTACCATATCATACTGCCACTTCGCTTGAATTAGAAAAACGCCTGAAAATGAGTTGTGAAATAGTAGGGAGAACTATGGTTCTGTGTAGAATTTTAAAAAATTGCACCAAATTACCTGAGTCTCTTATATATATAACTAATTCTTCAGATTGGAGCTACTAGAAACTGTGTCTGACTTAACAAGAATTGATTCAAATCAGTGGTGGGATTCAAACATTTTTACTACCGGTTCTGTGGGCGTGGCTTGGTGGGCATACAAGAGAAGGATACTGTAAAATCTCCATTCTCTCCCCACCCCACTAACCTGCTTTCCAGTTCTGTTTGCACAGCAACAAAAAAAGACCCAGCCAATCAGCTGGGACTTTAGAGGCAGAGAATAGATGAGGGCAGGGCCAGTCAGATGTGATATTCCGAACTACTCAAAATTTCCGCTACCAGTTCTCTCAACTACTCAAAATTTCTGCTTCTGGTTCTCCAGAACTAGTCAGAACTTACTGAATACCACCTCTGATTCAAATCCTGGAATGATAGAAACACAGTCAATTACCAATCTGTAAATCAATCAATCAGTCAACTCCTTGAAATTTAAAACCATCAGAAGATCTTCCATATCCCCCTTTTTTGCTTTCCCTTTTCAAAGGTTCAACATGATTAACCTGAAATTCCACATGTAAAATTATTATGCATCAGTGCAACTTTGAAATAATTAGTAGCGTTAAAATTACTAGAGTTAAAATAAAAATCAAAATAGGGAAAATTCTGATTACATATATCTGCTCAGTTGCTATGAAGGGGGTCATCCTTACATCTGACTCTACCATGAACTGGTCCTCATGTTTGAAGCCACTTCAGATCCAGATTTTCTCATATCAGTCTGACAACCTTCTTCAACATCAGAAGTAATCTATGCAACCTGTGCTTCTGAATTCTGATCCAGATTTTCTCATGTCAATCTGACAATCTTGTTCAACATCAGAAAAAGTAATCTATGCAACCTGTGCTTCTGAATACTTCTTCTTTCTTTTATTTTTTTTTAAAAATCACCTATTAGAGTCACAAAATGAAATCCATGTGGGAGAACGTCCCTTCTGATTTTTTTTTCTGTAGAAGGGCATTTTCCACAACTAGCAATATGTTTGTAGAAAGGTGTTCCTTATTTTAACTCAACTCTAATTCTGTAGAACACCAAGAATAAACTGAAGGGATTTTCTTTTGCAGTACAGCAATAAGAGATCAATTGCTCCAGCTCATTAAGAATATATGGCTTCCTTAGATAAGGGATTACTTTAACTCTCATTAAGACAAAACAAAACAACTCAAAGCAAAGAAATCTCTGTAAAAGGAGTATAAAAGCCACACAGAATCCTGTGAAATGTTGATATTTCCAAGCACTGAAGCAAGTTTTGGATTTATGGTTTTGGAGTATTCATTTCTAATCAGGTAGGCAGATAGAAGCCTGATTTGAAGTGATGAGAGAATAAAATGATTATTACTAGGAAAGTGATGAAGGAAGCTAAAAAATAAAAATTAATGGAAGGGGGATTTAAGTAAACCAAGAAGAGTTAATGTAACTAAAACAATGAGCTATCATTCTCCATTTGTGGAAACAAGAACACATCAGAGATTTTTTTTTTTTTAAAGGAAAGAGGTACAAACATACATTAATAGAGGTGATCAATATAATAATTGTATAAAAGGAGTTAAGCTTAACAATGATTGTGTTGTCATTATTAGCCTGGGGATCCATTCTTAACAAAACTGTGTGAATGTCCATTCAGCCAAGTGGTACAAAAGTTGTTGAAAAGACTTTGCATATGTTACCTTTACCAATGCCCTATCACCATAAAACAAAGGAATATGGGTTAATTTGGGAGACAATCATGCTTTGCTAATGAGGCAACTGCAAAATAATGTTTGTTTGTGCCAAATGTTATACATGGATCTACTTAACTTGTATTCTGAATTTAATGGTTCAGGTGAGTAATGAGCCACGACGAAATGAAGAACAGATACTCATGATGGTAATAATCCAGCTCAATAAAACTTTGCACATTGGTGAAACTTTGATTAAAACTGGACAAAATAAAATCAACTCACAACATTGGGGCTTACCAAGTCTGTGTAAGAAGGGTGAGTAGAGAAGTGAAGGAAAGTGATTTCTCAGCATCAAGATTCTTATACTTTCAGCAATATTTTCAAGGTGTATCCCAAGGTTGTAAGAGACCTTTACTGTAGTGTTACCAGAATGCCTCCAGGTAAAGCTACTTCAGAAACTCAAAGGCACTGTAGGAAATGTAAAATGGCAGATTCATTGAGACTGCCTTTCATAGAAGAGTCTGGAGAATTTATCAGCATTTGTGGGCCTTATGGTAATCCTGTTCATAATACACCAAAATATTCTATAAGACTTTTGTTTCCTCCCTTCACATTCTTTGTTACCTATCCTCAATCTTTTCATGTTATGAATAACCAAACCAGAGGCTGTTTCTTCATTCTGGCTTGTACACTTATGTAAGGTCTGTAAGCATGTCTAGTAATAGATATACTAGGGGTGGGATTCCACCGATATAACAACCGAATTGGTGATCGCAGAAGTTCATGCCAAATGCGCACTCTGTGTGTACACTCTACATTTTAAAAAGGCAAGCCCATACTTACCTTCAAGTGCAGCCTCTGTGAATAAAACAGCTGAGGCATGGCAAACTGCTCTGCTGCACGAATCAGCTGTGCTCTAAACAAAGGCATAAAGCACAGGAAAGAGAAGGGGCAGGTCGGTGGACAGGCCTATTTCCTCATTGCAGTGAACTGGTTCGGATGATCTGGTCCAAACCAATAGAATCCCACCCCTGATTTATACTATATATGTATGTAATACATGCATATGCGTATCTATTTTACACACACATGGGTAGCCTCATAAGATTTCAAATAAATAGAGGTAACTCAAGGCAGAACTGATCTGCTTCCTGTTCTCTCACCACCAACACAAACATACTGACATATCATTGCATCAGTTATGAATACTTAAAGAAAGTGGACTGTGCTGCATGAGTCCAAATGCTGTAACCCTCCCTTTGAATCATCCATCCATCCATCCATCCATCCACCATTCATTCATTCATCCATTCATTGCATGGGTTTATAGGCTACCCAACTCAAAGAAAGTCATTGTCACTTTGGGCACTATGACTTTCCATTAAGATTCTAGATATTAGGACTCTGACATTTTTGGCAGGTAGCTAAATAAATACATACAAGGAGAGAATTAGAAGGATATCTATTTACGTAACTAGCTTCTGGGCATTCTTTCCTTTCACCATATGCACAATATTGTGGATATCTTATTCTTCCTGAGGACACAGCATATAGGATGCTGTGAAAAGAAAGAAACAGATGGTGAATCACATGGGGATAATTGGCTGTCAGTGATCAAGACCCAGCCAAAAAGATTAAAGTGGCATGGGGAGAGAAGGAGAAGATAGAAAGACAGGTCTTTATGAATTGCATACTTTTACTTTCACTAAAGACCTCAAAGAAGGAGAATCTGAGTTACATCCACTGGGAAAATGATCAATATCTGAGCAGATAAAAACAAGCTGGTACATTAGATGAAATGCTGTAAAGGACCATGAGTTTATGGCTTGGCTTTTCTTTCAAAGACTCTCTTTCTTTGGCACAGGTTTCTGGAGTCAGTTTCAAATCCTTTGGACACTAGGGAGCAGCATCTTCCTTTGCAAACTTCCTCCTCAACAAAGCACTTACCTACCACTGCAGTCTGTCAACCCTTTTTTGTTGTTTTTAATGGCAAGGAGGGGAGGGAGAGAAAGGTGGAGGGGAAGAGAAGGAGGGGCTGACTGTGAAACGTTCTTGATGATAATTTGATTGCATGCATTAATGATCAAAGTGTTTCAGACTAATTACTAACACTTACCTCTCAGATATTAAGTTATAATTTCTCTCTCTCTCCCCCTCCCTCCTTACCTCCCCTCCCTCTTTTTTTTAACCCCTCGATTTTGATCATCCTATCATCTTTACAATCTTGGGGGAAAGTAGGAGTAATCGAAAGGTAAAATTCTTCTACAGTATTGATATTCTTTCGAGATAATTTGATATTCTTTCGGGATAATTTCTATGTTAAACCAACCTAATGAACTGGAAGGCAAAGACTTTACATGATAGAATAGCAGCACTGGTCCTGGATAGGTGGGTGAGATTTGATCTGTTATGTCTTTTGTAATGCTTAATGATCTGGAGCAGAGGAGAACCCAAGCCCATTCTCCTCTGTTGTGTTGAGTGACTGAAAGAAGGAAAGCCAGAGGAAGCATTCTGGCATCTCCTGTCTTAGAAGTTTTACCCTAATGAACATATAAAGCTGGATGTGAGCAAAGTACAGCACTGGATGTTCAGCACTGTGAAAGGATATTAACGAAAATGCTGGTAGATGGTTAGTGTAGAATCTTTCTCTCCCTCTCCGTCTCTGTCTCCCCCTCTCTCTCCTTCTCCTTCCCTCCCTCCCTCCCTCCCTCCCTCCCACCCCCCCCTCTCTCTCACACACACACACTCATATTCTTACTCTATATTGTCTCTATCTCTACTTCTAATTATATCAATTTATCTATTATCATATCTATCTATCTATCTATCTATCTATCTATCTATCTATCTATCTATCTATCTATCTATCTATCATCTAACTATCTATTATGTACCACAAATAATGTAGCTACTGGCATCTAGCTTACGTTCCTTGGAATCTTCTCATATCCCACCAACTCTGGAAAATTAACCTCACACTCATGAATAGTGTGAACATGCTACAAAATATAGATTTTATAGGATCTGGTGGGAAGGAGGAAATGCAAAGTAATATAAGAAGTCACCTTATACTAAGTCAAATCATGGATACTTCTAACCTAGAATTGTCTACTTGGACTGGTTGAAGCAATCTAGCATTTCAGAACTATTTGTTTTTCTCTTTATCAAGAAAACCTAGGAACTGAAAAGTATTCGTTCTGTTGCTGAGCTACAATTGTTTCCTAGAATGCTTGTGAAATTCAGCTCTTTGGTCTACAAAGGTTAATCCAAAGCATTCTGGCTGAGGAATTCTGGGAGCTGAAGTTCACAAGTTATAGAATTACCAAGATTGGAGACCTTTGTTTTAAGTGGTATCCTTTAAATGCACTGGATTATCATTCTCAAAACAGCCATTGGTCGTTGGAGACTTTTGGAATAGTCCAATTTACTCAAAAGCCACCAGATTACATAAATGTGATAAACACAAATAAAACTAAACAAATAAAACCAGATAAAACCAGCATGTTTGCATAAATAATTCTCTGACAAACTGAGAGATGAAAAGAACAAGTATAAAGAGGGACACATAACTAAAACAGAATTATCAGCACATAACCCGAATCTGAAAAAAAAAAGGAATCTGGAATGCTAGGGTTCAGAATGAACTAAGACTCGCAACAAATGCCAGAAATAATAATAAAATAAGTTTCTTTCAATATGTAAAAAAATACCAAAAAAAAGCTAAGGAAACGATCCACTACTGGGAGAAGATGGTTAGGAGTGACTGGTAGTAGGGAGAAAGTGGAATTGCTTAATTCATTCTTTGTATCTGCTTTCATGTAAAAGGGGGAAAAAAACAGTCCAACCTGTCAAAAGCAGCAATATAGGAGACAGAACAGGAATGCAAGTCAAAAAAGGGGAAAAAATGATAAGAAAACACCTATCCATTCTATATAAGTTCAAATTGCCGGGACCAGATGGTTTACACCCCAGGGTTCTGAAGGAGCTGGCAGATGTGATGTTGGAACCACTGAACAAAATCTTTCAGAGCTCCTGGAGCATGAGGGAACTACAGAGAACTGGCAAACAGCTGATTTGCTTCCAATCTTCAGACAGGGAAAAAAGTGGATCCAGGAAACCTACAGACCAATCAACTTGACATCAATACCTGAAAAGAAATCCTAGAAAAAATAATCAAGTAGTGGATTTGTGAGCAACTAGAAATGAGCAAGGCTATTGCTAGAAGCCAACAAGGGTTTGTTAAAAATGTATATCATGCCAGACAAATGCCTTTTTTTGACAAAGTGACTAAATTAGTGAATCAGAGAAATTCAGTGGACATAATTTACTTAGACTTGAAAAATGAATTTTACAAAGTAGACCACAACCTACTTCTTGATAAGAAAAAATGATGTGGAATAGACTCACCAGATGGATTCACAATTGGCTGACCGACTGCACTCAGCATGTAGTCCTTAATGGAACTACATCTGCATGGAGAGAAGCAGGTAAGGTTCTCTCATAGGTCCATGGCAGACACAAAAAATCAGGATCCTCCATTAGATTGCAGCATAGAAGATTTATTCAAGCTTATACACAAAAATCTAGTCTACTAAAATTTAACACTAAATTGGCACCAGATAAAAGTCAACAGAATTCAAGAGTTTGGCCTTTGACAATTTGTGGCAACATAATGATTCTAAGCTGATGGGCTTAACTCTGCCCAAAAGTCCTGCCTGCTCTTCTCCTTCATCCCAGTAATCTTCAACAATTTCATGAATGAACTAGATGAGGCTTTAGAAGGAGAACTCATCAAATTTTCAGATGACACCAACCTAAGGGGAATAGCTAACACTGTGGAAGATAAACTGAAGATTCAGAAGGATCTTGGCAGATTTGAACACTGTACCCTTTCCAATAGAATGCAATTCATTGGTGAGAAAAGTAAGGTCCTACATTAAGCAGGAAAAACCACATGCACAATTATAGAATAGATGGCACCTGGTTTAACAGTAGTAACTGTATGAAGGATCACGGAGTCCTAGTGAATTACTCCTTAATATGAGCCAGCAGTGTGCTGCAGCTACCCACAAAAAAAAAAAAAGAAAATAAAAAGAAAATAAAAGCCAGTGCAGTTCTAAGCTGCATTAACAGAGAACTGATATTAAGATCAAAAGAAGTGATAATACTGCTTTATACTGCATTAATAAGATCACACTTAGAATACTGTGTCTAGTTCTGGTCATCACAACACAAAAAAGATGTTGAGACTATAGAAAGAGTGCAGAGAAGAGCAACAAGGATGATAAAGGATCTGAAGGCTAAACCATACACAACAGTTAAGGGAACTAGATAAGTCTAGCCTAATGAAGAGGAGGATTAGGAGTGACATAATAGTCTTCTAGTCCTCAAAGGCCTCTCATAGATAAAAGAGGGCTAACCTATTGTCCAAAGCATCTGAGGGGAGGACAAGAATTAAAGAGTGGAAGATCATTAAAGAGAGATCCAACCTAGAACTAAAGAAAAATTTCCTGACAGTGAGAACAAGTAGTCAGTAGAATGGCTTTCCTCCAGAAGTTGTGGGTCCATTCTAACCCTGTAATTCTGTGTTCTACTTCATGGGTATCAAATTTGTGTTGTCAGGTTGCCATCATGTGATATATTATGACATTTTCCCCTTCTCGGAGTTGGGGTGGACGTGGCCTGCGCACGACTCATCCAGCCTGCAGGCCGCCGGTTTGACACCCCTGTTCTATTTTAATCATGTATGTCTGTGGCTTTCTAGTTTTTAAACCTCTTGTTAAATCTTGCAACCTAAATCTTTGAATGGTGGCCCACAATAATAATGAATATCATGCAAAACAACATGAATTTCACCAATATTCTTCTCCTGCTTTCTTAGGATTGAAAACTCTCCCTAATTGTGGTGTCTTCACATTTTATGCCCGTATCTCTTTCAACTAGCAAAGGTGTCGAATTTAGAAATAAAAGATCTATTTATCATATACCTAGATAATGAATGGATTTCACATAATTTCTTGGGGGGAAGCAGAGAACCCCATCATATCAACATAATAATGAAAATGAGACAGAGCTGGCCCTAGGAGATTCTTTCTTCCCACAGGAATTATTTCACATCTATTGTTCACTTTGCCTCAAATATGTTGCCTCGTGATAATTCTGGCAAAATTGGAAGTGTTACAGTTCTTACTCATTTTTCCACTTTCTTTTCCTACGGAGACTCACAAGGCCTCTGATCTCTGAAGCATTTATTCATGGTATCAAATGGTATAATTGATAGTTCACTGCCAAAAGGGTTTTTCTTTCCATGAACTGTGGGGGAAAGCATGAAATATATACACATTGCAGTTGTTAGGAAGAAGCGAAGCAGGGAGCGGGGCATAAAGACAGTGGAAGAGATAAAGATAGTGAAAATGATTTAAAACAGCTATTCAAGAAGTGGTAGTTTGGTGTGACATAGACTTCCATTGAGCAAGTTATTATTATTTAGTGACTTCCAAGAACACTTTGTTTAATCCATGAAAATTAGTGTTCAGTCTTTTAATGATTTTAACACTACTGTTTTGTACTGGAACTGATATCTGTAATTCCTTGTTTAATTGATTGTTGTGCTGAGATCAGTGGCAGACTGAAATGTGCCCTTGCCCATGTTTCAGCTTTGCCATTTCTGCAGGTTAGTTTCCTATCCATTCAGTCTTTCACACAAAGACTTGCTAGCTTGTCCAGTATAAAGCATGGTGGACTCTGCTGATAGATGATGACAAATGCCACATTAGGGAATGAACATGTGCATGTTCAGCTGATGTTGTAACATTATTAAATACTATTTTCAGGGTTCCAGGTAACAGCCTATAGGAAATAAAAACTCCAAGGCAGGGTTCCTCAATGTATAGATTTATTAGTCATTTCATATCAGCACAGCTGATGAAAACCTGAATCTGAAGTCCCCCAGGTTTTCCCCACTCAGTTCAAATCCAAAGTTCTTTCCTACATTACACACAACTATCACATGCCTCAATCAGGTTTCTCTCCCTATCCCAGATGCTTCCCATCCATGCCTCTCCAGGTGCTGGTGAGAGTGTCCCTGGTTCACAGAAGAAAGAATGCTATTTTGGCTACATATTCCCCTCAATTATCTCTACTGCCACTTCCCTTTTCCACAGTTCCAGCTAGCCTTGCTATGGCAACCCTAAAGAGTGCTCCAAGGGTTGACAGCTATGATAATATTGCTGGAGTAAATCTGAAACTATAGTTAGTACCTGGATTTATTTAAGAATGAGAACCCTATGTTAGTATCATTATAGTATGGTCTATTGCAGTCAAACTCATGGCATCATGTTGTTGTCACCTGACATATCACAACTTTTTTCCCCTTCACTAAACTAGGGATGGGTGTGGCCAGTGTGTGACTTATCTGGCCTGCAGCCTGTGAGTTTGACACCCGTGGTCTATTGTTTCTGTTTCACAGCTGGTTCATGCTGGGTGGTTGTTTTAAGCAAACATAAGCTTACCACCAAAGCTATCATCCAGGATGGATTATACATCACTGATGCAGTGTATGAGTAATTTACTCATATTCTGGAAGTTATTGCGAGCCAGTTTGATAGCCATTAAGGCTTCAGGCTAGAAATTGGGAGATCAAGACTTCTACTTCTGCCTTAGGTACAAAGCCAGCTGGATGATCTCAGCCACTTTCTTTCAGCCCTAGGAAAGTAGACAATAGAAACCACTTTGGAAAAATCTCACCGAGCAAACTGCAGGGACTTGTCCAGGCAGTCTCTGAGAATCAGACACAACAGGCAGAAGAAGAAAAAAAGATGGAAACTATAGGTGAGTGAATGAGATTCTGTTGTTTTACCTAAATATGCTTTGTAGATTCTCTATAGAAGACAGAATATAAGGACCTGCCTCTGCTGTTCCCTCAGCAAAGCATGACTCTTGACTCCATTAAATTTAATCAAAAGAACTTTTACTGAGAGAAAGTGGTTGCCGTAAAGTCGGGCAGAATTTGAAGGTCCTGTGCAAAGCACAAAGCAATTCCTCTGTTTCCCCAAAACTCAACCCACCTGGCCAGTCCACTAGCAATCAATGTAATGCCACAAAGACGTTTTGAATAAGTGGTACTTACAGCAGAGGTGGTATTCAGCAAGTTCTGACCAGCTCTGGAGAACTGGTAGTGGAAATTTTGAGTAGTTCGGAGAACCGGCAAATACCACCTCTGTCTGTTTGGATTGTCTGGAGATTTTACAGTATCCTTCCCCTGTCAAGCTCCCCAAGCCACACCCACAGAACCAGTAGTAAAAAAAAATTGAACACTACCACCGACTTACAGGTATCTCAATAACATTGGAAAAGCTTCATTGAAGAGGTAGATACTCAGCAGGACAACAAGGAGAAAAAAATTGGGGTGATAAAACAGGTTTTCAGCAAAGATTCGGTCTAAAGATATAAACTGAATATGAACTGAAGGGAAATATTAATAGATTTACTTGCATAAGATTAAAAGGGAAAAGAAAACAAAGGAAGTGAGTGAGGGCAAATAGCATTTCAGATGCAGATGTGTTATATTGGGGAGCCTAGAAATGGCAACCTGCATATATCAAACAAGGATTTTTTTCTCTCGGGAAGGGACCTGTTCCAAGGTCATAGGAGAGCTCTGAGTTAATTGTCTGGTAGATAAGTTTTCATAATACTCAATAGCTTTACTTGTTTCTACACCTTGAGCCAGGATTTATAAAGACCAGCTGAGGCATAAAAATCCCAAGCTCTTGTTCAAGGCTACTCATCTCATAAAGAACATCTCTTCCAAACCCTGTCAGTTAGATCCACTGTCACTGGTATAGAAATGATCTATATTTTTGTATGTTTTGTCACTGTGGTCTAAGTACTGTATATTGACAAGCAATAGCCAAGGAATAAACAGTTAAACACACACACACACACACATCTCCAGGACTCAATCTTTGACTCATTACTTTTAATGACTGTTACATCTAGTGTGGTTATAATTGATTACTTAATTACATTTGCTCTCCTGTCAGTTTGTGACCCACCTGAACTGTCAACATACTACTAAAAATATTCACAGAAACACACACACACGTGCATGCACACATTCACATACAGAGACAGTTAGGTAGATCACTGTTTGAACCTTTACATTGTAATCTGGTCGAAGTCTCCAGAAGGCTCACCATATGTATTGCCTTGAGGATATTCCACTCCCTGATGTTTGTATTGCAGAGCACATTTGGCTGAATCCAAAGAGTGCTTTTACAATGCAGCTTCACTGAAGTGCACAAACACCAAATGAGATGTCACTCTGTTTACTTACATTTACCATGCACAAACTATCCATTATAGGCACTGCCGAGTTACAAGATGCAGACGACAGAGCAGTAAAACTTCAGACTGCAATGTAAGTAGGTCAGGCACTTTTATTTTACCTCAGCAGTGATTTTTGTATGGAGAATGAAGAAATTTCACACTTTAGCTGGAGAAATCCCATGCTTTTCTTTTTTTTACAGGAACAGGAAGAAGATAATATTACTATATTGGCCAAAACATAGACCTGTTATATGTCACCAGAGTTGCTTTTAGTAAGGTAAAAGTAAAAGTTCCCCTTGCACATACATGCTAGTCATTTCTGGCTCTAAGGGGTGGCACTCATCTCTGTTACAAAGCTGATGAGCTAGCATTGTCTGAAGACATGTGGTCAAGTGGCTGGCGAAGGCACATGGAATGCTGTTAACTTCCCACCAAAGTGGTCCCTATTTTTCTACTTGTGTTTTTCCATGCTTTCAAACTGCTAGGTTGGCAGAAGCTGGGACAAGTAACAGAAGCTCACTCCATTATGCGGTGCTAGGGATTCGAATCACTGAACTGCCGACCTTTCTGATCGACAAGCTCAGTATCTTAGCCACAGAGCCACCATGTGCTTTTTGCTTTTAGTGTGGATATACTAATTAGATAAATAAATTAAATACATAAATAAATTAAAAGCAATGTGGCATACTAATTTTAGTTTTAAAATGGCGGCAAGGAAGTCACCAACATTTTCAGATCTGCATACAGCCTTGACATATCCATTATTCCCCATTTCTTTTTTCCAACTGGAGGGTGAAATGATCTAACCATTGTTGTTATGCTCTTGTGAGAATGAGCGAGATAGGAAATCTGAACATTCAAAATGCTCCAGAAATGATTCATACAGCTCAGACATAAAAAACGTGGATGCATCAAAATTAATCTGAGACCACATTTGATCCTGGCAGAGTAAATGAAATTTATGTATCACATCATTCATCATTACCCTTGCCATTGCTTCCACTATCGGCTTAACAGTCTTTGCTGTTTGGTCCTCCCACTTTCCTGGAATCGATTAACAAAGCAAAGGTGAAAAGAATAACTAGGGCTGCCTGCTCAGAGGCTACAGCAAAGAGCACTGTAAGGTAACATGAGGCCACTGCATTGCCTATCTCAGTGTCTCAGACTTCAGCATTCTCTAGCAGCTCTCATTTATCATTACAAGCCATGCAATTCGAGACAGAAATAGGGAGCCAAAAAGGATAGTGTTATAAACAATTGAATCCTCATCCTTTCCTGAACAGTGTCTATTGCAGCTTTCACTAGAAGATATAAAAGAAGCATTACAAGCTTTTCTTGGAAGTGACCTTCTCTTTGGGTGTGTGTGAAAATAAAAATAAAAATAAATCAGACTTTATGGAAGAAACTGTGGGAAAGAGTGATCCACCTGTGGCACTGAAGACAAAGGACCGAGAAATCTGCAAAAGACTAGTGCAACTCCTCCAAAACTTTACACTTCCTATGCAAATCACTTAATGCACACATGACTTAAAACCTCTGACTTTTCAGGGCTGCACTTACTTGGAAATCTTTTTAGATATGTGTGTGTGTGTGTATGTATACACATATACATACACACACATGCACACACACATGCGTGTGCACAAACACACAAACACACACACGTCTGCATCTTTCTGAAAAAGAAATTACAGCTGTATTAAGAGTTGTGTTCATCAAACCACTTCTGCACAGCCTTGTTCTGTAGCCTTGGGCTGCTCTTGCAGATAGCTTCATGACAACTATTGAGATTTGACCTGCAAGTGGAGAACTAAACTAATTTTGGATGAATGATTTCATACATCATTAGCAATTAAGCCCTTCATTATGGCCACACATAACACATGTATTTTCCATATGCTTTGGTTAGTTACTGTATATCACAGAAAGCTCAATAGGAATAGCCTTTGGTCAGATACAGGAGGACTCTTCGCACACTCTTCTAGTTCTGGAAGGCTGAGACATGTCATATGAGGTTGACTGTGGTCACTGACACAATCTCCAATGATGAAATTAACAGATAACAGATAAAACAGATAATCAGAGTTGGAAGGGACCTTGTAGGTCATCTAGTCCAACCCCCCACCCAAGCGGGAAATCTTACACCATTTCTTACAAATGGCAGTCCAATCTCTTCTTGGAAGTCTCAAGTGATGGCACTCCCACAACTTCCGAGGGCAAACTGTTCCATTGGTTGATTGTTCTCACTGTCAGAAAGTTTCTCCTTATTTTCAGGTTAAATCTCACCTTGTTCAGTTTCCATCCATTATTACTTGTCTGGCCAACAGGAGCTTTAGAAAATAGCCTGAACCCTTCCTCCCTGTGGCAGCCCCTCAAATATTGGAAGACTGCTATCATGTCTCCCCTGGTCCTTCTCTTTACTAGACTAGCCAAGCCCAGTTCCTGCAACCGTTCATTGTATGTTTTAGCCTCCAGTCCCCTAATCATCCTGGTTGCTCTTCTCTGTACTTTTTCTAGAGTCTCAACATCTTTTTTATAATGTGGTGATCAAAATTGGATGCAGTACTGTAGGTATGGTCTTACTAAGGCTTTATAGAGTGGTATTAGTACTTCCCTTGATCGTGATTGTATCCCTCTGTTAATACAACTTAGGATTGCATTAGCACTCTATAAAGCCTTAAGAGCAACCAGAATGATTAGGGGACTGGAGGCTAAAACATACAATGAATGGTTGCAGGAACTGGGCTTGGCTAGTCTAGTGAAGAGAAGGACCGGGGAGACATGATAGCAGTCTTCCAATATTTGAGGGGCTGCCACAGGAAGGAAGGGGTCAAGCTATTTTTAAAGCACCTCTAGGCCAGACAAGGAATAATGGATGGAAACTGAACAAGGAGAGATTTAACCTGAAAATAAGGAGAAACTTTCTGACAGTGAGAACACTCAACCAATGGAACAGCTTGCCTCGGAAGTTGTGGGAGCGCCATTACTTGAGACTTTCAAGAAGACATTGGACTGCCATTTGTCAGAAATGGTATAGAGTCTCCTGCTTGGATGGGGGGGGGGGTTGGACTAGATGATCTACAAGGTCCCTTCCAACTCTGATTATCTGTTATCTGTTACCTGCTCAAACCCCCACTTCTTTACCCTCAAACTAACCTCTATTGACCTCACCCCATTCCTCAGAGGTCTGTAAGGGGCGTGCATAAGTGCACAATCGTGCCTACCATCCCTGTTCAATTGTCCCCAATTATTAGTTCCTATTACTTATATATAAACTTATGTTTATTCTTATTTCTATTGTATTACAGCTTTTGACAAAATAAATAAATAAATAAAAATAAATAAATAAAAAATCCAGCTTCTCCCATTGACTTTGCTTGTACTTGGCTCTGGGATGTTGCAACAGTTGTAAATACATGCCAGTGGCCAAACACTTGAATTTTGGTCACATGACTGTGGGGGATGCTACAACGGTTGTAAATGTATGGACTGGTCATCCCAAAGGTGCTTTTTCAAGAGGTAACTGCTTTTCACTTCTCATCCAGAAGCTTTTTCAGCTCTTCAGAAAGTTGGTTGCTTCTTGAAAAAGCACCTTTGGGACAACCCTTATCTGAATGACTGAGAATCTCCATAGACAGTAAGCACTGGTCATAACTCACTTTATTCAGTGCCATTGTAATTTTGAACCATTGCTAAATAAATGGTTATACGTCAAGGAGTACTTGTAATGGGTCACGCTGTCCACGGATGCATGCTTGCCTAGAAGAATGGAGAACTGGGTTCCCCCATGGTTGTGGTAGGAAAAATGGGAACAGAGAGTGCTATATATGCATCCTCTGGCACCTGAGTCAAAGGCAATATAGAAATATAACAAACTCATATCTGGAAGAAGACAGTGAAGAAACCTCCTGCTTAACCTTATCCAGTTTTATAGCTTATCAGAGAAGCCACCACGTATAATAATAAAAATTTCCTGCCAGAATGAAAGTACGGATTGAGTACTGATTGGAGAAGATAAAAGTCTTTTGCTATGAAAATTAATATTAAGAAGCTAAACAAGAGTTAAACAGAATGAGAAAAAGAAAATATCACTCCTACGATTTAACTCAGGGGCTATTCTTTCAGACAGAAATGCACAGCCACATTCATAGGAGATTAGATAGGACTCAGATTACACAAAACATTGTTTAAATCAGTATTTAGTTCATGTTGGCTGGGCAGTTCTGGGAGCTGAAACCTCCCAGAACAGTAACCAAGTTTGGAAAATGCTGCTTTAGATCAATCTATAAAATAAATCAACAGAAAGGGATCCTAACTTTCATCTGGCTCCACTTTCCCCTTTAAGCCTAAGCCTAAGGCTATTTTCTTTCAATTTGTTAACACTTCTCAGAATTAGAATCTTTTTTGATTGGGATGGTGTCGGGCGAGGGATTAATAGAGAGGGAGGATGTTAGCTTAGGTGGAAGGGGAGGGACTGGTTAATAAAAGGCGCTGAGAGCAGTTGCCTGGTTGGAGGAAACAAATTATAATAAACAAGTTTTTCCACAATAAACGTGAGTAAAGTCATTTGTTAACAGAGTTCTTACTGTTTCCAATGAAACAGATGGTGTCAGTCAGCGAGAAAAGTCTCCCTTCTGCCTTCCATAATTGAAGACAAAAGAAGAAAATCAAGTGGAATGGCCACTTTCCCTTTTAAAAGCTCACCAGAGAACAAAGGAGGCCTTGCTGTCCCTGATCAATTGTTTAAAGTTTGTTTTTCTTGGGCTTGGACGGTCTCTGCCTATTTCTAGATGGGCAAGCCCATCCCATTTCCTTTAACCTTTTTGAGTCTGAAAGTTGGATTTCTCCTTTTTCATCAAATATGATGCAATTGATAAGATTTGATAAGGTCTTCAAGAATGGAGCAGTGAGAAGTTTAGAGAACAAATGGTAATGTATGGGTTAGTGTATGGACATGATGGAAGCAAAGATGATTTGCAAGAAGAGGAAGGTATGGAGAATAAATGAGGTTGTTGCAAACTAGATTTTACTTTTACTTTCCTTTTCTTTGATTGTATCTTTAATTTCTTTTGCCTACTATTTGTACTCTTGTACTGTGCTCTGGATGTTACTGACCTCAGAGGGGAATGGTGTGATGTGTGTAAACAGTTTATAGGATGTCAAAAACCTAAAAAATTCATTAATACCTCCCCATAAAAAAACAATTCTTGCATTTCTCCACAAGCTACCGATATTATGAAATTAATAAGCACACACTTAGCCTTCCCCCAAAGTGATTTATTGAGCAGAAATGGCCTTCTATAATGTAAGTTTTTCTGTCCATCTGTCCCACTACCATCTGATAGGAAATGACCAGAACTCTCAAGAAATTTCTTTCATGTTTGTCCTTTTTCATCCTTCTCAGCTGGTGGTGTAAATAATTGAGATATTTTTTCATGGAGGTATTCTGCTGTTGAGTCAAATCCTTTCCAATATGTACAGGGTTATTTCCCTTGCAATTGAGAAACATATGTTGAGCAACATATTGAGGAACTATCTTACTCCAATTATTTCTACCTATCTCATTAAGTCAAGTAGGAGGGGTATGTTCCAGGTCTTGTCAATCAGAAATTGCCATCTAGTAGGACTTTGGAAATGTGTCCCATCATTTGAGGTTCACCTGGCCCCAACTCTGCTCACCTTTGAAAACCTCTAAGAGGCCAAGAAAAGTAATTGAGCCCATACTGCCAGTACATAGTATTTTGAGAAGCCACTTTCTGTTTTGGTTGGTAAAATTCTTGTCATCCACCTGAAGTCACATTTATGAAATTGGAAGTCATATAAATTGATGCAAACAAACAAATAAATAAAAGAATTCCCTTTGAAGAGTGAGAAGATCATTGCCTAACCGAAGATATTCTTTGGTTAAGACTGGGTCAGCCCAAATCCAGTCAGAAGGCTAAGAAGCACACAGAACAGAAGTTGTGACCTTGATCTTGTTAGCCATAGTTGGAAAGCAGATTAAGCAGGTGCAAAGATCACCTGTCAAAGTAATCATCACTAAGTGAAATACTGTTGTTCTGTTGAAATTATGTGGATGTTGTTGGATATTATTTTTGAATTGGCACCCATGCATATGCACATTTTGTAGGTATTGTAATATGTTTCATGCTTTTTTGTTCCACATTAACCAATTAGCATTGGGGATGGGGAGTAGTTTAATTGCTTCAATCTCAACAAGCATTGAAACGTGTAAAATCTTAGGTATAGATGGAACTGGATGGTTTTCCAATTACTTTTTGTCTGTAATATTGTACACAGCCAGACTTTGGTTCCATTTAAACCAGTGTTGTTCAGTGCTGGCAGCTTTAAGATGTGTGAATTCGACTCTTGGGAATTTTTGGAATTGAAGTCCATACCTCTCAAAATTGCCAGCACTGAAAAATACTGATCTAAACTGTCTGGGGTTGCAGTGCTCATTGCTAGTCACTCAAAGGATGTGCAACAGAACTATTTCAACAAGCCAGACAGCATCAGAAAGAAAAGAATTCCCCTTCCTCTTAAAAATATGGAAGAAGGAAACTGTTGAAATCCAATAAAATATAAATACCAGTCCTTAAAGAATTGAAAAACTAGCATGTGTTCATTTATAAATTCCTATTAAATTCCTATAAAGGTATGAGAATGCATAAACCTCTGAGCAAAACATTCTAAGTACAAGATGGAGATAAGTCCACAAGAATACAGCATCCAGGTGCTGTTTTAATAATTGGGTTGTTGCTTGCATCTCCATAAGTACCAGTTTCCCCTAGTGGCAAGTTGGAGCATGCTCGGATATTACTACCATCTCCCCTACACACCATAATTTAATTTAGAAAAACAGCCCAACTGTTTCAGACATAAAACCAGGGCCGTGAGAAAATGCAGACTTGGTCTCCTTCGGAGATTTCATTTTCAAGCAGCCATTTCTCATAAAAAATACATGAAGGGCAGTTTTAATGTACTAATAATTCATTCCACAAGGTCCAGACTGTTCATTCCCTGGCCTAACCATGCTGTTTGTGCAGTACTGAATCCATTAATATACATTTGTTTTCATATGGTGCTCACTTATTGAAATCCAAGTGATTGTAATTTGTAGAAAACCTCAGTCAGAGCAGAGATGGTGCCTACTAAAAACTATATTTCTGCTGCTTTTTTGTTTAATGTGCTATGCAAGGCACCTTTTAATCTCGGCCTCAAATTGTAAAAATCTTTTAGAGCAAAGGTAATATATTAAGGGAGGGAGAAAGAATAAGGCACGAGAAATAAATCATTATGGACAGGAGATCCATATTAGAGTCAGGTAATACTCAAAGTCAAGTGATTTGTTATTGTTTCCTTTTCCTACAAAATCTGTATAGGGTGGCCAACATTATTTATTTGTAAGAGTCCTTGTGCTTTTTACAATTTTACGATAAATATAACAGCCATTCTTTCTAGGTTGCAGATGCAAACGTATTAGAAAAGCTTTGCCTGATGAACTTAGTTGGGCAACTGTTGACAATATTTTGGCTATCTTATCATATGTTAAGAACAAGATCAAAAGTTGGGGTTTGACCTTCTTCAGCGACAGACCGAAACCTCGTCTCTGCGAGGCTTCGATCCCTGCTTGCTGCTGGAGCACCCCGAGCCAGCTGGTCTCGGGGCTAAGCCACCCCATAGAGGTGGTGAAGAGGGGGGAGACTGCCTGCAGGGTTGAGGAGAGCTGCATCTCTCCTCCCCAGCTGGCCATTACTCCCTTTCCCAAAGGCGGTTGCAGCGGTGGTCAGAAATGGCCACCACAAAGAAGAACTTGACTGGAAAAGAATGTGCTGGGGGAAGTTAAGAAGAGAAAGTTTTGGTTGACTGGGTCAAACAGCAAAAGCAACAAATAAGGTACCCTGTAACTGAAACTATTAAAAAACAATAACATTGCTCCCTAAGAAGATTTTTAAGCTGCGAAGGAGAGAGAAATGGGAAAAGATTTGGTTTTCTCCTTTTCTTATACTGACAGCTAAGAGACTTAAGCAAGAAATTGAAAAAAAAAAATCCACTTTGACATCAATAGGCATTTAACGCTGAAAATAAAAAGTCAAAGGGATAATAAAGATTTCTGGATAATTAAAAGCCTTTGAAAACAGGAAAGGAGAGAAAAAGATTAAAAGGGCAGGATCTGGAAGGGAGAAGACTGCCTGGAATTAAAAAAGAACTTACAGCAAAATCTTAACAAGACTTCCAAAAGATACATTCTAACTGAAATATCGCAACAAAAACCCCAGGAAGAGAAAGTGGAAAAAGAAATAAGAAGATATAACTTGGAACTATCTGGATTACTTGATGATTTCTGGATTCTTGGTTATTGTTTTGAATGACTAAAATCAATCAGGTGGTTGTTTAAAACTGTTTAAAATGGTTCCACTTTTAGAAGAACTGAAAATGGAACTTAAAAAGTACAAAGAAGATGCACAAGTAGGGAGAGGTTCTTTTGGCTTTGTATTTCAGTTTTTAGAAATGGAGATTTGGAATTATGAGAAACAACAAGAAATGCCTGCAGAACAAGAAGATTGCAACAAAGAAGAAGCCATCTTTAATGAACAAGTAATCTTAGGTGGGGGAAAAAAGGAAAGGGGGGAAAGAGAATGGAAAGTTTAAGATTGGGAAAAACAACTCCCAAAAAATTAGAGTGAAAAATAAGTATAAAATCAGAAAGCAACAGAAAAGGGAAATGCAGAAGAGAGAATTAGAACTAGACAAGGGGTAAAAAGGGGAGGGAAAAGATGAGAAGGAAGAAAGAAAGGAAAAGAAGTTATAAAGGACAGAAGCAAAATATAGAGAAACAGGGCCTATTTAGAGATAATGGGTAAAAACTTAATGGAAAAAGGGATTTTGCAAAGGTACATAAGATAGTATGGTTATATTAGAAGCAGAAATAATTTTAGAAAATATGAAACAATGTATGATTAAAATGTCTGATAAAATAGCTATTGTAATTCAGTGGAATGCTTGTCAATAAATAAATGTAACAAAAGGTATATTTAATGATTTATAAAACATATGTGAAAAGAAATAAGGGAAAAATTAATTATGGAGATTATATGTGTCTTTAAGGAAGTATGATATTTAATTGAAAAGAAGTGTTAAAGATGTTAAGATTTTAATGATTATTGATGGAACTGAACTGGAATAGAATGAGGGTTTATAATTACATATATTTACAATCTTTCTTTCTTTTTTTAAAAAGTTATAGTGTGTATTATAAGAATGTACCAAGCAGAATTCGATTGGAAGTTATGTATTATGTATTATACTGAAGGTCAATAAACTTAAGGTATATATTGAAATTTAAATAAGAGTTGAATGGATGTTAATAAAAGATGTAAAGGTGTAATACTCCAATTAGTACCTACAGGAGAAAATTTGTTTAATGAGAAAAGATAATATGAAATTGAAACAGAGCAGACAAAAGTATAAATATATTGATCTGAATTGAGATGAGATAATCAAAATAAAATTGAGAAAATTAAAAGAGGGGAAAAACTATATAGAAAATGTAAAATAGTATAAGATATGGAATAGAATACAAAAAGGAGCATGAAATTGAGTTTTGTGTCTGTATAAAGAAGTTCAACCTGGGACCATGCTATTTTCAAAAAAGATGTTTTACTTGTATTTTGTGTGTGAAAACCCAAATAAAACTTTATTTTTTAAAAAGAGAACAAGATCAAAAGTTAATAAAAGCAGTTTCAAAACAGCATTGAAGTAGAAACCCTTCACTGAAGAGTTAAGAATCCTGACAGAAAAAACAAATGCAGTTAGGCTTAGTCAGATTATTTGAAAAGGCAAAACATTTCCTGGAATGATGCATAGAACCTTAAGAAGCTAACATAATTAAAATTATCAGCTTGAGGCAGTCTCCAGAGATGTAGCAATCAAAGATGAAAATAAGCATCCAGAGATGTTCCCATAAGCTTCAGTACCATTTGAATAGGGGTTGCTCTAATAGATATTGCATCAGGATTACTCCTGGAGGTTTGCACACATTTTCAAAAGTCAAAGTTCAGATGATGGGGTGGACACACTCCAGGTCTTCTATTATAAATATTGTCACCTATTGAGACTTCAAAGGCATACTTTCTTAATGGCCATCCTATCCCTTTGAAATAACCTCTTACCTGAAATCAGAGAGACTCTACTCTTTTAGCCTTCTGGAGAGCTGTGAAGACCTGGTATTTGCCCCAAGCATTGGGCTAGGATGGAGGTTTGGTGTTTGGGATAAAGGGTAATTTTGTTTTTAACCATGTTAAGTAAGCATGGAAGGAATCAAAGAACTTAAATAATTTTTTATTGAAACACGTTAGTAATTTGCAACATACAACATTTCTAATTATGCCGCTATTGAAGAACAAGTCCTATTTAGAAACAATGTTCAAACCATCTTGACTTTCTTTTTCTCCTCCTGCAACAGACTTCCTGCCTCCTAACCATGGGGGAAAGCATGGGCTGACTGATTCCATGGGTTCTTTGTTTTTACAACAGTCAGATTTGCTCTCCCTCATGGGGATTTCCCTCATCTGCAATAATTTAGAGAAGAAAAAAACTACCCATGAAGAAATAACTGAGCTTGGCTAATAGAGCTATTTCAGGGTTAATCCCTAGGTGTTTATCTTCTTTTTTTGAACTAGTTAGCATTATCCTTCCTGCAGACCATTTCAAATATATTCTTGAAGTTGCCAGATCATTTTAAAGTTTACCTTGACTGCTTGATCAATACATTAAGCTGAGATAATAATTTAACATAAGCCCAAGATGTATTGTTGATGATGTGTGCACATACTTTAGTGACAAGTACCAGTTCCAGAGGTGAGTTAGATGGATTACAAATGCAGAATGAAATGTTAATTAAAATTCAATGCAGGAGGATGAGAGCTGGGCTAAACATTCTGATGCCAAAGTGATTTTACTTGGGGGAAGGGAAGGGAGAAGAACAAACCAAGCAAATTATATTTGTTTTTTAAAAATTAGTAAATTACTTCATATAAACCAGTTTAGTGGTTTCTTTGTTATGCAAGTGTGACTATATGTGTACCTCTCTAATATATTTCAAGGCTTGCCAGAGTTGGGTTAATTGATCTACTCAGACCTTGTTCATTAGCCTCTTGCTTTAATAAAAACACTTGTGCTACTCATAAATCCCAAGACAAATTGAGATAAAAAATATAATTAAACTGAGTTCTTATTTAGCTATTTTTTATTTTAGTTCCCACAGGCTAATGATTAAGTGTACACAACTGGCTATGGAGAAAATATGATCTGCAATAAAAGGCTACCCAGGAATGTAAAGGTAAAAATGCAGCTGTGGATTCTCTAGCATATAGGTCACATTTTCAAACAACCAATGGCAACATTGCCATTGGTTTTCACCCAGATGTTAAGATAATCTTTGTCAGAATGAAGGTGTGAGTGTAGAAGTAAGATGATAAGTAAAGATATGTTCTCTTCTTTGTGCACTTTAATTCTCACTTATATTACAAGAGGACTTGAGTTTAGGCTACTGTGTTTAGAAGAAGAGATACTAATACTTTCAAATAGTGCACTTTCCAAACTCCAGAACTTTACTGAATAGAACAGAATAACAGAGTAGGCCATTATTTTTTGCTGGATCTACTGTGTTTCCCCCAAAATAAGATCTGGTATTATTTATTATTTTTGCCTCCAAAAGACGTATTAGGTCTTATTTTTAGGGATGTCTTTTTCATTGTCTCACCTCATGACAGCTGCACCAACAGCCTTGCCCAGCAGGAGACCATGTGACCGCTGCCAGCCCACTTCTGCAGTTGCTTGCAGCTGCACTGTCCTAAGGTAAGGAGGTGCAGGGCACATGGGGAAGCTTTATCCCCATCCCCCCCCCCCAGCTTGATTTTTGTGCCTTGACCCACCTCATGCAACCAAGTGCAATGGAGTGGGTGGGGTCTTAACTAGGGTTTATTTTGGGAGTAGGGGTAATATTGGCGCAATATAAAAATCAAACTAAAGCTTATTTTTGAGTAGGTCTTATTTTGGGGGAAACACGGTAGTTTGTACTTATGGCCAATCCCTTCATTACCAGTTTTCCTCCCAAGAAATTAATTAGTGACAGTTAATCACATGACAGTAGAATTGCTGCTGCCCTATCAATAATCTTTAAAAGATCAACCAGAGTTCCATTTTCTCAGAGGAATGGTGATTTCTTAACCACAAATTAGCCACTTTCTGAATTAAAATTGCATGTCATGTGTGAATCATCACAAAGTAAGCAAACCTCAATATGCCATAATTATTTATTTGTGACTGACTCAATTGGCTTTAACTACAAATTAATCCAGACTTATATTTGATCTACAAAAATCCAAATTAATGTTAGATGACAAAAAGAAATACAGATAACTTTCACTTTTGGCTTCCATCCTATAATGGACTGTGTGAAAAACCTTGGGGAATGAAGGAAAGAGATGCTGCTTAGGAAGCAATGAGAGGCAGGAGCCCTCAATGAATTAATGGTCAGAAAAAGAAATTTTGAAAGGACTCGCCCTAATGTATCAAGCAGTTAAAAGTTGTGGTGTGAAGTTTGGACTTTCAGACTTGCAAGAGCCTGTTAATGTAGCTTTATGATCAATAGTTCACCTATTTAGGGCTCCTGTCTAGTTTACTTGGGATATCCAGTGCACAAAGTCACATGGATTAGTGAGTTATACTCAATGAAAAATTTATTAGAAGCAATTTTTGATGAAATACAAGTTGTTCTCGTCTACATATCTCAATCTCTTTACTCCTTCCCTACTATGTTCAGTCACTCATAAAACTTATTTGGATGGACCTTAGAAAATGATTTCAGTTCACAGATGGAGAAACTGAAGATCAAAAAACCTGTATGTGGTCCAAATAAGTCCAACAGCTGGTGAGTTGAGATTCTTGTTAGGTTGTTGTATTTTAGCATTTCTTAGATTCTCATCAAGATCAGAACATAGTTACTCTACTTGTCAAGTATCAAAATGATTTTTTTTGTTTCTAAAAATATGTACCAAAGCCCTGATTAGAATGCAGAATTGCAGGCTAACTCTGCCCACAGCCTGGAGTTTGATCCTGATGGGTTCAAAGTTGACTCAGCCTTCCATCCATCTGAAGTCAATAAAATGAGAGCCAGATTGTTGACGGAAATATGCTCATTCTGTAAACCACCCAGAGAGTGTTGTAAAGCACTATAAGCTTAAATGCTATTGCTTTTCTACTCTTATGCACTAATATATTAATATCTAATATATACTACTCTCAGATGACATACTGTACTTACAATATGTATGGTGGAAGAGCAGAATCTTTCTAATACTGAGATAATTTGAAATTCCCAGAGATTCCTCCACAAACTTGATGGGTAAGGAGAAGGAGGTCATTTTCTTGGATTCTTCAAAAAACAGTGTGCCATATTGATTTGGGCCATGTACCTGCATCTTGATTCAGAATTTCAGATGTATGTATTTCCAAGTAATTACTATTGGAAATCAACACATGGCTGATGTACTGTATACTAGTATTAAATGAAAATTTCAAAAGCAGCACAGCAGTAGAGGTTTTGTTTATTCTGGAGACTGATGCCAAATATTTTGGGATGGGGGTGGTGAATTTTTAAAATAAGGAAATGCAGACAACATTTTAATTTATAGCAAAATTAGATGACATATACAAGGAAAATTTATACTTCTGAAGGCACTAAGAATGTTAATTTTCATATAAATGAGTTCAGGCCTTTTTGGGGGAAAATACGTGCCAAGGAGCCCTTGTAACCTGGATATTGATTATAAGGAGTACAAACATTTCCTATTATGTGTCTTGTTATAAAATAATCTACAATAGCAGTGACTCTACCCAAAAAACAGGACAAATTCCATCTCCAAAATGGTTGACTAGATGAAGCATGTTTTAAAAGGGTATCTTCGTATTTTTGATGGCAAGGAATTTGATTCAGTTTCCATACTTGTGTGAAAAGTGAAGGTGTCACTAGACCAGTATTTCTCAACTTTGCAACTTTAAGATGTGTGAATTTCAGTTTCCAGAATTCCCCAGGCAATATGGCTGGCTGGGGAATTCTGACAGTTGAAGTCCACATATATGAAAGTTGATAAGGTTGAGAAATGCCACTTTAGACGAAATTGCCTCTAAATTTCATATTGCTAATGAAGCCTCACAAAGGCTCAGCAAATTATGGGCTATTTTAAATGCCAATTATATCATGGAGTAATGAGTGCTTTCAAGTAATAGCTGTACATTTTGTACCATGTATATTGTATCTGTACACAGAAGCGTAAGTTAAAATAATCTATGTATTTATTAAATATATTCTGTGCTGCCCAATCAAAAGACTCTCGGCAGCTTTATGTATGTAAAGAAGAAAACACGACAGAGCCAAGCTTACATCTTTTAAGCTTTTAATGTTGCATCTGTGCTCTTTTTGATCAATAATATATGGCCTATGGATCACGGGAGAAAGACACTGGAAACATGGAGGATGATTGGAAAGATGGTTTAATGATAAAGCAGGACCACCAAGCACGTGGTTCTGATGCAGCTGACCACGTAGAGTTGAGAGTGGGTTTTTTTTTATAACTTCTCTTGGGCTTTGCACTTAAGCTTTCTATTCCTGTGCAAGAACATGGATTCTATTGTCAGGTTCCCATGAGGCCTTGTAAGGGTTATGTAGGGGTCATAGCTGGTTCTATAGGCGAAGTACGAATCCTAGGTGTTTGTCTGAGCTAAGTTGAAGTTTGAACTGCTGATGCAATGAAGGGGCTTGTGTTCTGAAAGGGTGTTGGGAAATTCCTGTTGTAGCTTAATACCTTTGTCCTGGTTTGGCTCTTGGGTGAGGGTATTTGCTTATGAATAGAGCTATCTAGTTTTCAACAAGCTCTTTATCTGTTAAGTGCTGACATCTGCTAAGGGCTATTAAGAAAGGTGAGGGCTGCTTTCTGTCTCCACTATATTTCTCCCTTTAGGAAAATATAATGTTCTGCCTTTTAAAATATTCCCCTAAATATTTCATTCTTCTAGGAGAGAGATGGGTGCTAGCTTTCTACAATACATTCCAGATAATATTATTTTAAAGCCGTGGTGGTGCAGTGGTTAGAGTGCTGTACTGCAGGCTACCTCTGCTGACAGCTGTCTACCTGCAATTTGGCAGTTCAACTCTCACCAGACTCAAGCTTGACTCAGACTTCCATCCTTCTGAGGTGGGTAAAATGAGGACCGAAATTGTTGCGGGCAATAGGCTCTCTGTAAACTGCTTAGAGTGGGCTGCAAAGCACTATAAATGGTATATAAGTCCAAGTGCTATTGCTATGCTGTTGCTAAAGTGGAAAAAAAAAAGATTTTAGAGAATTTATCATTTCCATTGAAGGACACAAAGAACCTTTGTTAGCATCAACATCAGTCAGGCTTCATTAACTTCCCGATAACCTTTACAATCCCATTCTGGATCTTCTCCCACCTAACTTTTCTTTCTATGTCCTCAAAGCACCAGTGGAAATGAATTTATATGGTACTTCAGAGCCACTGTAGGAGTGCTTATCCGGCTCCAGAGAATTCTATTATTAAAAATGTACTCAGGAGAAAAGAATCAGCTCCTTTCTTCACCATAGGTGAAGACAAGGATGGCATTCTCCCAACTGAAGGTAATATCAGGATTAAGTTTCAAAAGTAATTTCTAAATTGAGTAAAAGAAATAATGCCTTTGCCTATTTATTTTTGGCTTTGCTGATTATATTAATTTTTCCAAACTAGATTGAAGCTATGTGGGTCACGACATACTTGCTGGCATATTTATTGGCATCGCAACCTCACAGTTAATGTCTCTTCTAAGGAAAAGTTTTTTTTTGGGGCGGGGGTGGGAAGGAGGACCAGGCTGAACAAGAGAGTTTGAAGAGAGTTCTTCAAACAAAAAACTGAGATGAAAGACCATGAAAGTGAAATATAGCCTAGGTTTGTTGCTTGCCAGAATATATCTGAGACCACTTTTCAAGTTCCAATTTTGCAGTGCATTCATTCCTTAGTACTTTCTTTATCAGGCTCACATTACTACTGGTTGTAGAATCTTGCCCCTGCCTTCAATTCAACACCTGCCACCTGTTTACAGATTTCACTCAAGTAACTTGTGATAGAATGGAGCAGATAAACACTGCCTGTCATCTCATCAGGTGTTCTACCATACATACAAGCTGTACCTGTAGTTGAAAAATGTGGTGGTCTCTCATGGAAAGAAGACACTTCGCAAAGTTGTCTTGGGATGAGAGCGCAGAGAGAACTCCGAAACCCTCTTTTATTAGAAGCAATCTTTGTTAACGTAGCAATTTTGTTAACGTCCTATCACAAACGCATTACATCACATAACATGCACTGATGATTCGCATAAAGCATACAAGGCTGCAGAGTTTGTTTGCTACAGTTCTGGTTAAGAAATGGCAACAATTTGTCCTTGCTCCTTGCTCCGTGTTCCAGCCAACTACCAGAAGGCTCCATTGTCCTAGCACGTACACAAAGAACAAAGAATCATAGTTCCCACATCTCCCCTGTTTTTCCTTTTTAAGAGACAGGGAGTGTTTTAGTCCCAACAGCAGTCTTTGTCAGGCCCGTAGGCAAGAGTGCTGTGCATGCTGATGTTATCCACGGCGTTCGTGACTTCTTCAACCATCACAAACATCTTGTCCTCGTCTGGGTCGTCACAGGTTGGCTCCCCTATCTCATCTTCGGATGGCAGTGGTTCATATGTGTTAGTTATTTGTTGATTCCAGAGAGCCATTACCTGCGCAGTGGCTTTTTTCTCAGCCAAGAGGGATAAACTGTTAGAAATAGTGCGTACAAAGATGGGTAATACACAAGGCAATACAACACATCCCGCAGCAATCATACCAATGAGAGCTACAATAGCTTGTAAACCAGGCAATTTTGGGAACTAGGATCCAAACATGTCTCTAAAATCAAGACCTAAAAAACGATATTGTACCCACTTAGATTCAGGTAAGTGAGTGTACAAGCAAATGGGATTACATTTGTCAGTGGTACATGAAGTAGAGCTTGATTTAACAGTGATATTAATATTTTGAGGGCCTCTTACTTGAGCAGAGTCAATAGGTGGGGTGTACCAGTAGTTGTAAACAGTGGTGGCCCCCACGTTAGTCCCGGACACCTTTTGAAAGAGATATTTCTTTTCCTGTAGATAAGATCTCTGCCAGCTGTGTGAGCCGCAGGTAACTCCTGCAGCGTCGTTAGGACCTTGACCTTTGCTGATGGCAAGGCCAGCATCAAAGCATACTGAGGTGTTGGTACCCCCTCCGCCCCCGAGTGACATTATGGGTTATGTACCCATTTTTTGTTGGACTGGTAGAGAACATTCCTGCAAGATCAGAACTGGAGCCACCTTTGTATGCATAGACATATAGGGATGCTGTAATGGGTCCCACTGCCTTGGGCTCATAGCACTGAATGCCTTCAACAGTGTAACATTGTGCATATTGAGTGTTGTTATGCAGACAAGAGGAGACCGTCATGGAGTTGCACTCAGGCTTCAAGGTATGATAGATCAGGGTGGATTGGGTTTTCGTTCCGCTGCGAGTAGTTTTGATGCAGGTGTCTCAGGAGGATGGGGTGGCTGTCGTATCAGCAGGAACGATGTGGAAACCCAGGAGGCAAATGATGAATGCAGTGGGCAGCTTCATGATGCTGATGTAGGCAAGGCTGGTTTGGGTAGAAAAGGTCTCACTTGTCATCCGGGGACCCAGGTGGTGGCGTTGTTGTAGGAAACAGCCGCGTACCCTCTTCCCCAGGTTATAAGTTCAGCTGGCCCGTGCCATGTGGGATCTGGCAACTGTGGAAAGTATACTGGAGGTCTAGGAGCATCCTTGGATGGAGAGCAAAAGTGTCGAGAGGCAGCAGAAGAAGCAGGTGTGCCAGACTCATTCAGGAAATTCAGTGTAAATAAGCACAAGTTAAGCTTGTTTTGCAGTGTGGGTAGCCATGGGGTAAGTTTCCCCATCGAGTTTTGAACTTTGTCAAGAGCATTCTTTAGGGTCAGATTGGCTCTTTCTACTATGGCCTGCCCTTGAGAATTGTATGGAATGCCAAATTTGTGCAAAATGCCCCATTGTTTACAAAAGGTAGCAAAGTTGGTACTAGTATAGGCGGGGCCATTATCAGTTTTTAATTCCAAGGGCTTTCCCAGGCACGCAAATGACCGGATGCAGTGGTTAATGACATGTTTTGTGGTCTCTCCTCTTTGCGGGGAAGCCATGATGAACCCTGAGTATGTGTCCAGGGAAACATGGATATATTTCCATGGTGCAAAAGGCGCATACTGGGTTACATCCATTTGCCAAATTTGGCAGGCTTTTAAGCCTCTGGGATTTACTCCCATTGGCAGGGCAGGGGCTTGCTTGCTGCAAGTAGGGCATTGTTGAATAATCACAGTAGCCTCTTGGGTGGTGATTTGGAATTCCTTCATAAGAGCCCTTTTATTTTGATAAAATAGTTATGACTGTGCCAAGGGGTTAGGGGAGAAAGAGAGAAAGCGGCTAGAATAGTAGCAGCGGATGCAGCTGTTAATTGCTGCAATGCATGCAATTTATTTGCTGGCAACGGCCATTGATCAACCCAAACAGGAATGTCCGTGGTTAAGGTCAAATGAAGGGGAAGAGGGTGAGTCATTCTAGCTGCAATTTAGCACCAAATTGAGAGAGCAAGTCCCTCCCCCACAAATTCGTGTGAAGGGGGAGGATGACCGGCTTTATTTGTGCAGTCCCTGTGAGGTTTTCAGAAGTCACAGGGAGCCAAAACTTACTGATGCGAGCCATTTGAATCCCTCCTACACCTCTTACCGATGGGGAGGTCTCTGTTTCCCAGTCTGTAGGCCACTCATCAGAGCGTATCACTGAGACGTCAGCATCAGAGTCCAGAAGACCGGTGAAGCGGTGACCCTTGATTAAAGCCAAGAGTGTGGGCTTAGTTTCGGTGATAGATCTAGTGAGGGCAAGCACATCAGAGGGAAGTTGCGGTACCATGATCATTTTTGCTACGACATCACCCTTTTGTAACTTCGTTGGAAGAGTGGATAGCACAGAAAGGTTAATGGCTGAGAGTTTTGAGGAAGGATAAAGCAGATCGGGAACCACAGAGATTCCTTTGAGGAGGGCATGAGGGTGAGATTGTATAAGAGCAGTTTTATCGGAGGAGAAGGAGGCAGAAGGAGGAAGCTGTGCGCTGACAGAGAGTGGTAGATGGGGAAAGGATATGAGCACATCTTCTGCCACTGATAATTCATACACAGTGGATGGTATATGGGCAGCCTTGGGAGAGGGGCTAGCTGCCGGCCCCTCTACTCGTTTCCCGAGGGTTCAGTTTTTGATTGACATTGATTAGCCCAATGATAGCCTTTCTTACATTTCGGGCAGACTGTTTTGATCGAACATCTCTACTGGCAGAGGGCTTTGCTGCCCCCCCGCCAGGGGCTTGACATTGTGATTTAAAATGGCCGGGCTTCCCACAATTGTAACAATTACCAGATGGCTTATTACCTCTGGTGATAGCTGCAGCCATCATTTTGGAAGTGTATTGGTGTGTTCCCACCACCCTGTAGGAATTGGGCTAGAGTGGCATCTGGAGAATTAATCAAGGGAGTAAGCAAGGTTTTTCAGTCTGCATTAGCGTTCTCATATGCCAATTTAAGAAGAATTTCCTGCCGAGCTGCCTCATTTGTAATTTGCCTTTGTAGGGCCGTTTGGAGGCGTTCAATAAAATTGGCATAGGGTTCATTGGAATTTTGTAGAATTTTTGCAAAAGATTGTGCAGAGGTATGAGGGTCATCCAAGCGAGAGAGAGCAAGCAGAGCGGCTTGTGCAGAAAGGTTAAGAGCATTAATAGGGCTATTATATTGAGCTGCGGGAGCAGCAAAGGCACCCTCTCCTGCCAGTTCATTTGCAGTAAGATTCGGATTTTGAGCTGCTAATAGGCGACAATGATGGAGAAACTCCGATTGCCATACAACAAATTGAGTCCCTGTTAGAGTCATATGAAAAAGGCTATGCCAATCAGCTGGGATCATTATATGGGCGTTAGCCATCATTCTAAATAATCCCATCGTAAATGGAGCCTGAATACCATAGATTTGTACAGCTTGTTTGATATCCTTGATTGATTTAACAGGGATGGGTTCTCAGTGCGGGACGTTTTGTCCCTGCGCGTTCTATGCATAAACTAACGGGAATGCCGATGGGCAGTCAGAGTGATCTAACTCACCAGTTCTAACTCCCGCAGCGATGGCGGCATGAACCGAACCCATAGGAGGGGGTAAGGCAGGAGAGGAAGGCACAGAAGGGAAAGCAAGAGAAGAAGAAGAGGGATTGGGTGAGGGGGGGTCAGGAGAAGGGGGGGAGGTTTACCGACCTCATTTGCCTCCGGGGGGGGCAGTCGGTTTAAGAGACACAGGCACCACAGCGGGGGGCAAGAGTTGTACAGCAGGATTCACATAGGGAGGGGGTCCAGAAAGGGGGCCAAGTAGGGGTTGCTCTAGAGAGGAGAGACTCAAAAACCACCCTCCAAGCAATTAATATAGACGAAGGGGCCCTAGGACTTGCATGAAGGTATTTTCCAATCTCCTTCCATACTGTAGTTTTGATACTGCCTTTAGCCGGATAAAAAGGGCAGTGTTGCCAAATGTATTCTAGGAGTTCCTCAATAGAGGTTTTTGGGAGGGGGGCATGAAGGGAGCCCCCCTTTTTAAAGGTAAAATTTTTTCGTTTGGTCAATTCTCTGAGTTCCTGAATGTGAGCTGCCTGCTCCTTAGAGAATCTACCACCCATACTCACAAGGGATCCGTTGTCGCCAGCGATTCAAGCGGATGAGGTGCACCAAGTCTATTCCAGACGATGAGAATGGGTGTGCCAAAGACGTATCTCTTTTGAGTGGATCACGTCGGGGTCACCAGTTGTGGTGGTCTCTCATGAAAAGAAGACACTTCGCAAAGTTGTCTTGGGATGAGAGCGCAGAGAGAACTCCGAAACCCTCTTTTATTAGAAGCAATCTTTGTTAACGTAGCAACTTTGTTAACGTCCTATCACAAACGCATTACATCACACAACATGCACTGATCATTCACTTAAAGCACACAAGGCTGCAGAGTTTAAGTTTGCTACAGTTCTGGTTAAGAAATGGCAACAATTTGTCCTTGCTCCTTGCTCCGTGTTCCAGCCAACTACCAGAAGGCTCCGTTGTCCTAGCACGTACACAAAGAACCAAGAATCATAGTTCCCACAGAAAAGCTCCATATGGGAAAATAGCTGGGAGAGAAATAGAATGGGGTTTCACATATACATACAGAGTCCTTAATCTAGCTGTAAATGTCAAATTCTCAGAGAAACTGAACTTTTTCTGTTTTACTGTTACAAATAAAGATACAGATTGAATTGGTTCATAAGCAGGACCTTTAGGACTATGTGTTTGTTCCTGCAAAATCTTCCCATGACATTCTTCTGTCATTGAATTCTGATCTTTGGTCCACCCTGTATATCTTTTAACCACTTGAAACCAGGGGTGGGATTCAATTTTTTTAACAACCAGTTCTCTGGGCATGGCTTAGTTGGTGGGCCTGGCTTGGTGATAATGTGACTGTCTGGGCGTGGCCAACTCAACATCACTCACATCGAGGTACGCATCTCTTCGTCTGGCCTCTCGTGACTGTGAGGGTGCTGCAATAGTCATACATGTGAAAAATGGTCATAAGTCACTTTTTTCAGTGCCATTGTAACTTTGAATGGTCACTCCACACAAGCAAAGTACCAGCAAAGGAGGGGGAAAAAACTCCAGAGAAGTTCCAGAGACAGGAAGTCTAGGTCTGCCAAGAATGTAAAAAGAGTTAACGCCGAGGCAGTTTCTGTAAGCAACACCAGAATGTTTCCTTCCTGCCTTCCTTACAGGATTAGGCCAGTAATTTCTTCTAACAACCGGATCTCCGAACTGCTTAGAATGTTAACAACCGGTTTTGGCGAATAGGTGCGAACCTGTAGAATCCCACCCATGCTTGAAACCCAGATTGGATGTTCCTTTAGACTAGATAAATACAGGACACCTATAATGTGGACTGATATCATTTCTGATACTTCTTCTCTGAGCCCTGTGAAATTTGCTGGTGCTCACCATTATTTATCATAGATTTAACACAGGGAAAACAATTATTTCCCTTTGTACATAATAGTTTCTATTTCTCTAAAATTAATAATGTATCCTTCTGTAATATTAAAAATCCTAGTTGAAGAAACTCTGGGGACAGCTTCAGTGTTGCAATATGGATCATTAACTTCAAAGTGAGAGCTACAATTTCACATACATATTCATTTTTGTGAAGTTACAGCTCTGAATTGCTGGCTTTTTAGGTGAGGGTGATCTCTACAATTGCACCAGATGATACTCACATTACTAGTCCTACTTAATGTTTCCATTGCACTATTATTATTGTATGTATAATTGCTGAAAAGGTTTCCCAATTAAAATATTCAGGTCAAATCGTGAGTTATCTCCTGGATTGTCTTGTAGTCGAGTTATATTTGATGAGACACTTTTGCAAGAATAGGGAAGTAAACATTTAATTCTTTCCCTAGATTCCTACAATTGCAAATGGCTCATACAAATAGAAAATGCATTAAAACACATACAAATTAAAGTCCTAGAGACTATTAAAGTAACCAATAATATTAAGGAAATGTGCAACAAAATAATCATTATGCAAATGTTCCATGTTGAAGTATCCAAAATGGGGAAGACTGCTTTAGAAAATTCAGATGTAAATAATGGCATGGAGACAAAGTATTAGAGATACTGCCTAGAAAGACATCTGGTTCTATCAACATTTAGAAAAAAATGAGGGATTATTATGTACATTGCCTTCAGTTGCTGGAGATTTGTTTACAAACCGAACAAAAGCATAAATAATAAATATTGTTCCAGATAGTTAATTAAGAAACCATAACATAAACCATGTGTTTCAATAGTCCAGATGAAACTAGGAACAGTGCCTATTTTCTGGTTTCTGTCCATCTTGAATCAGTGTTACAAGGATGGCAGAAAATATCTTTTCTTTTCACCTGAATTTCCTTTCCAGACAGAAGCAGCAATTGTTTTCCAAGCATTCCTCTAGATAAAGGAAAAACACCACCATAAATTTAAATATCTATTAA
This sequence comes from Pseudonaja textilis, assembly GCF_049901715.1. NCBI lineage: Eukaryota > Metazoa > Chordata > Lepidosauria > Squamata > Elapidae > Pseudonaja > Pseudonaja textilis. The sequence goes on from NC_141991.1 coordinate 45,468,423, forward strand.
ACATTTTTAATTTCTGAAAGAAAATTATAGTTTATAAATATGCTTTCTGAATTAGAAATGGACTGGAATAGATGGTAAGTCTCTCTTGAGCCTGTCCAATCACTAAAGCTGTGTTTCTCAACCTTGGCCACTTGAAAATGTGTGGACTTCAACTACCAGAATTCCCCAGTCAATAAGCTGAAGTCCACACACCTTCAAGTAGCCACGGTTGAGAAACATTAGTGTAGGCAGGGATGGGATTCAAATTTCTTAACAACCAGTTCTGTGGGTGTGGCCTAATTTTTGGGTGTGGCTTGGTGGTCACGTGACTGGCTGAGCATGGCTTATATGTAAATATTGATGCCAATATTGATTTTTTTTTAATAAAAAAGAGCAACTTTTACCCAAAATCAGACAAAGCAGGCAGGCAGATTGAGTTGCTTGCAGAATCACAGATTCACCCAGAGATCTACCTTTCTGCAATCTGCTGCCTGAGTCTGTCACATAAAATTTGCTTGAAAGCAAACTCACAAAATTAACTCACAACACACCATATATGTAAATATTTTTTTATTAAACAAGAGCAACTTCTACTCCAAATCAGGCAAAGCAGGAAGGCAGATTGAGTGGCTTGCAGAATCACAGATTCACTCACAGATCTAACTTTCTGCAATCTGTTGCCTGAGTCTGCACTGAAAAATAGAAGCTTTAGTCCTAAGGAAGGTTCAGCTCTGCTTTCAGGCCACTTCTCACTCCCCACCCCACTGAATACCCCTGACTGGGCCCCAAAGAATCCTCCTGGGCAAAGGAAAAGCAGTACAACAGTAATTTAGATTAGCTAGAAAGTAAGAAATCCGATGATTTCCTGCTTTCTAGCTAATCTAAATCAAGTGGCACAGCTGATAGTTGGAACAGCTGATTGTCAGAGGAAAAATAGCAACTCACCAAAAATTAGGTGAAGGCTCAATATAGGCAAGTTGGATGATGCTCATGCAAGGTAAGGAGTGACTGGGCAGGGTGGGGTAGGGCAGTCAGGGAGGTGTGGGGCCAGCCAGTGGCATGATTTGCTGGTTCTCCAAACTGCGCAGAATTGTAACAACCGATTCTGTAGAACCAGTCTGAATTGGTAGAATCACATCCCTGAGCATAGGAAAACAAGATTCCTTTAGTGCCTTCCTCTACCTCCATCTCTGCACAAAACATTGGATATGAATATATAGAAATTGAAGAGTGGATTTTTATTATATAAATACAGTAAACAAACCACATAATTTGCATTGATGTGTGTTATTTACTTTCAATAAATAGCTGACTTTAAAGCTTGTGTGGAATCTGCAGTTCCAAACAGTGTCATTGCCCCTCCACCCCGCCACCCCCAACAAATGGGTTGGAAGAATCTCATTCAACCAAGAGGCTAGAAAGCAGATGGAACTTAAAGAACATAGTAACTTTATGAAATGTGCATTGGTATGTTGTGTATCAAAGGGGGGACCTTTGAAGTACCAGCCGGGGTAAACATAACAGAAAACTATCCAAATGAGCTTATTGGAGGTTATAGACAATTTTACAGTGCTGCTTAAGCTGCTTCTTTCTCACACTGTTCCTGTTTCTTAAATAAATTGACTTCAGGTATTCCACTCCAGATCCAATGGCGTGTCAACAAAGCCAGGTTATGTTCAGACCAGTCTATAACTTCTGTAAGATCTATTTATTGTTCCTTTGCTGCTTGCTCTTCCTATTCATGCAGTGAAGACAAAGTTTTCTTCTGCCCCCTCTGTGTACTTGTCTACTATTGTCTGTGTTTTATTTTATTATTATTATTTTAGGGATTGTTCCCTCCCCATTAGTCCATTTCCTTTCCTATGTTTTCCAGGAGGTTTGTACATTTTTACTCCCCTTGATACATTATCTCCTTTCACATTAACACAAAGCCTTTATTTGTTGTTGTTCTCTCCACATGACACCATCATAGCTCTGATATTACAATAATCAAAGCTGTGGGGAAAAGGTATTTCCATTGCTATATTCCACCATGGGGCCAATGAAATTTTGTAGCGAGCAAGAATGGCTAGTTCTAGCTCCATAGAAACAAAATAGAAATATTCCTATATTGCAACTCAAAGGTGTTTTTAAAAATATAGGAAAGCTTTGCTATACAGGTAGTTCTCGATTTACAACCATTTGTTTAGTGACTGTTTGAAATTGGAACAGCACTGAAAAATGACTTACAACCAGTCCTTGCATTATGATGGTTGCAGTATCTCCCTGGTCCAAAATTCAGGTGTTTGACTACTGTCATATATTCTTGAAGACTTGCAGCTTCCAAGTATCATGTGATCACAATCTGCAATCTTCCCAGCTGGCTTTTGACAAGCAAAATCAATGGGGGGTAGCCAGCTTTGCTGAATGACTGAATGATTTACAGGAATTCCCTTACCAATCTTGGGGGTGGGGGTGGAGGGTGGTTTTGACTCAATTAACAACTACCTTGCTTAGCAACAAAAGTCCTGGGCCCAATTGTGGTCATATATTAAGGACTACCTATACTGTGGGGAGGAGATAGCAAATTGATGGTGACATGCTTCATGTAGCCTGGGCAGAAACTCAAAGGATGCGCACTGGGAAATAGAAGAGTTGAATGGAACATGAACATTTAGATTGAATGTAGTTTGTTCACTTATTGAATAATCATTGGATCAATTGTGTGTGTGTGTATGTATTTGTATACATGTGTTAATGTGTATACATGCACACATGCTCACAGATTATCACTCCCATCAGCACCACTAACAACTACTGTCCAGCACTAACCAATGACCATAGGCCAGTTGAAACTCAGATGAACAAAACCTTGGGATTGATTAAAGTATGTTGTTCTGAGATTATCTACTTCTTATGCCTAGATATTAGTGCAATATACAAAAATAGGTGGTATTTCTTTATTATTTATTAGCAAGATTATTTATATATAAAGGACTCTTATGTAGCTAATAATAAAATACAATCCCTAAAATACCCCATTAGAAAATACAAACAGATTTCCATCTGATTAAAAACTTTTCCAAGTGCTCTCCAAAATAGAAGAAATTGCTTTCACCAATTTCCTAAAAGTGACAGGGCGGACCTTGGCTTGATTTAAGACAGAGCTGTCAAACTTGCAGCCCACATGCTGGCCATGTGGCCCTCCAGAATCATAGGAACCTGAAGCATCCATAGGATGCAGAGTGGAGAACTCGATTTAGGGCTCAAGCTTTAAGTTATATAAATTATCAGAATTATCAAAAGTTAAGGATAAAGTGTTTTGTAAGTCAAGCTTGATGATAGGTGATTTCATGGGTAGGTCTAGAAACAGGATGGAAATGTTTTATAACTATGTTTTTTGGGATTTTTTTTAAAAAAGTCCCAATCTAACTTGTATTCCTGGGATCACCTGGAATTTTCCCATCCAAGAACTACCCAGGTAGCTTTTTTTGCTCAGATGCCAGGGATGACTGTGTATGAAATGTAAATACATGCATATGTATATGGAAGAACTACTTTTATTTTCAGCACACATATATATGCATAGCCTTAAATCTAAATATATGAATCTGTCCTTGGAATCTCATTTGAAATGGCAGCATAATCAGAAATGTAATTATTTAAACTTCAAAAATAACCCCTTCTAACTCGATGCATCTGGGCCCTATGTGTTTTTTGAATCAAATTTGCTTATGTTTTGAGCAAAAAAAAATCATTTAATCATCATTACATCTGTTCAGGGAAGTTACAGCTAAGGTAGAGGAAGCTAGAGTCTGAGCTTCACAAATGATTGACTTGATAGCTGCAGGCTGTTTAAGGAAAGTGGGAGAAGCATTAAAAATGTAGTTCACTCTTTTCATAAGCCTCATTACATCTGCTCTAGAAATAACTAAACAGGAATGAAGTTAAGGGCTACATTCTGATGAATAATACTTTGAAAAAAGATTGACATACGTGAGACAGCATTCCAAATGAAATGAACACAGAGATCAAACTCATAATCTCAGGAAGACACCATTTAATATAAAACATTACGAACACTGCAAATATATTGCAAGGTCATTTCAAATGATCACTGTTGCTCTGTTTGGGGTATCCACGTGTCTTGCACAGGTATGTTTCTCGGTCCTGCTTCCTTTGAATTGCAAGGAAATTGTCTCCTCTCCTGAGAGAGATGAGGGACTCAAGGAGTTTTACTATGTTCCTTTCAACATGCAGAAAAGCATTTCTAGGGGCAATAGGCTGCAGGTAGTTCACATACATAAGTTGTGATTGCTCCAGTCAGTTTGGAATCAAATGATGCCAAAATTAAAACAAATAAATGATGCTGTCCAGCTTGATATTATTGGCTTTTAGCTTTAAAAGAGCATTCTGGAAGTTGGTGACTCAAGCTGCAATCTACTTCCATATTCAATGAATAATTTGAGATATACATTGGGGTTGTCCTTGATAGTCTCTGGAAGCTTCAGCTGCTTCAGAATGCATACAGGTGTGTTCTAGAACACACATGGATTACAATTCTGCTGTGTGAGCTGAATTAGTTGCCAGTCTGCTTCCAGGGCTCATTCAAGGTGCTGGTTTTGACTTTTCAAGTCCTTCATGACATAGCATTAGATTAACTGAAGGAATGCCTCTCTCTGATGATACCAGCCTGCACAATTAGATCTGGCAAAGAGGGCATGCTGTGGACGTCATTTACTAGGGACTTGCATTTGGTAGGCCTTTTCTGTTGTGAAACACCTTATGGAACATTCTCTCCTCCCTCCCCCAAATTTAACCTAGCTCCATCCCTTCTGATGTTCTGTAAATCCCCCAATATCTGGTTATATCAGCAGGGTTCATGGAAAACTGAAGATATATTCATTCTCTCTCTGCCTGGAATTTGTATATGTTTTATTTTAATTAATTTCCAGGTTTTGTTTTCATATTAACAAACCACCCAGATTAATTTCTCATAAGATGGGTGACTATATAAATTTGATAAATAAATGTTATTTTATTTCAGTTGTTAGATATGCCCTGGCTTACCTCAGGCCCTTCCACTCAGGCCATGCATGCCCCGACACCTGCTGCATGGTGGCAGCATTGATAGCCATATGCAGCATGTGGACATGGATGCAGGCCCACTTCTTCTGCTTGATTGCAGCCACAATGGAGCAGGAGGAAGAGTGGTGTGCTGGTGCCATGGCTGCAAGATGAGGCATGTGTCAGGGCCTGGATGGCCTGGATGTGGGGGCCCTGAGGAAAGCCAGTGTGGGGTGCATGGAGCAGCTCCACCTCTCGCCTCACCCCCTGCCTCACATCATGGCCACGGCACTGGCACATTGCTCTGCCTCCTGCTCTGTTGTGGCCACAAGCAAGCAGAACTGGTTCAGTGTCACATAGGTTCCTGTTGGATGGGGGTGCTGGAGCTACCACCATGAGATGAGGCAGGTGTTGGGGCTGATGTTGGAGCCCTGGGGTAACCTCTCTTCCTTGCAGCAGTGGACTGCAGACACCTCCTGCCCCACTGTGAGCAAGCAGAAGTGGGTCTCCCATACATGAAAAAAGTCATCCCCCAAAATAAGCCCTAGTGCTTATTTATGAGGAAACATGGGTACTTTAGACCAGAGTTTAAATGCTGCATGAAACAATTACTTTCTTTAGTTCCAAATTACAATTTTTAATTGGATGTTCCTGGATCCCTTTACTTCTATTTCATCCCAAATTATTTCATCAATTTTATTTTTAATTCTATTTGTGCTACTGCAGGTTCCTCCTAGACCTTTTCACCCATTTCCACAACAGTGTTTAGAATATAATACAATTTGGAATTAAAAATCTTGCATTCTGTTTTTTATATTTTTACAGTATAGTCTTCATTCTTTTATATGCTTTTTTCTTGATCCACAGCCTCTTTCATTTCATCATTCTACTAATCCTTTTTCATATTCCTCAACAGCACAACTCCATTTTTTTTCCTGAATGTCACCACCATTCATTTTTCTCCATTTGGTTTTCCTATGATATTCATGACATCTAATGGAATGTGATTTTCCACAGAAAAAATTACAATGTTGCACAATTTCCCCTAACTCATTACTGGTTTGTTCACTATCATCCTTATTTGGAATATTGTATGCAACTATCCCTAATTTATTAATTCTTTTTTAATTCACACTCACAAGATTTATCTTTTCAAATGTACATTTTTACCTTTTAATTTATAATTTGATCTATACCTTACTGTTCTCTGCAAATTAAGATATCTAATATTAAATATAATCTAAAAGCTAATTTAAAGTTTTGCAAGCTACATACTGTTACCCCTATACGGAAGGTACTTCTATATCTTTAAATATCTAGGATACAATAATACCCAGTGAATTGATACTGACAAATAGTCAACTGGGACTAAGTCCTTGTCACTATTCTATATTTATATAATTATAATTATATATAATTATATTCCTATTGTTGATCCTTCTAATAATATCTCTATGAGTTTGTATCATCATATATTCAAGTTCCAGCCTTTCATATTTGAAATTAGGATTCTTTGCCCAATCTACATCTCCTTACACTTACATACTTACACCTTATCTAAGAACATATATATTACTAGCTATTGCATTAACTTCTGCTTGGATTTTAAGAATTCTGCTCCAGATACCTTGTTATGTAGAAGGCTTCTTACGAATTGAGTGTTCAAGCAGAAGCTAGGGCATGCCTAGTTTTTGTCTCTGGCAGAAAGAGAAGTATTATAATACCGAATGTTTATTCTGTGTGATGACAAAGAATTGCTATAGCCTTTGTAAATTATATATCATTTTAAAGAGTTAAACAGGAACCAGTTTTTACATGCTACATGTGTTAATCAGCTTATCAGCATTATACTGTCTGTATCATACCTAATTACCTCTTTGTTAAAGATCAGTTTAGGAAATTCTTTCTGTCTCTTGCTTTTCCTTTGCCATTTTCTCCTTCATTTGATCCTCCCTCTAATGTCACTTTTATATATAATATTCCTTTCTAAGCACTCTGTGCATTGGAGTGGATAGTAGTGTGCAGAAGCTTGTATGGTTACAAATTAGCCTTTCTTTTGGTTGAAGTCCAATATGGCTACTCCATTAGGCACCATTTTAGGCAAGAAAATGTAGATGATGACTGCTGGTTCCTATCTTTCCCACACAGGAGATTTATAATGAAGTTGTAAAGAATGTTGATAAAGAATGATAAAAGAATTTGCTTTCTGCTTAATTCTTTCCCAATAACTATTTTTCTGCTCAAAATTATAGGCATAAGTCCTCATGATGGTACTTGAACAATTCCCCAGCCAATGGAATGGAATGGAATGGAATGGAATGGAATGGAATGGAATGGAAGGGAAGAGAAGAGAAGAGAAGAGAAGAGAAGAGAAGAGAAGAGAAGAGAAGAGAAGAGAAGAGAAGAGAAGAGAAGAGAAGAGAAGAGAAGAGAAGAGAAGAGGTCTTTATTGGCCAAATGTGATTGGATATACAAGGAATTTGTTTCTGGTGTATAAGCTCTCAGTGTAGATATAACATAAAGTGATAAATCATGAGTGAGATATCCTTAAGTTATCCTTATTTGTATTGTTTGTTAAAATAGTGTTTTCTCCTGAAGCCAACACCATCCCAAGGTAGCTGCAAGGTGAAAGGGGAGAGCAATTGGTCCTAATGGCCCATCGGTTACAGCAGAGTGAAGTCAGGTGACTAATATCAGATGGATGCAATTATTTGGTATTTCAGTCTGAGGCAGGTAGGCCCTTTCCACCCAGATGATGGGTGGCATAATCTGTTGTCAATCTGCCCTTCTCTTCTAAACAATTAAGTGTTGCAACATTGTGTTGGTGCTCTATCAGAATTGCACAAGATCATTGAAGGAAAGATTTCAAGAAACAGACTACATAAGAAGGCTAGAACTATATTTTATGAGATACTGGTAAGAGAAGTTTGCAAGTCTAACTGTGTTTTCCATTCCACCATCAGCCCCTATTATATCTCATGGAAGAGGCAGTCCTAATACTCTTCACTTGTCCCAGGCTCTGCCCCATTTGAACAGTTTCTGGATAGTATTCCAAGGTTATCTCCATACTCCTCGCATATAGTGAATGACAATTCTTTTGGTATTACCAGTTTAGTGTTCAGCTAAAACAATAGAATGGTGGGCCTTATTACTATATATAAAAAGGAAAAGACCAGGAGGAAAATCCTAATTAAAAATTATGCTTATGACTCAGTTTTCTCTGTGATGCCAGGTTTTGTTTTACAATATATTATTCATCCTGTGATATGATAGAATGAGGACAAAGTTGAGAGATGAGGAATAGAATCTCATAGCCAAACCCTTTCCTATTTCTGTTGCAGTGCTGTGATTGGTGGGTGGTTGGTTTGTTTGTTTTTTCCCTGCCATGAGATGCAGAGAAAAAGAGAAAATGTTTGTCATGCATCGTACTTGCCAAATCAGAACATCATTCAGAAGTAAATCAGAGCAGAAGATAGAGGAAAGATTGGGATAACCAATATGGGCAGCCTGTCTGATTCAAGGATGAGTAGAGAGAATTATAACCCGGCAGTGGGGAAAGGCCACTCTCAAGGATACAGAAGAACCAGAGAACAATGAGATGAGTAAATTTGTCCCTGGTGATGCAAACTGGTCAGAGCTTAATTTGTACCGCAGTTGATTATGCTAAGGCTTGTAGTTACTCAAGTGACTTATAACTCCCTACTGTATAAAATATCTTCTCAATGTTTATATCTTCTTTTGCAGTCCAATTAAACATTAATTAACTTCTTATAAAGGGATCTTTCTCGTGAACTTCAGCTACTTTATGACCAAAGGAGAAGGAAGGTTTTTCATAAAGCAAACATATTTCCTAAGGTGCCTTTGCTATTTCATATTTTATTGCCTTATAATAAATTTACAATGCCAGCTGGCCAAAAGGCCCCTTCCCCTGGCTGTTATCATTCACGGGCTCTGTGGGATGCAGGAAAGCACAAGCATCACTTTCGCAAGCTTATGGCCTGGAACTAAGGACCCTGTCTAAGATCACACAAAAGAGAAACACATAAATGCCTAGGGGGCACCATAGACATTTACAAAACAAGGATCTGCAGCGCTCCATGACAAATACTGAGGGATGGAAGTTGTTTCCTGTGCTATACTCCCTCAGCTATCAGGAAGAAATAAATGTGAAATTATATATGCAACTCTTTTTTCCTAGGTACTGCCACAAGAACACATTTACTGCTGATAACTCCCCTAAAGGCAAAACGATTCTGCATCCAACTTGTGTTTCTTTTTCTTTTTTTCTGACTTCCATATGTGGGTACTTGAGACGGGAGGTAGAGGCTGGCAGTAAAACATTTTGTGAGCATTGATAGGAAAGCTATTGAATGGATTTTGCTAAAAGACAAAATAAAATGAAGGTAAACTATCTGATAATATTTTTAGATGAATAAAATATTTCAGCAATTCAGAAAGAGTGGTAGATACCTAACAAATCAGATCAAATCTTTATTTGATAGACCAGCATAAGGATACAGTCATTTAAAAAGCACAAAGGATACATCAAGAGTAAAAAATAAAAATCTAAATCTAAAAGAAAAATAAGTTAAAAGTGATAAAAGATATATGACCTCTCAGATGATGTATCATGATTGAAGTTCCAGATTAAATTGGCAACATTTCCAGTTGAAAGACATACTAAGTAACCGTGTGAAAAATGTTTCAAGCTTCAAATGATATTTATGGCTAGTGTTTTGAATATGAAATAAAATGTCCAAGATCTGAATTTTTCATCTCAACCTTGGTGCAAAACTCAGTGGCTTCAAGCTGTGTTGTTTTTGAGGAATGTTGTGTATTTTAAAATTGTTGATTGTGTTCTCATTTTAATATATCTTTTTATATGTTTATAATGACTGTTTTTTAATCTATTTGGGTTTTTTTAAAATTCAATTGTTGTACTCTCCCCAAAGTCCCTTTGTGTGAGTGGGGTGGGCATACGAACGTGATAAAGAAATAAAGAAATTTTAAGAGTTACCAGTTTTGTAATTGGATTATTATACTACAAGTTGTGACTGGCCTTGTTCAAGAAAAGATGTACTGTCTGATGAACTGTTACAGAAGATTAATATATGAAATGCCTGAAAAAAAATTTGGGAGCTTTGTGGACTCATATGTGATGAAATACATTATACCAAAGAAAATCAATGCCCTATTTCAGGCATTATGCTACTGGATATTACTTGTGGGAGAAAGACCAATTGCTTTTTGTGAACCTCCAGATAGCAGAGTTACCATAGTTTCATCAAGTTGATGAGGTGGCATAAAAGTATGCTAGAATAATTTACTCTGTCCCAACAGCCATTTTGTGTTCTGACTTAGTAAGTAGACCCATGAGTGGTACTGTTCTGACAGCTCTAATGTGGGACATGTTAGAAAAGTGATTCATAGGTTTCCTGCCAGTGGGAAAAAAACATCTCCCAATTTTTCTTCCTAATGTAGGATGTGGATAAAAGAGGGGGTGAGTTTTGACGGATGTCTAGACCTTTGGATTTTTACCATCTTTCATAACCTGATCCAGAAGTTAGAGAGGGGGCTTTATAGCCTGCCTAGGAGCCCCCCAGCCACTTTGCAGATCTCTCTCCCTCTCCCTCTCCCAACTTTGTTTTCTTTCTCCTTCTCTCTGCTCATTTTTCATTTGCTCTTCTGGTTTGTTCAGTCTTTCACGTGTTCATGACATTCTCATTCACTTGTTTTTCTCTGTCACTTGGGCAGTCAGTTTTTTCACTTTTCTTTTCTTTTTCTTTTGCTCTTGATTTTTCACTTTATAATTCTCCTACTCATTCATTTCATTACTTGTTCTGTCCCAAACTCTTTCTCATTTTTTCATTCACTCACTCACTCTTGCTCGCTCTCACACTGCCTAAAAACAACTGTCAGGGCTTGTGGACAGGAACTCTTAGGTGTACTCCCTGCTTTGACCAAAGCTTTGCAAGTTATCTGGTTGCCAGGATATTATTTTTATGTCTAGTACGTGCAAAGTGTTTGAGTTACTCATTGCAGAGGGGAAGATTTCTGCTTCCTTCCTTCCTTCCTTCCTTGCCAAAGCCAAACTGACCCTGCTGGGAAGTACCAGAAGCTGGGGGGAAAAGAGTATGTCCACAGCAGTGGTGGGATTCAAAATATTTTACTATTGGTTCTGTGGGTGTGGCTTGGTGGGCATGGCAGGAGGATACTGCAAAATCCCACTCCCTCCACACCCCACTAACCTTTCCAGCTCTGTTCTGTGCAGGGCAACAAAAGAAGACCCAGCTGATTGGCTGGGATTCAGAAGGCAGAGAATAGATGAGGTGGGGGAGAGAATAGATGGGGTGGGGCCAGTCAGAGGTGGTATTCGCTGGTTCTCCAAACTACTCAACATTTCCACTACTGGTTCTCCAGAACTGGTCAGAACCTGCTGAAAACCACCTCTGATCCACAGCAGCTGACAATGGAAATTAGGAGTTGAGTAGGACCCAAGATGTCTGCATCATCCTCATCCTCATCACTTCTGAAGCACCACAAACTAAACAGATGGCAAGGATTGTATTAAGAGAAGATGAAAAGATGGTTAGAGAGAAATCTTCCAGCCAGTTAAAAATAAAGAGTGGATGAACCCAAAGACCTGTTTGTAGTTTGTCTATATCAGAGGGTATCAAACTCATGTCATCACGGTGGCATTATGTGATATATCATGACTTTTTTCCTCTTCACTGAACTGGGCATGGGGTGGCCAGTGCATGATGCATCCAACCTGCGAGCCATGAGTTTGACATCCCTGGCCTATATGCATCTTTAAGAACTTTATGGGAACCGAATGATAGATTGGTCCTTCTCTGTTATATTAATAAAAAACAAATCCAGATACTAAAAGCCTTATACATTTTTTCTGAATTCAGATTGGTCATTGAGTGATGCATATGTTTCTTTCAGTTATTTAATATTTGCAAAAAATGGACAGTCTTTTACCCTTGCAATGTAAGGAAACTCCCTGTGGGTATCGTGGATCACATGAACATTACAAAATGTGTCAAGTGTTATTATATTTGAGCTGTTCAGGGCAAACTAGAGGAGATCAAAGGCACCTCCATCACCTTACAGTCATCAAAATATATCTTCAGCTGCAATGACAACCAGGCAAAGAAAATTCAGCTTATGTTTCAACAATGCATCATGAAAAACTGCTGTGAAATCTCCATGGACACACAGGAACAGGAAATAAATGTCATGCCTGAGTTCAGTCTAACGTTGATGAGGTTGGGTAAAATAACTCATGGCAATGAAATAATTAAAGGCCATTAAATCCAACAAAATGACACCTTCCTTTAATATCCACAGTTTAACTGAATGGAGAGGAATCATGTTGCACAGGTGGAAAAGGTAGATAGGAACAAGGAGAGGACACTGAATTTTGCCCCAGAACACTTGGACTAAATTCCTGGCTTAGCTACTAGGTACATCACAGTGCTTTGTAATTTATTTGCCTGTCTGCATCAGAAGGAGCCAATCATATGGATGGGATGCCTAACAGAATTATGTCAGATACAGAGCAGATTGTATTCCACCACATGGAACAATTAAAGATGGGGAAATGAAAGACTTGGCTTGTCTGAACCTTGTTGACAGCAATTGTATTTGCATGGTCAACACACAGAGAACAATGTTTGAATCAGTTTCTTTACTTGATTCACCTTTTCTACAAGGACAAGTTCATAAGCTCTTCAGTTAATAAAGTATGGTTAATGTAAGAATTTACAGATTTGAATCAGACTACAGGCAAGATTAACTGGGATTAACACCTATTTTGGAAAAGATTAAGGAATCAAGTGGCTGGTAGGAACTTTTGTGTAGGAGAGCATTCCTGAAAGTGGGAATATGACCTGAGCAGAGATGAGTGGAACAGCTTTTATAATGTAAAGGAAGATCCATAGGAAATAGAGTAAGGTCCAATCAAAGCTGATTTTTAAAATGAGTAAGGTTGAGGCTCATTCCTACTTGGATGGGATGCTGAGAGCTGGAAATTTAGGAGAAAAAAGGAAAAGAAAAGGAGCTTAGAAAAAAAAGGAATGCTAAAGTATTTACATAGAAGGCACAAAAAGCTGCTATTGCTGATTTCCAGCCTCCATACTGCTTTAATTTACTAATGCAATCAGAGGGAAGAATAAATTGATAAGTAAGGATACACACACACACACACACACACACATACACATGTTTGTCTGAAAATATGACCCACCCAATAAGCCCAACCCTAATTTTTTGGAGTGGGGCCTAATGTTACTCCTACCCTGAAAATAAGTGGGGGGATGGGCGTGGCCCGCACAAGTGGTAGCATGGGCACGGGGGGGGGGAGGCAACTATCAGGCTGCAGCTGCAACCCCCTGGCCCCTTGGGGCAGTGCCAATACTGCTTTTACCCTTCTCTTTCTGGGTGCAGTGCTTCTCCTTGTTGGGCCGCTTCCTTGAAGCTGGTAGCTCTGCGGCCAGCTGCTTTGCTTTTTCCCTCTTTTTGAGAGGCATGCGGGAGGCTTTTGGGTGAATGGGAGGAAAATGGGGAGGGGAATTATCCTGCCTGTCATCTATTCAAGTTTAGCACAGACTGGGGGAAGGATGGCAGGCAGGAAAATTCCCCCCACCTCATTTTCCTCCCATTTGCCAAAAAGCCTCCATTCTGAAAGCCGAAGGTTCAGAATGGAAGTGACGGTGTGTCCACCATATATCTAGCTCACCGAGTCTGGCCTGCTGCACCTCAAAAAAAGGAAGACTGCCTCAAAAATAAGCCCAAGTGCTTATTTTCAAGTCTAAAAGAAATAACATGGATGAGTGTGTGTGTGTGTGCGCGCATGCGCGGCATACACACACACACACACACACACACACTTCTCCATTTTTTTCAAAATAGATGAGAGACACTTATAGATTGTATTTGGCTACGTATGTGAAGTGTTACCATTTTATCAATTGACACACAATCCCTTTTAGCTAGACTAATAGAGGTCAGGAGACATATAGCAAAATAACAAACAGCCATTGCCCACCAGATTTAGAGGCCATGACTGTTCAGTGTAGACTGTTTTATTTGCCATAGGAGCTAACAGTAGTTACCACCACCGCTGTAGATGCTAATGTCAGCATGGCGCTCAGTCACTTTCAAGACATAATTACCACGCAACAGAGCTCATCCTGAGGGCGTTCACATCATTGCTGGGGATTTCAACAGAACATGCCTAAAAACTGTGCTCCCCAAACTTTACCAACATGTTAAGTGTCCAACCAGGGGAAAAAACACACTTGATCATGTGTATTCAAATATTAAGCATATTTATAGAGCAAAACCTCTTCTCCACTTGGGACAATCAGACCATTTCACCTTGGTTTTACTACCTGCCTACACCCTCCTTAGGAAAAAAACAAAACCTAGCAGTTAAACTATTAGATGATTGCCTGAAAATGCCCTCTCCCAGTTTCAGGACTGTTTTGCCCACAGAGATTGGAGCATCTTCAAACAACAGGACTTTGAGTTATACACAAAGACTGTGCTTTTCTACATGAAGATCTGTGTAGAAAATGTCACTGTGGACAAACGCCTATGGACCTTCCCAAACCCTGGATGACCAGTGAAGTCCAGACTCTGATCAGGGCCCGTGATCTGGCTTTTAGAGCAGGTGACACCTCACAGTACAGCACTGCCGGAGCTGAGCGACAGTGACTCACAGACCCAACAAACAGCGAGAGCAGCTCCTCTGGCGGAAGAGTTAAACAGCTTTTTTGCACTCTTTGAGACCATTTTATCAATTGACACACACAATCTGTTGTGGAGCGATGGTAAGGAAGAGGCTTGAGACCAGAGCGTACAACTAACAAGGCTTTATTGCAAAGAATAAAGGGTTGTCGCGTCTGCTTGCTAACTTGCAGACTAGCGGGCGACAACAGGCTGGCTCTGCTCGACAGCCAACTTTTATAGCCGACTGTCAAACGGAGCCAACCAATGGGAGCGGCTGGTGCTCCCGCTCAAACGGCGGACCTGGCTGGGAACTCCAACCAGTTCCATGGACATAACACTCCTTTCCCCCAGCTGGGAACATGCGTAGTCCTGTAGGTAAGTAGGCTGTCTGCGCTGGCGACCAGAACGTCGCAGTTCGGGTGAACTGTCAGCTGGTGACAAGCCCAGGCCCTCGGGACGTGCCTCAGCGGTCGTCGGGGCATGGGCTTGCCCTGGCGTAGTGTTCTGCGAAGCCGGTGAATCCCTTTGCTCAGGCTGACCTGGTTGAGTCTCGAGGTCTGGTTGGTAAACTGGATCGCTCGGCTGCTGGGTCGGTGATCCTGGCCGGAAACTCGGGTTCTCCAGCAAGTTCTCCCGATCGTCAGGGAAGACCAGGTTCCACAGGGGATCGACATCAGGCACCGATGAGGAGGCGCTGGCACCGGCAGGACGGTGCGGGTTGGTATCAGCCGCACTTCTCCGTCACCTTCTGAGTTGGTCCACGTGTCTCCGCCACAATCGTCCATCTTCCAGGAGGACCCTGTAGGATCTTGGACCTGTGACTGACACGACTTGACCTGGTACCCACAACGGCTCCCCCGCATAGTTCCTGGCGTATACCAGGTCTTGCAGGGCGAAGTCTCTGACCAGACTGTCGGACCCTAAAGGGGTGTCTGGGCAGTAGTGGGGGTGTAGCCTGTCCAGGGTGGTTCTAAGGCGTCTCCCCATTAAAAGTTCAGCAGGAGATTTGTTGGTAGTGGTGCAGGGTGTCGTATGTTGGCTGAGCAGGAAACGAGACAGTTTAGAGTGCCAGTCCTCCTGGCCGAACCTGGCGAGTGCCTCCTTGACTGACCTAACTGCTCTCTCTGCCATCCTGTTGCTAGCGGGGTGGAAGGGAGCTGTAAGGACATGTCTGATGCCCAAATTAGCAGTGTACATGCTGAATTCACATGATGTGAACTGCGGGCCATTGTCAGACACCAGCGTGTCTGGGAGTCCATGGGTGACAAATAAACGGGTCAGGGCTTTAACTATCGCCTGGGTGGTGGTCGTGGGAAGTAAGGCCACGTCAATCCACTTAGAGTAGGAGTCCACGACCACCAAGAAAGTCCTGCCATGCACTGGTCCAGCCAGGTCGATGTGCAGGTGAGACCAAGGGGCACTTGCACTTTCCCACCTGGTGGGCGTGGCAGCTGGTGGGGCAGCCCTGGTTTCTTGGCAAGGTTGGCAAGAGCTTACCCAGTTGGCGATTTGGGCATCCATGCCGGGCCACCAGATGTAGCTGCGGGCTAAGGCCTTCATCCTTACGATGCCCGGATGACCCTCGTGAAGCACCTTCAGGATGGGCACTTGAAGGGAGGCTGGGATGACCACTCTTGTGCCCCACAATAGACATCCCTGTAATCTCAACAGTTCCTGCTGGCGGGTTTTAAAAGGAACAAAGTCAGCTGTACATTGAGTTTCCGGCCACCCCCTTCCCACCCAGTCCAGAACCTGGGCAATTATCTTGTCTTTTTTTGAGTGCGCCGCAATTTCCTCGGCTGTCACTGGAAGTTTGAGTTCGTTGACCTCAAAGATGGCGTGAATTGGAGCTGGGTCCTCGACTGGGACTGGCAGGGGGCAGCAACTAAGGGCATCAGCGTGACTCAAGTTCTTGCCAGGACGATGCACCAACTTGAATGAGTAAGCGGCCAGAAACAAGGTCCATCTAGTCATTCTGGGTGAAAGTACCTGCGGGGTTTGCTTATCTCCAGATAAGAGTCCTAGGAGAGGTTTGTGGTCAGTCACTAACTCAAAGTGGTGGCCAAACAAGAATTCGTGGAACTTTTTAACTGCAGCCACCGCAGCCAGGGCTTCTTCATCGATTTGGCTGTAGTTCCTTTCTGCTGCGGAGAAGGTCCTAGAAAAGAAGGCAATTGGTGCCTCAGAGCCGTTGGGGAGTCTGTGGCTTAGGACAGCCCCAATCCCAAAAGGGGATGCGTCAGCAGCCAGGACCAGGGGAAGACGTTGATCGAACTGGACTAAAACTGCTTCCGATGTGAGTAAGGATTTGACTGACTTGAAAGCATGGGCTTCTTTGGGTCCCCAATGCCAGGGTGAGTCTTTATCTAGCAATCTATGTAAGGGTTCAGCGACAGATGCTTTGTGCAGGAGAAATGAGGCGTAAAAGTTTAGAAGCCCCAGAAAGGCTTGTAGTTCAGTCTTGTTGGTTGGTGTGGGTGCCTCATGGATGGCCTTCACCTTGGACTCAATTGGGTGGATGCCAGAGGTGTCTATCCTATAACCCAGAAAGTCCACCTGCCTAGTGGCGATGGCGCACTTCTCCCTTTTAAGTTTGAGCCCATGCTGCCTAAACTTCTCTAGCACTGTCCTGACCCTCTGAATGAGCTGAGGTCTGTTAGCAGCTGAGACTAGGATGTCATCGAAATAAGGAACAACTCCTGGAAGACCTTGGAGAATCCTCTCCATGAGTGATTGGAATATACCCGGGGCCACACTGACCCCGAATTGGAGGCGTTTACATTTGAATGCCCCCCTATGCGTGACTATGGTTTGCAACTCAGCTGTCTGATCATCGACAGGGAACTGTTGGTATGCCTGCGACATATCTAACTTGGCAAAAATGGTGCCGGGTTCGAAAGTGTGTAACAGGTGCTGAATGACAGGGACAGGGTATGCGCTGACCTGTAAATAATGGTTGAGCGTGGTTTTATAGTCTGCGCAGATTCTTAAACTGCCATCTTTCTTGAGTGGGGTGACTATTGGGGTCTCCCATTTGGCGAAATCAGTAGGTTCTAACACCCCTTGCTTAAGTAGCTTATCTAATTCCGCGTCCAATTTGGGGCGGATGGTGAAAGGCACCCTGCATGGCTTAAGGCGAAGAGGGATCGCCTGGGGGTCTACAGAGAATGAGATGGGGGTGCCAGAATAGCAGCCCAACTCACTGCTAAATACATCAGAAAAATCAGAAAATAATGCATCTACGTCAGAAGTTGAGACAGCATGGATCCCGGTTACACTAAGGCCGAGAGAAGGGAACCAATCAAGTCCCAACAGGCTAGGGAGGGTACCATTAACAACCACTAAAGGCAAATGGCCTTTAAAGGCTTGGAACTGAATGAGGAGCTTGCCTTTCCCGAGGACAGGAATGTTCTTGCCCTGGTAGTCCCGCAGTGTCAGGTGGCATCTCTGTAGCTGCTTCTTTGACAGTCTGGGCTGGATCTTCTTCAGGGTTTCCCAGGAGATGATTGAGAGTGCGGATCCCATGTCTACCTCCATCCTGCAGGGTTTACCTTCTAGGAAAACAGAAATTTTAATTTTATCAGGGGTTTGGGAAGTATGGTTAGTGTGGTAGCAGGTATAGCAGTCCTCCACTTGCCTTTGGGAATTAGAAGGTGGTGGAGGTCTTTGAGGTAAAGTGCGCCCTGCTTGGCAGACTCTAGCGAGGTGACCCTTCTTTTGGCAGTTCAGGCAGATGGCGTTTCTAAACCTGCAGGATGCCCTAGAGTGGGAGCTTCCGCAGGTTAGGCACATGGGAGGTTGTTTGGGGGTGAAGTTGTTTCTCTGTCCCGCTCCTACCTGTGAAGGCTTCTGATGCTTAAGGCGGTTAATGTCTGATGTGTCTGTGGGGTCTTCTTCGCTGAGCACTTCTTCTGAATGGACAGTTGGCGTGCTGGGTTTAAATTGAGTGCCCTGAATCTCAGCTGCTGACTGGGCAGAGAGCTCAGCAGCCAGGGCTTCCTCCATGGCTAGAGCTAGATTCAAGTCCTTTTTCGCCAGCAAACGTCTTTGGAGCCTCAGGTCTCTCACCCCACAGACGATCTGGTCCAACAGCATGTCTTCCAAGTAGTCTTTGAAACCGCACTGTAAGGCAGCTGTTCTCAGGGCAGCCATGTACTCGTTGATCGACTCCCCCTCTGCCTGTTTTCTGATTCTGAAGGCATACCTTCTGGCTATCTGGGATGGTTTGGGCGAGTAGTGATTGGAGAGTATTTCTTGTAGTTCATCCCATGGGACGCTTCTGATGGCGCGTGGTGCGACTAACGCTGTAGCGGTGTCGAAAACGGCGGCTCCGCAATAGCTCAGGAAATAGGACTTCTTCCTATGTTCCGCAGCATCGGCTAAACCGATGGCATCGAGAAAATGGCTGAATCGATTTTTGTAGGAGTCCCATGTTTCCTCGTTCGGCTTGAATGGTGGGAATGCTGGATTAGCACTCATCATGGAACAACAGGATTCGTCTACTTCAGTCGTCTTTGAATTTGCGCTCTTAAAAGAATGCGGGTTGTGACTGTCTCTCTGGGCTGTGTAGCTCTTTTTGAATTTCACGCTATTGGTGAGCGTTGGCGGCCACAGCTATGGTGCCTACGGCTCGCTTCAGTGAATCAGCTCAAGCAATGGTGGTTTGAATTTCGCGCTCTTTGTGAGCGTTGGCGGCTGCGGCTACAGCACCCGTGGCTTCACTCTCAGTGATTTACAGCTCATTGAACAAACGCGTCTAGTTAGCCTTCAGCCATCCCACCTTTGTCGCCAGTGTTGTGGAGCGATGGTAAGGAAGAGGCTTGAGACCAGAGCGTACAACTAACAAGGCTTTATTGCAAAGAATAAAGGGTTGTCGTGTCTGCTTGCTAACTTGCAGACTAGTGGGTGACAACAGGCTGGCTCTGCTCGACAGCCAACTTTTATAGCCGACTGTCAAACGGAGCCAACCAATGGGAGCGGCTGGTGCTCCCGCTCAAACGGCGGACCTGGTTGGGAACTCCAACCAGTTCCACGGACATAACACAATCCCTTTTAGCTAGACTAATAGAGGTCAGGAGACATATAGCAAAATAACAAACAGCCATTGCCCACCAGATTTAGAGGCCATGACTGTTCAGTATAGACTGTTTTATTTGCCATGGGAGCTAACAGTAGTTACCACCACCGCTGTAGATGCTAATGTCAGCATGGCACTCAGTCACCTTCAAGACATAATTACCATGCAACAGAGCTCATCCTGAGGGTGTTCACATCATTGCTGGGGATTTCAACAGAACATGCCTAAAAACTGTGCTCCCCAAACTTTACCAACATGTTAAGTGTCCAACCAGGGGAAAAAACACACTTGATCATGTGTATTCAAATATTAAGCATATTTATAGAGCAAAACCTCTATATGGTCTGGGACAATCAGACCATTTCACCTTGGTTTTACTACCTGCCTACACCCTCCTTAGGAAAAAAACAAAACCTAGCAGTTAAACTATTAGATGATTGCCTGAAAATGCCCTCCCCCAGCTTCAGGACTGTTTTGCCCACAGAGATTGGAGCATCTTCAAACAACAGGACTTCGAGTTATACACAAAGACTGTGCTTTTCTACATGAAGATCTGTGTAGAAAATGTCACTGTGGACAAACGCCTATGGACCTTCCCAAACCCTGGATGACCAGTGAAGTCCAGACTCTGATCAGGGCCCGTGATCTGGCTTTTAGAGCAGGTGACACCTCACAGTACAGCACTGCCGGAGCTGAGCTGAGAAGGGACATAAAACATGCTAAGGAGATGTATAGGAGGAAAGTCGAGGGCCACTTTACTGACAGTGACTCACAGCAGATGTGGAGGGGGATACAGGCCCTGACCAACTACAAAGGCCAGGACCCAACAAACAGCAAGAGCAGCTCCTCTGGCAGAGGAGTTAAACAGCCTTTTTGCACTCTTTGAGACCACCAAGAACCTGGACATACTGCCTCACAAGGACCACGATGCTGCACCTCTCTCTCTTCAGGTGCATGAGGTGAGAAAAACACTGAGAGCAGTAAATCCCAGGAAAGCTGCAGGGCCTGATGGCATTCCTGGTGCAGTAATTAAAGCATGGGCTGACCAGTTGGCAGAAATACAGAGCTGATCAATCTATTTTTAACACATGCCTTCATCCCACAATGCCTGAAGGCTGCAACCATCATCCCTATTCACAAAAAAACAAATATAAATACTCTCAATGACTATAGGCCCATAGTGTTAACAAGCTCCATTATGAAGATTTTTGAGCAACTAGTTTCACAGCACATCAGAGACTGCCTCCTGCCCTTCTTTGATCAACACCAGTTTGCTTATAGAGCAAACCGATCTACAAAGGATGCTGTGGCCATCACACTTCATAGAGCGCTGAGTCATCTGGAGAAAAAATAGAGCTATGTGAAGATGCTCTTTGTGAACTACAGCTCTGCATTTAACACTATCATCCCAGAAATACTAGTAACCAAACTGTATAAGCTGCAGGTCCCCACCCCCACATGCTCCTGGATTAAGAACTTTTTGACAAACAGACCACAGTCTGTTAGACTTGGCCCCCACCTTTCTTCCACTATTACACCCAGTACTGGTTCACCCCAGGATTGTGTTTTGAGCCCCCTACTATATGCCTTGTACACCTTTGACTGCTCACCAAGCCACACAACAAACACCGTCATAAAGTTTGCGGACGACACGACTGTGATTGGTCTCATTTCTGGAGAGGATGAGACAGCGTATAGTACAGAAGTAGAGAACCTGTCTGTCTGGTGTCCACAGAACAATCTGTCACTGAATGTCCATAAAACCAAAGAACTGATTATGGACTTCAGGAAACATGGACAGGACCAGGCCCCACTCATCATCAACGGAGAATGAGTGGAAACTGTCCCTATGATCAGATTCCTTGGCACCCATATTTCAGCTGATATCTCCTGGTCCCCGAACACCAAGGCCATAGTGAAGAAGGCTCAGTAGCAGCTACACTTCCTGCAGGTTCTCAGGAAGAACCATCTGGATAAGAAGCTGTTGCTGTGGAGCCTCTGTGGAGAGCACTCTGACATACTGTCTGGGTGTGTGGTATGTAGGCTCCACAGTTGAGGACAGGAAAACTGTACAGAGGGTGATAAACACAGCTCAAGAGATCACTGGTTGCCCTCTGCCCTCCCTGGAAGACTTAGCTAGGTCCCACTGCCAAAGCAGAATCAAGTCCATTATTGAAGACCCCTCACACCCTGGCAATTATCTTTTTGACCTGCTGATGTCTGGATGGAGCTTTAGGTCAATAAAATCCCACACCACTAGACTAACAAATAGTTTCTTTCCCTGGGCCATCCAAACCACAAATAAACATGAAGTCACTACCTCATTAAGATGTGAAAAGATGTGAAATCTCAATACCTCATTCAGATGTATAATAACATATTATAGTACAATCCATCTCTTGTGTATTATATTCGGCTAAGCATTACGGTCAGTATTGGATATATATTTTGCGTATATTCATAGATATTGTACTCTCAAATTGCAAATGGAGATGTGGGTACTCCATCTTTCTTATCTTCATTTTTAAGTGCTTTGGTTTTATTGTATTGCAAACAGTTGCTGGGGTGCATCCACAGTTTCGTTGTACTTGTACAATGACAATAAAGTTCTTCTAGTTTAATCTTCTAGATTGCTTTTTTCTATGCATAGCTTTGTGTCAAAATTCAGAGAACCTCATCCTTGTTTTCAAATAATTGAAAAGGAAATGGAAGTACTATCTGGGTCATATTTTCTATGCTCCCAAATTCTAGTTTCTATCAATGGCAAAACCGAGAGAACTGCCCTCCAGCTTTGTGATGTTTTCCAATCAGTCCTTATCTTGTCCCTTTTTTAAAGAGCTCATGTCAGATCTAAACTTTAGCTTCTCCTTGTTGGAAGAATTATCCTTCTGGGTTCAGTTCCAAGTGGGGAAAAAGACACTGGAAACATGGAGGCCGTTTGGAAAAATGGTTTAATGGTGGACAGGACCACATGGCTTGGAGCTACAAAGAAGGATGATCACGTGCTTCAAGGTGAAGGAAAAGAGAAGGCTGAGATGCTGGGAGTCCCATATATACCCTCTGTTGGGATTTGAATTTGAGCTTGTATTCTGATTGGTTGTTAGACTTCCATGGGGCCTTGCAGGGGCAACTCTATAGGCTGTCCTGAGTTCCAGGCTTGGTTGAAACTTGCTGGATGATGATGTTATGAAAGGTCTTTGGGCAATTCCTATTATAGCTCTACCTGGAGATCTTTGTTATGTAAAATATTCTGGCCCAGGCCTTAACAGCCCACCCATTAACAAAGGTGGGGGGTGAGCTTCTGCTTCTGAGGTGAGTTTCTGCTTCTGAGTTTCTACTCTTTTTAGGGGAAATATTCTGCCTTTTTAATATTTCCTAGGATATTTCATTTTTCTAGGAGAGGAGTAGATGCCAGCTTCCTACACCCTCTTGGAAAGATGACACAATTTGCTCAGCTCTTCCATATGAGTCACCACATCTCCATATTTCAGAAGAAATCAAGCATGTTATTATAGCAAGTGCCATTTTCTGATGACATAAAGGGGACAAAGAGTTGAATTGTGGGAAATGAAGATGGAGAAACAGATCATGAAATAAGAATGCAAGCTGTTGCATCTTTATACTAACAGCCTATGCAAACATTATATTTAATTTAACCTTTTTTTGGCTCAAAAGTAAAATAGGGTTACTAAATTTTCAAAGGGCATCTGGAACTGTGCCTGTAACAGCTTAGCCCACAGCAATTCTGCAGTGAAATCTTATTTCTGTGGGCAACCTGGTTTTGCTACTTGCATACCACATAAAAGCTATTAAACAAACAAAAAGGTTAGCTGAAACATCGTCAATTCTGTTTCAACGTGTGACAAAGAATATTTCTGGAGACTCATTGTTCTTTTTTTGTTTGTTTGTTTGTTTGTTTGTTTGAATCTCTCCCTTTTTAATGGCACATTCATCTGCCTTTAAAAGCTAAATTAAAAGAAACTTAATACATAAAGTGGCTGAATGCTCAATGGAGAAATTTTAAGGATACATGGGAAAAAACGTTGACAACTCTAATTAGTGACTTCTTCAATTTTTCAGAGGCTCATCCACATGGAATCAAAGGTTGTGTTATCTCCAGAGAATCATCTAAATATGCATAGGAGAGTCAAAACTAATTCTGACTTGAAATTTCTCTGCAACCAGGCTCCACACTTTTCCCTCTTGACCCCAGATGTCTTCTCAGTTCCTGATCTGTTTCCAGGATGAAATCTGCTTGCAGCTTTCTTCACCAGTGACAGAGGATTACGTTCTTCTAAACACGCTTGAGATTTTTTTTTTAATTCCTCTTGGTGTTTCTTTAGACTTTATGTTGTCATAGGAAGTGGTGGAGGCAAGGGTTCGCCAAGCATTAAAACAAACTTAAAAGCTGAGGATGGTCTGCACAGAAATCATAGAGGGCTCCACTCTTAAGACTTCAAGGAGGGTGATTTGCTTCTATCAATGTGCTCTCTGAATCATCTCTTGAATGCTTTGCACACTTGTAATGGAGGGGCTTTTGCCTTGCTGTTATATCTCTTTTGACCACTCTGAAGCCTCCCTTAATGCCAAAAGATTTTCTCAACCTTGGGGAAAAAGATCAACAACAATCCCATTGTAGTATCGTTAGTTAAAGTGCTGAACTCACTGGAAAAGAGCCTAATGCTGAGAAAGATTGAGGGCAATAAAAGAAGGGGATGACAGAGAATGAGATGGCTGGATGGAGTCACTGAAGCAGTAGCTCAAATGGACTCCAGAAGATAGTAGAGGACAGGAAGGCCTGGAGGAATGTTGTCCATGGGGTTGCGATGGGTCAGACACGACTTTGCAACTAACAACAACAATAAAGATTTGGGAAAACCATCCTCATTGACTTACAGGGTTATTGTGATGGTGGTGGGAATTGAAAAAGTGTTCAACACTGCCAAGAGTTACTAGGGCAAAAGCTGGATATAGATTTGACACACAAACAGAATAAAGTTAGCACAATGTCTTCTCCTAGGGTTTAATTGAAGCATATAAAGTCAGGAAAGCTTCAAATCATAGGAGCACTTACTGAACAATGACAGATGACACATATAGTTAGGGCCCAAAGGATAATTCAGTGAATACAAGGATACCATGAGATTGTCTCCACAATTCTCTTCTACTTTCAAAGGCATTTTCAAAACAAAACAAAAAAAACATGGATTTTTTTTTCCCTGAGCAGCATGAATGAGTACATGCATAGAAGTTGTTTACTTTTAATCTCATACTCTTGATTTTATTCTTGTTGACTTCTGTGAAATTCCTGTAAACACTTTCAAGTGGATAAATAATTTACAGGACAGTATCCTCTTTGAGTCTGCATGCCAAATGACTGCATGTATGAACCATTCCCAGTTTGATGGAGCTCTGACTGACATGTTGCATGCCTCTTACATGACTGTAGTCAACGGCTCACATCCTGATGAGTGTAAAATCCTGACATGTTGACAGTATAGAAGTGCAAGTTCTTCTAAGCACATGATACACTAAAGAGAAAGAATCCTACCTTACACAGGGAGAAAAAAAATGAAAAGAATGGGGGTCATTTTTCAAAGCTGCCCCTTAGCTGTCCATCTATACCACTACAAAAGCTGACCTGCCAGCTCATAACTGTACTTGTTTAATTGTACTCATTTTCATATTTTGATTTTATGTTTGTTTCTATTGTGTGCTGCTTACAGTCACTTTTCTGTCAGACAGGCAGATATATTAAGATGATGAATAAAATAGATATCTTCAAAACAAAACTTCCCCACCTTCCTTTTTTTAAATGATAAATTAACAGTAGGATATTCAGTGTCAGTGTGCAGGATGAGGAGAGGCCTTTTGCTTTCTTTTCATTCTCTATCTTGCAATAAAGGAGGTGAAGCTGCATTCCAAGCTTCACTTCCTGATCCATCAAAGTAGGGCTGGAACAATTTGCTGACGGCCCAGGACAACTTGCCATGGCCAGCTTGCTGTGGCTATCTCACGTGGTTATCTCATGGTTATCTCATTTTAACCCACTCACTAAAGCCATCTCGTCACAGCATACTCACCATGGGACAATTCGGTGCAGCCAACCCATCATAGGAAAACTTACCATGGACAACTCCATGTGAGATAACCTAACATGATAAATGTTATCCACCACTGTTTCTTCAACAATATTTTTATCAATGGAAATTATGCCCCCCAAAACGCAGTGATGGGAATGGGAAAGTCTTCTTTTACTGCTATGGCCACTTCATTAGTGCCGTGGACAATGTTTTTTGACAGGCTGATAGAGATGAGGAGCGTTCTGTACGTCTCAGGAGTGAATTAGAGGAGGAAATGGGCTTGTGAAGTTCTCCCTTTTGTTTGTAGGTGATAGATTTGATGGGGTTAAGGGAAGAAATTGGATTCACAAAATAGTCTCTAGGTACAAATATTTGGAAAGTATCCTTGTCAAACATTTTCTATGGAAATTCTCATCTGAAAAAAAATTGCAAATCTTTGGCTGGTTAATACTGAATGCTTGATCATCTCCTGGTGTTCCATGGACAGAAGCGGGGCAGATGAGCAAGTAAATCTTTCTTCACACTTCAGGAGTTTTATCATCCTGAACTATGAAGGAAGCCTATGGCAGGAATCGCAATGAGAAAGATAAAACAAGATTTCTTTCCAGTTGTATCATTTTGACATTGCACACATCCCAATAAAGAATTCCTCTGATTTCAATCTTTTGCAACTCAGTTTTTCTTTGGGAAAGAGCTTATCACATCAATTATAAGATTGATTCAAATGGGACATAGCATTTAACATTTTCCTGTATGGTTGTTTTAGAGATTATGTACATTGACATGGCATGATATGTGTCTTAAAAGTGTTGCATTTGTATGTGTTTCTGGTTAAAATCATTAGATGTAATTGTATTTGCATCTGCACATATGAATATGTGTGTGTGTCTGTGTGTGAATACCATGTGCTTCACAGGGAGTCCTTATTTAGCTACTGTCTCATTTAGTGACTATTTGCTTACAATGGTGTTTGCTAATGGTGATGCAAAATAACTTTGCAACCAATCCTCACATTTATGATCTTTGCAGGTCTGCAAAATAGAGCAAAGTTGAAGTAAGATCATAAGCATAGTCAGAGTTTCACTTAGTAACTGCTTTGCCTAAAGAAGCCAGCTGTAGTTGCTAAACAAGGACTACCTGTATTTCATTGCTCAAAGGAGTTTAGAGGACAGACTAATTTCATTCTTCTTGTGTCTTCCCTCAACTTTAAAAACTGTATCTAATTAATTAGCATGTTTTCCCATTAGTGTATCTGTGGACACCTTTTACATCTCCCGTGTCTCTTAATGAAGTAGCCTTTTTTAAACATTTGAACGATGTGAATTTGTTAGCTCAACCTGACCAGAATTAATGACACATGAATTGCCTGCCCATTCCCCAGAATCTAAGAAAGTGTTCCAATAACTTCCCCAACCCTCAAATTTATCACATGCAAACCACATTAACCACAATTAAGCAAAGTGGCTTTTTGGTAATAGGGGATATTTATGGGCTTAGCAATAGCACTAAGACTTATATACTGCTTCACAGTGCTTTACAGAGTCAGCATATTGCCCCCCCCAAAAAAATCTGGCTCCTCATTTTATTGACATTGGAAGGATAGAAAGCTGAGGCAACATTGAGCCATTCAGAATTGAACTCCTGGAGTGAACAGTGAGTTATCCCTGTAATACTGCATTATAACCACTGCGCCACCATGGCTCTTACTAACAAAACAATACCACAGAGTCTCTGCGGAGATCAAAAAACAGCAGACTAATCATGGCCATCAATCTGACTGGAAGACCTGGGAAAAATAGGGGTTTTATCTACGCATTTATTTCTTTAAAACATTTAGCTGACTATCTTATATCAAACTCTAGGGCCATGATGGTGAACCTATGGCATGTGTGTTGGAAGTGGCACGCAGGGCCATCTCTCTGGGCACACCAGCCATTGCCTGTTGCTCTTCTGGGTTCTGGTGTGTGCATGCATGCTGGCCAGCTGGTCTTTATGCACACATGAGCATCAGAAACCTGAAAACTATTGGTTTCCGGCACTCTCACATGCGTTCTGGGGAGCTGCTCTTCTGATTTCTGGTGCTCCCTCGTGTGCATGAATGCTCCTGTTTCAGCACTTGATGCTGAAAAGGTTTGCCAACATTGCTCTAGGGGATCCCAAACAACAGTTAACACTATATTAATATATCATTAATGCTTACATATATCTATTAAAACCACAAACACCAGGTAAACTTTTACATTTAGTTCATCACTAAGTCCTCTCATCCATCTCACCCTCTCCCAGCACTTGGATAAAAAGTCAGATCTTAATTGTTTTTCTTGTGGTTGAGACCTGCCAAAGTACAGTGGAAAGGATGTCCCATAGGTGCAAGGACTGCCATTAATAAGGTATACTTCCTACATTCCATAAGATGGCAGTGTTTAGGGGATGAGTATGTACCAAACTTATGTGAGTTAGATCAAATCTTTCCCCAAACTTCCAGGCTTTTGGGGTAGACTTGGGCCAGAGGGCTGCTAAGTGGTCACAGAAATGATCTTGTCTATGTCCCATTTGGAGAAGCTTCCTCTAAATGAAAGACCATACTCTCAAGATACCACATTCTTGTATTATGTAGAGCATTAAGCCTAGTTTTAGAACTGAATGCATAATCCCCTTGTTATCCTCATAGAACCACAGGGTACTATTTGAAATTGCCAGTCCTATATTCAAAATAAAAGAAATGCTTTGCAGAGATAAACATAAAGAGTCTAATACTGAAGTGTGTGCGGTTGACTGCCAACTTATTAATCAGTTTTGGATGATTAATCCCATGCCTTTTAACTGACTGACCAATCAATTGACTGAATTAAAATGAATCTACTTATTACCCAAATCCTGAAATACTGAAGGAAATTTAACATGATTTGCAATTCAATAACTCATCTTGCCATTGCTAGGAGAGAGCGGCTTTAATATTGTTTCCACTCTTTGTCACAGCAGTGTACCAGAGCCAAAATAGTCTCCAGTGATGTGCGAGGAAAACTTTAATTTGTTGGCCTGCCAATTAAAATTTGCTCTCGCTGGCTACAATACTGGTTGACTAATCTGCCATTTAAGATGAATAAAGACTGAGGCTCCAAGATTGACTTAGACAGTGAAAACATCATCCATGTATTCCAAAAGTAGAAACCAGTAATTAGTTATACACTCACACTTTCTATTATGCATCCTTTCTTTAATATAATCTTGAATTTTCTCTTATAAGAAACAGTGAGGTTCCTACACCTAAGGAAAATTCCTTCTTTGACCTGGCACTACCTTGGGAAGCTTCAGAAAGGAGTTAATGTTTGGCAGATTCTCAGATAGTGTGGCTCATTGGCACCTCTTAGAAACAAGGCTTCTGTCCTTCTTTGATTTTCTCTACAGTGTTGGTAAAAGGCTTATTCTTCTAGTTTCTACAGGGACCAATTTTCTGATTGAATAAGCTTCCAGACCTGACCTGCCCCTCCCAGTTTATATTTTTTCCCAGCCCAACCTTGAGATGACTTCCCATAAAGTCTATTACTAACCCCAAATCCAGAACTCTCATAAACCTAGCAAGTTATATAAAGAACTCTCTCTTCAGGAGCAATGCTGAAAGGTTGCCACAAAGAGAAGACACAGTGGTTTCTAAAAATGTTCCATTGGAAGGAAAATACACTCCCAGCCATCATGTTCTGCCACCACAAAAAGCAGATCAACAATCTGCTGATTACACTTGTCCAGGGATGGGCTATTTCTGTGAATGGGTAGCAAACCATTGGGCAATAAATATTCATGGAGAAAAATAGATGAGGTGCAAGTGTGCCAGGAAGGTAGCACTTGAAAAGTAGGGGAGAGGGATTATCTCTTTTTTAATCTTCTGCTAATTTTGTTGTTGTTTATAAATCCATAGATGTTCTCAGGAAGCCATTTTCAGGTGTGGCTAATTCAAGTTGAGGAGAGAATCCAAAAAAATTCTCTGTGTGAGCTACAACCTTCATGGATGTATAGCAACATATACACAAAAGCAGAAATGAAAAAAGTGCAATCTGCAGAAGTGAGGGTAACAGGGGTGAGAGGTCAATTGAATATCCAGCTCTTGAGGAATTAGTTGCAGATCAAAAAGACTGTGAAGTGGCAAATCTCAATATTAAATGGATCACCGGGATGGCTGGTTTGAGGTATTTAATTAAAGACAGAAATTGACTATCCATTTCACATCAGTTCTTTGTAGTTCATACAATCCAAATTGCACTTATTGTACAGTCAGTTTCATTGCATTCATTGGATTATACCTCAGGTTAAACAAGTTCAGTGTCTTTCCTGTACATTATTTAAGTAATGACAAAGCACCTAATACCTTTTGTGCAAATGAAAATAAACACCATTGAACAATTATTGGACCATTATTGGAGTCAATGCTTTAGCAGAAGTCATGCACACCTTGTGCAAAGATTTTGCAGAAATTGGGCTACTATTAAAACTTTTTTTCCAATTCAGGCACTCCCTTGTCAACACCCACTTTTAACTTGGAGGTATGATTATTTTTCATGTCTCCCTCAGGATGAAAAAATGGATCCCACGGCAAAAGAAATCCAAGTAAGCAAAACTGAGAGCTCCTTTGATAAACTATTTCTTGTATTCTTTGCTCAGATTCTCTTATTTAGAGGCAATGCTGAAAGAGAGAAAAAAGAGGGGGGAAATGGACTGGGAAGCAGAACTGGGAAGAGGACTGGAAGAGGGGGAAAAAAACCTTTAAGAATGAAAGTGCCTCTGGTATCAAGGTGTCTGCCTGAGTCTCTGAGATGTGGTTCAGGCAGCCACATGGAATATGCCAGCTGTTCAGACCCACCCCCACAGTCTGCTGCAGCAGTCAGTGTTACGACATCTAATTTCTATTCATTTACCCAAAGTCTTGAAACCTGTTATTAGCTGTGTTTGTGCAGAACCAACCATCAATGCAATTGCTGACATTTACCCTCACTCAAGCACAAGTGAGAGAATTTAAAGCATGCCAGATGTGAGAAGCCCATCTTCACAGCATGGGAAATTATTCTGATTAATGCAAGGATTCAAATAAAAGACAATGAGGGAATAATTGGAGATCATACAGCACCCTATATTTACAAAGCCATGCTCTATAGGAGAATCAGGGTAACCCAAGGATCAGTGTGTTGCACTGGATCATGGGACATCAGTTGAATGTCTCTCGGATTCAACAATCTTTATGCATCTCCAAATCCCAGTTCAGCTAATGGAATTTTTGTGTCCAATGTGGAGCCTGTGGTTGATCTACAACACGGGTGTCAGACTTGCGGCATCACATTGCTGTCATTTCATGACATTTTTTTCCCTTTGCAAAGCTGGGATAGGCGTGGCCTGCACATGACACATCTGGCCCAGGGGCTGCCAGCTGGACACGCCTGATCTAAAAGTAACTTGGTTCAATCAAACTTGTAGAAGGTAAATGAATAGGTCTGTATTCTTTTCTTTAATGTATCATTGAGCCATGGAAGGTTGTTTTGATTTAGAGCTATATGCTACCTGGCCTGTATAATAATTGATACAATCTCCTGAATGACTTTAATCTGATAATCAAGTCAGATTTTCTCAGCTTTGAATGGTGTTTGCTCCAGAAAATTAGCAGGTAAAGGTTTACCTATCCAGTTGTGGCCGAATCTAGGGTGTGATGCTGATCTTCGTTTCTTGGCTAAGGGAGCCAGTATTGTCTGAAGACATTTTCTATGATCATGTGGCCAACATGGCTACATGACTATGGAAATTAGCAGTATCTTAAAAATAGGGATTATTTTTGTAAACAGATTTCTTAATCATCAGCCACATTGTTAATTATAGTAAATGTTAAGATTAATTAGGAATTCAAATTATTTGTATAATGTACTCCTGTGTCTTGTTTCTGAGAAAATGACATAAAAGACTGCAATAGGTTATTCAGATCAGAAGCATCTATTCTGATGTTTGTTTTTAATGGATTCAGGTACATTACTTTTCCATTTTAGATATTTAAACCTTTTAAAGTTCAATTTTAAGAGTTTAAAACAATATAATATGGCTCTTAATGCAGTTCTTTATTCAGGTCTATGTTGGAGATATGGGGCCAGTTTGGTCTAAGGTTAAAGCACCAGGCTAGAAAGCAGAAGACTATGAGTTCTAATCCTGCTTTAGGAATGAAAGCTGCCTGGATGACTTTGGGTCAGCCTTTCTCAGGTCAACACACTTCAGGGTTGTTGTTTTGGGGAAAATAGAGGGTGGAAGGAGGATTAGGTATGTTCACTGCCTTGAGTTATTTATAAAAAATAATGAAGGTAAAATATAAATAAATAAATGTTCTAATACCAATTTATCCATTTCACAGAGGCTTTGTAACAATTTTTAAATGAATGCCATGTAGCATATCAAAGTTTGATATTTGATGCATAATGATGTTACAATCTGAAATGAAAACAGTACTTTTTATGTGTTTAGCATACAGACATACAGAGTGAACATGTTATCATAAATATAGTGAGCCAAACATGTAAACAGCAGAGATCAGTGTTATGGGGAATTTCATGTGCAAAGTAGATTGCATAAACTCAGAAATAATATTTTTAAGTAAAGGAATTAACTATAGTATAAAGCAGGGGTCGCCAACCTTTTGGACCTCAGGGACCACCAAAACCGTAATTTCAAATCCCACGGACCACTGACATGAATTTTGACTGACAGTGGCTTGCTGACATTGGTAGGAAAGTCGGTCCCCTATTCCAGAGCTGCAGTAGTCACAGGACTGGCCCTTTGGTCATCCTGGAGCAGCTGCTCCTCCACCTGGGTGCATCAGCCTGCCATGGACTGGAGGAGCTGCTCCGGGATGACTGAAGGGCCAGCCCTGTGACTCCTGCAGCTCTGGAATAGGGGACCGACTTTCCCACCAACATCAGCAAGCCACCTGGGGGCGGATTTCCCTCCTCCGCCATTGGTCTTCCAGTTCCAGCTCATTTGGCTCTACTCAAGGTTTGCGCTTGACCGAAGGGTGGGGGCTGGCGGGTGGTTGGGCCATGTGGGCAGCGCAGCCTTGTGTTCCTGCACAGCCTAGATTAATTGCTTTGGGGGTGACATTTCTCTGTGGACCACCAAAATTTTCTTGAGGACCACCAGTGGTCCCTGGCCCACCAGTTGGTGACCACTGGTATAAAGGAATTTGAAATTGAAAAAATCAAGGCAGTTATTCAGAACAGAAGATTTTTGCATAATCTCTGGGGCTAAAATCAGTAATAAGTAAAACATTGAATGATGTTTTATTCATTCCAGGTCATAAAAACCTAAGGTGCAAATTGTTCAAGATTTCAGCTTGAGCACAAACATTTTTACTGGAAGTCATTATTTATTTCATCAGAATCTAGTTTGACACATTGTGCCAAGGTATTAACCATAGTGGTTAGGTTGCTACAACATGCTGAGCCAAAAAGACAAAAACAAAAACCCCTTCATGGCTTAATGGAAAGTTTGAATGTTAGGTTCTATTTTTCAAAGATTGGAAGTATCTGGTAACTTTAGGGTTTAATTGCTTTCAAACGCAGCAAATCCCAAAGGTATCTTTTCAAGAGGCAACTGGACTTTCTTTGTTTTTCTTTAAAGACACTTCACTTATCATCCAAGAACTTCTTCAGTTCAGCAAACACAGCAAATGTTTCCTATGGAGTATTCTTCTTAAGATGGGACAGGTTGCAGATCAAATACGAAAGCCAACTACAAAGATATTACTTAGAGAACAGTATTCATCCCATTAGCTTAAAACCTATTCATAATTACATCTTATGAAACAAGGAAGAGTAGCTTGATGACGGACAGTTGTTTCCTCAGAGAACATTGGTGCAAAATATAATGGTTAGGAGATGCCTTCTGTACTGGGTGAAAGATATCAGGAGCACAGGAAATGTTGGAGCAGAAAATCAGAGCCTTACAGGAAGCGTAGAGGTGGCATTGCCAGTAAGGTTTCCTTATGCTTAACAACAAGCCCTGGTGGGCTCTTGAATGTTTTCACTGGTTGGGAGTCTTGTTCTTTGGCAGGAATTTGATGTTGGCTCTTTAGCGTCCAGTTCTATCTGTAAGCCACAGCCAAGCAATAACAGACAAGCTGGCCAAATGAACAGCAGTCTTGGAAAGGAGATTGTTCAAAGACTTTCCTTTTTCAAAGGATGGCCTTAACATTTTGGCTGAGGAGTTTAACTGGAGGAGAACTTGCTGAGTGAAGGAGCAAGGGATCTAAATGATCCAACAATTGACCACTAAATCAAAGCCCTGATACAAGCAAGAGACAGGAAGACATTGTACAAATGCGATAACTGGTTCTGAAAGCATCTGTGCCCTTTTCATGTTATACAAACAAATTTTCAGCCTCTATTGCTGTTCAAATGGATTTCAAAATGCCTGATAAATCTCAGAAGGTTTTAATGGATGACAGCAGGATTTTTCCACTGGTCAAAAACCAATCACTTAGTTTACATAGTTGACTCTAGTTCAAATGATTGTGTTCAATTTACATAATGTACACCAGCTGTAGACAGAGCTCAAGGCCTTGCCACAGTATTTTGATTTATGTCTTCCTTTAGTTCTGCCAACAACATATCTAGAAAATTGTTACCTTATCTTTTCCTTGAAAAGTGCCTAAGGCGATTTTATGATTGTCATGATTAACTTATAGTTTATTTAATTGCTTAACAGTTCAAGAAGTAATAGTGCTCTCTTATCTTAATTTGGGCTTCCTTTGTGCTACCTAAGCCATCCACTGTAAGTTCACCATATTTCAAAAATAAGTTGAAGACCTACTAAAGAAGTTAATTTAGAGTCACAAATGATGGTGAGTAGACGCTCATTTTTCAAATCCTTTCTAACTCAGCACTAATACATTTTAGCACTACATTTTTCTATCAGACTAATTTTACCAGTTTGGAAAATATAAATGGGAAGAGATATGCAACCATGACCATCTTATAAGATAAGTTTTCCCAACTTGAGTCACATCGAAATGGGTGGACCAGCTCCCAGAATTTCTTTGCCAGCATGGACACTGGTGATAATTATATAAGTTGAAATCTGCATATCTGAATGGCATATGGGACAAGGAAGGTTATTTTAAGAAGCTACAGGTAATCACAATAAGCTATGCCAAATGAAGGTCATTTCACAACAACAAAAATTAGGATAGGCAGATGAGAAGACTAAATTCAGCATTACTTGACCACACTGTCAGAAATCTATCTTATATTCTTGGAAAATGAAATGTGCAGAATATTTTGTTAGAAAAGAAAGAACAAAATCCCACAAATAGGAAAAAAATTCTGCTCCCTTTCTCCCAAAATTCTTTCAGGTTCTCAAGTTCTGGAAAGTTATTTGCTTTAACTTTTCTTAGTAAAAATGCAATGTATTGCATAATTGAATAATAAGATTTTTGATTGGAAATAAAAATTGAGCATTGAATGAATGAATCAATGAATGAATCAATGAATGAATCAATGAATTATTTATTGGCCAAGTGTGATTAGACACACAAGAAATTTGTCTTGGTGCATATGCTCTCAGTGTATATAAAAAGAAAAGATACATTCATCAAGAATCACAAGGTACAACACTTAATAATAGTCACAGGATACAAATAGGAACGATGAGAATAATAATAATATTAGTGATGCAGACTTAGTAAATAGTTGGACAATGTTGAGGGAATTATTTGTTTAGCAGAGTGATGGTGTTCTAGGAAAAACTGCTTGTCAACTATAAAATGTGTCTAGTTGTTTTGTTGTTGCAGTGCTCTACAGCATCATTTTGAGGGTAGGAATTGAAACAGTTTATGTCCAGGATGTGAGGGGTCTGTGTAAATATTTTCACAGCCCTCTTTTTGACACATGCAGTATACAGGTCCTCAATAGAAGACAGGTTGGTAGTAATTGTTTTTTTCTGCAGTCCTAATGCAGTCCTCTGAAGTCTGTGTCTGTCTTGTTGGGTTACAGAACCAAACCAGACAATTATAAAGGTGCATATGAGAGACTCAATAACTCCTCTGCAGAACTGTATCAGTAGCTCCTTGGGCAGTTTGAGCTTTCTGAGTTGGTGTAGAAGGAACATTTTTTGTTGTGCTTTTTTGATGACATTTTTGATGTTGGGTGTCCATCTTAGGTCTTGAGAAATGATAGAATCTATAAATTTGAAGGTCTCTGCTGTTGATACTGTGTTGCCTAGTATTGTAAGAGGTGGTAGTATGGGAGGGTTTCTCCTAAAGTCTACCACCATTTCTATGGTTTTGAGTGTGTTCAGTTTCAGATTGTTATGGTTGCACCATGAGGCTAGTTGTTGAATCTCCCATCTGTATGCGGAGTCATCGTTTTCTCGAATGAGGCCAATCTCTGTTAGATAATGATGGACACAATGTATTCTATGAAATATTATAACACCAATGCAATGCTGTCCCATAAATTCATTTTGGGCAAAGACTTTTCATCCTCAAAGTTAAAAATAGAATTTTAATAGTTGGTGACCTTCCAACACACTCTAGCTTCCTAACCC
Source organism: Pseudonaja textilis (assembly GCF_049901715.1). Taxonomy (NCBI): domain Eukaryota; kingdom Metazoa; phylum Chordata; class Lepidosauria; order Squamata; family Elapidae; genus Pseudonaja; species Pseudonaja textilis. The sequence goes on from NC_141991.1 coordinate 45,504,915, forward strand.
TTTCATGCATTAATGGGGATTTTTTTTAAGGGATATGGATTAGGACTATGCAAAATTTGAAAATCATCTAGGAGGAATGCTTTAGACAAGAACAGCACCTCTGTGCCATCTATTAAAGCACCCTGACTTTTTTGAGCCTGGAAAATGGCTGTTTAAAAGGCAGCAGAAATATACATTCATTCTTGTCAGAATTCTGGAGGATTTCTTCTGATTTTTTTTAAGCAGACGCACACCTAATGTGGATAACATCCTATAAAGAGCAGTTCCCAGATTAAAAAAACAAAAACTAGGGCACTTCTGATTAAGTTTCTATTAGTTCATTTATTATAAATGTACATCCCACATTCAGTACAGTTATACATCCCTCTCTCAATTATTCTTTGGCTTACAACAGTTCAGTATTACCAAACTCAAATCTTATTTCATGGTTTTAAAAATGTAGGTAGTTTTGAAAGAAATTTCCTGCCAAATAGTTTCCACTGCAAATAATTTGTTTGTTGCATTCCTGTTTGGGGATGTCTTTGTGAGTGAAAAGGGGATTATAAAATGCACAAACATTCCTTGGAAAATGAAGAGATCTGGTTTGAGCTTCTTCAGCGACAGACCGCAATCTGCTATTGTGCTCAGTTTCAATCTGTGCTCGCTGCTGGAGCACCCTGAGCTAGCTGGTTTTGGGGCTAAGCTACCCCAGAGAGGTGGTGAAGAGGGGGGAGACTGCCAGCAGTGTCGAGGAGAGCCGCATCTCTCCTCCCCAGCTGGCCATTACTCCCTTTCCCAAAGGCAGTTGCAGTGGTGGTCAGAAATGGCCACCTCAAAGAAGAACTCAACCGAAAAAGAATGTGCAGGAGGAAGATAAGAAGAGAAAGTTTTTGGCTGAATGGGTCAAACTGGGAAACAACAATACAAGGTACCCTGGAATTTAAATTATAAAGAATAACATTGTTCCCAAAGAAGATTTTGAAGCTGTGAATGAGAGAGGGAAGGGAAAGGATTTGGTTTTTTTTCTTTTCTTCCCTATACTGACAACTAAGAGATTTAAGCAAGAAATTGGCAAAAATCCACTTTGACATTAACAGGTATTTAAGCTGAAAATAAAATGTCAAAGGGATAATAAAGATTTCTGGATTCTCAAAAACTTTTAAAAGAAGGAAAAAAACAAAAGGGTGGGATCTGGAAAAAGGGAGGAGACCACCTGGAAATGAAAGGAATTAACAGTGAAACTTTAACAAGATTCCTAAAAGATACATTTTAAGTGAAACTTTGTAACAAGATAAGAGAACCCCAGGAAGAGAAAGTGGAAAAAAGAAGCAAGAAGAAACAGCTTTGTATTATTTGGATTACTTGGTGATTTTTGGATTTTTGGCTATTGGAACTAAAGAACTAAAATTAATCGGGTGGTTGTTTAAAAGTTTTTAAAATGTATCACTCTTGGAAGGATTGAGAATGGAACTTTAAAAACAGAAAGAAGATGCACAAGAAGGAAGAGGTTCTTTTGGCTTCGTATTTCAATTTTTAGAAATGGAGATCCTGAACTATGAGAAACAACAAGAAATGCCTGTAGAACAAGAAGGGCAGGACAAACAAGAAGCCATCTTCAATGACCAAGAAAGAAAAGGGAGGAAAGAGAGTGAAAAATTTAAGATCTGAAAAAACAACCCCCCAAAAAGAATAGTTTGAAAAGTAATTATAAAATTAGGAAGAAACAGAAGAGAGGATTACAGAGGAGAGAATCAGAATTAGAGAGAGAAGGGGTCAAAAAGGGAAGGGAGAAGAAGAGGGAGAAGAGGAAAAGGAAAAGAAATTATAAAGGACAGAACCAGGACATAGAGAAACAGGGAAAACATATAAGACACAGAGTTAATGGATGAAAACTTAATTGAAAGGGGGATTCTACAAGGATACATAAGATAGTACTGTTATATTAGAAATAGAAATGAACTTTGAAAATATGAAACAAGTATGATTAAAATGATAAATACTCATTGTAATGTAATGTTTAATAAATAAATGAAATAAAGAGAATGAGAGAATGAAATTAGGAAAGGAGGGGAACATTTTAATAATTATAAATGTGTTATAAAAATTTAAGTGAAGAGGAATATGAAAGAAACATGAAAAAATTATGGAAATATTGTAAGTGTTCCTAGAAGTATGATATCCTATTGAAAAGGAATGTTAAAGATTACAACTAACATTAATGATACAGCTGAATTGGAATAAAATAAGTATTTTATTTGTTATTGTTATATATATATTTTCTCTTTAAGAACTTAGTGCGTATTTTAAGAATACACCAAGCAGAATTCAACTGGAAGTTATGTGTTATATTGAATGTTATAAATGTAAAGGCATAAACTGAAGTTTAAATAAGAATTGAATGGATAAAAATTAAAAGATACAAAGGTTTCATACTCCAGTTAGTAACTACAGGGGAAAATTTTGTTTAATGAGAAAGAAAATATGAAATTAAAACAGGACAGACAAAAGTATAAATATGATGACTAGAAAGGTATTGAAACTTAGCAAAAGATTATATAAATATATAATCAGATGAACCACCTGGTTTTATATATATATAACCAGATGAACACAGTACAGAAGCCTGATGATGGCAGATGAGATTCTGCCAAAACGTTGCTACAACTTTAAAAGCACAACTATAATGACGTGGGAAAATACCCGAACAAAGCTGAATACCATACATGTAAGTACCCGTGAAAACTTAAGAATATGTATATATATATTTGAATTTAGAAAGGAATGAGATAATTAAAAGTAAGACTGAGAAAACTAAGGGAAGGGAAAAATATTGAGAAAATGTTAAAATAGTAATAAGATATGGAATAGAACACAAAGATGAATATGAAATTAAATTTGTGCTTGTATGGAGAAGTGATAACCCAGGACCATGCTATTCTCAAAAAAAGAAATTTTACTTGTATTATGTTTTGTGAAAACCCAAATAAAACTTTTATTTAAAAAAAAGACAATGAAATAAAATCTTACTGAAGTTCACAGTACACCTTACTTATGAAATGAGCATTGAAGCATTACAAGTTTTCTCTGGCTTAGATTTTCATGTGAATTGGAGGACTGAAGCATTTTCACTCTTTCAGTCCCCTAGAACTCTTATCACTTCAAGGAAAAAAAAGAGAGAGGGAGAGAAGCCCTGGGGGTCAGGGAGATCAATAGTGGCATTAGATCCCATCATACATCCAAGGACTTCATCAGAAAAGGGCAAGCTCAAGTTACCAGGATGATCTGAGCTATTTTTCAGGAAATTAGTTCAGGTTTTTTTGTGTCCAGTACCAAGCCTGACTGGGAGACTTTGTAGAATTGTAGAACCTTGTAGAATTGGTTGGTCAGTCAGCTGAGTAATCAGGAAAAGCATTCCTTGTTTTTCAGTAGGCTTTTGAATCAGGAATAGTAGACAAGTGATGTATGTTAAAGGAACTCTCCACATCTGGATGTTTCCTCCCTCACAATTTTGGAATCACCCCAGAATTAGCTGCTTCCTTTTCCTTTGCAGAGCATTTGGCTGTATTGAAAACCTACCCTTCTTCCATTTTGGATTTCCTACCTTTATTACACACTGTCATGTACATTAAACTTGCTATGTTTTTTTTCCCCACTGACATTTTTTTTCCCCCTTAGCCGAGATCACATCACATTCTCTTTTTGGTGTGCTGTGACTTAATTAGTGCAGTGAATTAGTAAGCTGTCGGGGGAGAAAATAGTGTGAACTGAAAATTGTAGCAAACTGTCCATGTGCCAATTCCAAAACCAATTTTAGAAATTCTCCAGGTGAAAAGGAGCACTTAGCATGAAGCAGAGCCAACCCATGGCATGATAATGAAAGAGAGTCAGGGGAGATCTGTTCATCCCTAAAAGAACCCTGTTAGGCTTTGGCAGTAACCACAAGGGAGTCCAGGTGACAGGTTCAGATTAATCAGAGCTCTATTTTTATCTTGGAATCAAGCCATTAATCAATACCTTAACTGTCATTCAATTATTTACCCAAGCCAATAACATTATCATTTAGATTGAGTGGACACTGGATTTTCTGCAGGTATTTTGTATGTATGTATGTATGTATGTATGTATGTATGTATGTATATACAGGTGTGTGTGTGTACACACACATACATACACACACATCTATCTCTGTACCTTTCTCTATCTATATTCTATACCATAGAAATTAGGAGGATGTTCCAGTCCTTCTTCCCTCTCCATGGGAAGAAGACTCTCAAAACTGTTATGTTCTCACTCCATTTAGCACATTGTCCCATTTTACTTTTTATTTATTAAATCCACATTTCAGCATAGAATGTTAAAAATAGAAATACTTATAGCAGGTATGAAAGCAGGAGATCTTTCTTTGTAAACTGTAGACCTCACACTTTGTTTAACGGGTTTTTTTTCCTTTGGCATGAGTTGGAAGTTCTACCACATGGTATTATGAATGTGGGCAAGCAAGGCTAATAGGCATCTACCTATCATATCTATCTATCTATCTATCTATCTATCTATCTATCTATCTATCTATCTATCTATCTATCTCTCTATCATCTATTTATCATCTATCATATCTATCACACCTATCCATCATATCTAACTATCTAGCATCTATCCAGGGGTGGGATTCTACCAGTTCACACTTATTCGTTAGAACCAGTTGTTAACATTCTAAGCAGTTCAGAGAACTGGCTGTTAGAAAAAATTACTGGCCTAATCCTGTAAGGAAGGCAGGAAGGAAACATTCTGGTATTGCTTACAGAAACTGCCTCTCCTTTAACCCTTATTACATTCTTGGCAGGACTAGACTTCTTGTCTCAGGAATGTCTCTGGAGTTTTTCCCCCTTCCTTTGCTGGTATTTTGCTTGTGTGGAGTGACCATTCAAAGTTACAATGGCACTGAAAACAGTGACTTATGGCCATTTTTCACACTTGCGACTGTTGCAGCATCCCCACAGTCATGAGAAGCCAGGCGAGGAGATGTGTGCCTCGATGTGAGTGATATTGAGTTGGCCATGCCCAGCCAATAACATGAGCGCCAAGCCATGTCCACCCAATCACATGACTACCAAGCCATGCCCACCAAATAAGCCACGCCCACAGAACCGGTTGTTAAAAAATTTGAATCACAGCCCTGCATCTATCCATTATAGCTAACTATAGGGCAATAGGTTTTATACATTAATATGTATAAATGACTGAAGCAGGATTGAGCATATAAGAAAACTCTGTATAGCAACTTTGAACAATAAATGTAAAGTCAAGACTATATAGGAATCAATGAAGAACAAGATGAGAAAACAAATATTTTTCTAGTTAGGAATGAAGCCAAATGCTTTCAGAGTTTCAAAATTTATTTATTTGTGTTTGTTCAAGAGTGCAAGATTTTAATTTAGCAGTTTAGCTCATTCCATTTTTCTTCTCTTACAATCTTTAGATCTAATATTTGGTGTTTGATCCAGGGGAGTTGAAAGTTTATCAGCACCCATTTCACCTTTGAGTAGTATGCCAGAACTACAATCTAGAAAGCAAGAGAGACTGGTGGGAGGGGGAATAATGCTGAAATATATGTTTGCTTGCTTGCTTGTTTGTTTGTTTATTTATTAAAACTTGTTAAAGGCCAATAGAGTTGTAGCCATTCTAATCTCCGATGGGAGAATATTATACAAAACAGAAGTTATAGCACAAAAGTCCAGAAGTCCCTGCCAGTTGACACTCTTTGGTTGTTGGTATTTGCAGCATGCCCAATTGGCTGGAAAGAATTGGATGTGTAAAGAGCTGTGGTGGCGCAGTGGTGAGAATGCAATACTGCAGGCTACTTCTGCTGATTGCCAGCTGCCAGCAGTTTGACAGTTCTAGTCTCATCGGCTCAAGGTTGACTCAGCTTTTCATCCTTCTGAGATCAGTAAAATGAGGACCCAGATTGCTGGGGACAATATGCTGACTCTGTTCCATATTAGCAGGCTTAAAACCCTGCATTCCTATTGGTCCAGAAAAGCCGGATCGTGATTGGATGGCTTGAACATTCCTGGTTGGCTCAGACAGGGTTTGCCGCGATTGGCTGAAACCAAGCGCGGCAAAGAGTTGTCATTGGCTGCCTAGCCACGGCCAGCTCTATAAGAAGAGCTGCCGCGCGCTAGGGTTTTTGTCTCAGAATCTGTTAAATAAAGAGCTGTTGTTCACTACTCAAGCCTCGTCTATTCATGGGACCCACCGACCATACTTAACAGACTCCATAAACAGCTTAGAGAGGCCTTTAAAGCACTGTGAAGTGATATATAAGTCTAAATGCTATTGCTATTGATAAAGATTCTTGAGGAATCCCTCAGATAACCCAATCCAAGACATGTAGGGCTTTAAAGCTGACAACCAGGATATTGGATCATATCCAGGAACACAATAGTAGCCAGTGCAGCTCATGTGTCAGCCTTCAAGATTTTTCTCACTTTCCTTTTGCATCTTGCGATGGGGAGGAGGTGGTTTTGGAGTGAGCTGAGGGTTCAAACAGAGGGGGGGTGGGGGGGGGGGGGGGGGGGGTACTGTAGTTCTGCACTTCCTTTTTGCAGCTAACTTTATCAATTAAGGTCACGGACAGAAGCCTCATCACCATCTGGAGATGCCCACATGATGACATACACCACTTTTAATTGGATGAGCCAATTGAACTTTTGGGGGTGGGAATGTTGCCATTACTTTTTATATGTGATTTACATGCCCATTTTCTCAGATTCAGAATTCTTTTGTTGCTACCACTCGATTTCCAGTCAAAGATATCTTTTCTCTGATTAAAAGAGTCTAAGTATCTCTTTCTTGGATTTTGAATGGAGCACCAGCTGACATCATGTTACATATGCCATGTATCCATCATTTACTATCTATGCATTTTGCACTAGTTAAAGTTTCTGATTGCTTTTCAAGGGCAGCCCCATGTAAAGTTCATTACAGTAATGTAACTGAGAGGTTCAAAGGCATAGGAGATAATGACCCCTACTGATCAAAGAAAGGTTGCAACTTGCACATCATGTGAGGATCTCCTCCCCACATCTGCCACCTGTTCTTCAGGAGCAGCCATGAGCCTAGAGCATCCCTAGATTACCCACTGGATCTGTCAAATCCAGAGGTGGCGATGGAAACACCTTGTGTCCAGAAGATCCAAATACCTACAACCAATCAGTCTTGTTGAGCCATTTCTGCCCATCTACTCCCTGATGGGGATGCAGTGTCTCAGTGGCTAAGATACGGAGCCTGTCAATCAGAAAGGTTGGCAGTTCAGCAGTTCGACTCCCTAGTGTCATGTAATGGAGTGAGCTCCCGTTAATTGTCCCAGCTTCTGCCAACCTTGCAGTTTGAAAGCATGCAAAAATGCAACTAGAAAAATAGGGACAACTTTGGTGAGAAGGTAACAGCATTCCGTGCACTTTCAGCATTTAATCATGCCAGCCACATGACCATGGAGATGTCTTCAGACAGCGCTGGCTCTTCGGCTTTGTAACAGAGATGAGCACTAGCATGTATCTGCAAGGAGAACCTTTACTTTTACTCCCTGACAACTTCCAGACACTGAGGTTGGACATCCATGATATCACTCAAGAGATATAATCTACATATCATCCATATATTAATGATATATCACCCCAGACTGATGGATCATCTCATCCCGTGGCCTCATGTAAATATTAAATAGAAGAGGAGGAGAAGATCAAATCCTGAAGCAGCCTACAAATAGGGAATTCAGGCTAAACTTCTTTCCGCCAACCATATCAATTAGAACTGATCACATAGAAAGGAGTAAAACCAGGATAATAATGTGCTGCCCTCTCTCCGTTCCCAAATTGAGCTTGATCAATGCCATCTCAGGTCCAAATTCTGATCTGAACCTTGATTCAAAGGGGTCTAGATAATTTACTTTATCTGGGGACCTCTGAAACTGTCATGCAACCACTTGTCTACAGCCCTCTCTAAAATGGTAAGAATAGAGACTGGATGTTGAGTTAATTTCCCGTTAGAAGAATTAGCGCATACAGGGAGACGTATTGAGAGTAGTGTTTGAATAATACACACAGCACACAGATACACTGTACAGTAAATGTAGGTTTTTACTTTCCATAAAGGTTTAAGCAAAGTTCAAAATAGGAAGTCCAAAGTCATTCACAGGTAAGATCAGTCAGTTTTTAGTCCAGGGATAATCCAATAACAAATTCCAGTGTCAAAAACAGTTCAGTAACAAACTTACATTACATCCAAGAATATCAGTCAGTTAAAAGAATGACAAAACTCTCCAACAGAAGGAAACAGAGACTGGCTCACACTCTCTTCTGAGACTAAGACTAACAACCCAGGTTTCTGGCTCCATCTTATGGCCGTTTGAGAAACCACACCCAACTACAGTTTTGCATTTTCTTAAAGATACAGTATTAAAATGTCTATCCTGGTTTATCTATTTCCAACCCAAATACCTGTTAGGCATTCCTAACATTCTCCCCTTTTGGGTAGGACAATATATACAACTTTACATTCTAATTCCATAATCCTCACAGCTAGCTTTATGCTTTATAGAGCCTTGGGCCTTTGTAAAATGATCTGCTATATTGTTTTCTGACATACAGTATTCCAGCTTAATCATCTTACTTTGCACACATTGTCTCACATTTAAATATCTTAAATCTGTGTGTTTCGTTCTTGTTTTAACAGCAATACTTGAAGCCATCTGTATTGCTGATTGATTATCTTCATAAACCACAATAGAATCTGTTACATTAATTCCCATATTAATTAATAATTGCTTATACAAAACTAAATCTGTACATATTAAAGACAAACATGAGAATTCAGCCTCCATTGTTGACAAACTTAGATGTTTTTGTCTAATAGATCTCCATCCAATCAATGCCTTTCCCATACAGTACCCAATGTAGATTTTTGTGTATTTATGTCTGTAGCAAAATTTGCATCAGCATATGCAGTTAAACTCAGTTCATCTTTTGGCTCCAATTACAATGCATAGTGCATTGTTTGTTTCAGATATCTTAAGACACATTTAGCAGCTTGCCAGTGCCTTTCAGTTGGCTCAGCGTTAAATCTCGTTAATTGATTAACACTGTATAAGATATCTGGCCTTGACCAATTACTGAGATCAGATAAACTACAAATCAAGGACTGATAAATGTTCTTATCAAAAACGGGACTTTGAACATCACTATGGCTAAACTCCTGGCTCATTGGTGTTTTAGCCAGCTTACAAACTTCCATTTTAAAACTTTTTAGTAATTGGTTAATTTTATCTGCTTGTGCGATCTTGTATCCTCCTCTAGTTCTATCTATCTTCAAACCAAGATATTGTTTGATTTCTCCTAATTGTTTTATCTTAAATTCCTTCTCTTAACAGTGAGATTATTTTAGTAGCTTCTTGTTCAGTTTTGGTGATTAATTCTATGTCATCAGTAAATAATAGCAATAATGAAATTACACCATTACTTTCTCTTTTAAACAAACATGGATCAGCCATGACAGCTACAAATCCTATTTTAGTTAATTCTTTAACTATACATTGGTTCCACTCATATCCTGATTGCTTAAAACCATAAAGACTCCTTTTCAATTTCCAGCAATCAGTTGTATTATCATTTTTAAGACCTAAAGGTTTCTTTAAATATATAGTGTGTTGCAGCGGTGCATGCAGATAAGCTGTCTCTACATTCAAATGATTTACAATGTATTTCTCCTTAGCTGCCCACACTAATGCTGCCCTTAATGTAGTAGCCTTCAGACTAGGTGCAAACACCTCATCATAGTCATTTGCTGTCTGATTGAACCCTTGTGCTACTAACCTGGCTTTATGGCTAACAGTCCCGTCTACACCTGTCTTAAGTTTATATATCCATTTACATCCTATGACATGTTTACCTGGTGGTAACTTAACGTTTTCATATACCTCCAACTTTTTTAATGATTCCAGTTCCTTATCCATTGCTTTCTGCCAAGCAGCCTGATCCTTAGCAGGATACAGTTTCAGTTCATTATAAATACTTGGAACTGTATTCACTTGGCATACAACACTAGCCTGATATCTATCAGGTGGTTGTGTTACTCTGGTCGAACGTCTTGGTAATACAGGGCTTATTGGTGGACTTTCCTGTGCCACCTGCTCCTGTTCTTCTATTTCTTCCTGTGCCTGTTCTACTACTTCTTCCTTTTTAATGGCTATTTGTGGTTTACTGATTTTATCTTTAGGGACTATTCGGGTGTCAATAATAATATCATTGCTGGATTCCTGTTCCAGTTTATCCCATCCAACGTGCTCCTGAAATTTTGCACTAGCACTACAATAAACATGAATTGTGCCTTGATCCCAAAATCTAAATGATTTATGGTTGGTCTCGTAACCCACAAAAAATAACTTTTTAGCTCTATGTTGCCCTTTCAGTCTTACTTGTGAGGGAATATGCACCCATGCTGGAGCTCCAAATGTGTGTAGGTAACTTAAATTTGGTTTTCTGCCATGCCAATGAGTGAATGGCAATTCTCCAGTTGTTGTATTAACTACATTGTTTAAAACATGATTACTACACATTATGGCTTCACCCCACAGTGTTTCAGGTAAACCTGAATCAGATAACATAGTGCGAGCCATGGCTTGTAATGTTTGCCCTCTTCGTTCTACAAATGAGTTATGTTGTGGTCTGTAAAGTGCGGAAGGTTTATGCACAACACCAGCCAATTTTAACATAATTTGGAATCTTTTGTTAACAAACTCAGTCCCATTATCAGTAATTAAAGTAATTACTTTACTTTTCATTTTTCTTTCAGCAAACCTTAGCCAATTAAAGAAATGTTGGAATGTTTCTGTTTTGTTTTTCAGTAGATAGCAGAAACCATATCATGAGTAATGGTCCGTAATACTCAAAATATAACAGGCGCCTCCTAAACTTGGTTTTTTAGGGCCAATTATGTCAGCAAACACAACCTCTAAAGGTTCTTTGGTCTTAAACCCATTAAGTCTGTTTGCAGGAGTAACTTTGCTGTTCTCTTGGCTACAAGCATTACAGTTTAAATACTTGCTACAGGGTTTCAATTTTACTCCCTCTGCCAAGTTAAGTTTGTTTGAGCATTTTGAAATTAATGTGCCCTAAACATCTATGCAGTAAATGTATACATTCATCATGTGGCTTAACATTGTTATAAACTGAGTAAGCCATCTTCAACTGGTCATCATGTATCACATATAAATCATTCTCTAAATTAGCAGTAACACTTTTACTCTCTTTCTCTATTATACAGTTATCTCCCCTAAAGGTTACTACATAACCAAGATTAACTAAAGCCCTTACTGATAGCAAATTAAATTTCAGTTTAGGTACATATAACATAGTTAAATGTTCGTTTATACAAGAACAATATGCAGTACCCTCACCTGATGCGTTAATCTTCCATCCATTTGTCAATGATACATGTTGCTTACTGGTAGACATCTTTATAAACTTTTCTCTATCTTTAGTAATGCATTGTGATGCTCCACTATCAACAACCCACAAATCATGGTTTACAGTTGAATTGCTAGACATAGCTAAACTAACGTTCTTCTTGGCCTTCTGGTATTCTGTTGTTTTCCCTTCTTACAGAATTTAGCTATATGTCCCCTAGCCCCACAAGAAAAACATTTCCTAACAGTATAGGCAGTTGAAGACAAATCCTCTTCTTGTGGATGTTCCTTCCTCAGTTGGTCCCTATCCAGCCGTCTTCTTGCTTCTTCTAACAATCTTCTGGTTATGTCAGTCAATGTAAGTTTATCTCTGGGCAGGACTTCCAGTGAAGATACATAATCATCATAACTTTCATCCAATGAGGAAAGAATGATGTAAACTTGATGCAACTCTGAAAATATCAGTTCTTTTTCATGTAGCTCTTGAAAAGTTCTTTTCATGAAGTTCAAATGAGCTAACATATCTCCACCTTTCAGAAGATGTGCTTTAAACAGTTTACATGTAAGATGTATGTGTGCACCTACACTGTCACAAACATAAATCCTCTTCAAATTCTCCTAACATCTAGCAGCAGACTCTTCTCCACGAATATGGACTAGCTGCTGGTCACTCAGTGTTAGTCCAATTATACAAAGAGCTTGTTTGTTGTTCTGTTTAAAGTCAGCAAGCTTCTTGGCATCATCCTTCATTAGCTAGATCACAAGCATTTACATCTGGTGGGTCTTGAACTACATTCCATAAACCTTCTCTATGCAGAAGTAGACTGCACTTCATAGACCAGGAAACGTAGTTTGTTCCATCCAACTGGGTTATCAGTGATAGACTTGTTGAAGTGACTTGTGCCATCTTTACCAGGATAGTAATACACAATTAAACAGTAAACAGCTGTCTGTATACAGTACTGTGTATTCACACCAACTCTCAGTTATCTGAACCTGGTATGGTCTGGGCCCATAACCAGTGCTGAGGTAATTCCCCGTTAGGAGAATGAGCGCGTACAGGGAGACGTACTGAGAGTAGTGTTTGAATAATGCACACGCAGCATACAGATACACTGTACAGTAAATGTAGGTTTTTACTTTCCACAAAGGTTTAAGCAAAGTTCAAAATAGGCAGTCCAAAGTCATTCGCAGGTAAGATCAGTCAGTTTTTAGTCCAGGGATAATCCAATAACAAATTCCAGTGTCAAAAACAGTTCAGTAACAAACTTATATCACATCCAAGAATATCAGTCAATTCGAAGAACGACAAAACTCTCCAACAGAAGGAAACAGAGACTGACTCACACTCTCTTCTGAGACTAAGACTAACAACCCAGGTTTCTGGCTCCATCTTATGGCCATTTGAGAAATCACATCCAACTACAGTTTAGCATTTTCTTAAAGATACAGTATTAAAATGTCTATCCTGGTTTATATGTTTCCAACCCAAAAATCTGTTAGGCATTCCTAACACTGGACAAAACGCTGAATCTAGCATTTAACAACAGTATCTTAAAATTAATTCATATAGTTAATTTCCTCCCATCTGGCCTATCAAAAATTACAATTTGATAGAATACAAGACCCATACTTAAAGGTCTCTGAAGTAGTACTTTGCAACCTGGAGTGGGATTCTACCAGCAGCTCAGAAGATAATCTGGGAGTGAACTGGTTCACTGCAACAATCAGCTGCTGAGCCTACTCGCCCACCCTGGCTTGATACCGACCTTTATTTCCTGGTTTTCAACCTCAGCTGCATTGTGAGGCACAGCAAATAGCTGCGCACCAGCTGTTGAAGACACAGGGAGAGTGCAGGAGTAGGTCAGTAGGAACACCTCTGTGCACCTGTGAAGTGTGCATTTGTCATGCATGCATGCGCCAAGCACACCCACCAAGCCATGCCCATCGAACCGGTGGTAAAACAATTTGAATCCCACTTCTTGCAACCCTGTATATACTCATGGATTTACAGTATGCTGTTCCTCTTAAATACCTACATTCTAAAAACAGTTTCAGAGGAACTAAATCACTTTTCAGTTACTTGCAATGGGATATATACATGCAAACAGAACAAACTGAGAGAGCCTTGTAACAATAAAACTGCACGTTTGTATAGCAGCCCAGCCATCTGGAGATATCTCTAAAAATACTGACAAATATTTTCCTGTAATAAGGCTTGTTTCACACACACACACACACCTATATCTATATCTATATCTATATCTATATCTATATCTGTCTGTCTATCTATCTATCTATCTATCTATCTATCTATCTATCTATCTATCTATCTATCTATCTATCTATCATCATCATCTATTTAAAATAACATGTTAATTGTGAGTCTCTAAACAACCAAAATTACATTCATGGTTTCCATAAAATCCAAAGTGTAGCATATCATCTTAGAAAGGGGCTTCAGCTTTCCACAAAGGTCTGCTGGAAAGCCTTCATTTAGATTAATGATGGGGCTGTTTATTGATTATGTAACAGTCATATGAAGTTTAATAACAATATAGAGGAGGTAAATGGGTTTGCCTTGGAATTTAACTGGGCCATAAATAGAGAGTGGCATCACCATTAATTCATTAAAGGCTTGGAGAAGTGCAAGGTATCCCAATTAACATTTTACAAAGTGGCTGTAGCATGTTAGTTATGAACCAGCATTTGTCATTTTCCTTTCAGCAATTAAATGATACCTAATTCCTTGGCTGTGCTGGAGCTGTCTCCTTTGATTGACTTCAAAGTCCTGCAGAAAGGGTTGGCTAAGTTAAAGAGGAGTTTGTGTGCATGTGTGTCCATGTACTGTTTGTATTGGTTATTTGCAGTTGCTAATGCTTTAAATGAAATTAAAAAGCTTCTTCCTGAATACATGAATATGCTGCTCATCCAAGAGTGGAATTAAATGTCTGTTAGTTTGCTACATCTTCCTTAACCACGACTATTGGCCTTGTACCAGATAACTTGGGAATTTATTTAACAAACAGCACTGACTTTGTAGATCTAAATTAGAGGCTTATTTGAAATACTTAAAGAGCAGCCATTACTGTTTGCCCTCAGTGAAAATCCAAGTTCTGGTTACATCTCCGCTTGCTAGGATTAGAACTGTCACAATATTTATTTAACAAGATGAGGCACACTAAGCCATGCTGCAAACACTGCCGTGCCAATATGAAGACAAACTTACTGCTTTTTAAAGTGTTTCCTTGGCTGTGTGTGATCTCTCACTCCCTTCACCCCACCCTTCTCTTCCAATCTGGCCTTTTCAGTTAATTCCTCTACTCTCAGGTTGGCCCTGCACTTTTCACTTAAATAGGCCATAATTCCAGTCATCTAATCCAATTGTTGGTCTTCTCGGACCACAGAAGATTGCTACCTGCTAGGATAACAACTAGAAGAGACAACCCATAATGTGGTAAAACAGGCCAATGATTTCTTGGCTAAATGGGGATGTGGAAGGAGAAATCAAAATCACACAAAGCGAGTTCCATCTAGGTCCACAGTGGGAAAGATGCTGCTGCTTGTGCTGCTTCAAAAAAGGCCTAAGGTGCAGTAGAAGCAGACGGAATAGCAAATAATAGCATTCTCTGCAGAGTTCTACTGTTGACTTGTAAAAATGATCTTCCCTAGAGCAGATCTTGCTAAACTACTTCATCTTCCTGACACTGTTTTGTTTCCCCCTCATTGTTCCTTAGGTGTTGAAATTGAGAAAGGAATTTCTTATTCATGAGATCTGGACTATCAGCTTTAGGGTGCAGAAGACAAAGGATCAGGAGATGGCAGCAAAGAGAGTTAACCTTTTTTGTGTCTCTTTCCTGCTATCTAGTGGTCAATCTTGCTTCTGCAACTTACATCTGGTCAACCTAAACCTGACAAACCACCAAAAAAAGCACTTTAATCATTTTGCTTGAGGAAAATCCTGTCCCTGGCAATTTGCTTTGGCTTTTCCTTTGGGAGTCATTAAGTTGGCAGCTGTATTTGTTCAGGGTTAAATGAGTGAATCGGATTCTTATCCGTCTCCTTATTTTCGAACTTTTACTGAACCCTTTGTGGAAAGAATTGCTCAGATACGGTCCAATTGACTTTATACTCTGGAATTGCCTCCCTTAAGGAACAAAGTCTTAAGTCTTTATTTTTTGCTTTCAGAAAGAATTGGTTCTATTTAATTGCTTCATGTTCAGCTAATTATTAGTTGTTTGGTGTTTTATTTTTAAAAAACATATAATTGGACACGTGTTGTATAATTTTACTTCTGTACTGATTTTATTTCATCTGTTACCCATTTTGAACCTTTCAGAGAAGCAGCATATTAATGTCTTAAATGAATATACAAACTTTATAGAGAAATGTTGTCTGCCTTAGAAATGGAGATGGAGGAAAATTTAATTTGGTTCACATTTTAATTTTAATTTATTTAATGCATACTTCTCAAATTAATACATGAATTAAAATGCAGTTATATTTCAATAATCACACCTTTTTGAATTTTGGTAATGCAGTTCTTTAATTAAAATGTGAACGTAAAATGTGTATATTAATCAGAATAATATATGAAGATTTCTTATATCAGTGAAAAATCTTTCCAAATATGCACAGAACTTTTATACCCTTCAGTGCCTTTCCTAATAAAGCCAGAATTGGATGAATCTTTCGAAGAAGTCTAAGATTAATGTATAGGTGTCAAACTCGTGGCGTCACATTGCTGTCATGTGACGTTTTTTCCCTTCACAGAGCTAGGGTAGGCATGGCCTGCATGTGATGCATCCAGCCTGTGGGCCACCGATCAGTGGTGGGATTCAAAAATATTTACTACTGGTTCTGTGGATGCGGCTTGGTGGGTGTGGCAGAGGAAGGATACTATAAAATCCCCATTTCCACCCCACTCCAGGGGAAGGATACTGCAAAATCCCACTCCCTGCCCACCTCACTAACCTGTATTCCAGCTCCGTTCTCCTGTGCAGGGCAACAAAAGAAGACCCGGCAGATCAGCTGGGACTCAGGAGACAGAGAATAGACGGGGACGGGGCCAATCAGAGGTTGTATTTACCAGTTCTCTGAACTACTCAAAATTTCTGCTACTGGATCTCCAGAACTGGTCAGAACCTGCTGATTACCACCTCTGCCACCAATTTGACAACTCTGCCTTAATGAGATGGTAAACTTGGTTCTGCCCTAACAAATTTAAATTTTAGAATTGCAGCTGAGATCGACATGTTTTTTTGTGTCTGTCTGCATGTAGGCAGCTTTACATGTGTGTGTCATGCAGTTTTTTTTCCAGGACAAGCCATTTTTCTCTTGTAACATTTCAGACCTTAACATGAAACCCCACATTTAAAGCACATATTTATTACTTCCCTTTCGGTTTCTATTTTTTAGGCCAGTCTGAGAATAGTTAACTGATGGTACTGACAAAGAGAAGAAGCTGTTCCAGTTAAGATAAAATTTTAAAAAGTAAAAGGAGAAGAAGGATGACTATCTTGCCCATTGCCAACATCTCTTTTGGCATTATTGAGTGGCAATTGCATTGATTTCACAGCACAGTGGTAGAACTTCAAACATGGCAGTTCAAGAGAAGAAGCAAGCCTCAAAAAAGATTGCATCTATCCTAGGGGCAAGTGCTTTGCAGCTCAGCTTATAGAGGATGAGAAAACAAACATGGAATAGATTTCATTTGAAATACTAGAACTTAGAAACACTTTGGCAGAATTGGTTCTATCATTGTGAATATCTTAGATTAGTCTTCCCACAGTGGGGTGTTTTCTAGATATTTTAAACATAAAGCCAGTTTCGCTCAATTACCCCTTTTCCCAGTCTTGGATAATGACATGAAAGAGAGAAGGAGAGAGGGAGGGTGTGTGTGCGTGTGTGTGTGTGTGTGTGAGAGAGAGAGAGAGAGAGAGAGAGAGTTGTTCTATGTAAGCATCTCACCAGTAGCAATCAATTTGTGAGTCTCAGTTCACAAATAAGCAATTACAAATTGCCCCATTACTCCCAGGATATGCCCAAATTATTGGTGTGTGTAATTACCCTCAGTTTAAGAAACACTGCACTGAGCTTTCCTATTCTGAAGTAACATGATCGATCCTCAGCCAATATGGGTGTTATAATCTGAGACAGAAGTACTATATTGTGGAAGGAGGTGAATTATTGAAATTATATGACTCATTTTTCCTCTGCCCAAATATCTGTTCTAAAAATATCTGTTTGTAAGATTGCCACCAGATGGCAGCTGTTTCTTTTAAAGTGTAATACTTCCATATCACACAATCAAATCATTGGGATCTTTCAGACTGATCAAGCAAGGTACATTCAAGCCTAACTCTTGTGTGCCCTAACCCTGTGACAACCACTATCTCATTCCTTGGATAACCCATGTGACTGTCTTCAAGTAGCTGCTGCTAGTTTTTCCCTCTTCCATACAAATGAGAAAGGGGGGTCATGAATGTGCAGAACAAGAAGTTAGCAGTAAAAGAAGGTTTATAGTTCAGAAATATTGAACAGAATTCCATCCCCTATGAGGGTATATGGATAAAAAGGATTAAAAACCTGGCAACAATTCTTTTCTTGGAGCTTTTGTTCTCATATATATGATGATGCTCAGATTCATCAAGCAGAGAGAGGAAGACATGCTGATAACTGTGTCTCTGACCTCCATATGATCATGTGGTCTATCTTCACCTTTCATGGAGATGAAAGAGAAATCCAACTGATACAAATAAGTATATATGACTGTAGGACATAAATCTTAGCAGATGGCAATGCACCGCCTTGTTTGGTAGGAAGTTAGGCAAAGTTTATGGTAGTTAGGAAACTACAAGGAAATAGGCTAGACTGACAACCAAAACCTACCACCCTTAAAAGAAACCCGACTAAAAAAAAATTTAGTAGAAGAAAGAACTTCAAAGAATCTAAAATATCATAGTTTGGAAGGGACCTTGGAAAATTTCTAGTTCAGGGGTGTCAAACTCAAGGCCCGTGGGCCAGATACGGGCCATGATGTGGTCAGATCCGGCTCATAGGGCCATCCTGGTTACCCGGTGAGAAGAGGAAAGATCAGGCCAGCGTAGCTTTGGCCAGTTCTATCCAATGCGAACAGGAAACATGCCAGTAGTTTGGGGGAGTGGCATCAAGCTGGCCACGCCCACCCAGTACCTGCCCATCCCCCCCCCGAAGTCAACCACAGCCCTGATGCAGGCCACAATGAAATTGAGTTTGACACCCCTGTCCTAGTCCAATTCCCTGTTCAGAGCAGGAACCCCAGACAAATGGCTGCCTAATCTTTGTTTGAAAGCCTCCAATGATTCCAGGAAGTAAGTTATTCCGGTGCTTAATAGCAGTCATGGTCAGGAGGTTACTCTGAATCTTCCACCCATTGATTTTTGTCCTACCACCAGAAACTATAGACTAGATAATAAATCCATACTATCTTCAACTTGACAATCCTTCAAGTATTGGGAGATCTTATATTTTATGTTTTACAGGATGATTGATGAGAAAAAAACGAGTGGTGGTATATACCGCTTTCCATGACCGGCATGGTATATAGACGTTTTCATGATTTGATATTTTCATGTAATGGTTTAGTAATGTAGTGCAGAATTAATTAAGCATTTTTGCCATTAACGGTCATATTCAGGTTATACTTTGCCTTGTCCTTTGTGAGATAGCTGTATAAGTAGAATGATCTTTCTCAACTTCAGTTCAATTAACCTTGAGAACCAGATACTCCTTAACTTTGAGATGATCTCACTACCACCTTAGAAAGAAAGATTAATTAGCTTGATAATCTCATTCTTGGCAGGAGGATAATGCAATTCATGATAAGATAGACTTGATCTCCTTGTCCTGGGTAAAATTCAGTGAGATGAGACTGTTGAAAAACAGATGTGCTTAATTGTTGTTCAGAGTGTACTTATATAAGCTAGTGAGTGATATCCAAGGGGTGGAATATCACTGCAGATATAATTGAGAGAGTGCTACATGTTTGCCAGCTTTGAAAATTTTCTGCCTTCCTCATCTCTCTGTGATTTTCTGGCTAGGAGAAGAGGTATAAGGTCTTTCTCTGTCTAATTGTATTTGTAAACATTTTTTTTATTTTGCCTTGTATTAATATTATTTTATTGCTGTCTTGGGTTCTACTATATTCTTCAGTATTTCTGTATGTTTAGTATAAGCTCTTCTGCCTTTAGCAGGAGGTTGGACTAGGAGATCTCTGAAGTCCCTTCCAGCCCTATGATTCTATGTTCTATGTTGTTACTGCTGTTTAATATTACGTTGTACTATTTTCTTATACTACTTGGAATAATGCCTTAAATACTCTTACTGCATGTTCATTGCTTCCAAATTCAAAATAACACACGACCCAACACTGTTGAGCTTGGGATAGAGCTCCAAAGGGCAGGTACAAGAAATAAAAAAGGCACTTGCATTGTGGTGCCCAAAACACAACAGGTTCAGGTGTCTTCTGATCAGTGCAGTATAGGGTAGAAATATCATTATGACATTATACCTTTATTACTGAAACTGAAGATAGCATCTATTTTTTGAAAGCTAAAGCAGATTGCAAACTCTTGCTTAATTTGTGCTCTACTGTCTAGTGGGACATCCAGATTATTCTTAAAGCTACAGCTGTTGAGATAAGTATTGTCTTTACATCTGACTTTTTTCTACCTCAGTGCAGAACCCTATGTTTCTTACCATTGCATTTTGATGGGAAAAGGCCCTGTGTTAAAATCTATCAAGTTACTTTTGAACCATGAGCCTTAGTGTTTAGCCTTAATTTTGAGGTCAGTTACACTAGGACAACAAGAGTAGGAGGATGTGATAAACAGTGGTGGGATTCAATTTTTTTTACTACCGGTTCTGTGGGTGTGGCTTGGTAGGCATGGCAGGAGATGGATACTGTAAAATCTCCAGTGGCATTTTTCCGGTTCTCCGAATTACTCAAAATTTCTGCTGCTGGTTCTCCAGAACTGGTCAGAACCTGCTGAATGCCACCTCTGGTTTTAAAGTCATCACAAACTGGTGAGAGGGAACTGAAGAAAGTAAAATCCCTTCCTACAGATTTTTCCAAGCACATGGAGTAGGAAGGGAGAAAGGGCAGAGCCCTTTGGATAGAATGAATTGGAGTATGAGTAATAATAAAGTATTTTACACAACATATAAGTTACAAAATTCATTACTACCCAATATAGTGATGGTAGATGGATTTTTAGAAGGGGACAAATTCACAGAGGAGAACAACTAATTTTCTAGAGAACTTTTGTTTCATATAGGCATCAAGCAGACTGTTCTGCAATTTTGTCATTTCCTGATTCTTTTTTGGAAGACAGGGATAACATTTGTTTTCCAGTCTTGTGGGACCTCCATAGTTCTGCATAATTTCTCAGACGTTAGATTTAGCAATTCTGTGATCAGTCCCACTACTTTCAATACCCTACAGTGTAATTCTAGAATTGTGTATCAAGATGGGCAGCTATATACAGTACATGCAATAAATAAATAATTTATTTGGCCTTGGAGACTTTAGCATTTCAATTAACTAAGTGCCCTTTTACTTGTCCATGCTGAGCTGCAGTTCCTTCTCCGGATAGTGGCACAACAATGTAGACTAACATAAAATATGAGTTGACATTTTGGCTTTTTACCAAAACCCATTACCATTTTACCAGTTTCTCATAGCAGCAAACCAAGAGGCTTTTAGCCTTACCTTTTCTACATAGATATAAAAGTGGAAAGGAATTTAGAAGAAGCAGACGAAGAGGGTGAGTGAGGGGATGAAAGGAGGAACATCAGATGATGTGAGAAATGGGAAAGGTTCATTATTTTGGCTAAGTAGAAAAGGACCTTATGATTGACAAGATTATTTCTAAATTCACCATGTTAAGCCTCAATCATTACAAATTGGGGTGAAATTCTTTGCTACATTAAAAAAATGATTTTTTGTGCATTTTTATTACTGAAGTACACAGCGAGAATACTCTGTATATAGCCTAAACAGGGAATACACACCCACCCACACACATACATTAATGTGGTGTAAAATAATTTCATGAATCATATGTTATTCTTTTTCTGATTGGCTGATTCACATATGGTATACTAGCTCAGTACCTGTTCTTCACTACAAAACTATGTGGTCGGACTTAGTTTTTGGTGAGGAAAATAAGGGGAAAAAAAATCTGCCTTTGCCTACCAGCATCAATCGGTATTAATCTGGCTAGCGTCCTGTCAGTGTGTGAGAGAGTTGAGGGCTGTTTTGAAACTGAAACAGTATTTTCTGTGAACCTGGGCATGGCTTAGCTCATATGTTCTGTACTGAAGCTGTGAAACTAAAACTGAAACTGAAACTCCTCTCCTCTGCTTGTGTTTTGCATATGGAACATATTTCTTTTCAGGTGGGGAGGGAGAGTAGAACTCCTTAGCATCAGAGCGTGTTAATAATAATATACGAAATACCAATGCTCCGATGGTGATTTTAAAAAATCCTTTCTTAGTGAGCACCTAGAAGCCAAGAGGAACATACGTGCCAAATTTCAAGTTTGTAGGCTTTATGGTTCTGGAGATTTTGTGATGATGCAATTCAACAGTAAAAGGCAATCGCGATTAGGGACTGAAGTTTTCTTTGTGTACGTGTGAACATTCCTAAGAGTAAGAATCTAGTCTGAAAAATATTAATGAAGCAAATTCTATAACAGGAAGGAAATTTACAAGAAATATTTTATAGAGGTAAGCAAAGTCTAGCACCTGGCTGATTACGTCCTTCTAACCAAAGAATCTAAGAGCGTGTGTTCTGCATGTGTGTTCCTGGGATGAATAACAGAAGGAAGGGATTTCAGATTAACAATCTCATACAGTAGACCAAGAGCAAGCAGAATAACAGACAGAGAGCAGAGACAAAAATCTTCATTTTAGCATCACCCGATTGCAGTTTTAGACATGAGATGCTGAAAAATCAGCACCATTGGATGTATATCTCATAATAAAAGCATGTGACAAATGTTGGCATGGATGCTTAGCTATATACAAAAGATAAACTGACTTGTCATCGATCTTAGTTTCCAATGCAAAAATATTAAAGAGATACTGTAGGTGTAAATACATAAACACTGTGTATTGAATGCTTGGAAAATATATCTGTTACAAAAGTTCATCTTCCAGATATTCAAAACATATGGACTGTGCATAATAAAAAGACACATCTACACTACAAGGGCATGTGGGTGTATCTTGGGTTTATTCCAATTTAAGTTGCATAGTGACGTGAATGAATCTGATTTTCTTTCTTTAGTCTCATCAAAAAATGATTTGTAATAAATCATTATATCCCAACTTCTCCAAAAACAAAGAATGGCTTGTTAAAATATTTTAAGTCTATGGTATACAATGCATTTAATTAAATTTTAAAGAGCCAGTTTGTTGTAGTGGTTTAAGGCATCAGGCTAGAAACCAAAAGATTTTGGGCTTGTCTCTATTTCATAGCCTTAGAAAGTAGGCAATGGCAAACTACTTCTGAAAACTTTGCCAAGAAAATTGCAGGGGTTTGTCCAGGCCAGAGGCTCCAAAATTTGGCAACTTTAAGACTTGTGGAGTTGAACTTATGGAGTTGAAGTCCACAAGTTTTAAAGTTGCCAATATATATGCAGTGATCATTTACATACTGATTGTCTTTGACTTACAACCATAACTGGGGTTGGATTTTGTTTATAAGTGACATCCTTCTTTAAGCAAGCCATCAAGTGACCGTACATGATTTTACAACCATTTTTACTGCAACTGTTAAAATAAATCTCCACACTCTTTAGGTGACTCTGGCTTATCCAGTAGAACTCTCTTGTTGGAAAGGCCGCAAATTGCAATCACATGTCCACAAAATGCTGCAAATCTCATAAATATGAGCCGGTTGCCAAATGCTCAAACTACAATCACATGACTACTGGTCTGGTCTTAGGGTCATAACTTTTCAGGATAGGTTGTAATCACTTTTTCTGAGACTGTCATAACTTTGAACTTTTGTTATACGAGTGGTCATATATCAGGAACTACCTGTAGCATTATGAATATATGAATGATAAGAATTGGCCTTAATCTTCCATTATAAACAGAAGATATAAGCATAAGAGACCCACAGTTCTGGGACTCAAACTAGAATTTGGATGCAGATTTGCAAGACTGAAATCCAGCGAGTACAATTGCTGCAGCGCAAACAGATCAGTGCTACACTAAACTTTTCTGCTGTCAGGAATTAGCACTGTCAGATGGCTTCCAGGGATCATTTGGGGTGGGGGTGGGGGCAATGCCAACACCATTAGCCCTCACTTCTTACTGCAATGATCCTGTCTGTTCACATATCTCCCCATAGCAAATGATTGCTTAGAGCAGTGGTCACCAACCAGTGGGCGGGGGACCATTGGTGGGCTGATAGAAAACTTTGGTGGTCCTCAGAGAAATGTCCCCCCCAAAGCACTCCCCCCAAAGCAATTAATCCAAGCTGCACAAGAACACAAGGCTGAGCCACCCACATGGCCTGCCCACCCACCGGCCCCCGCCCTTCGGCTGAGCGCAAACTTTACCTTGAGTAGAGCCAAGCGAGCTGGAAATGGAAGGTAAGACCGACAGCAGGGGAGGGAAATCTGCCCCGGGGTGGCTTGCTGATGTTGTTGGGAAAGTCGGTCCTATATTCCAGAGCTGCAGTAGTCACAGGACTGGCCCTTTGGTCATCCCAGAGCAGCTCCTCCAGTCCATGGCAGGCCGGTGCACCCAGGTGGAGGAGAAGCTGCTTCGAGATGACCAAAGGGCCAGTCCTGTGATTCCTGCAGCTCTGGAATATGGGACTGATCTTCTCACTAATGTCAACAAGCCACTGTCAGTCAAAATTCATATTAGCAGTCCCTGGGATTTAAAATTATGAGTTTGGTGGTCCCTGAGGTCCAAAAGGTTGGTGACCCCCTGGCTTAGAGGATAAAACCTAAGGTTCTTCATGCCCTCTACTCTTGGACAGTTTACAGATTGGACCCAAAATAAAATGGCTAAAAATAAACAAACAAACAAACAAATGCATCAGCAAAGGGAAGATGCTGTGCACACAAAGAAAAGTCACTAAAAGAGCCTCCTTTGTTCCAAATCCTGTAGTTCATATTGGTGCTCATCTTTTCCACTTTGAGTGAAGCATAGGTATATAAAATAGTCTTAGGTGATGTCTATTACTGGACTTATTTGTCTCATTGAAGTAATATTTGGGTTGAAATATACAGGGACCTTTTACAATTCTAATAAGTTATAATTAAATCGATAGATTGACAGTTCTATACCTGTTGCTTCCAGGTTGTTGTTTTTTTGACAGAGTAAAGAAAAGATGTTTGCCTAGGGCCTACTAAGCATACCTAAGCATACCCAGAAACGCTCTGAATTTAGACTTTATAAAGATTTCATGTCTGTGATGGATTCCAACGAGTGATGATTTTACCCACTGAGTGAAACTGGCAGTTCAATAAATGTATAATATAATGAGCATATCAAACCAAGCTTTTACCCAGGTTCTGATCCCAGGACATATTTGAGAAATAATTCAGCTCAAGGACCGAATTCCCAAACTGATGCAAATTAAGTAACTGTTGATAATTGGTACAGCTATGAAAGAAGAAATCTTGCTAAAATGAGACAGGGTGCAGTCTTGTATCTCTGTGTCTGTGGCATGAATGTGTCTACAATACACATTTTGATAAGTCATCTTTCTTGACATTGCCTTTGCCTCAGCCCCAAACTACAGTTTAAATGGAGACTTCTATGCTCCCATTTTAATGAAGTGTTTTTCTTCTTCCCCCAACCCAGTTTTTGCCATGGATATAATCCAGCACACTTCAATGACATTTTGATGTTGCTGCCAGAGTGAGATCAGTCCAATTGACCCCATTTTCCATCATCTTCATTTCTATCTGGTCCCATCTCTATTGCCTCCATCTCTGTCTCTATATAAGGAAAGCACACACACACACACACACACACACACACACACACAGAGAGAGAGAGAGAGATATTTTTCTTGTTTCACATTTATGGCCCTGAAAGAAAGAGCTTAATGAATCAGTTTCATAGACTGAAAAAGCCATTTTTATTTCCTTTAATACTTTTTTACGGTTTTGAGGAACTACTGTTTTCTTTGACAATACACAGCAGAACTACAATGCCTGTTAAGATACACCTCTAACCTTGGGTTAAGTCCATTACATCAAAGTTAATGCTACAAAGTCTATCCACATCCTTTATAGCAATTTTAGTTTGCTTAGCCTGGGAAGTGAAATCAATTTATAATTTTCTCTCTTGGTTGGTATCCAAAGAAAGGAACTGCTGTTTAAAATGTTCATAGAATTTCTCCCAAGCTCTTCAGCAGCTGATATGCTGATAGGAATTCTGGGAGACAAATTCCATCACATTTGATGAAAATTAAATTTGGGGAGGCTATCCCACACTCAACCCTTTCTTTGTGGCAAACTTTCTCTTTCCAAATGGGAGTACTTCTTCTCAAATAAAAGTAAGCAAATCTAAAACCCTTCTGAAACTATTTCATTGTTTGTTATTAAAAAAATCTAAGACTTAAGTTCTAAGACTCCATGTGGTTCAAACCACTCCCTCAAATTTGCTACTGCGCACACTTTCGGGAAGCTTTGGATCAAATAACATGGCTTTTCTTCATGCTACTCTGATGGCATTCTGAAGCTGGCAGGAAGTGCAACTTCTATCACAACATGGGAATATCCCAAGGCATTTTAGAATGTGCAACTATCTGACAGAGTTAGCAACAGTCCATTGAGCAACTGTTATTGAGAAATAGATATATAGATTAATGGTAACACCACTCCCACCTCCAAAAGATTTTGGTGAAAAATTTACTCCTTTTTTTTTTTAAAGTGGGTATCTTTTCAGTGTTTTTGGAGGAGGAAAGTATTTTCAAGAACTGTAGGAGAATTTCTCTCCAGCAATTGGTATGTCAGCCCAATGAGAGGGGAACCAGGAAGCCTTAAAGAAGAGTGCATCTGTCACCAAGGAAACGGGAAAAGCAAACAAACGACTTGAGCCACAGGGAGACAGGGCGGTCCAGTTGCCATGGTAATGGGGATAAAGATCCCTACTCTTGGGACCTCCGACATTTCAGAATGCATTGGAAGGTAGCAAGAGGCACTGGCCTAAGCACAAATAGTCTCCACACCCCCACACTCCCACTCCAAAGCAGAGATACTGTATTTAAGGCCAAGTAACACCGGCTGTCAACTTAGCAGTGGCACATACAGGACGCACAGAATACATCATGGAAGCAGATCAGAGGTGGTATTCAGCAGGTTCTGATGAGTTCTGGAGAACTGGTAGCAGAAATTTTGAGTAGTTCAGAGAACTGGCAAATACCACCTTTGACTGACCCCACCCCCATCTATTCTCTGTGTCCCCAGTCCCTGCTGATTGTCTGGGTCTTCTTTTGTTGCCCTGAACAGGAGAACGGAGCTGGAAAGCAGGTTAGTGGGGTGGGGAGGGAATGGAATTTTGCAGTAACCTTCCCTTGTCATACCCATCAAGCCACACCATGCCCACCAAGCCACACCCACAGAACCGGTAGTAAAAAAAAATTTTTGAATCCCACCACTGAAGCAGATGATCGCAACAAAAGCCTATTGCAGGCCTCTTTTAGATTTCCAGTCATTTCAGTCAATGATAACTCAGATTGATTGATTGATTGAATGAATGAATGATTGGTTTGTGTTTTACAGACACAGAGGGACTGTATTCTGGTAGAGGAGGAGGAGGAGGAGGAGGAGGGGAGTGATGATTGTTGCCACTGTACTACCACTTCTACCACCATGATTCTGACCTTTGGAAGGCTTTCAGCTGCTAAAGGTAGTTAAAAATGTTGATCAATTGTTTTGTCAATCTCTTATGGTTCATTTAGTTTTCTAAGATTTCTGGACAGAGAATCCAATCTCTTATTGCAATATAGAGTTGTATTACTTGCTTTGACAAAACCTCTAGGTCATTGTAATGGTACCTCTGGAATCTTTAGGACCAGAGAGAATTTATTCTCTGATCTCCTGCACATCTAGAATGCAAACCTCTTCCGATAAAGTTCTCCCTTGCTTCTCTTTTATTTGAGTTTCCAAATGCTTCTACATATCACTGCTTTCCTCCCTGCACTCCTTGATCATGTTCACAGGGAATTTTCTAACTGATGGCCCTCCAGTATATTAGAAAGTAGAAACAGTAAAATGGTTTCAAAATTAAAATCTGTAATAAAGGAGCAATTGCACTGAGACCTAAAACAGCAGCTCATCAAATTTTTAAAATAAATAAAATCACAACACATAAAAACAAATAATTGAGTTTCTCCTAAAAAGAGGGAGTCAGCACTCTCAACCCTGCCAGAATAGATGAGTCTTCATTGACTTCCTAAATTTCAACAGCTCAATAGAAGTTGGCTTGCAAAGTAATGGGACCAGGAGAGATTCTACCAGATATTGCTTGCCCATCTCCTATATTCACTCCAATAGGATTTGAATTATGGTCTCTGGAGCCAGTCCCCTTGAAATGAATGGAAACACATTTCCATTCCAAGTATCAGACACAGCAGGAATTTTCAAGTGAAATTGACTGCTCAGACTAGTAACTGTTTTCCATGGCTCAAAAATAAAGTCTTCATTACAGAAGGCTGTAACTAGATCATCTTCTTTATGCAAATAATGTCATCAATGGGGGGCATTGCAGATCAACAGAGTTAAGGTTGCCTCCATTCAGTTTAGTAAAATTATGTTTGACCCTAGCTCAGAGATGACACACCAAAACCCAACTGAGTTCAATTTTTATTTGCTTACATCTAATGGAAAGATCTGTAAAAATAGAAAAACAGAGTTAGAAGGGACCTTGGAGGTCTTCTGGTCCAACTCCTTCTTCAAGCAGGAAACCTTATACCATTTCAGACAAATGCCCATCCAACCTCTTCTTATAAACCTTGGAGTTTATAAGAAGTTTATAAAGAGTTTAAACTTCTGGAGACACGGCGTTCTACTGATTAACTATTCTAACTGTTAGAAAAATTCTCCGTAATACTAGATTGCTTCTCTCCCTGACTAGTTTCCATCCATTACTTCTTGTCATGCCTTCAGGTACTTTGGAAAACAGGTTGACCCCTTCTTCTTTGTGGGAGCCCTTTAGAACCCTTTAGATATTGGCACACTGCTATCATGCCCCTAGTCCTGCTTTTCATTAAACTAAACATATCCAATTCCTGCAATTGTTCTTCATATGTTTTAGCCCCCACCAATCATCTTTGTTGCACTTCTCTGCATTCCTTCTAAAGTCTCAACATCTTTTTTATATTGTGATGACTAAAAGTGGATGCAATATTTCAAGGGTGGCCTTACCAAGGCATTATAATGTGGTATTAACATTTCACATGATCTTGATTCTGTCTCTGTATTAATGCAGCCTTGGACTGTGTTGGTTTTTTTTATCAGCTACAGCACACTCCTAGCTCATATTTAAGTGATTGTCCACCAGGATTCTAAGATTCCTCTCACAGTTGCTACTGTTGAACCAGACACTATCTATTCTATACCTGAGCATTTGGTTTTTCTTGCCTTTTCTTACTTTTCTCACCACTGAATTTTATTTATTTTGCTAGACCACTAGCCTAGCCTACGAGAACTATTCTGAGAGATTCTAAGATATGACTACTCTGAACCTCTTCTTCCCTCTCCCATCCTATTCGGGACTTCACAGTCTTTTAATCTGGGTCTCTTTCTGGAAAAGATCTGTGTTGCCAAAACTCTCCCCTACTGCTCCTATAGGTACACATTCCATCACAGATGTAAGGTTTAACTTAGTTCTGAACCAGATCAACTTGCATTTGGTTCTACATCTCTATCAGACCAGGGTAAAGGCAAGTGAATTTTATACATATCGCAATAGAATAGAATAGAATAGAATAGAATAGAATAGAATAGAATAGAATAGAATAGAATAGAATAGAATAGAATAGAATACTTTATTGGCTAAGTGTGATCGGACACATAAGGAATTTGTCAAATGTTATGGCTGTTTACATCCAAGGTACAGTCAAAGCAGATGCATCAATGTGCACAAAGAAATCTTATCTATGTATATCCCTTTTGTGTTTCCTTGGCCTCTTTAAAATTATTCTTCCCAGCACCACTCTTCCTTCAATTCCAGATTTCAAAATGAAATGTTTGCTGGTTGCACAGGGATCTCTCAGGTGTGTAGTTTCCCTCTGTGGCAAATTGGAACTGCTGATGCAAACCTGCTCAGATTTATTTTTTTATCCACAAGAATTGAATAAATTGAAAGCCAAAACACCCCAAAATAAAAAAATAAAAACCTTTTTTTTCACAGACCAAAGAGAGGAAAATAGATTGGAATCTCCAATATAACTGGCTTATGTTAGTCAAATATCTATACTTCTTACATGGCTGTTTATTCTTTCTTATTATTATTTTAAGTTTTTAAATAAAAGCCACAGTGGAAAGAACTCTGGATTTCCATTTCCCATGTATAACACTATCCCTCTCAATCAAATTCTTCCACATTTAATGACTGGTGCTTAGGAACATCAGCATAATTATTTCTGTGCAAAAAAAACCTTTTTGCATAGATAGAAGCATAATTACTCCAATACTAATTATATCACAATAAACTTGCCTCATAAGCTGTCTTTGTTATGGAATTGATGCAAAGATATTGGAGGTTTCATCGATTGCAAGCCATTTTAACCAGTTAGAAATGAACGGAAAGGGCAAAAAAATGTATCAGAACATTTGCTCTAGGAATAACCCAATAGCATGCAAATCTGAATTGTTCTTTATTATTTGAAAGAGATTTAAATATTATATTAATGTAATTCTGTTGGCCTGATTTCATTTGATCTGAAGATGAAAATCAATCGATTAGACATCACCTAACACTCTTTCTGCAAGCAGGGATATCTATACATTCATTCCTGCAAACCAGCTAACAATATGAATTTTCTCACAGTAAATGCCATAAATAGAGATTCCAATGAAGCAAACTGCACGGGTGACTAATTCTTGCACCAAATGTTTTGCCGAATGTCATGATAGTGATTAGGTAGCCAGATAATTGGTTCTTTTGGCTCCAGAGACAATAAGCACAACAGTAAGTAAAGGAATTTTAAGCTTTATTATTAGCTCAGTCAAACAGATGAAAAGCATAACATAATGAGCATACGTAACAAGCAAGATAATATCCAAATCTCTTAAAAGCTTCCAGGAGCTCCTTAACAATGACAGCAGAGAAACTTTAAGGATGACTAATTTCCACATTACCCAGTGCTTGGTTCTATGCAGAAGCTCTCAACAAACAACAACCCCGAGTTTTTTTAAATCAAAACCTGGCAGCATGACTCTTCAAAATAACAATGGTCCTCTACATTGCTATTGCACCAACTTCCGCATACTGCTCTCTCTATATTTCTATTATCTTCATTGCTCACAAAACTTGATATCAGCAGAAAGAGTTCAGCCAAAATAACAATAGCAATAACACTTAGATTTATATATCATTCCACAGTGCTTTATAGCACTCTCCTAAATTTCAGAAAGTCAATGACATAGAAGCATTCTGGGGAAAGTGGTGGTCTAGAGGTGAAGATGCTCACCTCCCACTCACCTATTTCTCAGAAGACTGAGTTAAATCCTAGGCAACAGCAGATGTTTCTCTATCAAGGCACAAAGAGAAAATATCTGCTGCAAACTCATAGGCATCAGGAAGGTCATCTGGCAAATAAATTATCACTCCATGCAGTCGCTCTGATTCCACCATGAAACAAGTGATTAAAGGCTCATAAAAAGAAGAAAAAATGACATAGAAGCATTCTACTACATGACTTCTTATTTATAAGTTGATGTGGTCAAACATAAAATAAGGATTATTATTTCAACTATTAGTGGATTATGAAAACTAGGTGTGAAAGCCAATTTTAAATATTTAATAATCCTAGATTTATTTAGGGGATACTCAGTTCATATTGGGGCTCGGTGGCTCAGTGGCTAAGACACTGAGCTTGTCAATCAGAAAGGTTGGTAGTTCAGCAGTTTGAATCCCTAGCACCGCGTAATGGAGTGAGCTCCCATTATTTGTCTCAGCCTCTGCCAACCTAGCAGTTTGAAAGCATGTAAAAATGCAAGTAGAAAAATAGGGACCACTTTGGTGGGAAGGTAACAGCATTTTGTGTGCCTTTGGCATTTAGTCATGCTGGCCGCATAATCATGGAGATATCTTCGGACAGCGCTGGCTCTTTGGCTTTGTAACGGAGATGAGCACCGCCCCCTAGAGCCAGAAATGACTAGCATGTATGTGTGAGGGGAACCTTAACCTTTACCTTACAGTTCATATTAAATTCCCACTCATTCATAAAATACTAAGGGATGGCCTTGAGAAAGTCACAATCTCACAATCAAACTTACTTCCTCAAACTGTGTTTTGAAGTTAATGTAGGGTTTTAGGATGCTTTCAATTTTTGGAGGAAGACAGAATGCAAATGCAGCAAACATATTTTGGTATCTAGCTGCCCGCTGAGCAGACGAAGTCAAATGCCCAGTTTCAAAGTAACATAAATTATGATATTTGTGTAAAGCATTCATGTGATTCCTAGTCCCTGAGAAAAAAAAATGGAGAAAATTTCAGGGTGAGTTCCTCAAAGGTATGAGCAGCAGTTTTGTTTGCTGAATTCCCTAAAGCAAAAAATCCATCATCAGAAAAGCCATATCCTGTAAATATACTCCAACAAGTAGATTCAGTCAGTCTAAAGATACAAGATAAAGATAAAGATATTACACAAAGATCCATTACTTATTTGAGACGGATGTCTGTTCGAGCTGAGCAGAATGAGAATAGTCTGGGAGTGTGTTCTCTGCTTTAATTGCTAAATAGTGTGACAATAAAAAATAAGTTGCATCAATAATCCCAGCTCTGCCCCCCCCTCACTGCCCCCCCATGTAGATAAACACATTTCAGATGACACAATTTATGCTACATCACATCTAAGTATCTCTTATGCTTTCCAATAAAGAGAAATACATGGGTGGTAGCCAATATTTCATTAGGAGTTCCACAGAACGTTGGAATGGCTCAGCCCAAGCAGACAATAAAACGTGTGGTATTGTTTAAATGCTCCACACAGGAAAAGGGGAGCAATATTCTTTCTCTGCACACCCACTAACAATATGGAGTGCCTGCAGCAGAATTATAAATTGTGCATGATGGAAGACAGTGCAATTGACATCTACAATAGTAAATGTTTCTTCTTCATAGACCATATCAAATTAACAGCAGAAACTGTGTGGTCCATACATAGGAATGCCAGTCATGTGGAAACGTGGAACATTCTTCTTTGGGACATGGTTTCTTGAACCCCTTTCTTGAGCTTTGAAATGTTATTGGTCTATTCTTTCACTTTATTAAAGTGAAGGACTTATATTTAAGGATAGGATGTTCAGCCTGCTTCTTTTCGGAGAGGAGAGAATTCCATCCAATATACATTTCTGAACAAGGTGCACGTACATGGGAAATATATGGGCTATGGACACTTCATTACCATAAAGTGCAAATGAGGTATTGAGGTTTTAAATCCTTTCTCTTGCAGATTTCTTCCTCACTACACTGCAAAAAAAAAAAAATCCTTTAAAAAAAATAAGGAGGAGGATCTCTGAATTCCTTTGCCCTATTAACATTTTTGACTTCTTATGATTGAGATTTTTGCAATGAGTCAGCTTTCAGATTTTTATAAACTGAATTGATCTGAACTGATCACAAATAAGTATTGCCGTGTGTGTGTGTGTGTGTGTGTGTGTGTGTGTGTGTGTATGGATGTGTATGATATAAGAGCCATGATGGTGCTAAATACAGTTTTGCAGGCTAATTCTGTCAATTGCTAGTTCAAATCTGACTGGCTTAAGATTGACTCAGCCTTCCATTCTTCCGAGGTCAGTAAAATGAGGACCCAGATTGTTGGGGGGCATATGATAACTCTGTAAACCACTTAAAGAGGGCTTTAAAGCACTTAAAGAATATTTAAAGAATAAAGGGGACTAACATTTCATTGTTAACTTTCACAACGGGCAATTAACCACAATCAGAGGACCCCAAACCACAATCAGAGGACCCCAAAAATGCTGCAGAAAAAGCACATTATTTATCATTGAATGAAAAGTAGCTAACAACATACAGAATTCTAGAGTTCGGGTGAGTAACCAAAAGCCTAACTTAAGGAACAGCAGTTGTGGAGACAGCATAAGACCCACTTCTCACATTTGCTTTCTAAGTTGCATAGTCCACACATAATAATTACAATCGCTTCATTTTCACGTGGAAGCAACCGGCACTGATGTGTAAAACTCGTAAGTTACAACATCAGACAAACACTTGAAAATTAGTGTTTTTTTAATGACAATTTTGAAATTCTCACCTTGGGATATCTTTCCCACACATGCTTCCCTATGTGAAAATGAGATGGTAAAATTACTCCAGCAAATTTAGCTCTACATGCAAATCAAAGCCTGCTTGTGAAAACAGGGTTTCCAGAAGCCCATCTAATTTACTTTATTGCAATATATTTAATTATTCATTTACTTTTCAGTACTACACATTTACTAGTTGTGCTCCCCCCCTTTTTTCCGTTTAAACAAGTATTAGTCTTAAATGTTTTATTGGAGGTTGTCTAGGCCACTGAGATCTGGGTTGATAACTTGATGCAGCAAAATAGTACTATAACTTCTAATTGCTTGTCTGGGTTTTTCTAACTCAAATCTAGTAGTCTGAGAACATGTTATACACGTTTACAGGATTTCTTTCGACATATCTTCATTCTTTCAAAGCCTTCAAAATAATTTCCCTTGCCTACTCTGTTCTCATTCCCACCCCATATATGTATTCACTAACAATTATCTTAAAGAGCCCAAAGGAAAGATTTCAACCACTAACCTTGAAAACCAAATTAAATTCTGACTGGAACCATGAAATGTATGTTTGACACAAACATTGGATAAATATTTGTTTCTATTAAAATAGAGAAATTCTATCTTAGATAGCAAAATATGGCTTGTGTTTTTTCTTTTAAAATATTTTCATTCAGGAAGCAATCTTTTTTGTCAACTCTATTCTCTTATTTCCTCTTCCTTGTAAAGTTTAAATCTTTCCAATATTCCGAGTGTGAAGGTATACTAACATAGTGTGACAAACCTCTGGTTTGTTATAGCACAACCAAGTCCCTTAGAATACCAGATAAATAGACCTTCTGCTAGGAGTGCTAAATAGATGGAATTACCATAGAGCTTGTCTCAATTAATTCCATTTGTGAAAAGGGCATGTCAACCAGAAGGTTGGCAGTTTGAGACCCAAGCACCACCTTCTTGTCCCAGCTCCTGGCAACCTAGCAGTTTGAAATCATGCAAATGCAACTAGATAAATATGTACCAGTTCAATGCACCCTGACATATAGTCCTTGCATCCTGGCATATAGTCATGCCATCCACATGATCATGGAAAATGTCCTCAGACAAAGTTGACTTCCTTGGCTAGGATACAGAGATGAACACTACCCCCTAGAGACACACAACTGGGACTGGGAAACCTGGTAAAAATGAGACTCCACCTTTGTAGGTGGAGTGTTAGGGGTGTTAGAACTTGAGATTTGCTGGCTAGACACAAGCCAACACTGGGGGAGCTTGATTGGGCAAAGCAACAGTCAGTCTCCCCAAAGGCTCCTAGCTTCTGCTTACCCCACAGTCTATATAACGGAGCAGATGCAAGAGAAAGAAGGGACACAACAGCAGCAGCAGCAACAACAGTCTCTTTACAATCTCTTTCTCTTGGAAGCCCATCTGATTTCTCCTATCCTGTTGATCCAGACTCTCTATAATGAGTATGGTGTGAAAACTAGGAGGATAATGAAGTAAGTAAGTAATAAGTAACTAAGTTTGGTTAGATTGACCCTGTTGTTTTACTTGAAATTCTGCGACTGTGTTGTATAAATAACTAATAAATATCTATTGATTTGGCTTCATTGGTTTTAGAAGGGAATTTATTACTAAAATTCTCCCTTAATGGAATGTTATGCCTATATGCTTTGTGTAATTCGGGAGCAACATAAAATTTATTAAGTTCTGCAATTCTGGACTTGAGATCAAAAGCACTTTTCTTTTCTTGATTCTAAGAGCTTGACAGAAGAGAAAAGTTTGAGCAGAAGGTCTTAAGGATTCTCAGAATGAATGGTTCAAGTTGGCTGGTGACACACAAACACTGATAAGCCTTTCTCTCAAGATCACTCAACTTCAGGCACATTTAATATCCTCTCTGTAATATTATCCTCTTTCATACAGGATTATTTACCTTCTGCCCCTTTTTTTCTGGGCATTGAAAACCCAATTCAGGATTGTCTTCCCATTGGGTTGATTTGCACATGTTTGTTGTTAAACGAAGCCCTTCCCATGCATGCCATTCAAACAAGTAGAGGATGTGGAATGAAATTTACCATACATGGCTGGCAATAGTTAGGGTGTGTAATTGTGTAGGTGTGTGGAAAAGAAGGAACTATTTGAGTTAGTTCCATATCCACCCCCCATCCCATTTTTTCAACATCTCAGCAGGTTTGTAAGGGGCACAAAGAGAAAAACAAGTGAGGAAAGTACAATACTGCAATAGTTTAAAAAGAAGAGTATCCTACTTTGCATTATGTGCATAATTTATGTCTGTTGGAAATAGAAAAAGACCATAGGTCTTTTACTTATCCAGAAGGATCACTGATTCTTGTGGGTCAGCCTTCCATCTTTCTGAGGTTGGTTAAATGAAGACCCAGATTGTTGGGGGCAATATGCTGACATTGTAAACCACTTAGAGAGGGATGTAAAGCACTGTGAAGCAGTATATAAGGCTAAGTGCTATTGTTGTTACTATTGTTTAGCTGATTTCTGGGCTATCATCAAGATTTCCAGCAGCAGTCTTGCTCATCTCTCACTACAAATAACAGCAATTGGATTTAGGAAACTTCGCATCTACAGCATATCAGTATCCTGAGTTATCTTCTAAAGAAACAGCTGAGGGATTCTTTTGCAGCAAAAGTTCAAGATGTGGGAAGATGCAGATCAGCTCCATTCTGATTCTCGTTCTTGAGCCTGATCATATGTGGGTTTCAGATTGCATTCAAACTGAGTCGAACCTTTTGAATCAACAAAACATTTTGGAGACTTCTAATCTCATTCAACCATTTATTTCAAATTGTTGATCTAATTCAGATATTTGATTTGATTGGAAATGTCAAATTGTTTTGAACTAATCTTCTAAGCAAAGTTTCTATAGCCTTAATAAACTAAAGACGAGCCATTTTTTATTATTAAGCTTTTGTGGCTCACCATCCACATGATAAGATGCATAGTATATAATCTTGAGAAAGCAGTGTTTTCAGAACATTTCACAACATTTCTCAGGGATTAAAATTGAGTATAAGGTTTCTTATTGCTTTCCTTACATTAATCAATAGGTCTACGTGAGATGGGTTTGATTTGCTTGATAAACAGGTTTGCATTGCTGAAGTGTTGCAATCCTCCTTCTCAAGGGAAAGAGGCAACAAATTTGGCCCCCAAAAGGCACTTTGCAGAGACGTGCTGCGGCCTTTTATCTCTATCACATAGTCTCCTCCATCGTTCACAAAAACAACAAAGAAGTTTCCCGTAGCTGACTAGAAGCATTAGAAGGAGCTTCTGTGAAGTTCAGCTCTATAGAATGGCTCTTCAAAATTACACAAGTACTCAAAGAAGCTACAGTGAAGGTAGGTGAAGTTGAATCAGGGATGTGTCTTCTTTTCTTAATTTTTCAAAACGAAGGGATACAAAACAGTTTTGAGAAGTTCTCTGGCAAAGTGAGGCATTCATTTGAACATGTGGATACAGTGGTGGGATTCAAAAAATTTTACTGCTGGTTCTGTGGGCATGGCTTGGTAGGTGTGGCAGGGGAAGGATACTGTAAAATCTCCAGTCAGAAGTGGTATTTGCCGGTTCTCCAAACTACTCAAAATTTCATCTACCAATTCTCCAGAACTGGTCAGAACCTGCTGAATACCACCTCTGTTTGGGTAGCTCTATTACCCAACTCATCAATTTAAGAATATCTAATTGCTATTTTGTTAAAAGTCACCATCCACAGGTAATTCTCACTTGTCTTTTACCTCTCATCATTACCCCTTCCTTCCTCATCGATAGAACAGTGACTCCTTCCTTCCTTCCTTCCTTCCTTCCTTCCTTCCTTCCTTCCTTCCTTCCTCCCTCCCTTCCTTCCCTGATTATACAGAAAAAGCTTTTCACTAGAAAGCACAGAATCAACACTCTGAATTGTGGATTCAGTTCCAGAACATGGCTGCCTTGGAAAAAGATGTGGCACTTTAAAGTGTTGCAGATAGCACTGCATTCACATTCTAGAGGACCTTTCTGGAATCAGATCCAAAGCTCTGCAGAGCCCTAATGCCAAGAAATTCCTATTAAATAAAAAGGTTGCTAGCACAATGAAACCTTCACAGAAAGCTTTTGATTGGATATTCTTCTGATCCAATGTATTTACTAAATCATATTAAATAGAATAGGAACTCTTGCTTCTGAAACATATGACTTTATTTTATTTATCCTAACAAAAAGCAAACACACTCTATTTTTAACTATTTAATATGTAGTCCAAAATTATTTAATTGCTAGGAGGCGTTAAATCCAAAATAAAGTTGGCTGTGGCATAACAATCAACACTAACAATGTCTCACTATCTATTTTTATTTGGCTTTATTGGTGGAATTTCTTTGACTACATGTCCAAGAGGATGAGCCAAGAGATCTTTCTGTATTGTATCTTCTATTTGTTGAGAACCATAGAAGTGAATGAAGGATGTGGAGTACCTCCCCCCTAGCAGTGTTTCTAGTTGTACTCTTTTCATTATCAGTGTTTCTACACTGTCATTTCCTAGCTCAGCCCCTGTATAAATAGTCTGTGGAATCCAGCCCAGATGGATTGAATGCATCTTTCATAAAGCTAAGTAATTTAATTATAAAGATCTAAAGATAAAGTATGTCAGCCATCTCATTGGCAATATATTCTACTGCGTAATTATCCCCATTGCTAAGAAATTGCAACTTATTTCAAGGATGACTTTACCTAAATTCAGTTTCTGTCCTTTAGTTCATGTGGTGCTTAAATGGGAAGATGGGAGAGCTTACTTTTAAACAACCAAAGCCTCTGCTCAGTAAATAGAGGGCCAAATTGATGTGCTGCAGCACCTTGTACTAAGTTTTCTTGGACTCTACTTTCTGGCATCCCCTTCCATGCTGCAAGAATAGGGCTTTATTCAAGCACAGATCTCCTCCAGTGGATGACTAGATCTGGTTCTGGTTCTGGTTCTCTGTTATTGTTCTCTGTGCCACTGTTTTTCCCTCTCTTTCTTCCTGCTTCAATTTCTTCTCTGACCATCCAAATGCCTGCTCCAAAGCAGTAACACCAACAGGAGTGAACAGGGTGTTCTCCCATTGAGTCTCTGCCCACATTAAACAAGGATACTTTGCTTAGGTACTTACAGGTGAGTTATCTTAATCTGCCCCGGTATGTTTAAATAGGAACAGGAACGTTCTTTTTCTTCCATTCAATTGTGTCCATTTCTCAGAGACTGCTGAAGAAGCAACCACAAATACTGACTCATTATTAATTGTGTGTTCTCACTATAAGCCAAAAATCTAACCTATATTATCAAAAATAAGATGATTGGCATTTGACATCATTGCTGACTATATAAGTTGTTTGCACCCTCCTTAAGTGAACAGAACCTTATAGTCTGTTCACATAAACTTGGCTCAGGCAGATTGTGTGGTCTCCACTCATAAATGGGATCATGGGAAATTTTTCTCTTCAAGGCAGAGTTTACTAAAATTGACAACACATTTACAGGCACTAGGGTGAGAATGTCTATTCCAATGCATGCTTCACAATGACAGCAGTTATTTGATTTCCATTGAATTATTTCACTAGGACCTGTTCAGTGGGTTTAGCATGCATTTGTTTTGGATGAAGAAACTCCCAGATTATTTTTTATCATATTTATTTACTTAGAGAACTTCAGAAAACTGCATTCCTTCAGAAGAATCATTACAATATTGCAAGGACCTATGGTCTGATGCTGTGGAAGTAAACTTCATATTTTTGTATCTCTCCTAATTCCTGCGCCTGCATACATGGACAGTGATGAAATCTGAAATTTACTTTGTACAACATAAGCCTATTTTTGAGGACTGCATTAAAATCAGTTTGGTTTTTTTCTCCACAAGCTATTTGAGCTGAATCAGATACAAGATTTTAAAAGGTCTCCTATTTCATTATATGAAGAGTTGGGAGAGGCAGTTGTTGAATGCAATATTTCAGGCTAATTCTGCCCACTGCCAGGAGTTTGATCGTGACAAGGCTCAAGGTTGATTCAGTCTTCCCTCCTTCTGAGGTTGGTAAAAGGAGGAACCAAAGTAGAATTTTCCCTATATTTTGAAATCATCCAAGGACAGCCTCAAGGTGTGACTGGCAATGAGAAGGAACAGAAACTATAAAGGCAAGGTAAGGGTTTGCAATGGGAAGAACACATTTCAAGGTGGTGTAGATTCCTGTTGAGTCAAGGGTGGATGGAAGTTCAATTCAGTAGTGCTGTAGGGAAACTTTTGCTGAGTTACTTGCAGTAATTGAAAAGCTGTGCACATTCTCCAAAACACTGCTTGCCTGCCAGCAGATGTAAACAGGTGTCAGCATTTACAAAGTTGAGCCTTAAGCTGAACTCAAAGGGATCTCACATTTTAAGATTGCTGCAACCTTTTAAGAACAGAACATACCAAAAACAAAGCTTCCTGTGGCTGTGATTCATGATGTTTTTTTTAAAAAAAAACTTGGGATCATGAGGACATCAACTGCAGGAAGTAGGGGCTTTAATGTAATAGCTCAGGACTTGAATATTTGTGTAGGTAGACATTTCAGTATTTTTTTCAAAACCTGGGCCATTCATACATAGGTTTATCCATATATCTCCACAATCTATGCACCATATTATACAAAATTTCAAATTCCTCCCCCCACCCACAAAGAATGCATCGAGAAAGGAAGGGAAGAAAGAGATGTTTCAAATTTTTCATGAAAATGAAGAAATGCTGAGGAATATTTGGAAAGTGTGAAAGACAGAAATGCTGATTTGTGCAATAAATGAAGATCAGTTCAGACCAACTTCAAGTTTTCCTAATGAAGTACAAAAATGGTTTTGCCTGCTCAGATTTCCATAAAGAAATACTCTCTCTTTATCTCTGTCATCTGATGATTGTAATGTTAATATGGTACTGTTCTTTGGGTCTGAACTGTGGAAACCTGTTGTAAAAATATTTTAAATAAAAAGATGATACTTGGATAAGGTTTAAAAGCACCAAGTCTAATATATCATGCTGTTTGAAAGCTTTCTTCTGAACACTGCAATTATTAAATGTCCTCTTTTGCTTTAAGTGGATGAATTTCATTAGCATGCTTTACTAGTGCTTTGACCTTTTCAGTATTCTGTCATTTGATTGGCTTGTCATGGCACTCCTCCTTGTAGGTGAGGACGGCAATGTTGTTGAATAGAAACACCAGACAGCAAATCAAAGTGCAACATACTGAAAAGGTCATTGTGGTAAAACATACATGCAACCATTACTCATAGGGCACAGTAGAAATAATTATACTCCATTTCCATATTGGCAAGTTAAAAGTGTACCAAAATATGTAAAGAACCAGAATCCTCAGATCAGTGTTCAAGTAGATTAGAACAACAAATGTGCCTAAATGAACTCACCATCCTGAAGCAGTGCAAGAGAACAGATTCAGAACACCATTGTGCATTAGAGTGCAAAGATTAAAATGCATATACACATCTAAATCTGGATGATATAATTTAGCTTTCTTCAGTTTGATAATCTTTTACTATTCTGGCTGAGAAAGAATGGGATGGGATGGGTTGGGATAGGATAGGATAGGATAGGATTCCTTATTGACCAAGGGTGATTGGACACACAAGGAATTTGTCTCCTGTGAATAAGCTCTCAGTGTACATACAAACAACAAAGTGATAAGTCATATATCATAGATCATAGCTACAATCATTATTCATAACATGCAACAAGTGATAAATTACCTTTTGGTACAAAAAGTATATAAAAAAGTGTATCACTTGTGTAAAAGTCTGTAGAGATTCTCAGTCATCCAGGTCATGATTGTCCCAAAGGTGCTTTTTTTCAGGAGGCAACAGGATTTTCTTGTTTTTTCCTTTGAAGACATATTACTGCTCACAGTGGTAGGATTCTAATTTTTTTTACTACCGGTTCTGTGGGCGTGGCTTGGTAGGCGTGGCAGGGGAAGGATGCTGTAAAATCTCCAGTCAGAGGTGGTATTTGCCGGTTCTCCAAACTACTTAAAATTTCTGCTTCAGGTTCTCCAGAACTGGTCAGAACCTGCTGAATATCACCTTTGACTTCTTATCCAAGAAGATTCTTCTGAGTGAGAACCAAAATATCTTCAAAAGGAAAAAGAAAGAAAGCCCAGTTGCCTCCTGAAAAAGCACTTTTAGGATGACTTGATGACTGATAATCTCTACAGACTTTCAGTTATACAATTTGGGATGAACACCCTTTGAATGGCTTGGGTGTAGAAATGCTTCTAGAGAAAAATTGAAGACTAAAGGAACCAGGAGTACTACTCATGGGACCCTGAGGACACAGATAAACCTCCAAATGCTTCAACAACCCTCCAGAACAGGGTGTCAAACTCATGAAGACACATTGTCATGTGATGTATCACAACTTCCCCCCCCTTCACTAAAATGGATGAGTGTGGCCAGCACATGACGCATCTGGCCTGCAGGCCACAAGGACACCCCTGCTCTAAAAGGATGCAGATTACCAGCTGTTTGCAAGGAATATAAATCATTCCATTCCCACTATCCTGTCAGAACTGAAGAAGCTTCTTGGATGAGAAGCGAAATGTCTTCAAAAGAAAAAACAACAAAGTTCAGTTGCCTCCTGAAAAAGCATCTTTGGGATATCACTTGTGTATCAAAAGTGCATCACTTTTGACAGAAGGCTTCTTCAAGGTGGAAAAGGATTGAGACTTTCAAGAAGAGATTGGACTGCCATTTGTCAGAAATGGTGTAGGGTCTCCTGCTTGGGTAGGGGGTTGGACTAGATGACCTACAAAGTCCTTTCCAACTCTGATTATCTATTATCTGTTGTCAGATTGGGGACCAGAAGGCGGACATTCTCTCTGCTGCCTTGATATTAAGGAACATGCTGCCCCCCAGTTATACATCTGGAATTTTCACACTAAGTGTTCCAGAAATATCTGAAAATGGCTTTTTAAGCAGGCATTTTATACGAGTTGATGTTAGGCATTAAGTTGATTTAAAAGAGTTGACTTTACATTTATAAATATTATAAATATATAATCTACAGATGATAAATCTAATCAAAGTGGATTGATTAGAGTAGTACAAGAATTGTAAATACAA
Source organism: Pseudonaja textilis (assembly GCF_049901715.1). Classification (NCBI taxonomy): domain Eukaryota; kingdom Metazoa; phylum Chordata; class Lepidosauria; order Squamata; family Elapidae; genus Pseudonaja; species Pseudonaja textilis. Next base: position 45,547,993 of record NC_141991.1, read on the forward strand.
TAAATAAACAAGCTTTTAGCAATCCTTTTAAATGAAAATATATGGGACATTATCTTCCAATAAAGTCATGAATCTTTTAGTTATCTTTTCTGTATGTTTGCAGAAGTACTTAAATAGCAGAGAATGTTAACAGCGAACTCCTATTTTGGAATAGGGAAATTATTACACTGAGACACGGAGGTCCTATTTTATTTGCATTAGATGAAACTGTTATATTTAGATGAGAGTTCCAAAGCAACTTCCAACCTTAGCATGTTTTATTTCTCCTAGCACTCATTCTTGCTGTATTACAGGCAAATATTCTTATTGCCAAGGTAACTGGATCAGCTCAGTTATGTCATTTTTCATTATTTGTTAAAGAAATAAAATGGCATTTTCTGTTGAGATATTGGTGGTCCTGGAAGCATATTAAAGGCAAGTCAGTGACTTAAATAAACAATAATGTGGACAGGCCATTCATATACTGTATTTATTCATCCTGGTACATCAGTTCTTCAAACAGTCAATCATCTGAAGGGCTTTTGAAAAGCCCACACGTCCCTAGATTGATGAACAGTTGGAAGCTAAGCACGAAGCTCAAATGTCCTCCAGTAGCTCTATTGTAGCAGGTTATAGTTCAAAGGACACCACATGGAAGCACAGAATTAGATTTTTCAGCATTTCTCTGCACCTTTCTAATAGTCATTTGGAGTTTTACAGTCCTCATATCATCGGTCTTATGTAAACAAAATGGAGTTCAGAGAAAGATAATTCATAATGAAGGAAGAGAAGAATGTTTTAGAGAAGAAGATTGAAAAAATCCCCAAAAGATGAGGAAAAGATGCCCAGGAGATGTTAAACAAACTGTTTGAGCCTGGTGGTACAGTGGTTAGAGTGCAGTACTGCAGGCTACTTCTGTTGACTGCCAGTTGCCTGTAATTTGGCAGTTCAAATCCCACCAGGCTCAAGGTTGACTCAGCTTTCCATCCTTCCCAGGTGGGTAAAATGAGGACCCAGATTGTTGGAGGAAATAGGCTGACTCTGCAAAACTACTTAGAGAGAGGGCTATAAAGCACTGTAAAGTGGTATATAAGTCTAAGTGCTATTGCTATTGCTATTTTACCCATGTAAGATTGACTATGATGAAGATAGAAGCACTGCAAATTTCTTCAGGACAGAGTGAGGTAAAATGGGGAAAAATCCAGAAGATTTTGTGTGAGAAGAAAATGAGGTGTGTTTGGTTCACCGTTTTAGCTACAAGGATACTAGGTACTGATAAATGTCCTTAAATTTAAACTTAATTATGAAAACTAAAACAATAACATTTTAAAATTAACTAAATATTTAAAACATCCAAAGAAAATGTAAAAAATGCACAAAATTATAAAAAGGAGAAAAAAGATGAAAAAAGGAGAAACAAAACATATAAAGGTAAATTTACAAATCGGCATAGATAACCAATTCTGCAAACCACTGAATAATTGGAGCCATATCTTTGTTTTTCTGATACTGAACAATAAGTCTTTTGATTGTAAGCTGATTTTCTTTGTCCAGAAGTCAACTCCCATATGATTGAGATAGAATATAAACATCTGAGAATATTACCTCTCAAGGTTGAGTTAATGCATGCAATTGCTTCTTACTGAAATGGAACAACATATTTAAATAAAGCATCTCCAACAACATAAATGCAATGAGGTCATTTCTAAACTATGACTTCTTGTTGAAAATGATGAAAACATGCCAGGAAAAAGAAAAGAAAAAAGATACACACAGCCACACGCAGCCACAGAGAAAGAGAGAGAGAGATTTTGAGAAAAAAATGTAAAAAACAAAACAAACAAAAATATTAAAAGGACATTCTGATAGCCCTCTCTTTCTATCTCTTCCAACACCCCCCCCCCCACCCAGCAACTAACTACTACTCGGATATGTTTTTATACTTTACTTTGGATGTTACTACTTATTTTCTATTTGTATCATTTTCTATTATTATTTAAAGGAGTTTCTCTTTTTTAAAAAGGCACATTCTAATTAGCTTGTCTTGTTGTGTGATATGTTCTATGTAAGGCCCGGGTGTCAAACTTGATTTTATTGAGGGCCACGTCAGGGTTGTATTTGACCTTAGGAGGCTGGATGGGCATGGCCAGGGTAGGTGTGGCGAGCTTGACATCACTCATGTCGGGGGCACTGGTGGAGGTGCAAAAACAAAACTTGGGAAGGCCGCATGCAAATCCTCCTGAAGTCCATTTTCACTGGCAGAGGCACTGCAGGCCGATCTTCACTGTTTTCAGAGTGGCCCTGTGGGCCAGATCTAAGCACCCTGAGAGCCGGATACAGCCTCCGGGCCTTGAGTTTGACACCCCTGATATAAGGCAACCACTCCTCCTCGAATTAGGTTAGGTTTCTGCTATGGGTATACTGTCCCTTTTTTCCCCCTTACCACAAAGTCAGTTTTAATTGTTACTCCTCTGTTGATAGCAATATTTCTTTTACCAAACAATAATTTTTGAAGTTGTTATTAGAGAAAAGTTGCTATTTTTTTTAATGTGCGTACAACACCTGTAAAAAATGAATAAATTTTCAATTATGCAATCACAGCTTTCATCCAGATTTTTTTGATGCACACATCCTCTGGACAATCCTGAATGCTAGTTTAAGAGAAAACTTAAAATATAATTAAGTTTTATAAAAAAAAAGCAGAAAAATTAGTAGGTAGTTGATGCCACTTCTAGGACTATTACCTAAAACATCCTTATAACTTTCCAAGTGTTATCTCAGGAAGCTATTAAAGCTGTCCTAGAAACAGCAACTAGAAGTGTGCTAGAGCGAAGTAATAACCAGAGACTCACGTCCAAATATGATGTATCAAAAGACCAATATAATGAAGCTTACAAGCAGAACAACCCTCATAATCTGCTTATTGTAGAGTTGAATGTAGAATCTCATTAATGTAGTCTATAGCACAATTATCTTCCTCAAGTAGTACCCTGTTCCTGACCCACATCTAAATCCAGGAAAGGGATACTGAGTGTTTCATCTCCATGAGAATTCAAGGGGACATGGAGGCAACCCTTCTTTTTGTGGGCTCCATACTTTAGAATATCTTGCCCTAGAGGTGCACCCAACACCTTCCTGTTAACCTATTTGAATGAATGTTCAAGGTTAGATTGGTTGGTATTTAGCAGACTGGTCAGCCATCTAAATGTACTGTTTTTGTTAATTCATCTGTTGCTCTTTTTAAAAAATTGTATATTGCTAAGAGCTGAATAGTTTAAAAGTACTTGTAGAAAATAAATAAACAAATCCAACCTTAAGACACAGCCAGACAGTCAAATATGTTGGCATAACATTTGCTGTCCCTATTGCTGAACCTTACTCTGCTGCAGTAAGGAGACCAGAATTTGATTCCATTACTTCATCTTCCACCAAGCACTATCCACTTCCACCATGATTACTTCATCTTCCACCAACTACTATCTAACTGGTAAGAGAACAATCACTCTCTTTAATGTAGTATAGGTTACTATAGGTGGATTCTTGCCTAAGTATAAGACTTTACTTTTCTCTACACTGAATTTCATTTTGTTAAACAGGGCCCAGTTTTCTAGTCTATCAAGATCCATCTGGATCTTGAGCCTATCATCTAGGGTTTTAGCTATTCCTGCCAGCTTAGTATCATCTGCAAATTTGGTAAGTTCCCCTTCTATTCCCTTGTGTAAGTCGTTTATGAAAATATTTAAGAGTACTGGGCCTAAGACAGAACCTTGTGGTACCCTCCTGCTTACTTCCCTCCACGTAGATGTAGTACCATTAAGGACTACTCGAGTATGATTTGTCACCAGTTACAAATCCATCTGATGGTGATGCTGTCTATCTCACTTTTTTCTAGCTTACCAAGAAGTAGGTTGTGGTCTACTTTGTTGAATGCCTGGCTGAAATCTAAGTATATTATGTCCACAGTATTTTGCTGGTCTGCTAATTTAGTCACTATGTTGAAGAATGACATGATATTGGTATGGCATGATCTGTTTTTAACACACCCATGCTGACTTCTATGGTTATCAACTGGCTACTTCTGAATATGGGTCTTCTAAAGGAGTGATAAAACTACGTCCAAAAATATCCAAACATGGAGCAGGGGCAGAACTGAAGTGGACTGGAGTGATTCGTAATAAGCTAGTTCCATCTATGACTATGCAACAAGTAAGTCTATTTCTGCCCTTGGGACACACAATCTCCATATGTAGCTCATGGAAGCCAAAGAAGCAGAACTGAATAAGCAAAGTGGTGCACAAAGAGAACCCCCTCAACCTCATTAACAACCTCATTATCAATGAAGTATGTGTATTCATGGCAAGAAAATAATGTTGCAAGAAGAGGCTAAACACTATTTTAAAACTGCAACAGCTAATGACTTTAAGATGAGTCAACTGTTGGCTGGGGCTGAGATGAAGGCAATATCATGTGGACATGACATTTTAAATATATTACTGGGGCATGTTCTTGCTACAGTTACAAGACATAAAAATGAGTCCTTGTAACCTTTTATTGCATTTTCTTCCAATTCTTTATGATTCCAACAATAAATATCTTGCTTTATTAACCTTCAAATAAAGTAAGCAGTGAATTTATTTAAATATGCATTTGATTATTTAAATACTGATTTAAATAAATTTCATTCCTATACAAAAAAAAGCTCTCTTTGGAAATCATAGTGTAATGTGAATTGTGGTGTTATATTGGAGAGACTGGCATAGAACTTTTATGTAGCCGTGTGTCAGTCTCCAGCAAGGAGTTCACCAATACGGTTAAATAAAATGTGCTTTTTTAAAACTATAGCAAAACAAAGAAGGAATTTGGACATTTTAGATGAAGATCTTATACATCAAAGAGATTTTCACAAAATAGCTAACTACCATGCTTATTCAATATCCAACAGATTAGTGACCAATTTAGGGATTTTTTCAGCTTACGAACTGTCAGGTAACAAGATATGAAAATACCTTTTTATCAGGCTTCTTGGAAAGTAAGTGCCAGACATACAAAGTCAATATTATCTCTTTTCAGACACATAAAGAAGGACCTTCAAAAACAACTTAATCACACACACACACACACACACACACACACACACACACACTACTTCTATATAATTCAGTATACTCTTTTCCCAGCCATGTTCTTTCAAGCTCAAGCCTCCAATTTTTATTTCTTTTCAATTCAGGGATAAGATTAATTTGGTTGTTGGCTCTGACATACAGTAACTTATAACTAACACTGCTGGAGTAAAACCAGACTAGTCTGTGGTAGCCAAACCATTACATTTTTCTTTTTAAAAAAGACATAAGCTTTCATGAATTACAACACCCTTTATCAAATGCATCTTCAGAAGGATATCTTTGCCAGCACTGGTATGTTGCTTTCCTCTTACTTTCTTCTAACACCAGATATCTAGAAACCCTTTTCTGTGGCAAACCTTTGCTCCTTATGAACTTGTACTGGGTAGCTGGTGCCGATACTGCTATTTATAGGATTTGAGAACCTCAAGCATTCTTCTAAATAAAACAAATAATAATAATCAGAACTCTTCAAGAGCCATTGCAATTGTTGATTTAGCATTCCAAAGAGATTCCTTGATGGACTAAACTGGTATCAGTCTCTTTTGATTTCAGGGTGTGTGGAATAATGATAGTTCTGTAAATGATAGATTTAAGAGGACATTGATCTGAGGTAACTTTCACCTCATAACTCTGAATGCTAAAAATTATTTTATTCACAAAGTGAGATGATCCATCTGCTCTAGGGTGCCTTGCCTATTTCCAAGCTAAGTTCTTCCCTATAAAAGAGACTTTTTTTTTTAGATGCAGGAAAAACTGTACTAGGAGCTCTTCTCCAGAGAACTTCAGTTTTGATTTTGCTTTGAATTCTACCTCCAGTGTTAATTTGCATACATTATATATTTGTGCTTCTCATGTAATTCCTGAATAATGAATGCCTTTATCTCACTTACAGCAAGGTGCACTGTGTTCTCTTTGATATTACATGGGGGGGGGGGAATGAAACATAACCTCCCCCTTCAGATATAATCCTCTGCTTTGTAGCTATTTGCTTGGTACTTTTCTCACTTCTCTGTGGCGTTAGAGTCTTTTCTTTTGAATCTGGTCATTTCTGAATACTTAAGTCCTGAGCATATCACAGAAGGAACCTTTTTTATTTCCTCTTGCGGAAAAGTTTTTAATATTTATATTATTATATTTAGTTATTTAATTAATACATTTGTTCGCTGCCCATTTCTCTGAGGAGGTGACTCTGGGCAGCTTATAACCAGAGGTGCATTTCAAATATTTTTACCACCAGTTCGGTGGGCATGGCTTGGTGGGCGCGCTTTGTGTGTGTGTGCCAAACACACACTTTGTGCAGACCCAGAAGCTTGCTGACTCACCTCCTGCAATCTTGCACTCTCCCTGTCACTTCAGCAGTTGCCGCGCAGCAATATGCTATGCTATGTAAAGCAACTGCGTTTCAAAAGCAGGAAATAAAGGTTAGTATGGGAGCCCGGGCAGATGGGTGGGCCCAACAGCAAAGCGTCGTAGAGAACTGCTTCAGTCTCCGCTGCTCATCGGCAGTACCGACTCGGCAGAACTGGGCTGAGCTGCTGGAATACCACCACTGCTTATAACAGCTCCCTACTTTATCCCCAACTAGTGAAAGCAATCACAAGAAGTTGCTTAATAGAAAGAGCAACATCGAGGTAGTCCCAGTATAGCTCATACTTCAAAATAGACATATTTGTTCACACACAGAGACCAAGAAGAAACATATTGTAGGTTTCATAATTTTAGTCTAATCCACTACATTCCTGCTCCTGCTCCTGCTCCTGCTCCATTTTTCAGTCCAGATCAGTATATAGCTAGTCCTCGACTTACAGTCAATCCTTATGCTTATGTCTGTTGCAGCATCCTTAGGGTCATGCAATCAGAATGCAAGCGCTTGGCAATGGGCATGTACTTACGACAGTTGTAATGTCCTAGGGTTGTGTGATTAGCATTTACAACCTTCCCGGTCAGATTTCAACAAGCTAAATCAATGGAGGAAGGCGGATTCACTTAACAACAGAAGAGATTTACTTAACAAACAAAAAAGGTTGTAGAATCAGGTGAAACTCACCTAACAACTGCTTTGCTTAGCATTAGAAATTCTGGTCCCAATTGTAAATTGAGAACTACTGGTAGTTCATAAAAAATTCACCTGAATATTCTAAACTGATTCATTTTTGTCCAGGATCATTGAATTATTTCAGGAGGACATCCTACAACCAATTGGCCATGTATGATTTTGCCATTTTTTCAACTCCATTTTGGCAGCTAAATTTTGTGGTTGTTGTTGTTGTTTTTTAGTTAAAGAGGTACATATCAATGCTTAACATCCACCCAGACGTCCCAGAACAGATTAAAAATGTTGCTGCAACTTCTTCTGATGGTATCATTCTATCTCCATCGTAGCTCCTGCAGTCTCTGGAAGCCATTTAGCTCCAAATGCTTTGGCCACAAGAAGTTTGACTGCTTTTGTAGTACTCTTGACAGCTAATGAACCAGAGATTGCCTGACCTCAGGCAGGAAGCTGGAAATGTTATCTGCATTACAGTTAAATCTTTGAAACCTGCATTGCTCTCTGCTTCAAGCAGATCCTATTCATCCAGTGGACAAACTTTACCTCAGGTAAAGATATACAGTGGATATCCATCTTTACCTGAGATGTGGAGAAAAAAACAAAAAATCTGGGTGTTTCTGTAGCAGTGGCTCCTACCCTCCCATCTGTATTCCAAAAGGTTATTTTGTTCTGATACTCAGTAAAATTATTGAAATGGAATTATTCAAAGGATCTAATCATTTATTGATCAGTCACTAACCCAACAGGACAGACACAGACTTCAGAGGATAATTAGGACTGCAGAAAAAACAATTACTACCAACCTCCCTTCAATTGAAGACCTGTATACTGCACGAGTCAAAAAGAGGGCTGTGAAATATTTACAGACCCCTCACATCCCGGACATAAACTGTTTCAACTCCTTCCCTCAAAACAATGCTATAGAGAACTGCACACCAGAACAACTAGACACAAGGACAGTTTTTCCCCAAAAGCCATCACTCTGCTAAACAAATAATTCCCTCAACACTGTTCAACTATTTACAAAGTCTGCACTACTATTACTATTAATCTTCTCATCACTCCCTATCTCCCATCCCCTCCCATTTGTGACTGTATGACTGTAACTTTATTGCTTGTATCCTTAGGATTTATATTGACTGTTTCCTAGTATGATTTGATTGCTTATTGTACCCTACAACTATCATTAAGTGTTGTTGTACCTTATGATTCTTGACTCTTGATGAATGTATCTTTTCTTTTATGTATATTGAGAGCATTTGCACCAAGAAAAATTCCTTGTGTGTCCAATCACACTTGGCCAATAAAGAATAAATAATTCTAAGTTGCATCTGCCTCTCCATGACCCCATGGACTACAGCATGCCAGCCCACCCATCCCTGTCATTCACTGTCTCCTCCCAGATTCCACCCAAACCCATGCCCACTGCATTGATGACACTATCTAACCATCTCATCCTCTGCTGTCCCCTTCTCCTTTTGTTTTCAATCTTTCCCAACATCAGGAACTTTTCCAATCATCTTTGGAACACTTAATAATTCATCTTCATTTTTTGAAACATATATGTTATTTGTCTTTAATTGTACACCATGATTCCTTGTACCATATGGCAATATAAAAATCTAGTAAATGGATCATAGAAGAGAGAGATCTCTATCCATGCACCATGTTGTTTTGCCTCTGATGGCCTGATTCCTTGCCTTGCTTTCTCAAAGGACAATGAAGCTTCAGAAAGGCTTGGGGAAGGCTTTACAAGGAGAGAAGAAGGCAACTCACTGATGGAAAGCTATTAAGCAAGCAGTTGAGCCAAGGATCTATTCATCCAAAAAGCCTGTGTTTACTACTAATGGGTAATAGAGATGATAACCTTGTAATCCAAAACCATAATGAAATTTGCATATTTGTAATATGCCACTATAAAATGCAAATCTTACAACCACAATGGGAAGGGCAAAGCAGGGGTTCGGCTCAACTCCTAATGCATTCCTTTGGCTTCAGACATTTATCCAAATTGAGCTGTATTTATGTAATATAAAATCAAATGAATACATAATTGGAATGTATATGTATAGCCATTTTCTTCTCAAACATAAGAACTGTTTATCATAATAGGAAGTAATGCATATTTTGCAGGATAAAAGGTTACATATTAAACTTCCCTTCCTCTGGTCTTTTGTATGTAGAAAAGCTTTATTTACATAGAGATGGTGTTTGTATTCTTTTATCAGAGACCTATTTCAAGTTGAAAAGATTTAAAAGATTACCAAAGTAAGACTAAGGAGATTTAAAACAAAAACAAAACAAAAAAATCCCCACAGCATAGTATAAGGGCATGCATTTTCTAGGCATTTAGCCAAAGAATATTAATTTCAAGTTATCTGATGTTTTCCTCAGTTTCTTACTGTCCCAACGAAGTATTTTCCTTGATAAGAGACTGAACTCTTCTTTGTCAAACAAACAGGGAACAATATTTGTCATATGAGTTCCATTTCAGAAAATGTCTTCTCTATGTCTGCATCCCTGGTGTATTCCTTCCCAATCTTATATTTTCTTTAGGGAAAGATTTGGCTGCAATCTTATGACATGATAGCCATGGGTGTCTTCATACCCATTTAAATACACTTGTAAATATACATTTATTCAAATATACATTCCTAAATGCTTCTTAATTGATTTAAAAGTATTAATTTAAATATGTTTAGAATAAATTTGCATGTTTGATTTTTGTAGCTGAGAACCCCATTGCAACTTTTGGGAAATGCAGAAACAGGAGGGTATCCATGTGTTGATTTTAACATTAGTATGTAATTCTTCCTGGAATTCAGAATGCTCAGATTCCATAAGCTTCATTCCTAGTAGCTCAGCCTTAAAATTCATGTCAATATCTAAAGGAGGGTTTTTTTCCCATTTAAAGGCCACAATAGGTAGTCCTCAACTTATGATTTAGCAACATCCATCACTAAATGGTATGGTTATTAAGTGAGTTGCATCTGATTTTACTAACTTTTTTGCCACAAAAGAATTACTGAGGTTGTTCAGGGAATATTTAACACTAACCTTGCTTGTTGGAAGCCCCCTGGGAAGGTTGCAAATGGTGAAAACATAATTCAAATATCCTGGTTACATGATGTAAATACATGCCAGTTGTCAAGCATCTAATTCTGATCATGTGAACATGGGGATGTTGCAATGGTTGTAAATGTGAGGACCAGTCATAAAACATTTTTTTCTGGCACCATTATAACTTTCAATGGTTAATGAACAAATGGTCATAAGTCAAGAACTGCTGACTAATCCACAAAGAAATTCAATATCTTTGCATTTCTGATAGGAGGAGTCACGTGCACATTGCATCATGGCTGCAGACATGTGAGCTCATGAGCACACTTTTGGCATGTAACTAGCCCTTGAAATCACAGCCTAAACAGGCCTGGACAGTATCTTTCCCCACCCCTGCCATATTCTGATGCCTTCAGTGGGTAGGGCCAGAGCTAAAACTAATGTTGATTTGATTTCATTTACATTTGACTAACACTACCTGATATGACTAGCCTTCAGTCAGTTAGTTATTTAATTCTTCTCTTCTATCAGATCATAACGAACTATAGAAGCCAACCCAAGAGTTTTGCAGCATGCAGCACCTGGTCTCAGTTTTACACTTTTGCATTAAACAAACTTCCAGTGAGAGAAAGGAGGAAAAGTTATTCTTGTCCTCAGGCCTCCATTTTGAGAGCAACACAGCAGTGGCAGTTTTTGCAGGCTCTTCTCAGAAGTTTGAATAAGCCAAGCTGCTTTAATAAATAGCAGAGGGCATATCTCTTGGGAGATTTATTTTTTTATTTATTTGATTTGATTTGTCAAATAAATCAAGATAATAAGTATAAGCAGGGGTGGGATTCTACCAGTTCGCACCTATTCACTAGAACCAGTTGTTAACATTTAGAGAACCGGTTGTTAGAAGAAATTCCTGGCCTAATCCTATAAGGAAGGCAGGAAGGAAACATTCTGGTGTTGCTTACAGAAACTGCCTCTCTGTTAACCCTTATTACATTCTTGGCAGGACTAGACTTCTTGTCTCAGGAATGTCTCTGGAGTTTTTTCCCCCTCCTTTGCTGGTACTTTACTTGTGTGGAGTGACCATTCAAAGTTACAATGGCACTGAGAAAAGTGACTTATGACCATTTTTCACACTTATGACTGTTGCAGCATCCCCACAGTCATGAGAGGCCAGGCAAGGATATGCGTGCCTCAATGTGAGTGATATTGAGTTGGCCATGCCTAGCCAATAACATGACCACCAAGCCATGTCCACCCAGTCACATGACCACCAAGCCATGCTCACTACCTAAGCTACGCCCACAGAACCAGTTGTTAAAAATTTGAATCCTACCCCTGAGCATAAGGATAAACATAGTTATGAATACATGAAATGAATACATATAAGAAAAATAAAAGAAACAATAGGACAGGGATGGTAGGCACATTGGTGCACTTATGCACGCCCCCTACAGACCTCTTAGGAAAGGGGTGAGGTCAATAGTAGACAGTCTAAGGTTAAAGTTTTTGAGGTTTGGGGAAGAAACCACAGAGTCAGGTAGAGTATTCCAGACGTTGACCACTCTGTTGCTGAAGTCGTATTTTCTGCAATCAAGTTTGGTGTGATTAACCTTGAGTTTGTATCTATTATGTGTTCTTTTATTGTCATGATTGAAGCTGAAGTATTCATTGACCAGGAGGACATTGTGATGTATGATTTTATATATTGTACTTAGATCAGACCGAAGACAGTGTAGTTCTCAGTTTTCTAGGTCTAGAATTTCAAGTCTGGTGGCATAAGGTATTCTGCTACGAGTAGAGGAGTGTAGAACTCTTCTTGTGAAATATTTCTGGACTTTCTTAACTGTGTTAATATCAGATATGTGATGTGGGTTCCAGACTGATGACCTGTATTCAAGTATTGGTCTAGCAAATGTTTTGTATGCTCTAGTTAGTTGTGTGATATTACCAGAGAAAAAACTATGTAGGATTAGGTTAACAACTCTTAATGCCTTTTTGGCTATGTAGTTACAGTGGGCTCTAGCACTTAGATCATTAGAGATGAATACTCCAAGGTCCTTGACAGAGTTTGGATCAACTAGGTCTTGACTATTCAGCTTGTATTTTATTTTCTGATTTTTTTGGCCAATATGTAAGACAGAGCATTTATTTGTTGAGATTTGAAGTTGCCATTTGTTTGACCATTCTGATACATAGTTGAGTCTTTTTGAAGGGTAGCAATATTGTCTGTGGTGTTGAATAGCTTTACATCATCAGCAAAGAGAATGCAGTTAATATAACTTCTCCCCCCCTCAAAATGGTAGTTATGGCCATGCCATTGAACCCTTTGACCCCTTTTCCTACAATGTGTCCTGCTTGCAATGTATGTGAAAAAAACAAGGGAGCTTGAACATGCCACTGGATGCTGGGGTCACTCAAGATGCAAAGCACCATTTTTTGACTCTGTTTCAAAGGAGCACACATTTAATACACAACCCTAGGAACACAGGTACCATTTTTTGTGCTTCATATTCCTTTTCCGTAAGACCCCTGAAGAAAGGCAGTACCTGCAAAGCAGTGCAGATAAATACTTTATCTCTTACTCTTCTCCCCACACCGAAACAAAGTGAAGTTGTGCTGAGATGCTTCAGAAAAGCAGCCTGCTTGAATAGCTTCTGAATCCTCTCTAGTGTTCTTACTGGAAAATATTTTTAAGCTTAGATTTCAGCAGACTCTAGTGAAGCCAAATAAATAGAAATCTATAGATTTTTCTCCTCATCCCTTTACAGGAATAAAATAGCTTTACAAAACCTGGCCTTGAGAAAGGTTGAATGGCTTACCCACCCTCAGACCTATCAAGTATTTTTCACTGCCAGGAGCCAACAATTCTTCCCATTTACAAAATTGATCTCAAAAGGTCTTTGTAGAAAGTTTCCCCCACAAAACTCAAATAAGACATTGGCAGGAACCCCCTTCTGAGCTGCTGTATCGATTGATACCCCCAACTTCAATGGCAGGTGCTATGGTAAGAAGGTCAGAAACCTCAGGAGCAGAGCCAATGACTAGGCTGGAAACCATCCAGCTACAGAGGGACCTTAGAGCAAAAGAGGAAATTTTCCTTTTCCTTGCATTAACTGAGATCTGAACAAAAATTGCATGCCTGCCTAATAGTGTTAAGGCACTTCTCTGCATCTACATTGCCATAGCACTCACAGAACCAAGTGGGGCCAGGGGAGAGAAAAAGAAAGGCACATAGTTCAGAAGATGATGCCTCCTTCACTCATCCATAATGTATTGAAGTTTTTGTTAAAATATTCCTGATATTTTCAGATTTGACCCAGATTAAAAACAAAGCTATGCAGAAATGACAAGTGAAAAATTGCAGGTAGACATTTAACACAAACAAACATTCAGGTGGCGATTTCTCTTGGGCTATGTAAGCAAGGAAAATAAACTAACTTTTGTAACACAAAGCAATTTTGATTCACATTTCACGCAACCAGCTGACTATAGTACACTATCTCCTATGATACACAACTCTATTTATCCTTTCCCATTTTACCTATTTTCTGCAGTCATTAGCATGCTATGGTAATTGAACATGCTGACCATAATCTTATATTCTAAAAAATCATTCCAGAAATACATGTTCTTTATCGACCTTCTCTATAGCTGTGTAGATTTTGCTATTCATTTTAAACTTAGATTATTCATTTATTTAAGGTTGATAGGCTACCTCATATCAAAGTCTCTAGGTAGCATGCAAAATGTAATCCAAATACAGAAAATATTTTAGTTGTTTAACTTCTAAGAAGGCCGTCTAGAATATCTGCTTTTTCCTTGGAAGATCTTTTTTTTTTCCAAAGGAAGGGAGGAGCTATCAAGAATGACCACCTTCCCTTGAACTTCCTGATAACAACAGATGTTTATCAGGTACTCCCTATTCATCCATGCTGGGCAAACATAATTTACTTGGGAATAGAATAGAATAGAATAGAATAGAATAGAATAGAATACTTTATTGGCCAAGTGTCCAATAATTCCTTGGACACACAAGGAATTTGTCTTATGTATACTCTCAGTATACATAAAGAAAAGGTACATTCATTAAGAATCAAGAATCATAACGTACAACACTTAATGATAGTCATAGGGTACAATCAACAATCAATCATACTAGGAAACAAGTAAGGAGGGAGGGGATGGGTGATAAGAAGTGGTGAGAAGATTAACAGTAATAGTAGTGTACACTTTGTAAATAGTTGAACAGTGTTGAGGGAATTATTTGTTTAGCAGAATGATGGCTTTCGGGAAAAAACTGTTCTTGTGTCTAGTTGTTCTGGTGTGCAGTGCTCTATAGCGTTGTTTTGAGGGAAGGAGTTGAAATAGTTTATGTCTGGGATGTGAGGGATCTGTAAATATTTTCACAGCTCTTTTTTTGACTCGTACAGTATACAGGTCCTCAATGGAAGGGAGGTTGGTAGTAATTATTTTTTCTGCAATCCTAATTATCCTCTGAAGACTGTGTCTGCCTTTTGGGTTGCAGAACCAAACCAGACAATTATAAAGGTGCAGATGACAGACTCAATAATTTCTCTGTAGAACTGTATCAGCAGCTCCTTGGGCAGTTTGAGCTTTCTGAGTTGATGCAGAAAGAACATTCTTTGTTGTGCTTTTTTGATGATGTTTTTGATGTTAGGTGTCCATTTTAGGTCATGTGATATAGTTGAACCTAAAAATTTGAAGGTCTCTACTGTTGGTACTGTGTTGTCTAGTATTGTAAGAGGTATAGGATTGGATGCCTTTACAGAATCTAGGCTCCAGACCATATAAAGCTTTAAGATAGATGATAACTAATACTTGAAACTTCACTCGACAGCCAGTGTGGTTCCTATAACAGCAGTGTTATGCATCAAGCTTGTGATTGTCCATAAGGAGGCAAGCAGCTGCATTCTGTACCAGCTGATTTATATGTTATTGTTTTGATTGTTATTTCATGAATTTTCACCTTTTAGAATTGGGTTGGCTGTTCAACATATTAAGCTGTTTGTGGAACAACACACAAAGTACTGACAATGATATTCGTAGTCACCCGTGTGTGAGAGACAGAGAGTGTGTATAAACATTCCTTTACAGCAATTGTGTGAAAGCTTTTTTTTCTCACGCATTCCTTTCTCTGACTCAGCAGCTAGAAACTTTGAAGTCCAAGTGTAGGAGCCAGAAATAAAAGAGAGCAGGATAATCCTTCCCCCCACCTCTTCTTTCTTTTCTTTGTCCTGAGAAGATATGGATCCATCTGGCAAAAGTCTAAAATGAAATGGTCATTTGAAGATGGCGTATTAGGTTGAGGATGTGGCCACAGTGGCTCACATGGTAAGATGCTGGGTCTGCGCACCACTGAGGTCGATGGCTCAATTCCTGTGAGTGAATAAACCGCATAGGGACAAGAAAGGAGTCTCCCCCAATTGCCTATTGGCATTCAGGCATCCTACAGGTAAAAGATAACACCATCCGAATAAATTCCTTTCACAGAGGCAGCCAGCCACCTCAGTGGTCCCTGGCTAACACGTGCCATATGCTTTTTTTAAAAAAAGGTTGAAGATAGCAGTTTAGGCCTCAAGTTGCCCACCTCTGATTTAGAAGCTTCTGTGTTAATGTGACAGATGCTGGTCAAGTCCATGCATTGACATAGAACTCCTAGAATATCCTGAAATATGTTGGGATAAAAAAGAATAGACAAAAGAATAGCTTAGTTTAGTTTAGTTTAGTTTACTTTACTTTATTGTCATTGCACCTTGTACAATGAAATCAAACACCATCTTCAGTGCACATCATGACCATGAAAATAAACACGAACACACATTCTTTATCCTCCACGCATTGAACCAAAAACCCCTGATACCGCACCAACACTGCACTATACAGCAGAATTCAAAAGAGCTACTACCCTGGGATAGAAGCTGTTTTTCAGCTTATTTGTCCTTGTTTTTATTATTCTGTACCATATGCCAGATGGTAATAGTTCAAAATAAGGGCTCCCAGGATGAGATGGATCTTTGAGAATGTTTTGAACTTTCTGAAGGCAGTGGGAGCTATAAAGCTCTTCCAAGGAGGGGAGGGGGCAACCAATGATCTTCTGGGCAATGACATTAACCCTCTGGAGTGCTTTCCTATCTGCCAATGTGCAATTGGCAAACCATACAGAGATGCAGTATGTTAAAATGCTCTCTATGGTACAGCGGTAGAAGGTCACCAGCAGTTTTTCATTTAGTTGTTGTTTTCTGAGAAGCCTCAGGTAGTGTAATCTCTGCTGGGCCCTTTTCACCAGTGCTGCAATGTGGGCACCCCAGGTCAGGTCCTCTTTTATGGTAACACCCAGAAACTTAAAACTGGCCACTTGCTCCACTTGGTCTCCATTGATAAGCAAGGACTGGATGTCTGATCTGTTCCTTCTATAGTCCACTATAAGCTCCTTGGTCTTATTGGTGTTGAGGACCAAGTTATTGTTTCCACACTACGAAAACAGCCGGTCTACCTCATCTTGGTAGGCAGACTCATCCCCCCTGGAGATGAGTCCCACCACTGTTGTTTTGACATGTTGTTTGTGTTCATTTCATAGATGGGGAAGGCATTAAGTGTAGAGTGAATTCTAAATATATTTATCTAATGTAAAAAAATGTAGAGTGAATTGCAGTACACCAAGAGAAGGTGGGCACAGGCCCTCCTACCAACAGTTGCCCCTGCTTTTTGAGCAGGAGCCATGAATCTAAGGGGATCCCTAGATTATGCCCCAGATTTTTCTGAGGCAGTGAAAACTCAGCCAGGAAGGTTCCTGGAAACATAAGATCCAAACACCCAATTTCACTCAGTAATGTTTGGGTTCAGCCAAAGCCTGTTGCCCTCCATCCAGGCCCTCAGTCTCCAGACACTGGGACAGTACATCTGTAGAATCACTCAGATAGCCAGAGATGAAGATGCAAAAGTGAATAACATCTTAATATTGGTTGTACTTCACTCTAAACTGTTGAATGACCTCACATCTACCTGAGATGTTAAACAGGAGAGGAGAAAGGACCAAGGTGTGCAGCATATTTTCTTACTGCAAATTATAAAAGGCAACAGAATATAATTATTCTCTTTTAGTGTACTGCATCTTGTTGTCAAGTATATCCCCAAATACTTGATCTTATTCGTGATCTGAATTTTCAATAGGTCTGCCAGTTCTTCCTTTTGTCTTGATAACATATTCTTTGTAAAGATCTTTGTCTTATCTTTATTTATTTTCAAACCAGCCACCTATCCATATGTCTCTATCTTTTCTATCAATTTTGATGCTGTTTCTAGTGGGTCTTCTAAAATAAAAACCAGATCATCTGCAAATGCTTGCAACTTAAATTCTTCCTTTTTAATTTTCATCCCTTTTATATTCTTTTCATCTCTAATATTTCTATTTAGCACTTCCAAAGTTGACACAAACAACAGAGGTGATAGTGGGCACCCTTGTCTTGTTCCTTTTCTTGTATCGATAGAATCTGTCAGTTCTCCCTCTATCATTACCTTTGCCGTTTGCTTATGATATATAGCTTCTATTGCTTGAATAAATTTTCTAACAAAGCCCATCTGTGCCAGCAGGAACAACATGAATCACCAATTCACATTATCAAATGCCTTCTGTGCATCTAGAAATATCAAAGCCATTTGTTTTTCAGGATGTGCCTCGTAGTATTCCAAAGTGTCCAAGATTACTCTCATATTGTCTTTAATTTGTCTCTTTGGCAGAAATCCATTTTGATCAGGATGGATAAGATTATTTAAGTATTTTTTAAGTCTTTCTGCCAATATTGAAGCAAAAATTTTATAATCTGCGTTTAGTAGGGAAATAGATCTATAGTTCTTGATTTGTGATGGATCGGCCTCCTCTTTTGGAACAAGTGTAATATAAGCTTCTGACCATGATTTAGGTATCCTCTTCTTTAACATAACTTCATTCATAACTTCTAGCAATGGAAGATTCAACGATTCTTGTAATGTTTCGTAAAATTCTGCCGGAAGTCCATCTGGGCCTGGTGCCTTTCCATTATTTTGCTTCTTGAGTGCTTCAGTTAACTCCATCATCATTATATTGCTTTCTAACATTGTTTCAATCTCTTTAGATATCTGGGGCAACTTAGCATTCTGTAGGTACTGTTTGACTCTTTCCTCATCAATATTCACTTGTGTGTATAGTTTCCCATAATAGTTTCGAATGATTTCCTTCTTCTCTTTACTACCATAGCAAACTTGGCCTTGGTCATCTATTAATTGCAATATTTTCCTTGATTCTTTCTCCTTTCTCAATTTATATGCTAACCATCTACCTGGTTTATTTGCATCTTCAAAGTAATTCTGTTTAGCACCTCTAATTTTCTGTGCTAATTCTTCTTTTTCTATTAGACCCATTTTATGTTTGGTTATATCCATTTTTAACTTAATGTCCTTTTTCTGTGGCATTTTCTGTAGCTCTTTTTCAAGTCCTTTATACTCATCCTCTAATGCCTTAGAGGCTAATCTTTTCATGGTATTTCTTTTCCTTGAATAGTCTATTATCAGCCTCTGGCATATGCCTTCATTGTTTCCCATACATTTTGGATTGATGTATCTTCTTTTTTGTTTTCTCTAAAGAAAAAAGCCAGTTCTTTCTCCATCCACTGTGTGAAGTCTTTTTCCTTTAAAATAGTATTATTTAGCATCCATCTAGATCTTCTTCTTTGTCCTTTCCATTTAATTGTCATTGGATTGTGATCTGCCCAAGTACTTGTTTCAATATTTATTTCTTGAATATTAGTTAACAATTCTGTTGACATCCATATCATATCTATTCCGGACCATGATAAGTGTCTATTTCAGTAGAAGGTGTATTGTTTAGTTTTAGCATTTCTTTCTCTCCATGTATCTTTTAAGTTTATTTCATCTACCATTTTAAAAAAAGATTTAGGGAGAGTCTTTCTGTTTTGCTTTATTGTTTTCTGTGCTGTATAGTCCAGTTTGTTGTCTACAATTCCATTAAAATCTCCCATCACAACTATATTAGCATAGTCCAATTCAATTATTTTGATATGTAATTTTTTATAAAATTCTTCTTGTTTGCCATTCGGGGCATAGATTGCAATCAGGAGTGTTTTTGTATTATTATCCATTATTTCCACCATTAGTATTCTTCCGTCGTCATCAGTATAAATCAATTTCGCTGGAATAGTCTCTTTAATATATAAAACCACTCCTCTTTTCTTGCATTGTGTCAAGGAGATAAATATTTTCCCTAGTTTTGGCTGAATCAACAATTGTTCATATTGCTTTTTAATATGTACTTTTTGTAGGCAGGTTATATCAAATTTTAATTTCTCTAATTTATGGAAAGTTTTCCTTCTTTTAACGGCTGAATTAAGTCCATTTATATTAATTGTAATCAATTTTTTCTCTTCCATGGTTATATTTTATAATTAGGTTTGGCAGCTCTCATGGATCTTGGTTCACATTGTCCTTTGGCTTCCTCCTTTCCACCTTCCCCTTTTTCAATCATCATTTGGCAGTCCTCTTGGAATTCAATTAGTGAAATTTCTTTTTCTGCCTCTTCCTCTTTCCCTCTGAAAAATTCTGTATAAAATGAATCAGCTTTCTCAATTAAATCAATTCTGTATCTCTGTTCTTGCCATGTGAACATTAAATCTTCTGGAATCAGCCATCTATAATTCACCTTTTTTAAAGTAGCAATTTGGTCAAGAATCGGTATTCTCTTCTCATCTCTCTCACTCTTCTGGGTACTTGTTTCAAAACCACAATCTCCTTATCTTTATATTTCAATGTTTTCTTCCTTGCCACTTGCAATATTTGCATTTTAATGGCTTTCTTTGTAAATCTGATGTGAACTTCTCTTGGTAGGCTATTTCTCATTGCGTATCTTGTGAAGACTCGATAAACCTCATCTATTCCATCCATCATCTTCTCTTCAGTTATTTCCAAAGCTTCAGCCAATATTTCTATCATTATCTCAGCTAGATTTTGTCCTTTTTCTTCCTCTATGTTTTGCAATCTGAGATAAAATTCTGATCTGTCCATCTCCCATCTCAGCATACCACTTTTATCTTGTTCAACCACAGTTAATCTGGTATCAATGTCTCCAACCTTCTTATCTCTTCTTCTTCAATTTTTAGTAGCCTCTCATCATACTTCATCATCATTTGTTGGATGTTCTCGACTTTTTCATTGGTTTTCCCTGTTCTTTGTTCAATGTTCTCTCTTCTTTGTTCGATATTCTTTATTCTTTTTTCAATATTCTCTGATCTTGTTTGAATGTTTTGAATTCCTTGCATAATCATCTACACAGTCACTTTTTCTTTTTCTTGTTCTTTCTCTTGTCTTAGCATTGTCTGTATTGAACGTTGTCCTCCAGATGGTGGAGAGGAGGAAGTAGAAGAACCAGTAGCTGTTAATTTCCTACTCATTTCAAACAATTCAAAATCTTCAGGTTCTTCTAGACCTTAATCCAATTGTGAAGTAACCAGTTGCGATTCCAAATAAAAATAGTAGGGAAAAAGAAGCCAAATAGTAATAATAATAATAAAAAAAAGAAGAATTTATTTAGGTTCTTGTATACCTTAATCCAATCGATTAGTTAGATAACAATGAAAATTCAAAAATGAAGGAAAAAACCATAAACATACACAAAGGAGAAAAAGTTATAAAATCTTTAAAAAAGATGGAAAAGTGAAGAATAAAAAGCTAAAAAAAAAGGAAAAATTCTTCAGGTTCTTCAACACCTTAATCCAATTAAGAGGTCTCAAATAAAAAAGACTGCATAAGAGAAAAAGAAAAAAAAAGCCAGGAAGATAAAAAGAAAGAAAAAACCAGTATTGGAGGTAGATGGAAAAACAAAAGTACCAGAAAGGCAAAAGAGAAAAAGAAAAAAAGGCTACTCCCTTAAAAAGAAAAGGAAGGGAATCATTAATACTAAAACTTTTTTTTTTAAATAAAAAACAAACGTAAAAAATTAACTTCCAAAGACAAGCATAAAAAAAAAAGCAAAGACAAGTTCCAAAGAACTAAAAGTCCAAATAGCTATTTCAAAAAGTAAACTGTAAATCAAGAAAACACACTGACTTTGTTTAGTTATCCAAGGCTCTTGTTATAACACTCTTCTCCAGAAACTTATCGCCTTTTCTTTTCCTATAAACTTCAACACCAGCTGTTGATAGAAACCCAGAAGAGCACCTGCAATAATACTCTCCCATGCTCTTCCCTCTATCTTATCAAATAGCAATATCCTTGAAAAAAAAGTCTCAATTCTTTCTTTCTCAGCTTTGTCTGGTCACAGGGAAATAGAATATTTCCAAGCCTCTAGTTGGCAGTGTTACAAAGTTTCTTTGCTTTCACTTTCCCCCTCCTTTTCCAAGCAAAATGCAATAAGAATTAATTAAAAAAAGAAAAAGATATTTTAAAAAAAGAAATAACTAAAAGGGAGTCTCTAGCCTAAAATGGTTACAAAATCAAAAAGGAGGAAAAAAAATAGATGAAAAAGAAAAAACCAGTCCAGTTTCAAAATATAAGATCATGTATAAAAAATCCAGCAATGAGAAAAAAAACATTACTTTGACATTCTTGTTTAAAATCGTTGCTTAATCACTTCTTTCAAAACTTTTACAGATTCTTTCTTTTCCTTAGGGTGTCCTTTCAGATCTTAGAATAAAGAAAAAGTTCTCACCAAACCGGCACACTCTCTCTTTCTGTTCTTCTTCCGTTTTGGAGCTGTCCCAACTTCAGCAGCTTTAATGGCTGCCTCTTTGCTGCTGGCAAGAAGAGCTTCTCCTGGAACTACCAGGGACTTTGAGGTATCCTGAGATTGACAGGATGCGCTCTTCACTTTCACTGTCTCTTCAGGATGGTTTAGATCCGATAGGATCGTCCAGGAGCAAAGATATCAGCAGCGATCACAGACCTCCAAGATCACATGCCATATCATCGCGATGCCAGCTCCGCCCTCAGCCTTGATGGTTATATTTTTAACCCCATGTGACCAGCGGATGTAAGCTCAAAACCTTCAGGAAATGAACAGTATAGAAAGGTTGTAAATTAATATATGAAGCTTTTGTACACTTAAGGGAAGTCCCATGAGGAGTATGGTGGCTCATGTGGTGAAGATGCTGGGTTGGAAGCCCATGTTCAAGCCCATGTTCAAGACCCAAGTGCTGCTAAGTGGCAGGGTGGACTCCTGTCATTCGTTCCAGTTCTTTGACATGAAAGGAGACCTCCCACATGTGTCTCCTGAGCCATGGTGGTGTCACCAGCTAATCCTTTCAACCCAGAAGCACCTTAAATGGTGCCTCTGACACTAACAGGATAGGGATGATAAGTTTATTTTATTGGAACATTTTTAGGCTAGAACTATAGCCTTAGGCATGTGTTCTTAGCTTAGACTGGAAACTTTATGCACCAGTGCATCATTGCATTTCAAGTGTTGAACTTAGGTAATAATGAGAGCTGCCTTTCACAGAGCAACTTTGGCTCAGCACTGAATGTCCTTTGAAATTATGATACAACAACAGTAAAGCTGAAAATGGGATTTCTACTTCTGGCAACATGGATTAAATTAATCCTGGCATCAGTAGGTCTTCTTTTCAGTTATACCTGATTCATGGCAGTTTCTGCCCTTCAAGACAATTTCAAACCATCTATCCAGTGAGTGAGTAGATTTCTGGATTTTTTCAATAGTCTCATGTGGTTAAAAATCAGAATAACTGTATTTTTTATTTTCCAGCAAGCTGAAATAAATTTTGCAGATAAAGATTTATGAGAATTAAAGCACATCAAATTTTATAGAAATTGTTGAGTCATTTTCAATTGCACAGATTTAACATGAAGTGTCTTAAAATATGATGACAATAATTAAATATGTAGTAATAGTAGTTTCTCTAGCAAGACAACCAATGTTCAATTTCAGGTAAATTGAAAAGATAAAGGGGCAATTTTTAAAAAAATGGTAAGGATGAATGGGATTTATTTATTTTCAGGACATATGTGGTTGGAGTTACTGAAAGTAGTCTAAAAAAGGGGCTACCAGGAAATAAAAGTCAGGTAAGAGCCCAGGCAGGCAGGTGGGCAAAAACATCAGCAGACATAGAACCGTTTCTATGTCTGCTGCTCTTCAGAGCTACCAGTTCTACAGAGGTGGACAGAACCAGTAGAAACCCACCCCTGGTTGGGGACCACTGTCTAAAAGGTAGGATGATTTTTATTTCATGAGCAGATCTGTCCAGTTACTGTTTCAATCTCCCTTTCTTATAGCGAATTATATTTTCATTATGGCCTAAAACTGGGGATGATCCTGTTCAAACTTTTCCCCTTTATCAAGGGGATATCTGAATTTGATCTCCATTGCCTCATTCTGCCTTGGGGCAACTATAACACTGTTATATCCCTTGACAACCAATTTACTGGTAAATTTTCTCTTTGATCTTGTTTTCTTAATGTACAATATAAAGCTTCTTTGATGGCCATTCTATCACTGAGATATAGGTTTGCCATCTCAGTGCAAACTAGGATTAATTTCCCAAGTAGCCCTGCAGTATCATTGTTCCTCCTAAGTGAAAAGAAAGCTTAAAGCTACAGCAATAAATCTATTGCTGTTCCAATAGTGATGGGGTTCAAATTACAATGTGAGCTGATAATGAGGAAATACTCAGTCTGCAATGATGTCTACTTCATAGGCCAATGGTGGTTCTTGCAAGAGAGAGAAAAGTAGATAGGTGGTAATGCATATATACACGAGGATGGTCAAATAACCCCAGAACAGAATGAGAGAGATTCAGATGCCACTAGGACTAGGCCAGTATTATTAGGTCTTGATAATGTAGTAATGTGTGCAACAGAGTTTCTGCTCAGTTTGCCATTCATCTCAACTGAAAAGGAGCTGAACATACAGGAAATGGGTCCCATCAATCAAGCAGTGCAAAAAACACAATAAATGTGTCAATGTTATGTGAAAAATATTCAGAAACATGACTGGGTTGAAGATGGTGCTTCCATTATCAATGATGGACAGCATATCACCCTGCTCTCTGCATCCCAAACAATTTGATTTCTTTTCTATATTTCCACTATGACAGCTGCAATGACAAATATCTATGTATCCCAAGTGTCACCTGAAATTCTCCTTTACTGAAAATATCTGGGATCTGACAGAGACATTTGGCCCAGATCCCTGTCTTTCATGGCTCCTCCAGTACAGATTAGGAGAGATGAATGCTACATATCCACCCTTCTTACAGTCTGCATCTTGTTTAGCATTCATTGGCAAGCAGCACTAAGGTACATTTGTGCTACCCAAGCCATCCAACTGATTGGCATTCTACCACACACTCTATCATTTCTTACCATTTAGAGCCATAATGGCACTGTGGTTAGAATGCAGTATTGCAGGTTAATTCTGCTGACTGTTTGAGTCTCACCAGCTCAAGGTTGACTCAGCCTTCCATCTTCCTGAGATTGGTAAAATGAGGACAATTGTTGGGGGCAATATGCTGATTTTGTAAACCACTTATAGGGGGCTGTAAAGCATTGTGAAGTGGCATTTAAATCTAAGTGCTGTTGCTATCTTTCCCGCCAAAACATGCAAAATACTGCTGAAACAATAGAATAGAAACAATACAATAGAAATAATATCCTGTAAAACAAGTGAGTGAACTTGAAATGTCACACTTTGCCAAGTTTAAGGCACCCATTTCAGTTTTAGAAAACTCTCCAAAGCCCCTTCAAATTAGCCTAAGCTCTTAGAAGGATTTGAACATCCCACTCTGGTGGACACATCTCCTGAACCTGGTGAATCCAAAACATTAAAAGAGTGGCCTCCAGAAAAAGGTTGGACTACTGTAAGATAATTTTTAAAATAGTTATATTCCATATAAATAAGTACTTCTGATGGCCCTTTGTTCATATTTCTGCCTTTCAGGTTGTTTTCTGGCTCTATAAAGCTCAGCAAAGAGAAAGAAGCTTAGAGGCCAGGACACCTAGCAGCATTCTCCTAGTTCAGCCCACTTTGCTGTTTCTGTCTTCAAAACAATGGAAAGTGGAAGGTTGAACAAAATGTTTGGATATCAGAGAGGTTGATAGACATAAATGGGACTCTATTTTGAGTGCTTTGGGTTTATCCAATTGAAAATTATTCTAACATTTTTCTAGCAGGGGACCTTAAGTAATTTCTCAATTAATCCAAGGTGAGCTCTGGTTAGCCTACCTAGCTCTAAATAAATAAATCATAATGTAATGACATCACAATTCAAAAAACTATCTTCTATCCATTGAAAGTTGTAGATCAGAATTTTTTTAATGTGCATTTCTGCTTTGGTCCAGACACTCGTAGTTTTACAATCTCTCTGCATAATAAGAAGGTGTGTTCAGAATGTTAAGATGAGATAAATTACTACAGAAAGATTGGATGAAAAGCTAGAAACAAATTCTGTGTTGTTCTGACACTTGAAAAATGTTATCCTAAATAAGATCCAATAACATCTGGACTCCAAAAATTTTCCTTCCTTACAGCTTTTTACGGTGTTTTTTTTTTAAATTCATAAAACTACTTGGAGGGTTCCTTATAGTTTATTATTTGTCTTCAGTTTCTCAAGTAGTAGCTGCAGACACCATTGTTAATGGAGTTAATTTGAAAGTTTGTTTTTATTCCAAATTCCCATCCCATTCCAAGATTCACTGAGGAAAAAAAAACCTAGTTACCTGAGGCTCAACTACTAGATTAGAAGCCATTAAGAGCAGTATCCTTTCATCTCTTCTCCATTAAAGTTGATTAATGAAATGTTGCCTCTTTGTTCATTGTCCCGCATATTCCCATTAATTAAATGGAGTCAGACAAGGGGCAAACATAAGCATAAGGTTGATATGTCTAATTTCATTACTAATTTCTTAATTTTTCATTAAAGGCAATTTGACATGTTGAATAATGCTGATTACAATACTTATAAATATATAGTTTGGTCCTAATAATACATTATTTCTAAGGAAAACTATTGCTCTTAATATATGTGTCCTAATCACAATTTAATAGAAGGAGGGTCAGCTAATTTATATAACCCACTTGAGGTCAGGAAAGTTCAGTAAAGACACAGCAGGATCATAAAAATAACCATTTTGAACCAAACTGAAGATCTCTCTTGTCCAACTTTCTATTCTCTTTGTGACTAGATACCCACAGAGCTTCAGAAGTTCAGAAGAAGTATAAAATGGCCATTTTTTTTGCATAATGTTATTTATAGGCATGTTATCTCTAGTCTTAGAAGACTTATAGCCATTCTTGCTAGTAGCCATCAATAACCGTATTCTTCAGAAAAGTCTCTAATTTCCTTTTAAAACCATCCAAGATGGTCCTTTATCAAACCTGTGTTATATGTGTAATTTACAGTATATCTATGACATACATGAATGACTTTGGCCATAATCTTGATTCTAATCTCATCTCCCACATATCTTCTGATGGAGTTTGATATGATGTCCATATGCATTAAATATATATGCCCAAAATGCTTCTTCTGAATTGGAACTTCTGGGCAATCAACACTGGAAAAGAGCATAACACAATATCCTTAAATCTATATGCAGTACAGTATTGCAACTATATTTTTATCAGCCTGAAAATTAGGACAGCAATATGACCTCCATTCTTCTGCTAAGGGCAGCACTAAAAAGATCATCTACTTCAGGGCTGTCAAACTCCTGGCCCACTGGCCAGATGCATCACACACTGACTACATCCATGCCCAGTTTAGTGAAAGGGAAAAATGTCCAATACATCACATGATGCCACAGAGATGGTGTGAGTTTGACACTCCTGACCTACTTGATAGGAAATATGCAAATTACTCAGGAGAAAGAAAGAAAGAAAGAAAGAAAGAAAGAAAGAAAGAAAGAAAGAAAGAAAGAAAGAAAGAAAGAAAGAAAGAAAGAAAAAGAAAGAAAAGGGAGGAGGAAATTCAATAGATTGGTGAGCTTGTTCTTCCTAATTTTCTAACAGGGCCATAACTGGTTAAGTAGATTAAGGTAAACCTACCCCTTAGCTTCTGCTCGACACCTACCAGCTTGGCAGAGAATGCTAAATGTCAAAAAGGCTTTCATCTAGCTTAGCACATTTCATTATTTGGCTTTTGGACTAATAAGCATTGTCTTTTAGCCTCCCCATTCACAATGTGATGAGAACACATTCACTTCTCTCCCAATGTGATAATCCCTTGGGAGCACGGGAAGGTAAGAAGCCCTTCATTTTGTAGTCTTATTCCCCTTTGCCCTACAATGATGTGCATAATGCAGGGTTCTCTTTTAGCCTCCTAAATTCAATTAATTTGATTTATAAAAACACACCTCTTTTGCTCTTCTCAGGTGATCTTATTTTGCAGACAAACGTAATGACACCGCAGTGATAGTGCAAGAGAGATATTATTGCTTGGCAATAAGAAAGGGCAGAAGGGAAAGAGGGAGAAAACATTGTCAAAATTACATGGCCATTTCTACCGTCTCTCTAAGTGATAATATCTTTTTCTAATCTAGGGCATACTGATAGGATATTCTTCAGAAAATATTATATGGAATAAATAATAGAATAGTCAATTGCTACCTCTGCTCTTAGCCCCTGCTACCATTTCAGTTCTAAAACCCTTTGTTGGTTTGTCTTGGTCTTTCTCTGCATTTATGTTTCTAAATATGGGTTGCTTAGGAGATGAGGCACTTTTCTCCAATCAGAAACTGGCTTTGTCTTGCAACGGGTCAACATAAAGCTAGCCTATCACATCTTCAAAATCACAGGAAATGTTGCTAAAGTGCCAGAGAAATAAAGAGCTCTAAAATAAAGAAGAAAAAGCAATAATGCTGAAACAAGAGTACAGTTGAATATCTGCTAGCAGATGCTCCTGTACTATCTGGAGACAAAACATGGCAAGCGCCAATTTGACACCATGGTAACTTTACTGAAGTTTATTTTTTGTTGTTGTTTATTTCTTTCAGGTGAAATCCAGTAAAAAGAAAATGTATCAGGTTGAACCTTTCAGGGTGTTAATGTTTGGTTTGTGTCTCCATAGTAAATATGTCATAATATTACTGAGGAGATATCTTCCCAAATAAAAATATGTCATTTTGTAAGAATCAAAGAAAAATACAGAAAAAATGGGAAATGGCCCTACTGCACTAACATGGGAAATGGCCCTACTGCACAAATATGGAATCCTAAAAAAATAAAATAAATAAATACCCAGATGAAAACCTGAAAGCAAAGACATTTAAAGTCCAGGGTCCTTGTTACGTGAAAAGCAAACTGCCAATTCAAGTAATTTTTGGAAGATATTTTTCCCCAAGTAGTCATATTTAAATTGATTTTGAATTCAATCCATCACTCCACAAGAACACAAAGTGCATATAATTCTTGCACCAGATGATTTGCCTAAAATAGTAAGCACTTGAGGAGCAAAGTGGATTCAGTGGATGAAACTTAGAGAAATCACATCTGAAATCTTCAGCCTGCATGATGACAATATGTACATATTATAAAGGTTAACCAATATGTAATGCTTTTATTACTTGTGACTCTACTCTCTGCCCTAATCATCTAGATCAAACCTGGACATTTTACAGACTCTGGGCCACATCCAGCCCTTTGGATGTCCTGTCTGGCCCACATGAGGTCAATTGGAAATTAAAAATCAAATGTAAATAAGCACACCACCGGGGGCAGGAGAAGAAGACAAATTGGGTCCGACTCTGTGCAGTCACTGTGAACACCTTCAGTCAATTGGCAACCTGGATAAAATTAATTACCCACCCTGATCCAGAGGGAGTTCAGTGAAATCAATGAACTATATAAAGTTGCATGCCCCTGGTGGAGACTAACTCTGAGGGAGAGGAGGAAAAGCCGACAGGGAGTAGAAGTATGGCTCGGGAGGTTGTGGAGGAGGATGGGGAAGGGCAGAGGCCGGCTGGGCAGTCAGAGGAGGACCCAAGCCCATCCCCTCTCCATCCTAGGACACGCAGGGAAGAGAGAATAAGGGAGAGACATGGTCTACTCGGAAGGAGAGGGCCTTGATCCTCTTCATGGGCTGCAGCTGTGACAACTGAATAAGAGGACGGACATGTGTACAAGCAAGTGCTGGAAACAAAGCATGGAAATATCTTTAGTTTATGGTTCCTCCCTGAGTTTGGAGTCCTTGCCAGTGTGTGTTCTGTTATCTGTGGATGTCCTCCAGCCCTTATCTTGCCTGGTTTGTGCTGTTTTTTACTCTTTATAATTTAAACGGCATTTCTTCCTTGAAACTGCTTGTGTGGGAGGTTTTTTTGTCTCCAGTCAAGGTTATTTGGAGCTTGGAAACATGGTGAAGGAATAAAAGGGGCTTCACCTGTTTTTTTGTGACTGTGTTTATTTTGTATCTCACCCTGGGTCATCACAAAAGTTTTCCAACTTCCTTTCATGAGACTTTGAGTGGTTAAAACCAAAAATTTGGCCAGTTATGAAAACCTGCAGTTTTAATACACTCTTTTTCCTCCTTAAATTTTTCTCGGGATCAGGCCTATTTGGTCCATGCCCATCATTGTGGCTGATGTAGCTTTTTGTGCAATAGAAATTGTGCCCTCTAGTTGAGAAGACCTTACATTTGGGCTGGTTAAAAATGGAATAAGAATGCAAGATCCTAATCGAAATGTAATAATTTACATAATCTGATCTTAAAGACCCATTTAGAAATACCAGATGGAAGAATTAAATACTTTTCCATTAGTGTTTTAGGAATTCCACAACTGCCATCATGCAGTCACAGAATTTTGGGACAATATTGCTCAAAAAGATTGAATTGTCTTTCCATCCAGCTCCTAAACACTGTCCATTATCACCAGCTTTTGAATTACTCAATCTGTCTCATTCTAATTAGAGTTTATTGAAAAACTAGTGATTGGAACAGTCTGTGATTTGGCAAAATGTTTCCAATATAAAACTGTGTTATTGAACAAGCCCTTAATGTTAACAGTGGCATTAAGTTATAAGGAGCTATTATAATGTGTGAATGAAAGAATGCGTAGAAATGTGTGAAATGGCTAAAACGAGGCTGGGAACATCACAAGAAGCATACAAACAAGATGTGAGTAATGAGAGCAAGGTTGAATGCAAATGACAGGAACCAGTTAAGTGCCAAGCTGAGAAAGAGATGTCAATATAGCTGAGAGAGCAACTAGATGGAATGTCAATAAGATTCTGTCTCAGAATATTGTGAGAAACTGAGAAAACATAGAGTGTCAGCAAGGATGATCTTGACATGTTGTGAGCTAAAGTGACAAAATACTACTTTTTCTCACAGTAAGGAAAGGAGGTTCCCACAATAATAAAACCCCACTTCTGAATATAATAACAATGATCTCTTCCCAATGTGTAAAATATAAAATAAACAGCTAGGAGGATCAATGTGTAGTCCTGATAAACTGAAGAAAGAAGATGTGCAACATTTTTTTCTATTTTAGACTTTGTTTAAGTGAACTACCTAAGCCAGGGGTGTCAAACTCATGGCCCACGGGCCAGATGCATCACGTACTGGCCCCACCACTCCCAGTTTAGAAAAAGGGGAAAAAAGTCCTGATGCATCACACGATGCCACCATGACAATGTGAATTTGACACCCCTGACCTAAGCTGTGGAAATGTAAGTGTTGCATAAGTGACTGAATGACTAATACTATCTTTTCTCTGTGATATCAATCAATATTATTATAATATATTTTATCTCAGATTTCATTAGTCACATATCCTCTCTTACCAATATACACAATGTAGGATGTAACACTTTGCCCTGCTGCTTAGATTATAAGAGTTTAATAAATTTGTGCACAAACATGGTATATTCTGAAATTAACTGAAGCCTTACACAGCTCATTTATTGTTACCAAAGATAACTGTATAATTATATATATTTACTGATCAATATTACATTATGGGCTGGTCACATAGCAAGAAGAATTAATGGTAGGTGGACTAAGACAGTCATAAAATGGATCCCACTTGATAAAAAGCATCCACGAAAGAAACGTTAGACAAGATGGATCAATGACATCAGCAAGTATTGCAGGCCCAGTTGGCAAAAGAATGCTCAGGACCATATTAGTTGGAAACATGTGGAAGAGGCCTTCATTCTGCAATGGATACACACACACACACACACACACACACACACACACACACACAAGTATATATGTTATGTCCTGAGGACTCAAGGAGTTCTCACTCAGGTCCACTCACTTTACGTGGGCGTTATTCCCCCATTCCCATTGGTTGGCTCTCCCCAGCAGCCAGCTATAAAAGCAGGCTGCGGGGTCCAACCGGTTGCTGATTGCTGCGAGCCAGTTCCAGGCTTGGCAAGCACGGTCAGCCCTTTATTGTAAAATAAAGTATTGTTGCACTCATGCTCTGGTTCAGCCTCTCATTGCTCAAACAAAACACTGGCGACGAGGATGGGATGGCTACCAGAAGCACCTTGCAACCGCTGAGTCACTAGCCACCGATCCACAGCCCAGAGAGAGCGATCGGCTGGCGACAAGGGAAACGCTGATCCGCAGCCAGAGAGAGCGGTCAGCAAACAAAACGAGCGATCAAAAGAGCAAACGCAGATCCGCAGCCAGAGAAAGCAGTCTGAGTCAAATAGTTAGAAGCGTCTGTAGCCGCTTGTTAGCCCCGCTACGGGGAAAGTGAAGCGCTGCGAGCCGCAGCCGCTCTGCATTTGGCGCGAAATTCAAACAGGTGTCATTTGAATTTCGAGCCAGTAGGAATCACAGCACAGCGCTGTAGAGAGTCACTAACGCCCACTTTTTGGGCGCGAATCAAGACACCTCCAACGGCTAGCAGCCAACGTGGTAACCCAGAGAGAGAGAAAGAGAGGGTAGCAAAAAACCTCTCCAGAGCTGATATCACTAGTAACTCACGAGCGCTCGTAGTCCCAGAGAGATTTTTTCCGCAGGTAGCCCAGCCATTCCAGCACCATGAGTTCCAACCCAGTATTCCCAGCGTTTAAACCAGATGAAGAGAAGTGGGAATCGTATAAGAACTGTTTCAATCATTACATCGATGCGGTCGGCCTGGCGGATGCGGGAGAGCATCGGAAAAAATCCTATTTCCTAATCTACTGCGGAGCCACCGTTTACGATACCGCTGCAGCACTCGTGGCGCCGAGAGAATTGAAAAACGTTCCGTGGTCCGAGTTGCTTGAGATCCTCACTAACCACTACGCGCCCAGGCCTTCACAAATCGCCAGGAGGTTCACGTTCCGTATGAGGAAGCAATCAAGCAAGGAGACCATCAACCAATATATGGCCGCCCTCAGAACAGCAGCCCTGCACTGCGGGTTTGGAACATACCTGGAGGACATGCTCCTCGATCAATTAGTTTGTGGGGTCAAGGATCTCAACCTACAGAGGCGACTGCTAGCTAAAAAGACCTCAACCTCGCGCAGCGGTAGAGGAGGCCCTAGCAGCCGAGCTAGCAACGAACTCAGCCACCGAAATTCAGGGCCCAAGCGCCAAGCTAGCATCGTTCCCAGTCCATTCCGAAGAGGTGGAAGCGGAGGAAGCCCACAACGATGAGAACGATGTTCATCGCCTCACCAATGACAGACGGTCACAGGTAGGGGCCAAACAAGAATACACCGGTCCACCCAAGCACATCACTCTGTGCCTAGCCTGTGGGGATCACATCAAAGGGCCACCTGCAAGTTTAAAGGAGCCGTTTGCAACAACTGCCATAAGAGGGGCACATTGCAAGAGTCTGCCAAGCCCCCAAAGCGCTGCACACAGACCCCGTCCTCGCACTCGGGACCACAGAGGAAGTATTAAACTGTCGCACGCACCGCCTTGCCAGGCGTACTTGCCACACTGTTAGTAAAATTTCTCTCTCCGTTTCCCTAGAAGGTAAACCGTGCCACATGGAGGTTGACACAGGGTCAGCGCTCTCAATAATCTCGTGGAACACCCTCAAGAGACTCCACCCCAGCCTATCTACTACCCAGCTTCAGAGATGCCAGTTCGGTCTGAAGGACTACCAGGGGAAGGCCATTCCCGTGATCGGCAGAGGCAAGTTCTTTGTCAGTTTTAGAGCTTTTAAAGGCCACCTACCTCTAGTGGTAGTTAACGGCAATCTACCCACCTTATTGGGGCTCGATTGGTTTCCCCACCTCGGCCTAGGGTTAACAGGAGTCCATGCTGTCTCAACCTCAGACACTGACTCCTTATTCGCTGACTACGCAGATGTGTTCAGCGAGGAGCTGGGGTGTTATAATGGAACCCCCATCTCGTTCACCGTTGACCCCCAGGCAGCCCCAATCAGATTAAAACCACGTAGAGTTCCATTTGCTATTCGACCAAAACTAGACGCTGAATTGGATAAACTACTAAAACAAGGGGTCATTGAGCCAACAGATTTCGCCAAGTGGGAGACGCCCATTGTCACACCCTCAAAAAGATGGTAGCCTGAGAATTTGCTCGGACTACAAGACAACAATCAATAAATATTTACAAGTTAGCGCCTACCCTGTGCCCGTCATTCAGCACTTATTGCACACATTCGAACCGGGCAGTATTTTTGCTAAATTGGACATGTCTCAAGCATATCAACAGTTCCCTGTTGATAACCAAACAGCGGAACTTCAGACCATCATCACTCACAGGGGTGCCTTCCGATGCAAGCGTCTCCAATTTGGCGTAAGTGTTGCCCGGGTATTTTTCAGTCCCTCATGGAGCGGATTTTACAGGGCCTCCCTGGTGTAGTACCCTACTTCGACGACATCTTGGTCTCGGCCAGGGACAGACCCCAACTCTTCCAGAGAGTGCGAGCAGTGTTAGAGAGGTTCAGACAGCATGGCCTCAGGTTAAAAAAAGAAAAATGCGCCATTGCCACTAGACAGGTGGACTTTCTGGGTTATAAAATTGACGCCTCTGGCATTCACCCCCTGGAGTCCAAGGTTAGGGCGATCCACGAAGCTCCCACACCGACCTCCAAAACGGAGCTACAAGCTTTCTTGGGGCTCCTAAACTTTATGCATCCTTCTTGCCCCATAAAGCCTCAGTAGCCGAACCCCTACACAGATTACTAGACAAAAAGTCACCGTGGCACTGGGGGCACAAAGAAGACCAGGCGTTTAACGCTGTCAAATCACTACTTACGTCAGAGGCAGTGCTCATCCAATTCGACCCCAACCTTCCTTTAGTACTGGCAGCAGACGCATCCCCTTTTGGAATTGGGGCGGTCCTTAGTCACAGACTCCCAAATGGTGCCGAGGCCCCCATCGCCTTTTTTCTCCAGGACGCTCTCGGCCACGGAGCGAAATTACAGCCAAATAGACAAGGAAGCCCTAGCAGCTGTTGCAGCCGTGAAAAAGTTTCACGAATTCCTTTTTGCCCATTTCTTCGAACTGGTCACCGACCATAAGCCCCTCCTGGGCCTACTGGCCGGCAACAAACAGACACCTCAAGTCCTTTCCCCTAGAATGACAAGGTGGACACTTTTCCTAGCGGCCTACTCATACAAACTTATTCACCGCCTGGGCAAAACGCTATCCCACGCCGACGCTCTCAGTCGCTGCCCCTTACCCGCTCCGGCTGAAGACCCAGCTCCTGTCAACGCCATTTTTGAAATCACCCAGTTGGACCTGCCCATCACCGCCCTTGACATCGCCGCTAAAACCAAGGCAGACCAAACGCTCGCCCAGGTGCTCGACTGGGTGAGGAGGGGGTGGCCGGGAGGCAACGTCGATAACAAATTCGCACCCTTTAAGACTCGCATGCAGGAGCTGTCCAGTTTGCAGGGTTGTCTACTGTGGGGCACTCGAGTGGTCATTCCGACCTCGCTGCGTACCCGAGTCCTGGAGGCGTTGCACGAGGGACACCCCGGCATTGTGAGAATGAAGGCGTTAGCACGCAGCTACGTGTGGTGGCCGGGTCTAGACGAGGACATTGTCAATTGGGTAAGTTCCTGCAGCATTTGCCAGGAATCCCGTCCTGCTCCCCCCATCGCCACCCCTACCAGATGGGAGAGCGCCAACGCCCCTTGGTCTAGAATCCATATCGATCTGGCAGGCCCCGTGCATGGAAAGATGTTCCTAGTGGTCGTGGACGCTTATTCCAAGTGGATAGACGTGGCACAGCTATCCACGACCACCACACTAGCAATCACCAACGTGTTAACGCGCCTGTTCGTTACACATGGACTACCCGACTCCATTGTCTCCGATAATGGCCCACAGTTCGCATCAGTAGAATTCAGCCGTTTTGCTGCCAACCTGGGCATTCGCCACATTTTCACAGCCCCATTCCACCCTGCCAGTAATGGGTTGGCTGAAAGGGCCGTCAGGACCACCAAAGAGGCCCTTGCTAGGTTTGGCAGGGATGACTGGCACCACAAACTCGC
The DNA here is from genome assembly GCF_049901715.1 of Pseudonaja textilis. Taxonomy (NCBI): domain Eukaryota; kingdom Metazoa; phylum Chordata; class Lepidosauria; order Squamata; family Elapidae; genus Pseudonaja; species Pseudonaja textilis. The sequence goes on from NC_141991.1 coordinate 45,583,633, forward strand.
ACGGTTCCTGATGAGCCAACACTCAACCCCTGTGCAGTCACCAATAAGTCCCCAGCGGAACTTCTGATGGGCGGCGCCTGAGGACTGTATTGGACAGATTGCACCCTCAATACTGCCCTGACTCTCCCTCGCTTCTACGTCGGGGTTAGACATTTTTGTTACAGGAACCGATATTCGCAAGGAATTTCGCCGGGACCCACTTTGGATTCCAGGCGAGGTCATCGCCATCACCGGGCCGAGATCGTATAGAGTCAGGCTGGAGGATGGTCGCGTCTGGAGGAGACATATAGACCAGCTTAGAAGGCGCCTCAGCACCCTTGCCAACAAGAGTCCAGAGTCTCCAGTCAAAGGGGAACCGCCTCATCCACCGCCCAGCCACGTCGTACCCAGCGACCAGTCTGCACCAGCGGTCGTTCCGGTCAGCCCAAACTCGGACAACAGCGCCCAGAGAGTTGACCAGCCTGATCCAACCCACGAGAGCTCGACCCCAGTAACCAACCCGGTGGTCCCCGAGGATGCCCAGTCCAGAGAGAGTGTTGGCGACACTATGCCGGCTCGACCATCACAGACTGGTACCGAACAGACAGACAATGTTCCCGAGTTGCGCCGTTCCGGGCGCCAACACAAACCCCCCGTCTACCTCAAGGACTATGCATGTTCGCATCTGGGGGGAAGGGGTGTTATGTCCTGAGGACTCAAGGAGTTCTCACTCAGGTCCACTCACTTTACGTGGGCGTTATTCCCCCATTCCCATTGGTTGGCTCTCCCCAGCAGCCAGCTATAAAAGCAGGCTGCGGGGTCCAACCGGTTGCTGATTGCTGCGAGCCAGTTCCAAGCTTGGCAAGCACGGTCAGCCCTTTATTGTAAAATAAAGTATTGTTGCACTCATGCTCTGGTTCAGCCTCTCATTGCTCAAACAAAACAATATATCTACATTTACATATAGACTGACACACATCCTTTGTCTGAAGAAAGATGGAATGCTTGAGGCCCATTCAAAGCAGGCTATAAAGTCAAACATTTTGTCTGGCTTATGTTACATTTTTTTAAGAATAAAGATACTTGTGAAAACTCCATAAAACCACCTTTCTGAGGGAGATGGACAGTTAAAAAATGTGAATAAATAAATAAAAGCAAACAAGAGATAGTTCTCATGAAGTGATTCTGAAAGCAAGAAATAGTTCCCATGTGGCATAAAGTAAAAATGTACTAAGGGGCATGAAAACTGGCCAAGTTTTCTGAAGGTATAGAAGTAAACCAATCCACCATCACCCAAAACTAGGCACGCACCACCCCAATAACCTCATTTCCAACTGCTGCTGGCCTTAAATGCAAGCTACTCAATGCAAGAAGCCTTGTGAATAAAATACCTGAATTTCTCCTCTTACTAAATATGGCTAAATTCAACATCATATTTGCCTGTGAAACATGGCTCAACACATCTCTCCCTGACTCCATTACCACAGTAAGAGACTATCATGTTTACCTATCAGATCGTGAAATTCATAGAGGAGGTGTTGTTGTTATCTTCTATAAAAAGTCCTTACATCTAAAAAACATCCAAGTTACCCAGGAGCTTGTCCTTCCTGAGACCATCATCTGTGAACTATCCTTAAATATCACATTTCGGTTCTTACTATGTTAGAGAGCACCTGATTATGACATTGAACATGTAAACAAGCTAAATTCACTACGAACATGGGCAGCATCCTGCTCACACGCTTTTATCTTTCTTGGTGACTTCAATCTACCTCATATTAACAGGACCCTAAACGAATGTACAACTGAACCCATACATGCAACCTTCTACAATGCTGTTACAAATCTGGGACTGGAACAACTAGTAACCAACAATACTAGACTTAACAACTGCCTGGATCTCATCTTCTGCAATAGATTGAATTTAATTTATGGAATACAAACTAAAGAACCCTTTTCCAACAGTGACAACAATATGACTGATTTTTGTCTCAACATACGCCCACACAAAAATCATCACAATGATGTAATCCCCAATTATAACTTCAAAAAAGGCAACTATGATCTTATAAACAATGATCTCTCATACCTTGATTGGCAATCTCTATTCACTGGATGCAATATTGTAGAAGACCATTACAACATATTTTTACTTGAAGTCAAAAGAGTCATCAAACTATATGTACCAGCAACAACTCCCAAAACAAACAAACAAAAAAACCCAGATTACCCATAACAATAAGGAAACTTCAATCCAAAAAGAGATAACTCTGGCAGAAAAACAAATCTGGTCATGTTGCCAATTTCAAATGCCGATACAAAAATTTATGCCACCAGATAAAGACTGAATGCACCAATTATCACATTAAACAAGAGGAAAACCTTCTATGCACCAATTCCACAGCGCTTTTTACAATTTTGTAAACAACGAACTAAAAGACTCAAGGTCCATCCTACTCCTGATACGACCTAATGGTCAAGACTGTAATGACGACACCATTGAAGCTAACATCTTTAACACATTCTTTGGCTCAGTATTTGTAAACAGCAATAGATCATACCCAGTATTTCCTAGACGAACCACAGAAAACTACAATGATCTAATACATATCGATTTTATAGAAGACAATGTTGAAAAAGCACTACGCAATCTAAAACCATCTCAATCTATTGGACTGGACGGAATTTGTGCCTACTTCTTAAAAAAGCTATCCACTGCCATAGTGGATACTCCCATAGTGGACACTCCCAATTTTGACCATTTGTTGTCTGTTTGACAGGAATACTTCTATCCAGTTATGCAGCTGTCCAGAGATACCGTAAGATTTTAGTTTTAAGAGTAGTTTGTCATGTACCACTGAATCAAAGGCTTTACAGAAGTCTATGTATATTGTGTCAATTGCTTTGCCCTGATCAAGTTGTGTAGTCCATATGTTTCTGCAGTGTAAGAGTTGCAGATTGCATTATAGTTTTTTCCTGAAACCAAATTATTAGAGAGTAGGTTGTTGTTTCTAAACGGAGGATGATGGATTGGTTAATAATTGATTCCATGACTTTACAGGTGACTCAGCATAATTTTCCATGACATACAGGTGACTCAGGTCTGTAATTTTCAACTAGGCTCGGGTCTCACTTTTTGAAGATGTGGATGACCATGGCTTGTGACTATACTTTTGGCAAGGAGCTGGTCCTGAAAGATTTTCCAAAGATTATGCTTAGAGGTTCAGCTATGGCAGTGGATAGCGTTTTTAAGAAGTAGGCACATATTCCATCCAGTCCAATAGATTAAGATGGTTTTAGATTGCGTAGTGCTTTTTCAACATTGTCTTCCGTAAAATTGATATGTATTAGATCACTGTAGTTGTCTGTGGTTCGACTAGGAAATACTGGGCATGATCCCTTGCTGTTTACAAATACTGAGCCAAAGAATGTGTTGAAAAGGTTGGCTTTAAGAGTGTCATTGTTGCAGTCTTTACCATTAGGTCCTATCAGGGATGGGATGGACCTTGAGTCTTTTAGTTTGTTGTTTACAAAATTGTAAAAAGCTCGGGTGGAATTGGTGCGTAGAAGGTTTTCCTCTTGTTTAATGTGATAATTGGTGCATTATCTGGTGGCATAAATTTTTGTATCGGCTTTTGAAATTGGCAACATGACCAGATTTGTTTTTCAAAGTGATTTCTTTTTGGATTGAAGCTTCCTTATTGTTATGGGTAATTTTTTTTTCTGGTTTTGGGAGTTGTTGCTGGTACATATAGTTTGATGACTCTTTTGACTTCAAGTAAAAATATGTTGTAATGGTCTTCTACAGTATTGCATCCAGAGAATAGAGATTGCCAATCAAGGGATGAGAGATCGTTGTTTATAAGATCATAGTTGCCTTTTTTGAAGTTATAATTGGGGATTCCATCATTGTGATGATTTTTGTGTGGACATATGTTGAGACAAAAGTCAATCATATTGTGGTCACCGTTGGAAAAGGGTTCTTTAATTTGTATTCCGTAAATTGAATTTAAACTATTGCAGAAGATGAGATTGAGGCAGTTGTTAAGTCTAGTATTTTTGGTTACTAGTTGTTCTAGTCCCAGATTTGTTACTGCATTGTAGAAGGTTGCATATGTGGGTTCAGTTGTACATTTGTTAAGGGTCCAGTTAATATGAGGTCGAGTAAAGTCACCAAGAAAGATAAAAGCATGTGGGCAGGATGCTGCCCATGTTCGTAGTGTATTTAGCTTGTTTGCATGTTCAATGTCATAATCAGGTGCTCTGTAACATAGTAAGAACCTAAATGTGATATTTAAGGACAGTTCACAGATGATGGTCTCAGGAATTGCAAGCTCCTGGGTAACTTGGATGTTTTTTTAGATGTAAGGACTTTTTATAGAAGATAGCAACACCACCTCCTCTATGAATTTCACGATCTGATAGGTAAACATGATAGTCTCTTACTGTGGTAATGGAGTCAGGGAGAGATGCGTTGAGCCATGTTTCACAGACAAATATAATGTCGAATTTAGCCATATTTAGTAAGAGGAGAAATTCAGGTATTTTATTCACAAGGCTTCTTGCATTGAGTAGTTTGCATTTAAGGCCAGTTTTGGTTGGAATAGAGGTAGTTAGGGGTGTGCTTGCCTAGTTTTGAATTATGTTGGATTGGATGGGGTGGGGTTGGATGCGGAGTTGTGAGTTGTGTGACTTTCTTTTGATGCAATCAGCTCTCTGGTCAATTTTAGGTCCTTTTCTCCATTGTCTAGATGGTTTTTGAGTTCTGTGCAGAGTTCATGGGAGCTGATTCTTTGCAGTATGGATAAGTCTGGTCTTGAGCAAAGTTTTTTGTGGTTGGGATTGGTTTTGCAATGGCATTTATTGTATGAATGAATATGCATTTTCTGGACTCATTTTTGCATACAACTCTACAAAATCTTGGGGCCACAGAGCCATCATTTGCACCCAGGGCCATCTCTGGTTATTTCAATGATATCTTCAGGAGAGATGTTTGTTGTATTTGAGTTGTTTATGATATCGCAAACTTTGGTGATGTCGTCTGATTCGTTGGTGTCTTTGAGACCAAATAAGATGGCATTTGGACGTTTCTGCTCACGTTCCATGGTGTCTCTGATGAGTAAGGAGATATTATTTGTGGAATTATTTGAAGGGATAGTAATTGTTTGTGGCTGTGGTTTGGTAGTTATTTTTGGTTGTAGTTGTGATTGTAGTCGAGGTAGTGGCTGTGGTTGCTGTGGGATTTGATTTTGAGCTGATAGGTACTCACTTATTTGTGCTGTACTTTTTTTTCAAGAGAGATTAGGCTTACTTATATAGTTGTTTCAGAATGTGTTGCTAAGCGTTCTTCTATTGAGTGAATGAGTGATTCTATGCTTTCAACTCTGTCAGGTAGAGTACTCAGTTTGTTTAGCTTAGGAGAACATGATGGACATAGATAAAAGAATGTATCTGAATTTTTAACCATATCAGCTAGGCTTTTGTTTGCATTTAAGCAGGCAGGTGGGCTAGATTGTTGCATAGGCAGCATTTGATGTGAATTTTGCTTTCATTGATGGTTTCAAGACATCTGAAACATGTGCAGGAGTGTGGGAGGTCATTGGTAGAGATATTTTTCTTTTGTTTTGGTTTGGAGTTTTTGGCTGGCATGGTCAATGTCAATAGTACACTAATCAATTACAATAGCTAGTTAATGTGATAGGTAGACAGTTACTTAATGAATGTTGGTAATTAATAAATGTTAATTGATATGTTAGAGAACAAATCAAAAGTTACTTATTACTAAAAATCAATCAATCAATCAATTGGTTATTTAAATCACTCTAATCAAATAATTTTGCTAAGCAACAAACAGCCTAATTTATTACAGTAATTACTGAATACACTGGTCAATTAAATTCACTAAATCACTGATTTACTAATCAGATATTCAGTAATTACACTATATGCACTAAATACTCAATCATACTAATCAATAAAAACAACAAATCAATTAATTATTTGATAAACATTAATTATTTTAAAGAAATTTATTTTTGAGATAATGAAAGTAATGAAGTAGCATTGAGAGTCAGTAAGTAAATGGTTATTGCTTTGCTTAGCTGTTCCTGATATCTGAGAATAGGTTTATAACCCCTAATAAACTGGCAGGAGATCTCTTTTCCTGGGCTGTTTGAAAACAATCAATGAGCAAGGGTTTACTCTCTCTTTCTTGTTTTGTAGATTGAGTTTTTGAGATAATAAAGATGCAAAGATGTTGAAGGGAGGGATCTCTGGCCCATTCTTCAGCAGAGATAAACAGAACAATTCCCTGGGAGACAACAGGAAACTTTTTGTTTTGTTTTCCCTTGATGAATGGGATTTCTGGCCCCCTCCTATTTAATTTAAATACACTTTCAAAGTTTGTTGCTTTTAAGAGAAAGGCACACGTAGATAGTCTTGCACTGGCAATTTGAACAGTTTATATTTTTACTATGTAGACTCAGATTTGTATTGAGCATTCGCTTCTGGCTTCAATATACTTCTGCTTCTATCACAGGAAATAAAATTGCTACCAATCTTCACAGGAGTTCAGTTATAACAATACTTCCCTACTTATTGGAAGTCCAAAGTTACTGTCCTTTTAAAGAGGGAGTCTGGATTAGCAATTTGATGAAGAGGGAAGAGGGAAGGACAGGCAGCAGAGGGGAAGTAGTCTGCTTCACACCCTGGCTGCAAACATCTGAAGACCAACTCCTGGTGCTCACCGCCCTGCAAGGATGGGATGAATCTCACCGTCTCACTGTCCTGCAAGGATGATCGTAGAGCCCCATCACCTTACCTTCTAGTAAGGATGGGTCGAATCACAGATCATTGAGTGTTTTTGAATAGAGCGTTTTAAATTTTAGTGCTTACTGAGGAATGAGTTCTTTTCTGGCATGCTGATCAAGGATGGGAGGAATCAGAGATCTCTGAGTACTTTTGAATTGAGCATTTGCTGAGGAATGGAGCTCTTTTCTGGCTTGCTGCGAAGTCTCGGGCATTAGGCTTTCCATCTTGCCGGCTGGACCCATAGGGATTAGAGGGCTTGTTGCCTGGTGCTGCCCATGCTTGCCGGAGCTCCTCACACTGCCGCTACTGCCGCCACCATCTTAAATGTATTTTGTATATTATTATTATTATTATTATTATTATTATTATTATTATTATTATTATTATTATTATTATTATTATTATTATTATCATCATCATCACACTCTGATGCTAAGGAGTTCTACTCCTCCTCCTCACCTGAAAAGAAATTGTTGCTTGCTTATAGACAAGAATCTTGCCAGACTAAAGCACAAATCTGCATAACTATTAGATATATTTTGTGAAAATTTAGGGTGGGTTCACCTTGGCTTTCTTTCTGCATAGCAAAGATTCCAAACTGATTTGCCTCTTTCATCCTTGACCTCTTCCCTCCTGCAACTGTGTACACCATTCCACCAGAATTTCAGGATTCAAGGCAGAAATTTCTTGTGATTTGGGCACTATTCCAGAGACCAAAGCATTGATGAATACTGGCCATTAAAACTGTTTTTAAAAATGGACATATAGCCCAAGTTAGACAAGAAAAGAGATAAATCTTGTATCTAAGACGTGAAAAGACCATGTTCAAAGAGGAAGTCTGTAATGGCTGTTAGGAAAACAGAGAATAGAGATAATGTGGAGAAAGACTTCGTTTTGTGGATTCAGAAGGAGATGAAGCTGTGAGCATTAGCGGGAACCGACTAGAGGTGCTGTGTAATACTTAAAATGGACAGCAGCAACAGCATTGTGGAATATGGAGTTATGTTGCTAACCAAAAATGTATTTTAAGCCTATGCTCTGTGCTACCCATTGATATACTATATCTGGACAATTTCATGGCATAATCAGTTTGAAATTATAGTATGATTGATGATTTTGCATATGGTTTGAAAAAAATCTAGACTGAGCCACTACTGGGTCAAAAAAGTTTCCTTTGCCTTGCATATTCTTCAGAATGAAGTATCTGTGAACCATATTACAAGCTCTGTTGATCTTTCTCAGAATAAAATGGATCAATAGTTGAATTGTAAAACTTCTTGTTTAAAGAAATTGGTGAAATTACAGAATATTCTCCAAAGTGGTTGAATCTATTGTATTTGTTGAAGAACACCTAAAATGTATCATAAAATATGTAGAAGGTGTGTATGCTGAATTAGACAAAATGTTGGACAATAGTATTAAAAAAGAAATACAAGAAAGTACATATTAGATATCCCATATTGATTTGTATTCTCCTGCCAGCCAAATATATGAAATATTGATGTCAATCTAAAGTGGTAATCAAAACCGTAGTTGGGAGTGCCACCCTATAATATCATTAGATAATTTACATTCCATGCAATATGTTAGATCTGCTAAAGTAGGTGGTGTTTGAAAAATAAAATTAGCACCAGATTCTTATCATTTAAGAATTTTTACATCACACTGTGCTTGTTAGGGGTTCTGTAAATATTGTTTCATTCCCAAATGCTCCTGAGGTTTATCAAAAGGTAAGAAATTCTGTCTTGCAGTATCTGGAATATGGCTAATACTGTTGTATATGCTGAAGAATTCTGCAATAGATCAATTTTTGAGAGATTTCATAAAATCAAATGCCATTTTGCAAGTCTTGAAGGGATTGTTAAATTAGGCTATGTTGTTATCTTAGTTTAAGGAATAAAAATTGATCCAAAGAACATAGAAGATATTCAGCAAGTCTTTGGTCTGAGAAGCTGGCTTTGCTGCATTTTCTCTTATTATGAGTAGCTACCTTATGGAATATATTCATAATAATACAGATATTTTTGGAACCATTGTGATTGCTAACTAGAAAAGGAGTTGCTTGGCACTGGTTTGCAGTAGCTGACTCTGCATTTCAGCAGATGAAATATTCATTAACCAAGGCTCCTTGTCTGGCTTATAATAAGCTGAACACAAGAACTTTTGGGACTTGGGGCCATCTTGCTATAGACTCTGAAAGACAGATCAAAGAAGCCTATTAGATATGCCAGCTGTTCACTTTTTCCTCTGGAGTGAAAATATTCACAAATTGGGGATGAAACTGCAGGATTTCTATGAACCAAAGAACATTCTGATGCTTATCTATGGGGGTGTTCACTTGTGCTTTAATGGATCACAAGCCATTCACACTTCAACCACATTAATCCACCAGTTTGCTTCTTTGCATTCTGCCTCCCAGATGGAGATTGCCATTGTACAACTTTGTTGTTCAAAACATTTCTTGAAAAATGAAGCTAGCTGATTTCATTACCTGATTCAAAATCACACTCATTGTTGGAGGAAAATGTTCATCAGGAGTTTTGTATATTTGCATTTGCTAGACTTTGAGGCATTTTCATTAAAAGAGTTCTGCCTTGCTTCTCAGCAAAATGTTTTACTCACCATATTTCATTTTATTGTTCAATTTAATAAATGGCCACAAATAATTCCTGGTCCACCAAGACCATTCAAACATGCTGCTGCTAAACTTCCTGTACGTCATCATCTCTTATTGTGGGATGGCAGAGATTGTTATCGCTGCATATATAAAATATGCAAAAAAAGTAGCTCATGGGACAACTGAAGCATGGCAAACAAACCGATGTTGCATGCTAAGTTTTACTGGTCAAAGAATTGTCCTATTTGTAGACAAACTCAGCCTTTACATGATGATCAGCCCCTATGCCCTTTTCCACAATCATCTCAACTTTGGGACCAAATTGGGAATTGATGTTTTTTGACCCATATAACAAATGTTCATGTTTAAATTCTTGGCTCCTTCTACCAAAGACAGTTGAGTTGCCATATAGTTTGGCAGATGTCATTGACAGGGCACTGCAGGTTAATTTGGATATCTTTAAGCAGTGGCTCATTTAGAATAATGCCCAACGTCTGTAAGTTACTTGCCTATTTTTTCAGTCATATGGTATTAAACCTATCTGTGCTTCTCCTTACTATCCCAGAAGTAACAGAGAAGATGGACATCTGTTGTTGCTATTTGGAAAAAGAAAAGACTTCATAGACTGCAGATTATGCAGGAAGGGACTGCATAAAAGCAATAACCTGGCATATCAACCTACTGTATTCAAAGAATATACTTGTGCTTCTTTCTGAGATTGTTTGCGCTAAACTTACTAGTCTTTATCCTGAAGTGAAAAGAGATGATTCAACTCTTAGAGAACATTGTTAGAAATTTTGGAACCAAATGGAATATGGTTGACACTACACATACAACTGAAGAACACAGTTTTAAGTTGTGAACTTGATATATATTGCTAACAATTTAGCAGATGATAAACTTGTAAAAGAATGTTGCCTGCATTATCTTTCAGAACATTTCTGGATCTCCTTTTGAACTAGTTAGTGTTAATACTAGATGGTAAGTATTTGAGTTAGATATATCCAGTATCTGGAACTAATATGTATCTCTCAAAACCAGGATCTTTAATTAGGTTTATCATGTCCGGGCTACAAAAATAACCATAGGCCCTCAGTGGCAACAAAAAGATACAGAAATAGTATACAGTAGAAATAATAGCCCTACACAATGCTTCCTCATCCTTTCATGCCTAGATATGCATCTCCCATATGTGATAAAGTATTATTGCTTTTTAAAAATGCCCTCTGCTCTGTCATGGCACCACAAGAATGAAAATGATCTAAGCCACCACAATTCTCTGTGACATTCAAAGGGATGTGAATGTGTAAGCAAGACAGTATGTGTGTAGTTTAACAATGATGATGGTTTCCTTCCTCGTCTCCCCAAACAAATTGTTGGCATACACTGTAAGAAATGATGGTGCTAAGAATATCAAACAGCAAAAATCCTCTATCAGCTTTGAAAGAGTTAGCTGCTACAAGACAAATGACCGTTCTCAAACTTGCAAAATTAGAAAGAGCAGCGAGGAAAAAAAAACCTCAGGGAACAATCAAAACCCCAAATCTCTAACATTCTATCTGCATAAACAGGGTAGAAGCTAAAGCAATGAAGTTACTAGTAGCAGCTGTTTGTTGTTTCTCATTAGCCAACTCTTTAAAAAGAATCCTAGCTCTTATCTTCTTTTGAAACCGGTTTGATGGTGAGGCACGGAATTAATCAGGAAAAAGAAGCAGCTGCTCTTTTCAAATCTTTCCTTCCCCTAAAATTTCAGAGCTAGACCCATCTCTTCACAGTCTTTTTGCATTTTTTTCCCCCAGACGCCTTTAAAGAACAGAGCCCATCATGTGCTGTGTAACAGTTGGCAAATGCCTCTTTTAAGAGTGTTTGCACATTTGCGGATTGATCTTTTTATGATCAAAGTTTAAATAATCCCCCCCAAGTTCTTTTGAAAAAAAAAAAACTAATCAAATTCAGGGACTGAATAGAGCAATAAGAGCGAGGAAGAATATTTTTAATTACCTGATTTTAATTAGCAGATTCTGTTTCTAACACACACAAAATATCCCTTCTTTTGAACAACAACTCTAGTGATATCAGAATAAGTGTGATTCTACATGGTAAGATATTTCCAATGCTCACTTGAGTTTGGACACCACAAATCTCTTTTGCAGTTTAATTGACTTTATTCTGGTCATCAGGCCTGCATCAAAAGTAGTCATTATCATACTTGGTGTCTCCAAATATGCTGCAGTTTAAGCCCCCAAAATACCTTCCACCATGACAAGGGCTTTCTAAAACTGCGGAGTCGGGTTCATTTTTGTGTCTGAGGATAATTTAGTCAAAAGAAGGGCCAAAAGCTATATCCAAAGAAAGGGATAACACAATTCAGCTAAGCAACACAAGAAGCCTGAAAAGAGTCTCTGACCTTTCTCCTTTCCTGTTTCTTCAGGATTTCTCAGATTCTGACAGAATTCACTGATAATGTTCTGATTGGCAAAGATATCTTTCCTGCATCACTTTTGCTTAACTTCTGAGTATTCTGCCAGTAAACTGTTTGCAGCATTGCCCTGTTTCATTATGGGAGGCTCTATTTGCAATTCCTGCTTCCCTTACCTGTTCCTTCCCCTATGATATGGACGACGTTCCTGACCTATGCTGACAGAAGTACAGTTTTAAACCTATTAAATAGCAATGAACTCTCTCAAAGATAGCAATTGTATGCAACTCTCTTGTCTAATGGTCATCAGATTCTTGCCATATTTACCTGGAAAGAAGTCAACACTGGATTTAAGGCAAAGGATTTAAGACAAAGCACTGGAGACTTTCAAAAAGAGACTGGACAACCATATATCTGAAATGGTACTCGAACAGGTGGTTAGACTAGAACACCTCCAAGGTTCCTTACAACTCTATTATTCTATGATCTAAATCTCCCAAAGGAAGAATAGAAAAAACAAAAAGTAACAATGGGGACAAAAATCCTGCACAAATACCAACTTCCTCTCTAGTGAGACTGATATTATCTGAGATCGGTCCTGAGGTTTTCCCCTACTCCACAGATAAACATAGGCACATCACACCTGTGTAATGTTTTTACATGTACCACACAGGGTCATATAGACATGCACACATTCACACACTACATAATGTTAAGCCTGTCTCTTGTGAGTCTGTGTATGTTACATGTGTGTTGTATTCAACAATAGATTTTAATATGGTCATCAATATAGTGTATGTATGTATATATGTGTGTGGGTGTATGTATGCACATATACACATACACTCCGACACACACATCCTAAAAAGCCAAGCCACAATAGGTTGGATTCATATCTTCTACTGGTTTAAATTAACTGTCTGTAAATTATGATGCTCATTTTAAAAATTAAGTAATATCTTATCTTTACATAGAAATAATTACCTCATACATGAATTACTCTACTACAGAGAAAGAAGCAATATAGAAATGTCCTTCCTTCCATCAGAACCTTTCAAAATGAAAAAAAATAAAATAAGGCAGAATATAGTTATTTATTCATGTATGCTATCACTTTTTATACCACTCCATTTCTGTTGCATTCAAGCAGAGTTGAGATAAAGAGACAGAAAGAGGAAAAAGGAAGGATAAAACCAGGTGGAGAATATGCAGCAAAAAAGATATGTAGACATTTTCAACATGCATCAGGGAACTTTTTTAAAAAAGTAAAACAGTGCAAAAGTGAATAGCTCAGGGAAAGAAAAATACTAATTAAAAAAAAACCTACTTCTGTCAAGTTTCAGACCAGTGACTTCTGCATGTTAGACAAATGTTTTGCCCCTAGTATAGTTGTAACAGTACACCTAGGAGACCTTAGCTATTTTGTTTGAAAAAAGAAAAAAATCAAATTAAAACCTGATGATATTTGGATAAAAGATCACTAGGAACCCCCCTAGACCAGGAGTGTCAAACTAGTGGCATCACAGCATCATAACATGACAAATCACAACTTTTTCTCCCTTTGCTAAACTGGATGTGGGCATGGCCACCATGTGACACATCCAGTTTGACATCCCTGCCCTAGACCATTAGTCAGATTGGGATGCTGCAAAAAGAACAATGGCAAACCTCATCTGTACATTTGCCAAGGAAACTACATGGCTGTGCCTATAATGCCACCGTAAATCAAATTATGGGAGCCTTTACCTTTAATAAGTAAGCTTATTGTTAATCAAAAAGCAAGCATTTTACCATTGTTTTGATTAGTATTAGGATGACACAGATTATGCACATATTAAAATGTTATGCCTGAATGGAAGAAGCTGGATTTATTTCATACTTAGAATTGGATTAGGATCAGAATTTAGCCACCTGATCTTCCATTCTATTATAACAGGGACCATGAAATCACATTACTGTTTTAAATACAAGATTTCCCCAGAAATGCAAAGAATGGTCCTAATTTAATGCCATTTCAAAAAAAGTTTCTGAAATGTTGTAAGTTTTAACTGTGCAAACAGAGAACCAGAGAGAGAATATGCCTCTTTTCACAGTTGAATTTGATAGGTTTGTTGAAATAGCTGATGTCCTTGAATATTGATAGGTATGTTTTTGTGAATTACACACACACATATACACAGACATACAGACATAAGTTAGGAGGAGATGGGAAAACATTAGAAAGAGGTCATGGCTGGATTTGCTCAACAAATGAGCTCTCCTGTGACTATGAGAACTCATCAAACTTCTCTTGGTTTTTCTCTAAAAAGCTGTGTAAAACAATCACTGACCTTCAAATCCAACCTGGGAATATACAGGCAAAATTTCTACTAGAAAAGCCCATTTAGAAAGGAATCAGGCATTCTTTGCAGAAAATAGTTCTCGCCTGATTGTTCCATCTCAATCACAAAGCATATTTCACGTATGCCGATCCTACAAGCAAAGAACATATAACATATCAACAAGCACCCCAAGTTTAAATAAACAATCTCTATCTGTCACTGTATTCTATCTTCTTGCCATCCAGTATGAATTAATGTGATAACATTTTCTAGGGTTTCTAGTAGAACCAATGGAATACTTTAAAGTATTTCAAGTAATTCCAGCTAGATCTAACGCCAGGCCATTAAAATATGCAGACATTGCAAACTAGCTGTCATCTTTAAGACTTTCCTAGAACAGCATTAGAACATTTATTCTTTTTGTCATATGTTCTTAAAAAGTTCATTATATCCACTTTAAAAAAAACCCTTCTGTAGCACAACAAATAAAAGACAAGGGTGTTCTACCTGACATGAGTAGATACTTTGGATCATCAGGATGCTTTTACTTTTATATCAAAATCTATAGTTTTATCTCCTACAGTGACAGTAATATCAAAATGCAATTAAAATAAGTTAAAAATATGTGCATATCAGCACTAGGAGGACATGGATGATTCCATCTTTTTTATGATGCTTGTGTATTCTCTCTCTCTCTCTCTCTGTGTGTGTGTGTGTGTGTATGAGTGAGTGAGTGCCTATCTCTCTCCCTCTCCCGCTCTCTCTTTTGACATAACCCTAGAAAACAGGCCATGATTTTAATCTATATTTTACCATCTAAAATGCATAAAAGATGTGGCATTCTTGCTTCTCCGTTAATCTTTCACTTTTTGCTTGAAATTTTATTGAAGGTGACATCATAAATCATTGCTGAGATCAATCTCTTCTTCAAAAGCAAATCCTTTTAAAATATAATATTATAAGCACACACACACGCACACACACAGAGAGAGAGAGAGAGAGAGAGAGAGAAAGAGAGAGAGGGAGAGAGAAATTAAAAGAACTGATTAATAGAAACTCAGTGGCTTTTCCAGATGTATGCAGTTCATAATGAAATGAAGATTGTCCAGAAATACAATACCAAAGATCATCCAGCACAATGAATATAGAGAATCATTTGTTATTATTTGATTTAAAACTTGCACATCTTTTTGGGTGACCATACATGTTTGTTTTATTGGCTGTATGATTGTGCATACGTGTATATTTCATTGGTGCAGGGGAGCAATCACCCTCATAACATTAGCATGCATCTCACCTCAAGCAACATTTAAGCCATTTGTTTTAACAAAGAAAAATCTGTTATTTAATTGAAAGTACAGCAGCTAGGCTGCCAAGAGGACATGGAATGCATGTCTTCTGAAAGAATGCTAGTATTTAATTTAGCATTCAACTCCTGGAAGGGACTTCTATTTAGAACACAAAATAACAGAATTGTTATTACTTGGTTCACTGTGCTTAACCATCTTCCTCAGGTGTTCTCCTGACGATCCTGCCATCTGAAGTGAAATAACTTGGGTATGAGAAGAGAATCAGTTTAGGTGTCTTATGACCAGCATAAATATGGGTTACTGGCCATTCCTTGTGAGCTGGAATACATGACATTGTCCTCAGTTTCTGAGTGCAATTCAAAACTAATTCCTAAACCCTTTTGCTGCTGACTCCAGCAGCAAAAGGAAGTCTCATATTTCTATCCACATCACTCAAAAGCCCCACAAAAAGCATTGTTCCACAGAGAGTTGCAACAAATGACAATGCAAACCTTTCTGACTTGGAATTATCTCTCCAGCTTTGAATTGTAAGGCCATAAAAGAATCACCACACATCTAGTGATATATTTGCAAAGACTGTCCTGTTGGAGGACTAAAAGACCTCAGAGATCTCTTCCAACTTCTACTCTACTCTACTCTACTCTATTCTGTTCTTTATTGTGTAATGGTATATTTAAACTCAGCTTAGCTCTTCTACATTGTAACTGTTTGTGGCTTTAACGGTTTGATTAAGTCTCTACTTTATTAGCCGTGCCAGAGTACTGTTATACATTTTTGTTGTTTAGATGTTTTGTTTTGTTAGCATTTGCATATTTGTAAGTCTCTCTGAGCAAACTTGTGTTTTTCAAAGCAAGCACAAACAAATTTAAAGAAACAAGCTAAAAGTTATTAACGTTAATTGCTCTGGAAATTCCGAACCAAATAGCAAGATACAATGGTTTTCCATTAGAAATAAAGAAAATAAAAGTTAGTTCAGGGAAGGTTGCAAAGAAAGCTCAGAACCATGGATTCCTCAACTGATTCTTAGTTACAAGTACTTCTAATAATGTGCAATCTTAGGAGCTAAATAATTCCTGATTGAAAATAACAAATTTGTTTACATACTTTTTTTTAATAATACAGAAGCTTTGAAGTAACTCTTGAGTATGCTAGTGGCCTCAATTTCTTATCCATGATTAAGTACACAAAATCAGAGGAACTGTGAGACAGTCTTGAAAGAAGCCGCCCCAAGGACCCTTTGTCTATTTGTATGCAGAAGTCTCGATAGCACAGTTAAGTATCTGCCTGTCTAGTAATCAGTCAGTCCATGTCTCCTTGAAATCAAGGGTTTTAAATGCTCCTGATTGGGGATATGTATAGAACACGTCTTGTAGTGAAAAGTATGCTGAATGTTTTATTCAAAACACTTTGAAGAGTCAGGCTAATTAAGTATTTGACCTACTTTACTTAACCACTAACATAGGAGAGAGGAATGATCCCAAGGGTAATGCCTTCTCTTTATCAAATGAATAGCAAGTGGATGGGGAGGGGGGAGGAGAAAGAAAGAAAGAACACACACATATAGCCAGAACATATTTTAGCTTATCTTCCCAGCAGTAAGATAATTGACAATGGTGGCCAGTACCCTCTTAAGGCAAAGAGTAGTTGTTTTCCCCTCCCATAACAATAAACTTCTCTCATGTGAAGAACAGGAAGAAAGATTTCTATGATGATTTCAGTTGGTGAAAGTAAAAAAAAACTAGGTTTAAAGGAAAGTCTTACAGCATATGTCAAATATCAGCTGCTGAAAAGAAATATCAGTGTAATATAAATGTGGCAATAACATAATTAAAATAGAGCCTTCAGAGTTAGCCTTGATCCAGAGTTCTATGGGGAAACGGTGCTTATTTTTAAAAAATCTGAACAAACTGGGATGTTCCCTTCTTTTCAATGACTGTTCCATCCCTATTCCTACAAAATGAAGATGTCTATTGAAGGGCAATATCTGGAGTGCAAAAGCTTTAACCCTAGACTGTCTACTGTTGACCTCACCCCTTTCCTAAGAGGTCTGTAGGGGGCGTTCATAAGCACACCAAGGTGCCTACCATCCCTGTCTTATTGATTCTTTTTATTTTTCTTATATGTATTCATTTCATGTATTCATAACTATGTTTATACTTATACCTATTATCTTGTAAGTGATTGACAAATCAAATAAATAAATAAATATAAAATGCAAAGCAATATGTATGCCAACTTGTGCTTGTAAAGGCTTTAAATATATAGCAATATTTTGCAACCAAAGCTATGCCTGTTTTGGTTTTTTTGTGTATTTTACAAGTTTGCATTCTTTCTTAATGTACAAAAGAATAAACAAAGCATTTGTAGAAATGAATGTCTGCACAAAATTTTGTGCTAAGGATTGCTCAGTCAAATTACCAATGCACAAAGAAACCTGCATTCAAATGCTAGTTGCTTCACAAAACAGCCTTTTAAACTTTATTATTATGATTGGTCACATAATCAGCCATTGGTTTAGACTAAACCTGATATTTGAATCCACCTATCAGATTCTGGGTTAGGCAGATATTATTTTGGCGATGTTAAAAGTATTGTTGCAGGATATAAACTGTTCCAAGTAAAGCTGCCCTTTTCAATTGACTGGTGATTATTTTTTCAGTGCTGATGATGGCACCCAAGGTACCTATATTACTATTGGTACTACCGTTGCTTCCCCCCCCCCCCCACAATCATTCTATTCACAAGTCTTTGGGATCTTTTTGGGATCTTATATTTTCTGTATTTTCTGCATCCAGTTCTTTCTCTTCTATTCCACTGTCTCCAGATATTACCCCATCCACTATCCAGCCTTTTGTCTTTCTTACTGGCAATTGTTAGGTCTGAGATGTTATATGGCAATTGCTTGTCTGTTTGAATTCTAAAGCCCCAGAGCACTTTGGCATCTTTATTTTGTATCATCTTTTCAGCTGTGTAGTCCTACCAGTTGTTGCTTGAAGGCAAATGGTATTTCTTTCTGGTCTTCCAATGCATCATGGTGGCTACTTTATCATGCCATTATTAGCATAGTTAGTCTGTGCGATCTTCTTGCAGCAGCTAACTAAACGATCCTCTGTCTGTTCAGTTTCTTTGTGGGGGAGGCATTTGCTCTCTGTTGCTGTCTTCTCAATTCTGGCTTTGTATGCTTTCCTTCTTAACGCTTGGTCTTGTGCAGCCAGAATTAGTCCCTTTCTTTAACTATCCTGCTCTTAGCTATTGGCAGGTCTTGTTTTTGCTTTGCCTTTTTTTAAAAAATTCACTGCCCGTGTAATGTTTTGTTTTGCCATGTCTCTTTTCTGTTCTCCATTTTGTCTTTCCTGTAGGCCAGTTTGGTCTCTCCACTACTCATTAAACCTGCCTGGTATACCAGTATCAGTGCATCTTCTTCACTGTCCTTCATATATTTTTCCAATGTCCCTTTTTTGTGTTCAACTCTTTGGTAGTCTTGAAATATTCCATACCCATCTATTTTCTTGGGTAATTAAAGTCTATCATCATCATCATCATCATCATCATCATCATTTATAGGACAGAACATGAATGATACTAAGTATTCTTTACAAATGGGCGTTTACCTGCTTTTCCTAATGTTGAGGTGTATTCTGAGACTACAGCTGCTTGGTTCTCATTGAATGAAATACCTTTCCTGATCTTCCTCGACCATTATTCTTTCCCCAGAAACCTCTGTGCATTACTGATTTTCTCCAGAACAAAGTAAATCCTTGACACAAAGTGTCCAGAAAGATCCGGCTCAATTATTATATTCACAACATAAAATGTCATTCCATTCCTAATATGATGCTTATTAGTCAGTCAAATTACCAATGCAGAAACATCAAAGAAAGATGGACTGTCCAATTTTCTTTGTACACTGCCTATGGTAAGGAATTTCAACCACTCAATAATAGTATAGAAAATACTATAGTTTTATGCCCACTTCCATGGTCATCAAAAAAATCAGGCAAAGTTTCTCAGTATTAAAAAAATAAAGTAATATAAATTGAAGTAATTCTTAAAGTACTCATCTTCCAGGCCATTAAATGCTTCAGAACCAGCAGTTGAATGAAGCCTTAAAAGAAGTTGACAACAAGCGAAGAAGGTACAGCAACTATGCTTTATCTTGTAATTTGCCTATTAATATCCAAAAAGTAACATTGTGCACCAAAAGCAGTTTCTGAATTAAATCAAAAGTTATAAGATTTCACCAAGCAGTGGATTATCATCTAAAGTCAAAAGGAAAAATGACATCTTGGATTCAAAATAGTATCCTAGTACTCAACCAGAAAGTGCAATTCCCATTTTGAAGTTGTAGGTATCATGGATCAATAGTGAGTTTTCATGCTCATTTGTCTTAGCAACTTTAGTGAGGTTCTTTTTAAAAAAAATAATCTGAACCTTTGGAACATATAGCCCCTCCTCTTATCAGCCTTTTTTCACCCATCTTAGTGAGAGGAAAATGACAAGAACAGAAAGAAATGTCTAATATATCAAATATTCTTACTGGTTCTCAATCATCCAGGTCATGGTTGTCCCAAAGGTGCTTTTTCATAGGGCAATTGGACTTTCTTTGTTTTTCCTTAAAGATGTTTTGATTGTCATCCAAGCAGCTTCTTCAGTTCTGACTGAATGGATTCACCATTCAGTCAAAACTGAAGAAGCTTCTTGGATGAGAAATGAAATGTCATCAAGAAAAAGAACAAAGAAAGTTCAATTGCCTTCTGAAAAAGCACCTTTGGGACAATCCAATATTCTTATTTTTCTTCAATGATGGTTTGAAATGGTCATTTTGAAACTAGGTTCACATCATAACAGTATACACATTACTGAATATATTCACATAAAAAGATCAAACACTATCCATGTATAACTATTACCCATTTTATTTACACCAATATGATATAATCCTATGTGTACTAGTTATCCAGGAGTGAGTCACTATCCAAGCATGCTTTCTTTTCAATTCAAATGTTTTGACTTATAAGATACACTGTGCTTTTTTAAAAAAAATCCTCTCAAGTACAAAGGCAATCTTTAGTTTCTCCTTAGATTTTTTGCAAAGACACATTTCCACTAAAATGGCTAGCATGCAATAAGAACAGCTTCTGCTTGTTTATTTTCTTCCCTGATTTCCTGTATGTTAATTTGTCACAAAGTACAGTAAAACTTGCAAAGCCTCATTATCACTTCATTAACTTATCAGAGCAAGGAGGACCTGTCAATTACTCTAATGCTCTAGTACATTGATATCATCACTTTTGCATGGAGAGGGGAAAAAATCAAATACTGAAGTTACTCCTCTGTATTCTTGTCCAGTTAGAGAGGCTTCAGAACAAATGATCTGCCACTACATTGATGAATGCCTGATAGATAGGACCTACCTGTCTGGAAACAAGGGATTGCACTAAATAGTTTTTTGATCCTGTCGATCTTTCTGAAAAAATGTGGACAATTATACATAGCTGGTTAGGACCATTGTTTTGAGTTTCGTGCTGTGGGAAGAAACATCCCCCTGGTTCAGTTCCAAGCTGGGAGAAAGACAATGGAAATATGGAGGCTGATTGGAAGAATGGTTTACTGATGAAGCAGAACCACATGTGGCTCTGGGAAGCTGAACACATGGAGTTGAGATTGTGGGGGTTATACCTTCCCTTCCCTAATTTATAGAGTTTCAAACACAGAACTAGTTAGAGATATGATAAATATCATTGAAGGAATATTTTGCTGTAAGTTCAACATTTCCTGAGTAAAACACTCTGCTGAGTGCAATGCAAGTTGGGTAATCATTTGACATATTATCAAAATATATGTCTTGGGTCTCTTGGATCCCACTCCTGAGTCCCACTTCTATTTGACATTGACACAACTGGTGTAAGGCATCCAGAAAGTATCCATGATATCAATCACTCCGAGACATTTTGTCTCCAACTGATTTATTTAGAAACAGACCCGGTATGTTTAAAGCAATTTCCCAAAGTGAAAATTTTCTATGCATTACACAGAATCCACCTTCTCTTCTTCCTTCTCTCCTCTCATTTCTACACTTCATAAATCACGAGAACCAATTAACTGCAACTGGAATTTCTTAATACGACATATAGAATAACCTTGAACTTTTCAACTCCTCCAACCTCCTTCAAAAAAAAATGTGGCAGTTGAATTTCAAAGCTGACAGGCTACCCCCCTTGAAAACTTCTCCTGCTAAAAGAAAAAAAAACACATACAGGGGTTAATACATTGTCCTTAACCCCCTCTCCCCCCTCCATGAGGACCCTTCGGTTTGTGGGGAAAATCCTCATGGAATTGGTTAACCAATTGATCAGCATGAACATCCCAACTCTTTACCCAACTAGCATCTGAGAGGGGGTATCCTTTCCATAAGACCAAATATTGCAATCGGCCATGGTGTAATCTAGAATTGAGAATTTTTTGAATTTTATAATGTGTTTCCCCCTGTACCATTAACGGTTTAGGGGGAGCAATTGGCAGTGGTCTTATCATTGATGTAGTAGCTAGTTTTAGTAAACTACAATGGAACACTGGATGAATTTTCCCCAATAGTCGAGGAAGACTTAATTGGACAGTGACCGGATTGATTCTCTTTGAAATTGGAAATGGACCCAAGAATTTTGGACCCAGCTTCTTACTGGGCAGTTTCAACCTAAGATACTTGGTTGACAAATATACTTTGTCCCCTACTTTAAAAGGCAGTTGAAGGGATCTATGTTTATCCGCCTGTTTTTTAAAATTGTTTGCAGCTTCAGTAAAAGCTTTTTTTGTATCTTCCCACCCTTTCTTTAATGAGTTCATCCATTCTGTTAGGGATATGGAGGAGGGAGGTTGTCTAGGTAACTCTGGCATTGGGACAAAATCCATTCCAGTGTTGATTGGAATGGAGTCAATCCCGTGCTGCTATGTACTGCATTATTGTAAGCAACCTCTGCAAAAGCCAAATTTCTCAATAAAACCTCGTTCCAAATTGCTGTCAATGTATTTCCTTAATTCAATCATTTCAGCAGGCATCATGGAATACATCTTTGGCTTTGGCAATTTCTCCCCGGGCTCTAATTCTATGGCGCAATCAGTGGCTCAATGGGGAGGTAAAACTACACTCTTCTTCACTGAATGCTTCAGCCAAGTCTTTGTTTTGGTTGGGTACCTGGGGGTTATCTGGGAGAAGGTGGGATGCCATGGATGCTGGCTCAGGCTCTGGGTTCAAGCTGACTGGTGGCTTTGTAGTGGGTGGAAGAGGGGGCAATGGGCCCGGTCCAATGACGATTTTTCTGAATCCATCTTCCCATTTGATCGTCGGGGCCCATTTGTCTAGCCAAGCAAGTCCCAGTATGATTGATTCTGACATCTTGAGGGCCACTATGAAGTGTATGAGTTATCGATGGGGCCCTAATTCCATCTTGATCAATTCTGTCATTTGAGTGGCTGCGCCCCCAATTAAGGTTCCATCCACTTGCTCAAATCTGATTGGGCATTTTAGCAGGTTAGTCTTTATGCCCAATTGTTCAATGATGGGGAGTCTGACAAGACATCTAGAACACCCAATATCAATGACAGCTTTTAACTCCCCAGCCTCCCCCATGTTTGGTACCACTAACTTGACCTTGACTGTAAAAGGTATGATTCCACTCACCATTGGGTCTTCTTCTCAGGTCAGGTTCTCAGGGATGTGGTGTCAGTCCAGTGGTCCGTTGCTCCCATCTGTGCAGAGGGGGCTTTCCCAGCTGTATTTGGCAAACTTGCCCCTGCCTGGAGGTCTTCCTTGATTCTTCTGACCTTAACAGCTGGATTAGACTTTGACTGTGGTGCTTGTGATACAGGAGCAGGGGCCAGACAGTCTGCTGCTCTATGACTGGCTTGGCCATATCGGTAACATTTCAGCACCCTGGTGGGTTGGGTACGAGCAGTTTCGGCTGGTCTAGTTGGTGGTCTCCTAGCCACAATTCTCTTAGGTGGGGCTGCCGGAAGGGGTTTCCTGTGTGGGTTGATGCTGTGATCTAAGCTGAGGGAGGTGGCATACCACAATTGTAAGGTCTCTGGGATTCCCCTAATTTCACAGGCCTTCTTTACTTCTGGATCAATGGTGTTTTTAAAATAATGTAAAGTCACTGTTTTAGGCCAATCCATGAGGTGGCTTGTGACCCTTCTAAAGTCCCAAATAAATTCTGACAAGGGTCACTTGCCTTGCCTCATTTCCATTAATTCTCTTCATTCTCTGCTACCCTGTCTGGATTTTCAAATTTGAGTCTTAATAATTGAATAAATCCATTTACATCATGTAATTCGGGGGCTTGTTCATTGTGTAGTTGGGCCACCCAGTCTGAAGCATCCCCTTCATTCATCCCAACTGTTATGGCCATAACCAAATCGTGCTCTGTGGTATACTGATCTCCAAGTTGTTCTATATGGGATCGGATTTGAGTGAGGAAGTAATTGAAATGTTCATGGCAGCCATCAAATATGGCCTCAAAGGGTATTTGGTCCAGCCTGGGTCGTGGTTGTGGAGGTGGAACATGCCAGGCCCCTGCAGGTTGTACTGGAATGAAAGGAACAGGCTGGGTGGAGTATGTAGGCTGGGTAGGCCCCCTGAATCCTGGCTGGGTGGTGCCTCTCTGGAATAGCGGTCTCTGTGACCTCGCTGCTGGTTGGGGCTGCATTTGCCAGAAGGAAGATGGGTGTGGCCTGGTTCTTTGGTTGGGTGGAGGGGAAGTGTGTCTGCTGTCTGGGCAACCCCCCTTCAGAACAGGGCTGTGTTGGTGCTGGCTGCCATTGGCATTGAATCCACCCCTGGCCTGGATAAAATCCCCACCCTGGAGGAATACTCTCTGCAGGGGGAAAAAATCCTTCTGGAAAATGAGGGGATTGCCTTGGAGGCTGCAACATACTTCTTTCAGTTGTTGCTTCTTTCTGGCTTCCTCCAACTGGCATCTCTATAGTCTCCTCGTTCTTCACGATACTTGGGTAAGTGAATATGGGTGGTCTCAAGTTTCCACCCATCCAAACAGACTGTGAAACCAAACCTGTCACCTTTAAATTCTGGAACTGTTAATGTAAATCTGCCCTTGATGGACTTCCAGGATAAATCTTGGGGGTGTCTTCTTGAGAGAATTCTGACCCCAATTGTCTCTCTTCCCTCCAATCTGACAGAATAGCAATATGCCTGGGACTAGAGAAAGATTTCTCTTCAGACAGCTGGGTTACATCTGGGTTATAACAACTTCTTGAGTTGAAATGCTTCGGTATAGCTCCCAAATCTCTTTTTCCTACTGCCATTCTGAAAGCATCCATCATCTCCTCCAAACAAGGGCTGGCAGATTCAATTAATGCTCCAGAGGGAGGGCCCCCACACGCTTCCCCCCGCACATCTCCAACTTCGTCTGATTGTTGATCTTTCTCCATCTCTGGATAAAGAACTCCAGGGTGTCAGCCCAGCCCCTTCAAAAAATAAAAGTGGACTTTGGGAAATAAATGTAAGGCAATCAGAAAGTATCCATGATATCAATCAGTCTGAGACATTTTGTCTCCAATTGATTTATTTAGAAACAGACCTGGTATGTCTAAAGCAACTTCCCAAAGTGAAAAAATTTTGTGCATTGAACAGAATCCACCTTCTCTCCTCCCTTCTCTCCTCCCACTTCTACACTTCATAAATCATGAGAATCAATTTAACTGCAACTGGAATTTCTTAATATGACATACAGAATAACCTTGAACTTTTCAACTCCTCCAACCCCCTTCAAAAAAAATGTGGCAGCTGCATTTCAAAGCTGACAACTGGACTTTCTTGTTTTGCTTTGAAGACATTTCACTTCATATCCAAGAAGCTCCTTCAGTTCTGATTGGATGGTGGGAAATGGAAGAATTTATATTTCTTGCAGACATTTGGTCATTTGCATTCTTTTAGAGAGTCATTGAGACCACTTGGGGGGTTGTGTGTATCCTCAGGGTCACTGCCTGCAGAAAGCATAACTCCACAACACAGTCCTTTTAGCAGTTCCAAAAAGATCCCATGCCCATTTGCACTGATCAGGTGACCAAGTGGCCTCAATGAATCTCTAAAAGGATGCGAATGACCAGCTGTCTGCAAGAAATAAAAATCCTTCCTTTCCCCCACCATCCACTCAGAGTTGAAGGAGCTTCTTGGATGAGAAGCAAAATGTCTTCAAAGAAAAACAAAAAATCCAGTTGCGTCTTGAAAAAGCATCTTTGGGGCAGCCATGACCTGGATGACTGAGAATCTCCATAGACAAAGTATCCCCTATGGCAATCTACGGAAGCAAATGTTAGACTTTGAAGAAACAGAATAGGAAGAGTCTTAACAGTTTTGAATTTGATATTGGAGAAGATTTTTGAGAATACAATTTGCATCCAAGAAAACAAATTAATGGATGATTGAACAACTCAACCGAACCAGAGTTCTCACTAAAGGCACAAATGACCAGGTTCAAATTCTCCTGCTTAAGACATAGTATGTGAGGAAGGCTCTAATGTGAATATAGAAAGAAAGAGAAAGGGATGACTAAAAGCAGATAAGCTCTGTTATGGTAGCAATGCAGGCATCATTGGAAGAACTGAAGGACCAGGTTAGAGACAGATAATCAAGCAGAAAATCTATCTACGTGGCTGCTAACACAAGAATTTTATGTCATGTATACTCAATCTATCAAATCTCCATTTTTAATTCTGAAGTGGGTGCACTTCTCCACATAGAGTAGATGTTCA
This sequence comes from Pseudonaja textilis, assembly GCF_049901715.1. NCBI lineage: Eukaryota > Metazoa > Chordata > Lepidosauria > Squamata > Elapidae > Pseudonaja > Pseudonaja textilis. The sequence goes on from NC_141991.1 coordinate 45,609,856, forward strand.
ATTTTAGGGTTCTCCTGGACTCTCAACTCATGTTAAGAAAAGCAGTTCAACCGTGAACTACATACAATCTTTTTTATTGATAACTGTAATGTGTTGTACATGGGGCTGCTCTTGAAGGAGCTCCACTATGTAGCAACACAGACAGTGTTTGGGATTTCTTATCATGCTTATGTAATACCACTAATCCATGAAGACCTGCTTCTCAAGGTGCTGGCCATCATCTATAAAGAACTCCATGTCAATTGTGTGAGAGGGGCAGCTATCCAAATCAAAACAATAATTGAGTAAGCAAATGTAGCATCTTTACCAAAGGGCCTAGAGACCTCTTTGCTACTACTAAATGGGCTGACACTCTTACTGATTAATACATTTCACTAAAGCATGGTTTAAACATGATGTAGTGGTTCAGACATGATGCTAACCACAATAGCAAAATGTGTACACATTAAAATGTATTTCACACAGCACATTGAGCTATAATCTTTCTGTCACTCCCTGTGGCAGCAGGTTGGTACAAATAACTGAACCTATTCAGTTACAGAATACACAATTTTGAATTCTCTTTTTAGAGATGACTGGCTCTTTTGCTGCTTTTTCCCCCTGTAAGTTGCAAAGATTTGTCTTGTTTCAGTAGGTTTCCTGGTTCCTGCTTCATAATAAATTCCATTGTTTTTTTTAACCTTAGTTAGGGAGTATTAAGTTAATTTTAAATTAAATTTTAACCCCATGGCCATACATATATAGATGACTGCAATGCACTGGTGAAAACAGCTGCTTTTATTTCTGCCTTTTCATTAAAAGGCAGACTATTCTTGTGAATAATATATTGGCTTTATGGGCACCTTGGATGAACATAAATTCATCTTATAAGTAGGTTACCTTGGAGAATTTATATTATGCATATATCCACACCTGAAGTACATGTCTTCACATTAATTAAAATGAAATGCCCTTAGCAAAGTACTTCTATATTAAAGAGGAATGGTACTTTTTATGATCTTCATTGCACAAGGGTTCTCATAGTCCAGAAAACTGAGCCTTCCCAAACCATGATAGAAACCATTTGAGCTTCCAAAATTAATTAAAAATAATAGCTTGGGAAAGAGTGCTTGACAACATTCCTATCATTCCCATCCTATCATTCTTTGATTTATGAAAATATATATGAGCTTCTTTGGGTGGGAGGCTGAAGAGATGAGCAGAACATAAAGTTCTGCCCCTGTGCCAAAGAGGAAGTAGACAAAATCTGAAAGAGATGGATTCACATAAACACTTTAACCATGATTTGTTGAACAGATTAGAGCAGGGGTTGGCTTCAAAAATTTCAGCAATGGGTTCTCCACCTGGTTGCTGGGTGGGCATGGCCTAGTTGACCACAGTGGGGGGTGTTCCTCAAACTCTGTAGGCTTTCCTTGAGCCTCTGAGAAGGTGAAAACAGCCTCTCCCGGGCTCCCCAGGCCCTCCAGATGCCAGCCAGGGAGGCCAGCCAGGGATGGGATTTGGTGGTTCACTGAACCAGCCATAACATTAGCAATGGGTCTGCCCAAACCCGAGCAAACCCGTAGTAGCTGGAGCAAACCCGAGGCAGGGATGGGAATTGGTGGTGGCCAGCCAGGAATGGGATTTGGTGGTTCACTGGACCAGCCATAACATTAGTAATGGGTCCACCCAAACCCAAGCAAACCCATATCAGCCCTGGATCAGAGCAGCTATAGTCTTAACTTGTAATGGGTAAATTCATATATCACTAACCAATCATTTTCTACTGGAAGCTTTTATTTCACTGTGGCACAGAATAAGAGATACATATTAACTAAGATTATATCTAGACTTTTTTCAATATAGTGCTTCTTTGAATGCACATCCTTGGAGTGCAGATCCCATTAAAAGCGATAAAAATGTATGAAAACTCCTATATTTCTATGCCTTTGTAGCCATGCATTTGTGTTAAAGAATGGAGATCTCTAATCAGCTTATCTTATTATTATTACTAAAACTGCTATAATTTCAAGATTGAAGATATTTAGGAATTGAGTCTCCATTTTCCCGTATTCAGAATCAATAATCCACTAAATGATCCAGAATATTTGTACATCCTTTGTACATAAATTTAAGTGGGCAACTAAAGTCTGCTCATCAACATGTTTCTTCTTCACAAGTTTTCATTTTCTCTCCTTAAAAACCATAGAGACCCTTTAGTTGGGTACATTTGTTGGAAATGGAAGCAAAGACAGAATTCAGCCTGGCCAATCAATGCCTTTAGATGATCCAAACTTACTACATCTATTCAGCATAATCGGAAGAAGTTTCTAACAAAAAGAATGAAAATCTAACAGAATAACAGAGTAGGAAGGTGCCTTGGAGGTCTTCTAGTCCACCCCCCTCTAAACAGGAAATCCTATACCATTCCAGACAACTGGCTGTTCGATCTCTTTCTAAAGGCTTCCAATGATGGAGCATCCACATCTGCTGAAACAACCAGTTCCATTGGTTAATTGTTCTCACTCTCAAGAAGTTTCTCCTTAATTCCAGGTTGTTTCTCTCCTTGATTAGTTTCTATCCATTGCTTCTTCTTCTGCCTTCAGGTGCTTTGGAAAATAGGCTGATCCCCTCTTCTTTGTGGCAGCCCCTTAGATATTGCTATCATGTCATCCCTAGTCCTCTTTTCATTCATTCATTGAAATTCCTGCAATCATCTAATTCAATACAGGTGAATTCCCAGAAATACAGGAATTAGCCATTTCTAGCTATTGCATTTCTTTGAAACCACCCCCCAAAACCTACTCCACTAAAAAAGAAAGAAAAATAAAAACCTTCAAAGTATTTTTTCTCCAAACTAAAACAAGTGTTTGAGCAAAAATGTCCAAATCATGTATGGTTTCATGAGGATTATACTCAAAATATGAAACAATCATTTTTTTAAAAATGCAGGAAATCCTCAGTGATGAGAATCAGGAATATTTTGATTAAGCATTTTTTTCTTCCACTCCTAACTCCCTTATTTAATGAAGAAGAACTGATTTTTCCTCTAAATAGTTACTCTGGAATTAAAGTTAGAGAAGTTGTATTATAACACATTCACCTACAGCCTTCTTATCAGCATTAAAAATCATAATTAAATGACAATTTGAAACTAAAGACAAATATCCCATTCACTTCTTCCTCACTATCTCTTTGTTTTATGGATAACTGTGCCAAGAAACCAGGGGAACACTTGTGGTATCACCACTCTAAGGATTCATAACAGAGATTGTAATGCAGCACTTATAAACTATAGAACTCCTACATATATGACCAAAAGCATGGGTCCAGTATGTAGATAACACTTAATCATAATAAAAGAAGGAACAACTAGAGAAGACATATGAAACAATCAACAACATCTTCAAAAGGATTAAAATTCACAAAGGAAGAAGCAAGCAACAACACACTCTCTTTTCTGATTATCCTCATCAGCAGAGGAAACAACAGCAAATTAAAATGCAAGTCTGTTGAAAAACAACTCACACTAACCAAGTACTCCATTTTCAAACAATCCAACCTCCACAACAGGAGCTGTGTAAGAATATTACTCAGATGAGCACAAACATACTTCAATAACCCAAAATCTCAGAAAAGGGCTATACAGCATTTTCCAGCAAAATGGACCCATGAACTTTATCAAAAAGTGCTTGAAAACTCAATTTACTATAGCACAATCAACACAAGCTATGAAAAGAATAACACCATCATACATCAAGAACATCTCCCAGGCTATTGCAAACAGGCTATTGCAACCACACAGCATCCCTTAGCACACAAATCAACTAAAACACTCAAACATCTTAAGCAAATGAAAAGACACAGTTGCCCAAGAAAGGGAAAATGGGCAGTGTCATCTGCAATGTATAAGGACAGTAACAACCACAATGTTGGACATCCATGAACACCAACTAGGAATTATAACATATGATTAACAACTCCTCAATCTCACAACATATGGAGAAACTCAACCATAGTTTCAACTAGGAAATTGTGGGTATCCCAGACCAAGCTAAATCCAAAAATGCTAGGGAATTCATAAAATCTTGGCATTAAGACAAATCAGCCACATTTATACACCACTCAAAAGAGACAATAAAAAACCAAGAAGGGAAAAAGGTACCAGAACACATCCTCTCCAGCAATCTAAAAGCAGATAAGCAGGGTTTAACATCAGACAGAAAACAATCAAGCAGAAAATAATATCAAGGAACTACTAAGGAGAAAGACACTCCCCCATCAATACTGGTAAGGCAAGATATGATATATAAATGGGGATAAAATTCCATACTCATCAGGACTGATGATATTACCTTGCTGTGTAATAAAACTTCTGAAAGCAAACTCACAAGCTGGTAAGACCACACTTAGAATACTGCATCCAGTTTTGCTCAGCATGATACAAAAAGGATGCTGAAATCCAGAAAGTGTGAAGAAAACAGCAACAAAGATGTTAAAGGTTCTGGAGACTAAATCATATGATGAATGATTGAGGAAACTAAGTATGTCTAACGCATCAAAGAGAAGGATTGGGAAGACATGATAGCTGTCTTCCAATACTTGAAGGGTTGTCACAAAGAAGAAAGGATTGACTTATTCTTGAGGGCACCAGGGGGCAGGACAAAAAAATAGTGAGAGGAAGCTTGTCAAACAGAGATTGATCTAGAGGTAAGGGGAAAAAATTCTGCTAGTGAGAGCTAGAGATATTATCTTCTATTGAAACTAAAGGGTTGCCTTGTTTTTACCTAGTCATTACTGACAGGTTTACTTGTAGCTCTTGGACAATCAAAAGTTCAAAAATATTTTGATGTACTGCATAATGAAGACATGCCTAATCAAAATACCATTTCCTCAAATGTTTTCCCTTGTGTTCAATTGTGCCTGATTCTTAAAGACTGCTAAAGAAGTCCCTGCAATTTTCTTGGCAAGGTTCTTCAGAATTGGTTTGCCACATCACCTCCTTCTTAAGGGAGAGAAGGTGAAAGAAAGAGACCAGCCCATGGTCACCCAGTAAGTTTCGTGCCTAAGGCAGGACTAGATCTCACAGTCTCCTGGTTTCTATCTTGATGATTTAACCTGTACATGACACACACAGAGAGAATTATCCTGATATCCTAATGTCTCTGAAGTTCAAGGGATTGCCCAACAGGTCTCTCGGATTTAAAAACCTTGTCCATTTTTCATTTTTCTTTCAAATACCAGAAGTGATTGTACCACATTATAGACTAATCATCTGTCAAATTTAATTTATTAAGTTGAATTTGTTCTAATGCTATGTAAATGAAGAAAAAGAATCACATCCAAACCTTGTAATTTCTGAAAGCATTTTACACAGCGTTAAGAAAAATGGTATCAGACCTTCCACCAATATGTTATGGTTAAACATAGTTATCATCTGTTAAATCAAAATGGATCCAAGAACCAGGGAGAAAGAGATTTCCATATTTTATTATTTCATTATTCTACAAGTTAATTTTTTTTTTTGCATTCTACTTTTACTTTTGCATTTTACTTTTACAAGGGTGAATTTCTAAAATGCATCATAAACATTGTAATGATTAATTGAAAATGTCCAATTAATTTTAGTTTTTGAAAGCAATAGTACCCATTATGGAAATATTGCAAAAAAGCAATAAAGAAATATTAGATGAATTAAGACAATTAAATTAATTGAATTAAATAAATATCTTAGGGCAGGGTGTCAAACTGACGACCCGTGGGCTGGATGCATCATGCACAGGTCATGCCCACGCCAGCTCCATAAATGGGGAAAATGTCACGAAATGTCACATGACGGCAACATGATGCCATGAGTTTGACACCCGAGCTTTACATTCTAATTATCAGATTCCAAGTAATAGACCCATAGCAAGCAAGGTAGGTTCCTCAAAGAATAGCTTTATCGGATATATCATATTGGCACAGATCTAGTGAAAAGCAACTCTGGAGGTTCCCACAGTTTTGACCTATTTAAAAATAAAAGTTTGTCATTTTCTCAAAACAATCAGTCACATGGTCCAATCACAGTGCTGTCTGGTTGCCTGGTAAGATCACTGCACCGCCCTCTGACCAGGTGTGAGAATGTCCTTGGTTCCCAAGAGAAAGTATTTTGCTTTAGATACAAAACCCCAGCTATCTCAAATTCCCTTTCCCTATCCATCAGCTCCAGTGTGGCAATACCGAAGTGTCAAAATGGCTTCGGTTAGGTCAATTTCAGGACTGACACTAGTACAATGCCATTGGAAAAGAACCTTAATGTTATATGTTTCCTCGAAAGACAAGGAGATATGCTGGGTTCATAGTACAAAACCCAGGAATAAATAATTTTGAATCAAGGGCAAGTCTAAGATGAAACTGATAAAGCTTTCCAATAAATTGCCAATTCTACTAGAAAGAAGAGGTCAGCAACACAGCAGCCATTGGTGCCAAAATGCCTGCAAAAGTTCTAGGGGTATCTAAATTAAATGGAAAAAAATATTAAATTTGAAGTGGCTGAAAACTTATGTATCTTGTATGGTGAATGAAATTGCTTAATTTTCACTGGTTTGCAAGATCTCTTTTGAATTTCACTTTCATTTAAATTTGTTGAGTTGACAAGCTGTCCAGGAAATGGAAAGTTTTCAGACTTCTGGAATAAATAAAAGTCAAGCAATGCAGAAAGATTTGATTGGTATGACTCATACCAATCAAACAGGTCAGTAACCACTCCTTCATTTCAACTGTTATTGTAACAGTTTTACAGTGGGAAAGGATTTATTGAACAAAAAAAGGAACAGGGCTTCAGTGGACATACCATAGCCACCAGCTTGGAAAGACAATTTGTTGCAGCCAACTCATTGCAGCCAAGTTGCTATGACCAACTTGCCATGGCCAACTCGGCACGGCCAACTCGCCAGGGACAACTTGCAGGACAATTCAGCAATTCAATTTAAATATTTAAATAATTAATAACTATTTTAATTTTTGTCATTCATATTTCATTTTGTTCCTCCTTTTGCATCCTTTTTTAATGATTCTATCCCACCATTTCTTCAATAGTAAAGTAACTCTTGTCCTGAAGAGAGTTGTCTCATGGCAAGTTGTCCCACAGTGAGTTGGCTGGGGCAGTGGTGGGATTCAATTTTTTTTACTGTGGGCGTGGATTGATGGGCATGGCTTGGTGGGCACAGCTTGGTGGACATGGCAGGGGAAGGATATTATAAAATCTTCATTCCCTCCCCACTCCTGGGGGCAGAGTTAGTGCAAAATCCCATTCCCTCTCCATCGCAACCTGCTTTCCAGCTCCGTTCTCCTGTTCAGGGGAACAAAAGAAGACCCAGCCAATCAGCTGGGACTTGGGAGGCAGAGAATAGATGGGGACAGGGTCAGTCAGAGGTGGTATTTGCCGGTTCTCTGAGCTACTCAAAATTTCCACTACCAGTTCTCCAGAACTGCTGTATACCACCTCTGGGCTGGGATGAGTTGACTGTGATGAGTTGACTGCTCCAAGCTGGCTTGGCCGAGTTGTCCTAGAGACTCACTCTCTACACCCCCGTGGATATCTTTGGTTGATATAATTGATAATTGAAAAATTGACCCATCACATATCCAATATCTATCAGTCTGAATCAGTCTGGGGTTCTCATGTAAATCATCAAGAAGGGTTAGTAACTTAAGTGTAGTAAGAAACTTATAAATAAGGAGAATATAAAGAATAGCTACCAAGCAACTAAATGTACCCCATAAGTAAATCTTTTTGCTCAGAAGGGCATCTATTTAAGAGCATGGATGTCTGAAAAAGAGGTCTAAGAGTGATCTCCCAGTATGGCAGTTTCTATATTTCCAGGGCATGTTGTTGTGGGATCCTGGGGTTGTAGTCAAAAGCATATGAAGGGCACCTGTTGTAAGGCTACCATGTTCAGAATAGACTGGAGTTAGGTAGAGTTGAATGATCCAAGAAGAGGAAAGAGAGAGAGAGAGGAGGGAGGGAGTGGGGGGAGGAGCAGGAGGGAGGGAGAGAAAGTAAGCCAGATGGGATCTAATAGGTCTTTTCCTTCTCTGATATCTATGATGTACAGCATATAAAGCAAGAGGCAGCTGCTGCTAAAATTGATCTGAGCCAGAGCTGTGCAGAGGGTTTTTAATCAATCTCGGAAGCCATTTATTGTGATGATCCAACAAAGCAACAGGGATTATCTCTATTACACAAGAAACTGGAACATGGAAGGCAAGAAAAGAGTACAGAGAGGTTTTCTCTGACTGTGCTGCCTTGGCTTCAATTGCAACTTTGTGAGGATGAAGGGAAACAGCATCGTTGCATTCTATTCAGTACTTGCTGAACGTTTTACAAGCAGATGAACCATTATTACAGGAGAAAAATATTTTAGATTCTCATGTTAAACGCACATTACCTAATTAAAGGTAAAAACTCCAAGTTAAGCTCAGTTTTCCATGACTACATGGACACACAACTTTTCTAGGCAAAACTATGGAGTTGTAATTGCCCTTTTCTAAGATATTTTTCTGTCTGTTTTCTACTATAGCCCTAGGATGTCCTGGTAGCACTCTTTCAATATTTAAAGTGTTGCAGATCTATATACAGTATTTTGTACAGTTTCCCATTGCAGGACAGGGACAGTAAGTATTATCAGGGTCTGCATTATCACATCCATAAAACAATTTTAAAAACTAATGTTATACCATATTGATTTATTTATCAAATTTAAAAACTGCTACTCTCTTACATGCTCTGGGTGGTGTACAAGTATAATTTAGATGAAGTTAAATGTTTAGCCTTTGATTTTTCTGAATTTCACAGACAGATTCTACAATTTTATATACCAATACACACACACACACACACACACGTGCGCACACATCAGAGGCAGTGAGTATACAGACTAATATTTTTGACAATATGTTACATTATTATATTTTTAAAAAATGGTTTTCTCAAAATAGGTCCAGTACAAAAAAAAGTATACAAAAATCTGCACTGAAGAGGAGAAAAACATGTACCTCTTTTTAAAAAATTACATTTAAAATTAATTTTTAAAAAGCTCTCATGGATTGATGTAGAAATCACAAGCCAATATAAAGTAGCTAAATTCAAAGTTAAGGGTTTCATCCATCCCTTGGCTTTGTGATCATGAACAAGTTCTTCATGAGGTAAATCAGAATAAATTCTAAGAGCTGTGGTGACGTAGTGGTTAGAATGCAACACTGCAAGCTAACTCAGTGCTCACTTCTAGACTTAGATTCTGACAGTGTTTGTGTGTGTGGTGATGGTGATGGTGGGGAATCACTAAAACAACTAAATGAGAACTTCCTGTAAATTTGGAATGTGTCCCTTAAGGAAAATGAAAGGGTCTAGGAATGAATTGGAGAATGAGGGCATAGTTGGTACTTCGAACAGGAGATTCAATTGTATTTGGCAGGTCTCATTTGTAACAATGTTTGACAACAAGATTAGTAGTAAACAATTCATATGAAGTCTATTTACTGTATTTTTCTCAGTGGTGATCAGCTGGGGTAAGCTTTTTCTTATAAAAACACTGTAAAATGGAGAACAGTTTTCATGACATGATTATTAGGTACGTCAGCATTTTCACAATTGCAATAATTATGGTGATAATGTTATTTGGCTAATGTAAGAAAATATTGGCAATTGCAAGAGGGAAGGAAAGAATTTTCTGGAGACATTAGAAGATTAATGTTAGAGATTCTCAAACCTGTCTATATCTATCTATCTATCTATCTATCTATCTATCTATCTATCTATCTATCTAATCACATTTATTTCCTAAGAAAACAATTTTTCTTAAAAATATTAAATCTACATTATAAAATCATAACTCAATAACTTTCACAACAATAAAGCAGAAAAGGAAAGGAAAAAAGGAAGAATACAAAATGATGACACATGTGAATCCAACTGGCAGTTCTCTGAAAGATTAAAACTTGTTTTGATTAAATTTTAAACATCCTGGCTTCATCCACAAAAATATTATGTTGGATATATAATTTTATTAAGAATTTTGATTATAATAATAACATCTAGTGCAAATTAAACTTTCTAAAGAATAAAAACTAAAAGAAAAGAATAAAAAGTCAAGGAAAAAGAAAAAGGAAGAAAGTAAAAATATAATAAAAAGGAAAGAACATGTATAAAGAACATGTAATCTTCATGCCAAATATAAACAAATTTAGTGACTCTTCACCTCCACTAAGGCTACAAATAATTATCTCTTCATCCCATACCCATCCCTTAATATATAGCCAAATCTATAAATCACCTTCTTTTCAGTCCTGGTGTCAGCAAAAAATCCATAAAGGGTTACCAGAAGTTTCAACCTTGACCAAATAAACTAATTTTATATTTCTTCCTTTTACTGATCCTGGCAAATTCATTTACTATAAATGAATTTGCCTGGATCAATAAGCCAAGTCAAACAAATCTTTCAGTATGATTCTGACTCTTCTTCTCAGTAATACTCATTAATACTCAATGTACAAGACTAAAACTTACAGGCCACCAAGTGAAACTGTGGCAGAAGATTCAGAATACATAAATAGTTTACAGAGTCCTTAACATGCAATTGGTGGTTACTAGTCCTGATGGGTTATAAACTACATTACTGCTCCTCCCTCAGCTGAGACCCTCTACATTATTCAAGTCTTACAGAGCACCATCCCATATAGAAAGATTTTTATTTCTTCCATCCATTTCTTTTTCCCATTCATTCACTGTTTCCCAGTAGAAGTCTAAATTGGGCTGTGTTGATCTGTCAGTGGCAAGATATATGTAGATATATGTCAGAAGATGTAAAACCATGTACAGTATTTGCATATCTTAGAAAAATGGAATGAAAGAGATAGAATTCTACAGAGATAGTTGCGTCATTGCAAAATTAATAGTGTCTTCTGGCACTTTAATGATTAACACATTGATAGGTGAATAGGTAATTGAACCTTTTAAAAGCTGACCCCCCTCCTCATCTCCATTTTTTTGCAATACCTTAAAGGCCAACAAAATTCTCCCTAGGAGTTTGAAGATAATTATAAAGTAAGACACTGAGCTGTAGTAAGAAAAGAAAAGAAAAAAAAAAGAAAAAAAGGCATTCTATGCTGATTCATTAAAGTTGTCTTCATCTAATTGTAGGCAATCATCCTTCAGTGTATTTTTTTTTTCTACAACCAATAAATGATTTATCACATCCAACTGAGAACCCACAATTTCTCAGAAAAATTAGGGAAGGAACTCAGAAAACACAGAAGGAAGTAGAGTTAGGGAAGCCACTTCTGCAGGATTCTCTAAGAGTTATAATTCTTAGAATTCATAAAAAGTAGATTATTTTTCTCAATAAATAGTATTTCCTCTTTTGTCAGTTTGTCCACACTGCTGTAAGCCTTTAACACAGATAGTTGAGGTTCATTAAAATGAACATTCCACTGCATGCCTGGAAAGACAACAAGGAGAGGCCTTTAAGCATAGTTGCCACACCATTTCTACATCATTGTTTGTTAAAGTTTCAGTGGCTGCTTTTATTTCAGGACTCAAAAACTGAGCAGGTAAAATCCAGTTTTATTTAGAATATATATTAGAAGGGTGGAAACTAGTCAACCTAGAAATAGAAATTTCCTGACAGGTATACTTTTACATGCTAATATTTGTAACTTTTTGCCTGCTACCAGAAATCTTCATTAAACCATCCTGAGAAAGATCGACAGACCAAGGCTTCATTGTTTCCACATACATTTTCTGAAAGACCCTCAGTTAAGCATACCTGATTTATCTGCCAAAGATTCACTTAACCTCAGCAACATTACTCACATCCCCAACTGTGAAGTTTAATCCTATTTCACCAACTGGTTTAGAAATCAATTGATTTTACTCAAAATCTTTACTAAAAGAAAGTTTAAAATACTACTGGTTTTTTTGCCACATTTTTGCCTTGGAATATCTAAGCATAGATATTACTATAGAGTAGTTTTCTCTGGGTGTAAGATATTCCAAAAAAAGGCCTTATTATTTAAAATTAGGAATTATTAGCATCGGAAATTGTGGTAGACTATTGCATTGAGTAGCGCAGAAGTTTTCTGTTCAATGTTTAAGTATCTATTCCTGAAAATGGTAATGACGACTTGGCCTTTAAGATATTGAATAATAGAATAAGAGAGTTTGAAGGGATCTTGGAGGTCTTCTAGTCCATTACCCTGCTCAAGCAGGAGACCCTATACTATTCCAGACAAGTGGCTGTCTTCTTAAAAGCCTCCAGTGATGGAGTATTCACAGTCTCTGGAGGCAAGCTAGGTTAATTGTACTCACTGTCAGGAAATTTCTAGTTAGGTCTAGATTGATTCTCTCCTTGTTTAGTTGCCATCCATTGTTTCTTGCCTTGCATTCTGGTGCTTTGGAAAATAGATTGATTCCCTCTTCTTTGTGGCAGTCCCTTAAAAATATTGGAACATTGCTATCATGTTACCCCTAGTCATTGTTTTCACTGGCCAGATATATCCAGTTCCTGCAACTGTTCTTTATATGTTTTAGCTTCCAACCCCTAATTATCCTGAAGAAAACATATGGAAATACTTTTCCAATAGCAAATGGTGTGTTACATCTAAAGAAATACTACTTCTAGGAACCGTTAACATTCATTTTTGTTGTTTATGGCTACGCAACATAATCAAAGCAGTCATTCTTTACCATTTGAGGGTCTTTGTTCTTCATACATGCAGAACATGTGAACTGAAAATTCTCTTTAACTTTGTACTATCTTCTTGGATGCTTGAGGGAAAGTAGAAACTGGTAGGATTGTCAGCAGATTCTCTACCAGTTTTGATTTTGAATAAATGCCAATCCTTGCCATTCTTGGGAGCCACTCCTCAGTAAATTGACAATTTTATGTAAGCCAGCTAAATGCGGCATCAATACTTCAGTATGAATCTGAACAAATGCACGGAGCAATACAAAATTCATAATACAGGGGATCCATCCCAGAAAGCTCTGAAACCCAGGAATACAACTGGGAAGAATATTCTAGTAGTAATTAATGCTGGAATTTTATGAGGCCAATGAAACAGGGAGAACCAAAATATTTTATTGATGCTTAAAGAAATTGTGATTATTTGCTCTATTCTTCCAGGGACAATACATCAAAGCTTTTTCTTATATATAATGCTAGTAGCAAAGCCAAAGGTTAGCTGTCCATAGGTAAATTGTGAAGGCACAGAAATTGAGGCTGCCAGGCAGAAGAGTGGGCAGAGTAATGCCATTTTTCCTCTTGTGTTTCTTCGTCCATGTATGTGTTTGCATTTTACATTACCTCTTTCATTTCAAGATTTTCATGCCCTGGCAACAAAGAATGAATTGTAGAAATAAGCTGCATGAGAGGTTTAAAGGGGGGAAAATCGAAACAAAACAAATATGATATAAAATCTTTCTTTAATGTATTTTTTTCCCTTCTTCTTTCATGAAGAGAAGAGAAAGGAGACGAAGGGCAATAGGAAAACCTTGCTGAATAGCCCAACTATAAAAATACAACCACAGTTACTAAAAGCCCAATCTATTTTCAAATGATTTGCTCTAATGGAATGTTGCTATACATCTTTTGATGAGACAGGAGTCTATTTAAAAAGACTGGCATTTTCAAATGTGCTTTTAAACCCCATCTGTCAATTAAAAAAAACACCAAGGGTTCAACGGCTGGGAAAAAGATGACAGTAATGAAAAGCTGGGAGGGCAGAAAGGAAAAAAATTACAGAGAAATCTGGCAGTCAGGACAAGAGAGGAAAGAAAAAAACACCCTGAATCTCAAAAACAAAGGGAAAGAAAATGAAATGACGGTGAAGACTTACAGCACAGCTATTTGTACACAGTAACGCCAAGAATGACAATACTGCAGTAAATACAAAATCCTGCTCCTGTCAGCTTAAGCATACACTACATTCATTTTCCAGAGGCAGAATTTAATTTAATCCTCATTTGCTGAAGTTAAACTAGGATCATACAAAGTAGCTAGATGGAGAAAATGTTCATGAGTTTATGAAGGGAACCTTCCTATTTCCACTAGATAATTACAAAGTAGTCCCTGCATATCTGGGATGGGGAAAATACTTCCACTTCACAGACAGTGATATTCCAGACACCAGTGACAACTCCCCCACCACCACACACACATATACACTCCCTCTGAACATTCAGCTGTGCAGCTTGGAGATATGCTTTACTTTTGCTGGCAGTTCAAACTGCAGCTGTGGTTAGGAATGCCTTCACCCATACACCAACTGCCTGAAGTATTTTTAGAAAAATAGGAGTATTTTTCTTGAAGTCAGATAATCTGCTTGCAATGATTCACATCTACATTAGCTCTCATTTAGGTTATTACAATCTGCTCCAATTCTGGGCTGCCATCATGTCAAGTCATATCATGAGATTCCTATGGCACACAACAAAAGACATCCTATTAAATTAGCAATAAATAAATGAAAAAAAAATCCTTGAAAAGTATTGTGAAACTAGTACAAAATGAGGTATCAAGAACAGCATTTCTCAACCTGGGCCACTTTAAGATTGCAGCTCCCAGAATCTATCAACCAGGAACTGAATCCACACTTCTTAAAGTAAAGATTGAGAAACATTGATTAGGCTACGTTGAACTAGACTTGAAACAATGTGAATGGCTTCTAGTCTGTCACATCCATGGGCACCATTCAAGGGACTAATTTTGATGTAGAAAGTCTAAATCAGAGGTGTCAAATTCACGGCCTGCAGACTGGTTGCATCATGTGCTGGCCACCCCCATCCCCCCAGTTTAGCTAAGGGGAAAAAAGTCACGATATGTCACATGATGACATGATGCTGAGAGTTTGACACTCCAGGTCTAAATAGTTTGAGGGAAAAAATTGCTTAGCTTGCTAAAACAAGATCTAATGGGGAAAAGTGGAAAATTGAAACCAGCAGCCTCTAACTTGTAGTCAAGCAACCTTTACACGTATCTATTTCCAAAACGACAAGGTAGCTTACGTTGA
Source organism: Pseudonaja textilis (assembly GCF_049901715.1). NCBI lineage: Eukaryota > Metazoa > Chordata > Lepidosauria > Squamata > Elapidae > Pseudonaja > Pseudonaja textilis. The sequence goes on from NC_141991.1 coordinate 45,624,886, forward strand.
AGTGGAACCTTATCACCCAATCTAACCATATGTCTGTTAGTGATGCCTGCTGCAAACTTTTAAATTATCCTTCTTCAACAGGTTTACTCTTTTCTTCAGAGGACTGGCTGCAGTAGGGCCACAGCCGAAAGGGCCAGGTTTGCCTCTGGTGAAACTTGCTGTCATATTCTGTTGCCTGATTTTATACTTTGTGACAGAAAATCATAGCTGATTGGTGGCTAGGCTCATCCTACCCAAGGCACTGGAAGATCAACAACTTGGATGCAAGGTTACTCTTTGTTCCTGGCAAGGTTTGCTTTAGTCTAGCCTGAAGGAGATAGCTCAAAATAGCTCATAGAGATAGGCCTTTCTTATGTTTGCAAAAAAAACTTTCATTATGCTTTTTTGTTACTACGATGCATTTCAATCAAATACTTATTATCAGCAAATTCTGTCAATATCCATCAAATCTACTATAGGGAAAATAACTGTTGTCAGCTAACTTACAGTAAAACTATAAATTAATTATATAAGAGAGCAATTACATGCTCATCTGATTATATTTTTAAATAATGGTCCTCAGTCAACTAAATTATTGACGCTATCTTCCCATTTACTCCTTGCCCTCTAAACCATTATATCTGGAAAAAATATTCTGTTTGAAGAGCTTGTCTGAAGTCCATTATCTCTTTCAGGTACTCTATGTGTATCTTGGAAGAAGAAGAAGAAGAAGAAGAAGAAGAAGAAGAAGAAGAAGAAGAAGAAGAAGAAGAAGAAGAAGAAGAAGAAGAAGAAGAAGAAAGAAGAAGAAGAAGAAGAAGAAGAAGAAGAAGAAGAAGAAGAAGAAGAAGAAGAAGAAGAAGAAGAAGAAGAAGAAGAAGAAGAAGAAGAAGAAGAAGAAGAAGAAGAAGAAGAAGAAGAAGAAGACCACCTTACTTCCCAAATACTGATTCTGTTTTATATGGTTTATTATTCTTTTTAACTGATTATATGACAGCAACCACAAAGACAGATGACATGTCCCCAGCCTGGTTGTTCAGATCTTCCAACAAGGTCCCTGATGTTACACGAACATCCAGGGTAGAAAATTAGGATGGTGATCTTGAGGGAAATAGGCAAGAATATATAAACAAAGAGGAATGAAATAGTTCATAATTTATGGGAAACAAGATAGTATTCAGAAGAGACTTAGGCAAACTTCTCTCTAATTCATTGGCAAATACTTGTAAAGAAGGAACATCTTATAAGGAATGTTGGGTGTTCTTCAGTCTTATTTGAATCAGTTACTACCTGTCAATTTGCATTCTTTAACATATTAGTTTGAGGTTGGAACCTCCTTCTGAGTTTAGAAACCAATAAATCTTCATACAAATTCATGGCACAAAGTGTGTGTGTATTAGGTAGGGATTTATAAGCCCAATAACTAAAGATAATAGCTCTTAACTTTTAATAAAATATGGTTTTAAAGTTTAAACTATTTAAAGAGATGAATATGTGAAAAACAAATCTCAGTGATGTAGGGCAATGTAAATTGCATTTGTCATTCCTGGAAGACTTTATATCAGAAGGAGGTTTAACTAAATAGGAGAACTGATATTTGGCTTTTTACTTTTGTATGTCTTGTCCGCTTAATTTTTTTTAAAGTATTTGAGTGGGGAATGTGATAAGCTATTCACAGCATAATAAAACCAGAATGGAAGAATCCATTATGTCTATTGCAGATTATGTATAACTAAAGAATGTACAAGCACCAGCTCAAAGTTTTTTTGTGCCAGCTCATCATCATCATCATCATCATCATCATCATCATCATCATCATATTATTATTATTATTATTATTATTATTATTATTATTATTATTATTATTATTATTATTATTATTATTAATGTGGGTAGTTAATCTCAACACAACTGAGATTATTGTATCTGCTATCTACTCTGTTCTTATCATGATAATATGACCTAGTGTGTTTGCTGTGCTGGGTTTCATTTTAATCATATTTTTGTATCACCAGAAATTGTTTACTGTCTCTCAACATAGCAGGTGGTACACACAAAGGGGAAGGGTAGTGATGTGTCTACAAGGAGAAGGGATGTGAAAACACAAGGAGAAGGGATGTGAAAGCACTCAGCAAGGACTGAGTGGCCCTAATCAAAGAAACCTCTTTGCCTACACTATTTCAGCTGCTCTGGATTTATTTTATTTGTACACTTTGTCCCCAAATCTACGTCTTCTAAGGCCTGGTCTTTATTGTATACCATTTGCTGTTTTCCTTGCCAGAGTGTTTCCTCCCCCCGCCCTTCTTCTTCTTTGTCTGGTTCCAATATCTGCTTCCCAAATTACTGTAGCAGATTCATTGCCTTTTTAATTAATTAAATCTTTGTTTCTCCTGATTAAAAAAAACAAAACAAAAAGCAAGGTAAGACCATCTTAGATTATTCTAAACATTTCCCTTTTATTTTAATCCATTACAGTTGAAGTCTAGTACGCTAATTGTATATAAAAGGGAAGACTCTGATTGAACTCAAAATAAACATAAGCCTATAAATCTCCACCTCCCAATAATCTCAACTCTGACCTATGGGAAGCAGAACATGCTGCTTTCCAATCTGGCTTGGTTAGTATCAGTTCTGAGTCCCTCGCATCTACCCCAGCAATGAGGTTCCATGGATCTACTGGCTGCCACTTCTGAATCCCTTGGCTTGCTTCAGTGACTTAAAAAGAAAATAGGCCTGTTGGTTGACATGATCAGATATAGGGCATCAAATAAAAGGAAGGCGTATCCCAGTGTACTATTCCTTTTACTCTCAAAGGTTTGCTGTGTTTCTGTAAGTCTGTCTTTTTCAAGACAACAAACAAGAGTAGACAAAGAAGCTTCCATTTCAGAAAAGTGAAGGAAGATGTAAATAACTTGGGAGACATATTTTGTGGCTGGAAACATGCCAATCTTTTAAGAACCAGCTATAGGATCTTTGATTATTTCCTTGTGCTTCTTTTCTAGAATTGGACTGTTGCAGCTCTCAGGCTTATATTCCAACAGTTATAATTAAGCCCAGGGTATCATCCTTTGTTGGAAATGAAGGAAATAGAAGAAATACATTTTATTCTTAATCATTTTTTTTTCATTCTCAATGGACATGGAGCACCCTATCATGTTATCCTGATAGCAATTCTTATAAGTTGTGGTAGCTTATAATCTATGGAACCAAGCAAGAATTAGGACAGCACAGGCATTGGCATGCAGTGTCCCGTACTCTAGGCTTAAATCTAACCCTTTATTTTTTATTTTATTTTATTTGATGGTCTGACCTACAGAGAAGTAACTATATAACTGTTACTAAGAATGGTTGTTCATTGTATGTCAGATTTTCCCTCCATGTTTTTCAGTAATGTGAAACAAGATGGGGAAAAAAACAATCTGTTGCTGGGAGCATCAGGCTTTGAACACTATGCATACCTATACATAAAAAATATGGTTTGAAAAAAGGTTCAAAAGCTGGGAATAGCATTACACATAGATGCAATTAAAGGAAGTGTCACGGGTGTGCCAGTTCTAGATCTCAGTCAGAAGTAATGAGAGGTTTCACCATTTACCCCCAAATGTTTTTGTGGTGTTTTTTTTTTTTGCTCTGCTCTGATGTAAGTCCTTTGTTGCTCATATTCCACAATCTTCAGGGCATGTGTTTCCTAATTCTGAAGGTTTAACCTCCCTGCCTCAACAAACAGTTTCCCTCCTTCCCGCTCTGTTTTTCCTCACATTGCAGACATACAAGAGCTGCCATCACACGCTGGGTTGTTTATAAAAAGCAGAACATGACTCCTCAAGTCTTAATTATAGTCATTTGCCCAGGTTTTGGCATGTCATGATCTCAGTCAGCATTGAAAATCCTCTTCTGGTGTCTGAGTGTTATAAATATTTGTATTACAGGAGGCTCTCAGGGAGCTGCCTTTGTATTGTGTAGCACTGGGTGAGGATGTACTCGGATAATGCAACTATTTAATGAACAAAAAGGAGGGCAAGCAATAAAGGGAAACCAGAATGCTACTGCTATGTCTGTACCACTGTTAGGGACAGGGCAGCCATATCTATTTGGGGATGTTTTCAGTTTGAAGAATGGGGTAATACAAGCTAGGCCTAAATGGGAGAAACTAAATAATGAACCCTTTCATTCCTCTTTGTTTATATATAACTGTTCTTGCTTATTTCCTTCAAGGTCACCATCCTAATTCTCTACAGTAGATATTCATGCCGCACCAGAGATGTTGCTGGAAGATCTGAAGAACCGGGTTTGGAACAAGTCATCTTTTAAATGTTATGTTTGTTTCTAAACAATTAGGTATCTGCAATAGGAAACAAGAAAGAAAAAAGGAAAAAGATTGATTTAAAGAATAAAGAACTAAAATATTTTTCAGTATCCATGATGAAGGTGTTTTTTACATAGCACTAATGTTAGGAATGTAAGTCACCTAACAGGTATTTGGGTTAGAAATATATAAACCAGGATTAACATTTTAATACTGTCCTTTTAAGAGAATCCTAAAAGTGTAATTGGGTGTGATTTCTCAAATGGCCATAAGATGGAGCCAGAAACCTGGGTTGTCTTAGTCTTAGTCTCAGAAGAAGTCTCAGTGAGTCTCTGTTTCCTTCTGTTGGAAAGTATTGCCGTTCCTTCTAATGACTGATATTCTTGGATTTGATGTAAGTCTGATACTGAACTGTTTTTGATACTGGACTTTGATATTCGAATTATCCCTGGACTGAAAACTGACTGATTTAACCTGTGAATGACTTTGGACTGCTTGTTTTGAACTTTGCTTAAACCTTTCTGGAAGTAAAAACCTACGTTTACTGTACAGTGTATCTGTGTGCTGTGTGTGTATTATTCAAACCCTTCTCTCAGATATGTCTCCCTGTATGCGCTCATTCTCCTAACAGGGAATTACCTCAACAACTATGTACAGGTAATTCTCATTTAGCAACCACAATTGGGACTAGCAATTTGGTCATGAAACAAACCTTAGTGAAAATGCCACTTTGTTTATGATCTTACCTCAGCTTTCCTTTGCCTTGCAGATCTGCAAAGGTTGGCAATGCAAGGGTTGTTTTCAACATTAGTTACCATCATAACTGTGAATGTTCACTAAACAAAGCCGTCACTAAACAAGGACCATATGTGTATATTGTGAAAATCTAAGTCCGATTTGGTCTTTTTTTTTTTAAATTATCAATATTCTTGTTTCTTCTTTCCCCCACCCCTTCCCGGTTTTTGTAATGTGTAAATAACAAGCCTGATTAGGCAACCTTTACATTTAGACTCATTAGCAGAGAATCTATTTGTGAACTGGCCTTAATTGAATGGTAAATTATTCAGCGACAATGATGAAATCATGACAGTGTGTTGTCCATGTATTAATAGTGCATGTGGATGCATAGTGATAGTCACTGGGTCTTTGCACCCTAGTGGAATAAAGGGAAAAAAAGAAATCATGCAAGCTGTGTGTTTTAAAGCAATGTATAAAAATCCTTAATAATATTACAATGTTTCATTTTCCATAAATACTTTTTTATACACAAACATAAAGTATAAATATATATCTCCATATGAATTTTGAATATTTTTCATATGTATACTTTTTGAGATGAAACTTGGAGAAGCACTGACGTTCAAGAATAACTGCATTCAATTGGGGTTGGGCAGTTATAAAATTGCACTTCGTATTTTTTTATCCTGGAAATGTAAATTATATTAGTTTCCTTAAGAACTATAGACTGAACATATTTCTAAAATCCCCGTTATGGGCTAGCAGCCTTCAGTAGGAGATATTCAAAGAATCTCAGGGTACTCTTGATGTCAAATACACTGATTCAGGATCTATGTCATTCGCAAAAACCCTCACCACGAATTGGAAAATTAAACAAATAATGGAATGGGATGATGGATGGTTGAATGTCAATGTATTTTAATTTTGCAAAATTCTTTTTTCTTCATTTATATAAATGGCTATGACTTGCTTATGACTCAAAAAAGACCTTACAGCAACCTTCATGTTATAAATCATATTAATATCAAGGATCAGAAATAAAACCAAAACTCCAGATGGTTCTCAGTATTGTTATTGAGTCATTACATTATGAACAGCATCTCTCATATCTAAGGCTTTTCTTGGTAGCAGTTACAATGTGATAAGAATGTCTGAGTGAAAGCCATGGGACCTAATAGCTAGGAGCCACCCAGACCTTGATGGGCATCAAAAGGTTTTTGTCATAAATCTGTAGAGCAGGGATATCATACTGGCGGCCTGTGGGTCAGATGTGTCACTTGCAGGCCCCACCCACCCCAGTTCTGTGAAGGGGAAAAATATTGTGATATGTAACAGAAATGTGACGCCGCAAATTTGATACCCATGCTCTAGAGCAAAAGGTTTTATGCAGTCCAAGGTATTCCCAACAAATTTCTCCAGCACCATAATGCAAAAGTATCTAGATTTTTCATTCAGTCTTTCTGATGGTTCACCTTTCACAGCCATGTTTGTTTAGATATTTTACCCCCCCTCCCTTTTATTATTTTTATAAATAACTCAAGGCAGTGAACATATCTAATATTCCTCATATTTTTCTCACAGCAACAACCCTGTGAGGTGGATTGGGCTGAGAGAGAGTGTCCAGCTTTCCTGACTAAGACAGGACTAGATCTCACAGTCTCCTTGTTTCATATTATTCACATTTCTGACATAAATTCAAGATACCTTTACACATTCTGGACAATTTCTCTGTTGACAAATACCCATTGGCTAAACCAGACAGAGGTTCAGTTTTCCACAAACTTATAACAATTGATGAAAAAAAATGTTATTTTTGACTATTTAAATTGACAAGATCCAAGGAAAGTCGAAAAAATGGTGCAACCCAGCCTTCCCTGGGTTTAGGCATAATTTCACTGCTTTATACTGCAGAAGGCACATCAATTGTAGACAACAGTTTTACACCATCTGAAACTGACCAGCATTTGATCACAGCTCTTCTTTTGCAATGGTGCAAATTGGCCCCAGTTCTGCAGAGACTCCTTTGCAAACAGGACTTTGCAAAATGTATAAATGGACTGCAGATAGATTTCACTAGGATGAATTTCCTGCCCTTTTATCCTGTTTCAAGCAACTAAATACAAAAATGCTACTTGCTCAAATTAAGCTGTTGGGTCAAGAGACCAGAAATTGCAGTTCACACTATAGCTCTATTGCCTGCTGTCTGTGTATACAACTGAGAATGTGTTTAATCTATCTGTGCCCCAGAGTCCCTTTTGTAAAATCAAGGTAATATACTTCCCTACTGTTTTGTGTAGATATACATGTCCTAATGTTCGTAAGTCTCTCAGATATTCCAGTAACGAGGATTTTAGAAGTGCCTTGGATGGAACAAATGCATTAATGGAACTACAGCACAAATCCCTGGTCATCATTACAGTACCTGAATTTATGTTTTTTTTTAAAGTTTATGTTTTTCCTATCCTTCCCCTACCCAAAAATCTCTCATCAGTTGACAAATGTGCCTCTGCAATTCAAACCATGCTTTTTAAAATGTACATTCTACTGATGTTTATATAGTACATTTCTTTCACTTACTATTAAAGCTTTGTACCTGTCAGCCAATGAATTCTTTCATGCAAAAAATAAAAGAAGCAGCAGTCTTTATTTGTTTGGCATTAAAACTCATACTGCAACCCACCCATTGTGCATCAAAGAGATGGAAATTACTTTCATGGCCATGAATTCATCAGAAAGTACAAAAAGTTAACAATAGTCTCTTTGGAAAGATCCAGATCTACCCTGGGCTGTGAAAGTAGAATCTATTTTTTGTTCAGCAGTTACAGATTTAGATTTTCTGGGACTAATGATGAACACAGGCATTTTTTTCCTAACTAACAGAGATGATGGGGCAAGAGACAATATTTTGGTTTTTTTTCTCTCTCTCTCTTTTACATCAGTAGCCCCAAAGCACTTAATATTTTATCCACAGCTGTTAATCCTTTTATTTATCGTAGTAGCAATAGCAATGGCGCTTAGACTTATATACTGCTTCACAGTGCTTGTACAACCCTCTCTAAGTGGACTACGGAGTCAGCCTATTGCCCCCCAACAGTCTGGGTCCTTATTTTACCCACCTTGGAAGGATGGAAGGCTCAGTCAACCTTGAGCCTGGTGAGATTCAATCTGCCAAACTGCTGGCAGATGGCAGTCAGAAGAAGTAGCCTGCAGTACTGCACTCTAACCATTATGCCACCATCTTAGCCATATGAGTCATCATACTGAATACAACTCAAATGAAAAGGGGGAAAAATTTGGAAGTGAATGATTAAAAATAGCAACTTTAAAGACGCTTGCATTTGAGAAAAAAAACATTTTAGTTCTTTATTCTTTAAATCAATCCTTTTTCCTATTTTTTTTTTGGGGGTTCTTATTGCAGATACCTAAATGTTTAGAAACATAACATTTAAAAGAAAATTTAACTGCTCAGACTTCCTAGAAATTGGGCAGCATATATAAGTAAAATTACAACAGTTCATTTAGTGACCATTCCAAGCAATGGTGGGATTCAAATATTTTTACTACCAGTTCTGTGGGCATGGCTTGGTGGGCGTGGCAGGGGAAGGATACTGTAAAATCTTCAGTCAGAGGTGGGATTTGCTGGTTCTCCGAACTACTCAAAATTTCCGCTACCAGTTCTCCAGAACTGGTTAGAACCTGCTGAATACCACCTCTGGTTCCAAGTTACAACAGTACTGAAAAAAGTGACATATGACCATGTTTCACAGTTGCAACTTTTGTAGCATCCCCACGATCCTGTGATCAAACTTCAGATGCTTAGCAATTGGTTCATACTTATGACCATTGCTATCCTAAAGTCATATGGTCACTTTTTCAGCCTTTTCATGAGCAAAGTCAATGAGGAAGCCTGATTCATTTAACAACTGGGTTTCTAACTGATCAACTACAGTGATTCACTTAACAACTGTGGCAAGAAAAGTCATAAAGTGGGGTAAAACACATTTAACAAATGTCTCAACCGAAATTTTTGGCTCAATTGTGGTGGTAAGTCTAGAAGTACCTATACATTTAATATTGTTAAATGTATTTTTAACATGTAATTACTAAAAATATACATGCTGCATGTATGTAACAACCACTCAGAACATTAACAGTATTCATATAATATATATTAGCATATAAACTGGGTTAGTCTAATGAAGTCCATGAAATATGGCTGCATATTATTGTAGTCCTACGCATTTGACTTCTGAAGACTTACTGAAATATACAAAACTATGCTTTTGTAGAAGGCCCAATGATTTCTTAAATACTGCTGAAAAGCGAGTGGCAAACTAGAAAGCTGTAGATTGACACAGCTTGGTCTTCGGAGGATCCTTATAGGATGCACTACTATTTCTATCATTCCATTGGCTGATGTGAGACAATGATGTTTAGCATTGTAGATGGAAAAAAAGATGAGACACTTTAGCTAGGAAAGCATAGAAAATAACGTTGAGCATTAAAAGGGTCAACTGGCATGGTATCCACACCAATGCTGACAACAGCACAGATAAATTTAGAAAAAGAAGTTTGAATACTTTTCTGCTGCTCATATCTATCCATCCTATCACTACTACTCCCTGATCAGGCCTTAGAAACACAACAGCTTTTGTGGACTCAGTCTGGGAATCTCTAAGGCAACAAACACTGATTTCAGAGCCATACCCATCCTGAACCCCTCTTCTAAGGAGCCCTCAGAATGAGGCATCAGGGTGTGTAGCTGTTTCCAGCAGTTATGTTATAGTGCAGTGGTGGCTAACCTTTTTGGGCTCCTGTGCCAAAAACTACACTTGCATGCGCACTCACATGCCAGCACCCAGAAGACAATGTGCACAGCCCCCCATGAGTCATGTGTCTCTGCGCATGCGGCACGATCTCCCTGATAGCCTTGCATGCATGCACGATCTCCCCATGAGCCTCTCTACCGTGCACCCCCGGCCCTTGCACATGTGTGCCGGATACCCAACAATCAGCTGTCGGGTGGGTGACGCACACATGCGCAGTGGGGCTCTTCCGGGCGACCTCTCTCATGCTGGCAGAAGTGCCTCTATGTTAGCCATCATGATTATAGTATTAGCAATAGAACTGTTGTGGTTAATCATAGGATCAACCTTGGATAAAACTTCTCATTTGCTAACAGAAGCAGGGAAATCTTTTTTTATAAAATAAGCAGAGGGAGCGGAAAGAAAAGTTTGTCCCATATGTATGAGCTAGGCTCTAGCATTAGATCAAGGTAGAGGTGCTATTCAGAAGGTTCTGACCAGTTCTGGAAAACTGGTAGTGGAAATTTTGAATAGTTTGAAGACCTGGCAAATCCCACCTCTGACTGGAGATTTTACAGTATCCTTCCCCTGCCACTCCAACCAAGCCACACCCACAGAACCGGTAGTAAAAAAATTTGAATCCCACTACTGCATCAGGGGTGTCAAACTCCAGGCCCACGGACTGGACCTGGCCTGCAATGTGGTCGGATCCAGCCCACGTGGCCATCCTGGTCTACCCTATTCAAAGAAGAAAGATCGGTCCTGTCTACCCAGTGCGAAGATCTGGCCAGTGTAGCTATGGCCCAGTCTACCCAGTGCGAATAGGAAAGATCAGGCCAGCATGGCACCGGCCTGGTCTACCCAATGTGAAGAAATCAGGGCAGTGTGGCATCAGCCCGGTCTACCCAATGTGAAAAAACATGCCAGCAGTTTGGGGAGTGGCATCAAGCTGGCCATGCCCACCTGGCCCCTCAAGATCAACTACAGCCCTGATGTGGCCCTCAATGAAATTGAGTTTGACACCCCTGCATTAGATGGACACAGCTACTTTTTCAATGAATATCAAGAATAATTCCACACTGCATTCTAAGCCATTTTTGAGATAGCTACAGAAATTTGAGTCCAGGTACAATGGGTTGGCATCAAAGCCAGTCTGTTGCTTAGTCCTGAGTCTGACCAATGCAAGACCTGACTAGTCATACCATTCCTTCTTACCCTTCTCTGGTAGAGTCTCCCTGGCTGGCTCCTGTGTGGATGGGTCTACCACTACCTGCAATTTTTTAATGGATTGTTTCCTCTTCACTAGTCCCCATGCCTTTCCTTTGTTTTTTTCAGATGTTTGCACAGATGAATCTCCATTTTCCATATTACTACCTTTGATACTAAAGTAGACCATTTATAGTACAACAATCAAAGCCATAGAAAAATGGCTTCCAATCCCTCTAATTGGACAGCCATCTGTTTTTCAGCAAGGAAGAACTGTTAGTTCAGCTTCCTAGAAATAAGCTATTCCTATACTACAACATAAATATGCTATAAAAAAGAAAAGAGAAGTGAAGCTTTGTTGTAACATGGAAAGGGAGGTGTGAAGCAAGGAGATGTTTTACTCAGCCTAAGCAGAATCTAAAGTTACATTGCCCAACTGGGAAATGTAAGGACTGGAAGATCCTTTTAGAGTTCTGAATAGTTCATTAATTTCACAGACCTTCCCTAAGTGATGATTATTTTTTCTTCTTCTTCTTCTTCTTCTTCTTCTTCTTCTTCTTCTTCTTCTTCTTCTTCTTCTTCTTCTTCTTCTTCTTCTTCTTCTTCTTCTTCTTCTTCTTCTTCTTCTTCTTCTTCTTCTTCTTCTTCTTCTCCTTCTCCTTCTCCTTCTCCTTCTCCTTCTCCTTCTCCTTCTCCTTCTCATTCCTCTTCCTCTTCCTCTTCCTCTTCTTCCACTTCCTCCTCCTCCTCCTCCTCCTCCTCCTCCTCCTCCTCCTCCTCCTCCTCCTCCTCCTCCTCCTCCTCCTCCTCCTCCTCCTAGAATGGGACAATTCCCCACAGCCATCTCAATCCAGGAGAAGGAGAAGAAGGAGAGGAGGAGGAGGTCTTCTAGGCCAACTTACCATGTCCAACTTGCCATAGCCATCTTGCCATGCCATCTCCCCATAGCCAACTCACTGTGGGACAACTCACCATAGGAAAATTCCATGCAGGATAACTCAATGTGACGAATGTTATCCATCATTGTTTCTTCAACATTATTCCCATTTTTGTGAAAATGGACAAAAATGAAAATAATGTCAAAGAAACATTTGACATTGTTTCTTCTGATATCTATAATGTCAAAAAAATTTTTTACTGTGTTGAGTTATCCCATATGGAATTGTCCCATGGTGAGTTAGCTATGGCAAGTTGTCTTGCATTGAGTTGGCTGTGGTGAGATGACCATCGCAAGATAACTATGGCAAGTTGGCCTAGAGTCTAGACCACCACCTCCTCCTTCTCCCCCCCCCCTCCTCCTCTTCTTCCTGCTGCATTGGAATATGTTATGGGTTTTAAAAGCTGAAGAAACTGCAACTGAAATTTGTTTTTCTTTTCATACAAATTGACTCAAGTTTGATTCTTCAAGGGGATGGATTTTAGCTTCCTTTTAAATTGCCCCATGTAGAGATAGCAGCATGTTGTCAAATGTAAATAAGATGCTCTATGAGAATCTACCACAAAAGGCAGTAGAGACAATTTTTCACTTTATGCTGCTAACAGGCCATCAAGATTTTAGAGCAATCTTGCTGAAAAATAATTAATAATTAAACTTTATTTAAACTGTTTGCAGTCTTTTCCCCCCAGGCATACTTTACGTTTGTTGTGATGTTTGTCAAGCAAATTGAACAATATAAATAATTCACATATTCATCAAGAGCAGATATAGAAATATAACCTCAAGTAGTCATTTCAGGATCTTTTTTAAAAGAAAAGTTAATATTTTCTGCTCTTTTGTTTGCTTACATAGCAAAACTCAGGATAATAATGACAAATAACAGGTTATCATTTCATAGCAGCTATATTTTTTCTTAAAATGTCCAATATTTCAAATTCCTTGACAGAAGGTCCAGCCATTTTTTAAAATTTATATAGCCATTTTCCTTTGAAATTGCACACCAAGAGATGCCTAAATATTCTCTGAGCATCTTGTCGGTGAGCAATTTCCCTGTGTATGATTTATCCCCTTAGGACTGCTTTTTGCTTTTGTAAAAATCTAATTTTGCAACAATTAGAGGAATAGCTCTTTGTCCCGGTGTCTGAAATCATGCTGCATTTTTGAAAAGAACATGTATAGCATTGTGGTGCAATTAGCACCATTTTTGTATCCCTGAAAAATACAACAATTGTTTTAGTTGTAACAATTTTTAAACATATATATTGCAAGCTTTCTATTTATGCTACATACTGTATATCTTCACTCAATTTAACACTTAGGTGCTAGCCAAACACTCACATAAGGAAGTTATATTTGATGAAATTACAGAAACATAATCCCATTCCCCCTCCATTCTCTTATAATTTATAAATGGGCAGAGATAATAAGAGAAAATATTTTTATCATGGTTGAATATACATGGACCTCTTTTTTTTTCTCCCCGTGTGAAAATCAATAGTAAACTAATGAAAGAAATGTACTCAGATTATTACTGTCTGGGAGGACATGGTGGTGCAGCTCCATCAAGGTTAAGTTCAATTTGTTGGGAAAACATTGGTACATACCTGATGTTGCTATCTATTCAATAATCAAGTAGGCACATATAGGAGACATTGCTTTCTTCCAGTGTGGTTACCCTGTGCATTTTACTAACTTAAGAAACTTGTTAAGTAATTTATTCTGAAGGAATGTTCCAAGGGCCCCTAAGGAGCTGTTTGAGCTTGGAGGGTTCAATCTCAGTATACAAAGTGGTTCCCTCCAGATATAATGGGCTCCAGTTCCCAGAATTCCTTCCAGCAATGACCATGCTGCTGGGTATCTCGGAAGTTAAAGTCTCAGGTCATATAGGAGTAAAGCGTGCTCTAACCATGAATCTTATTTTTATTTATTGAACATTTATATCCTGCCTTACTGAAGGAGTAAAAAGTAGTTGGTATGAGGATCTCCTTCTATTTCATTTCCTAGTGAAGTAGATTGGGTTGATTCAACTGTGGGTGTGCTCCCATAATGGCCAGTACTTTTCAGTCAAGGTTTCCTCACCTCTTCTCTGATGGTCATACCATGCTAGTCTTTACCCTTTAAAGGTATACACCCCTTTCTGTCAGTGTACATTGCCTCTTTCATTGCTTCATTTGTATAAGAGATTAGAACGGCCCCCATTCTAACACTTTACTGGAAGGTGCTGAAGACCTGGTTCTGCCAGTGGGCCTGGTGAATGCAGAATGGGATAGAGCCCATTAAATGGCTCGTGTAATGAGTTGTCACCGGAGTGAGGGGTTATTTTATTATTTTATTTTAATAATTTATCATATGATTCTCTCTTTTATTAGTTTTATTGTTTTAATATGAGGTTTTTATATTCTTATTTGCCACCTTGAGTCGCCATATATGAATAGGTGGCAATATAAATTTCCTAAATTAAAAAAAAAAAATCTGATTCTGAAGTTGGCCTGATTCTGCATTAATAGTGAAATGAAACCATCTTCGGGGCACCTTCTCCCCTTTACACTTAGAGTAATGTATACATCAACCTGACCTAGTCTCTTTTGTCCCTCTCCATATATTGCATTAAGAATTATTTTACTCTGCCTCTCTGCCAAATTAATATTTTCATTTCCATCTGTCAAAATGTGGGGCTCTCCGAAATGCAAGTTATTGTCTTGTTAGTGTTGCTGTCATAATCATTATATCTCCTTTAATTCTTACCCTTTAGAGGCTGCTAAATGGTGCTGAATACTGAAAAGCTGATAATAACTGATCGCCGTCTCAAAAGAACAGTCACTGTTCGAGGGAAATCATTTTAAGTATTAGCTACTTTAATGTGTGCTTTAAAGTTCCCAAAGGAAGCAACCATGTTTGAAACTGATGGCATCTAGGTACCTTATAGAGAAACATAAATGGGGAGGAGGGTGATATTAAACAATGACTTTATGGTATAAGCAGAAGAGAAACAAAATTATTTAATGAGCACACCATTTATCTCTTTGGGTTTTTTCTTATTACAATACTTTAAATATCTCGGGAAATTTTTTAAAAAATACTTATCTCTTGATGACAATATGACAGTAGTATGGAAGTAAAATACCACTGTTTGCTTTCAGAATGTTTTTTTCTTAATTTCCAGATGAGCTTATAGCCCTGGAATGCATTTCTTTAATTGCTTGCACACAATAGACAGAATATTGCCCGACTAAATCTAATGGATATATCTTGGGAGAATTTAGGGAGTGGCTATCCTGACTCTCTTTCTCCACGTCTTATTCATCTCTAGGCTGTGCTGTGCCTTGTTGCAAACCCCCACCATATGTTTCCTCCCTCCTGGGAAACTTCCACTTCACAGTAGTTCATCACATCACATCACATCTCCAGGCACCATCCCTCATAGTCCTGGTTAAAATCAATTCTAATAAGGAGGCTTACTGTTGGTTGCAAATCTCAAGCTATATTTTCTATATATTACTAAATTTGGATATCATTAATGTAAGGTACAACCTGAATCTTGCTATTTGATGTGTGTGTCTGTGTGTGTGCATAAAAGGAGTCCCTGTGTATTTTATTCTACTACTTGTTGCTGACTGTAGGGGGTGATGCTCATGTCCGTTTCAAGGCCATTGAGCCAATGCTATCCAAAAACATTTCTGTGGTCATGTGGCCAGCATGACATCTTGGAATACTGATTCATTGTAGTGGTACCTATTTATCTACTCACATTTGCATGCTTTCAAAGTGCTAGGTTGACAGGAGCTGAGAAGAAGACAAGAACTCACCCTGTCCCATGGAGCTTGGGTCTCAAACCTGCGCTCTCTCTCCCTCTCTCTCTCTCTCTCTCTCTCTCTCTCTTTCTCTCTCTTTCTCTCTCTCTCTTCAACTTATTTTCCATAGCACCAGAAGGCAAGACAAGAAACAAAGGATAGAAACTAACCAAGGGGAGAAGCAACTAGAGCTAACAAGAAACTTTCTAACAGTGAAAACAATTAACCAGTGGAATGGCTTGCCTTCAGAAATTGTGGGCGCTCCATCACTGAAAGCTTTTAAGAAGAGATTGGACAGTCATTTGTCTTCAATGGTATGGGGTCTCCTGATTAAGCAGGGGGTTGGACTAGAAGAACTCCAAGGTCCCTTCCAACTCTGTTATTCTATTGTAAGGACCAATCTGATCAACATGAAATACTATGTTCTGTTCCATACTTCTAGGTTCTTTGGATCAGATCCAGGTTTAGTGAATACAACAATAGAGATGAAAGAAGAAAAAATATATAAAGCTACATTAAAACTACTCTCCAGGTATGTTTATCTAAAGTCACTGAGTGTTCTGTGTTCATGCTGCTTGTAGGCTCAAAGGACTTTAGGAAGTAACACTGGTGGGTAACAGAGTGAGAACATACAGACTTCTAATGATGGAATGATAGATTTAGGAAGATTTATGGAAAATGGTAAGTATAATTATTATGTGTGCTGCATTGATTTAAGAGGATTGCATTGCCCCAAATTGAAATGGCTTTTATATATTTGGACACATCCCTGACCATCCAAAAAAAGAAAGAAAGAAAAATCCTTTTGTTCTGTTGATGAGACCAGTTGCCATGGAAATGTAAGACTGAATACAGGGGCAAAAGGAGGTTTTGCTAAAGCAAACTTAGTGGATATATATTGACAACATTCACAGCACTTTTATTCTTATTCTCTCTTGAACAGACTCTTCCATTTCTTCTATTTGTTGCCACCCGATGAGGAAAAAAGTTTCCCTAATCTTTTAATTTAGGTTAGATTTCCTCTTTTTTCCAGACAACGCAGTCTGGCAATTAAACTACTTATCTTGAGACTTCATGCTGGGACTAAATGCCTCTTGTTCATTTTTCCCTGTCTGTGAATCTTTATTACTGATGTCTTCCCATTGTTTTTTTTTTTTTTGCTTTAAAAGCATCCTACGTCTTCCCGCTTCTGCTTCATGACAAACCAGCCATTTTTCTGATAGATAACTCCAACCACAAGAGCTATATTGTAAACAATAAGATAATGCCCGGCAAGTACAGTTTTACAGCCTCTGTCATTTACTTTACTTTTTACGACAGAGTAGTTACTCAAAATACTGTTGTAGGCAAGTCAGGCTGGGGTGCCCTCTAGATTTTACATATGCTTTGATGCAATGGTAGGATTCAAAATGTTTTACTACCAGTTCTGTGGGCATGGCTCGGTGGGTGTGGCTTGGTGGGCAGGGCTTGGTGGTGTGACAGGGGAAGGATACTCCAAAATCTCCATTCCCTCCCCACTCCTGGGGTAAGGTTATTGCAAAATCCCCATTCCCTTCCAACTCCTGAGGGAAGGTTACTGCAAAATCCCATTCCCTCCCCATCCCACTAACTTGCTTTCCAGCTCTGTTCTCCTGTGCAGGGCAACAAAAGAAGACTCAGCTGATCAGCTGGGACTCAGGAGACAGAGAATAAATGGGGATGGGGCCAGTCAGAGGTAGTATTTGCCGGTTCTCCGAACTACTCAAAATTTCCACTACAGGTTCTCCAGAACTGGTCAGAACCTAGTGAATGCTTTGATGGTTGGTCTATCCCATTCCCCAAATTTTGTGAAGCTGCACTCTCTTCTATTGGTATATTTAATACCAAATAGTAATATGTCTTTATACATTTAGGGCAGAGTGGGGAACTATGGCCCCTTTATGACTTGTGGACATCAACTCCAAGAATTCCTGAGCCACTTGAAGTCCACAACTCATAAAAGGGCCATAGTTCCCTACCCCTGATTTAGGAGTGCTACGAATCATATTGTGAAGTATGCGGATGACATGGCAGTGGTAGATCTTATCTGGGATGACAATGAAGATACTTATAGGGAAAAGGTGAAGGCTCTGGTGGACTGGTGCAATAAAAATAACCTGGTTATAAATGTTAATAAAACAAAAGAGATCACTGTAGATTTAAGAAAGAGCTGACATAGTCATACTCCAGTCAGTATCAAGAATGCAGCTATAGAAGTGGTCAATAGTATTAAATATCTGGGGGTGTAGATGACTAACAATCTGAACTGATCTCTCCACACATCATCCTTAGTGAAGCATGCAAACCAGCGCCTGCATTCCCTGTGTCGGATAAGGAGACACATTTCTCTTTCCGTCCTGGCCATTTTTTACATAGGCACAAACTGCATCACTGTTTGGTTTGGTGGCAGCAGCGCCTCAGATAGAAAGTCCATACAAAGAATTATAAGGACAGCCAAGAAGATTATAGGAAGCTCGCTTCCCAGTATTCAGGATACTGCTTATAAGTGCTATGTGATTAGAGCTCAAAACATTGTTAGAGACTACACAGCAGAGGTGGTATTCAGCATGTTCTGACCAGTCCTGGAGGACCGGTAGCAGAAATTTTGAGTAGTTCAGAGAACCGGCAAATACCACCTCTGACTGGAGATTTTACAGTATCCTTCCCCTGCCAGGCCCACCAAGCCACACCCACAGAACCGGTAATAAAAGAAAAAATGAATCCCACCACTGCTCCACACACCCATTTTACAGTCTGTTTCTATTGCTTCCCTCTGGGTTTCAAAGTATTTCTAGCAGGACTATCAGATTTTGTAACAGCTTTATTCTCCATGCCATCCATCTGGTAAGCTCACAAAATTCATGTTTCATGCTGTGTACATATGAGGGATGTGATGGCTCAATGGATAAGACACTGAGCTTGTCGATCAGAAATCCCTAGCACCACGTTAGAATCCCTAGCACCACCGTAATGGAGTGAGCTCCCATTACTTGTCCCAGCTTCTGCCAACCTAGCAGTTTGAAAGCATGTAAAAATGCAAGTAGAAAAATAGGGACAACTTTGGTGGGAAGGTAACAGCGTTCTGTGTGCTTTGGTGTTTAGTCATACCGGCCATATGACCACAGAGGTGTCTTTGAAAGGCACTGGCTCTTTGGCTTTTTAATGGAGATGAGCACCACCCCCTAGAGCCAGAAATTACTGGCACATATGTACGAGAGGAACTTTTACCTTTATCTTACATGTATACATCAGAACGAGACTGTGTTGTTTCTCTGTGTCATATAATATATGTGGGTATATGCATAATTTTTGTATTTATTTATTTATTTAGTTAGTTAGTTAGTTAGTTAGTTAGTCATGTTTATGTAGTGTATGTTGGAGGTGGTGACCCTTCATTACTGTATGCAATGAAATTTCACTTTAATGTATGTTGATTCAAAGTGACAATAAAACTATTCTAAGTCTAAGGCTTTCACACAGATTCAGAGTAAGAATGCTATAGTCAGGATTTTGAAGCCCAGTATAAATGAATTCAATTGCTGTTCTAGTGCTAAAGATTAAAGATGACTGTTAGTCAAAAGCAAAGCTTAGCCTATAGACATTTATGGATAAAACACACACATACATATGCATTCACTCTTATGATGTATGTGCTTGGGAATAACTACAAACACTTGTTTTTATTACATTACATTACATTAAGGCTTTCCTTTTCAATCCATCAGACCTGAAATTTCTACTAGCTGAAAAAATAATTTCCAATCTGATATACAACAGTGTTGTGAAGTAATCTATACAGGTTTTTTTTTCTTGGTCTGTAATTTTGTTCTAACCTGTGATTGTCATTCAAAGTATAGCCAGAAGCCAATAGATGGTAGTTATTCAAAGAATAAATTTCAATGGCAACATCTCGTCTTCTTTGAATTTACCCAGGGGGATAATTATTTGATAACATTGCCATTATAATTAAAGTCAGCACTGCAAGGAAAGTGTTCTTGTACACCTAGCAATTTTGGATGCACAATATTTAAAACTGCAGATCAGAAAGTGTTTTATCTCACTTTTTAAAAAAATATTCATTATAACAACTAATATGAGAGGGGTCATGGGAAAAAAAATAATTCATTAAGATAGAATTTCCACAAAGAGGAAATACCCTAATGTTAATACATCAATAGTTTTGAGGGGTTTTGGGGGTGGGCGGGGGGTCATTTTACTTATTGCAGTAGATTTTTTTAAACCCTTAAAATCAACACTGCCTGAACAGGGCATAGTTTGGAAGTCATTGTGGGTCATTATGAAATGATAGTTTATTTTAAATTAGGGCTTTTTTAAAATATTTTTTTTGGGGAAAAAAGAGAATGTAAACAGGTTCCCAAATGATTGCAACCTTGCTGTGAGGATACATATAGCTACAGAAAACACCTTTCCATGATAAGGATAGTTTTCTTATTCATTTTATTTTTAAAGCCACAAGGTTATATGTGCAGTTACAATAATGTGTGTTGATTATTAGGCTTTTGTATCTCATTTCTTTCATTATATACCTCATAAGGAGAAAATTCCTAACAGTGAGAACAGTTCAACAGTGGAACAAATTGCCTTCAGACGTTGTGGGTGCCCCATTACTGGAGCCTTTTAAGGAGAGACTGGGCAGCCATTTATCAGAAATAGTATAAGTCTCCTACAAGAGCAGGGGGTTGGTTGAGATGATCTCCACAGTCACTTCCATCTCTGTTACTGTTACTAAATAGTAGATCATTTAAGAAGATATAGGGAATCTACATTACCACATCTTTTCACTTTGGTACAAATGAAACTTATGTCTTTGTGATACTGGTAGAATTTAACTGAAAAGAAAATCAAACATATTTGAATCAGTTGTTTGTTTGTTTTTAAAATAATAATTTAAAGAAATTCATCAGTTGCTCCATGTTAAGTATAAGTACTTAATATGGAATAATACAGTCAACTGTGTTCTAGAATAAAGAAAAATGTTTGCAAAAAATAAAATACCTTCTTCAAGGTAGTTGAATTATTACTCTGCTGACAATGTTATTTCTTTTGTGTAGGACATTTATGCACAGTTGCCTAACATGTAGCACTTCTTTTGCTTCCCACAATGCTTTTGCGAAGGTTGATCAAAATCTGAATCTTAGAGATTAGTGCATACTGTTGAGGTATTCCCCATTAGGAGAATGAGTGCACTCAGGGAAACATAGTGAGAGTGGTGATGAATAACACACAACCAGCACACAGATATACTGAATAGTAAAATGAAGACCAACAAACAGTCCAAATCATATATGGTTAAAGCAGTTAGTATCAGTCCAGGGATAATTCAAAAATGAAGTTAAGTATTATAAACAAAGTTCAGTAAATGGAGTTTGCTAACAGTCGCAAGACTCACAGTAATCCAAGCAGAATGACGATCAGGCAATATGGAAAAACAAGAAATGCAAGGAGAAAGAAACCAGGTTTCTGGCTCCATCTTATGGCCATTGGAGGAACCTCAGCCAATCACAATTACAGCATTCTCTTAAAGATACAGTATTAAATTACTATCCTGGTTTATATATTTCCAACCCAACTGTTAGGTGACTATCATTCCTAACATTCTCCCCCTTGGGTAGGACAATATATAAAACTTTAAAGTTTAAGTCCATATTCTTCACAGCAAGTCTTATATTTTACAGTGCCTTGGGCTTTCGTAAAATGATCAGCAATGTTATTTTCTGACATACAGTACTCCAGTTTAATCATTTTACTTTGAACACCTTGTCTCACATTTAGATATCTTAGATCGATGTGTTTTGATCTTGTCTTTACAGCGAGATTGGAAGCTATCTGAATTGCTGATTGGTTGTCTTCATACACAACAATAGCTTCCTTTACATTAATTCCCATATCTATCATTAGTTGTTTATAACAAACTAAATCTGTACATAATAGAGACAAACATGAGAATTCAGCCGCCATTGTTGATAAACTTAGATGTTTTTGTTGAATAGACTGCCATGCAATTAACACCTTTCCTAATAATACTACAGTACCTGACGTTGATTTACATGTAGGTACGTCTGTAGCAAAACTTGCATCAGCATATGTAGTTAAACTTAATTCATCCTTAGGCTCCAAATATAATGCATAATGCATCATTTGTTTAAGATATCTCAACACATGCTTAGCAGCTTGCCTGTGCCTTTCAGTAGGCTTAGTAATAAACCTGGATAATTGGTTAACACTATATGCTATGTCTGGCCTAGACCAATTACTGAGATAGGATAAGCTACCAATTAAAGATGGATAAATATCTTTATCAAAAACAGGACTTTGCACATCACTGTGGCTACACTCCTGGCTCATTGGTGTTTTAGCCAGTTTACAAAGTTCCATTTTAAAGGTTTCCAGTAATTGGTTAATTTTATCTGCCTGTGAGATTTTGTATCCTCCCCTAGTTTTATCTCTTTTTAAACCAAGATACTGTTTAATCTCTTCTAAATGTTTTATTTTAAATTTCTTCTCTAACAATGAAATAATCTCAGTAGCTTCTTGCTCAGTCTTAGTGATTAACGCTATGTCATAAGTAAACAATAGCAACAATGAAACTACAGCATCACTTTCCTTTTTGAATAAACGTGGATCAGCCATTCCAGCTACAAAACCTATCTTTGTTAATTCCTTCACTATGCATTGGTTCCATTCATAGCCTGATTGCTTCAAGCCATATAGACTCTTTTTTTAATCTCCAGCAATCAGTTTTGTTATCAGTTTTTATCCCCAAAGGCTTCTTTAAATATATAGTATGTTGCAACGGTGCATGAAGATATGCTGTCTCCACATCTAAATGGTTTATTGTGTATTTATTTTTAGCTGCCCACACTAATGCTGCTTGTAATGTGGTAACCTTCAGACTAGGTGCAAACACCTCATTGTAGTTGTTGGCTGACTGATTGAACACTTGTGCTACTAACCTGGCTTTATGGGTAATAGTCCCATCCACACCTGTCTTAATTTTATAAATCCACTTATACCCTATGGCATGCTTACCTGGTAGTAACCTGACATTTTCATGTACCTCTAAACTTTGTAAAGATTTCAGTTCCTTATCCATTGCTTTCTGCCAAGCAGCCTGATACTTAGCAGGATACAGTTTCAGTTCATTATAGTTATTAGGAACTGTATTTACTTGGCATACCATACTTGCCTGATATCTATCTGGTGGTCATGTTACACGGGTTGAACATCTAAGCAACTCAAGGCTTACTCGTGGACTCTCCTGTTCCACCTGCTCCTGTTCTTCTACCTCCTCCTGTGCCTATTCTTCCTTTTTACTGGCTATTGATGATTTAACTATCTCATCATTAGGGACTACTTGGGTATCGATAACAACATCATTGTTAGATTCCTGTTCTTGTTTATGCCACCCAATGTGCTCAAGAAATTTAGCATTAATGCTACAGTAAATATTAGCTGTGCCTGGATCCCAGAACCTAAATGATCTATGGTTGGCCTCGTAACCTGTGAAAAATAATTTCCCAGCTCTATGCTGCCCTTAGCTCTATGCTCCCCCTAGTCTTACTTGTGAGGGAATATGCACCCATGCTGGAGCTCCAAATGTGTGTAGATAACTTAAATTTGGTTTTCTGCCATGCCAACAAGTGAATGGCAATTCACCAGTTGTTCTGTTCGCCACATTGTTTAACACATGGTTGCTACACATTATGGCTTCACCTCACAGTGTTTCAGGCAAATCTGAATCGGATAACATAGTGTGAGCCATGGCTTGTAATGTTTGCCCTCTTCATTCTATAAATGAATTATGTTGTGGCCTGTAAGGGCAGAACACTTATGCTCGATACCAGCCAATTTCAACATCTATGGAATCTATTGTTAATAAACTCAGTCCTGTTATCAGTAACGAAAGTAATTACTTTATGTTTCATTTTCCTTTCTGCAAACCTTGGCCAATTAAAGAAATATTGAAATGTTTCTGTTTTGTTTTTCATTAAATACCAGAAACCGTACCGTGAGTAATGATCTATTATACTCAAAATATAGCAGGCACCTCCCAAACTGGGTTTTTTAGGACCAATTATGTCAGCAAACAAAACCTCTAAAGGTTCTTTGGTCTTAAGCCCATTCAGTTTGTTTGCTGGAGTAACCTTGCTTTTCTCCTGACTATAGGCATTGCAGTTTAAGTACTTGTTACAATGTTTTAATTTTACTCCCTCTGACAATTTAACAGCTTGTTTCAGCATTTTGAAATTAATGTGCCCTAGACGTCTATGCAGTAAATGTATACATTTGTCATGTGGCTTAACATTGTTATAAACCGGAACTTCCGGCGGTGATGCCTTGGTGAAAGGCTGAAGGGAGAGTGGTCTCCATCTCTGGATCCTGTTTTTTCACTTTTGGGGACCTTTCAGGGCATGAGGGGCCTGGAGAGCCCAGCGGAGAAGAGGGGAAGCCCAGAAGACAGCAAGGCAAAACATGATTGCCAGCCGGCAAGAAGGGAAATCCCTGAAAACCTGAAGTGAAAGTGTCTGTCATTTTATTATAGCAGACCCAAGGCCAACGCTGAATCATGAATGAGAAGGAAGTGAGAAGATTATCAAAAGAAAGTGTCATTGAAGTTAAAATCCCAAAGTTGCAACTGTGATGATTTGCCAAAAGTAACTTTGAACTTGTTTCCAAGGAAAAAAGAGCTCTGGTGAGGGGGGATAAGACAGTAAGAAAAAGCTGTGATTCAGCACTGTTTACAAATGGAAAGAAACTGAAGGAGAAGGGGTATAAGTTGGAAGTGAATAGTTCAAGGAAACTGAAAGGTGGAGATTGAAATAAGACAAGAACTGGTGGGAGAAGAAGAAAATCCAGGGAAAATCCAGGGAAGCCAGAGGAGGAGGCAAAAAGGTGATAAGGGAGAGATGATTGACTTCTCTCTGCTTCTTGGACGGAGGGCAATTACAAGGCCAATGTGGTGAGTGGAGAAGGAGAAAGTGAAATCTTATCAGGATGTGAGAGTGATACGAAGGAAAGGAAAGAAAGTCTTGGAAGGAAGGAGGAGGTGAAGTGGAAGTGGAGAGACATTGAAAGGATCAGAAGGAAAGTCGGGACGACAGAGATGAGAAAGGCAAGATATGGAGAAAGGAGTGACTGAGCAATTTTCAAGTGGAAGGAGATGGCAGGACATTAATGGGAGCGGAGAAGAAGAAAATTTGGTAGAGAATGAGCTGAAAGAGACGATGAAGGAGGATTGGAAAGTAACAGAGAAGATATGAGTGGAGTCATAAAGAGAGAGACGTGGAGGGAGTAGCAGAAAGACAAAGCAGAAGGAAGGAGAGTGGAAAATGGTTTGGACTGAGACAGTGAGATTGGAGAGAAAAGAAAAGGAAATCTTTGAGTGAGGTGTATTTAAAGATAACAAAATAGGCTGGTGGAACTTAGAACAATACAAAATGAAAAGAAACTGGAACTAATGGACAATAGGATGATGACAATAAATAAAAGATTAGAAGAACAGATTATCCACCTAGAGATGGACCATGTTGCCTATTACTTGAGGTTTCAAAATATCATTGAAAGTAGAGATGAAGATCTGAATGTGCTTATGGCAAAATTACTTGTGCCAGCTTTACAAAGGGAGATCCGAGAGATCCTGCTAGAAATCGACAAGGCCTATAGAGTTCAAATGAGTTACGCTGGATGTAACAGGTTACTCAGGGAAGTACACATGTGATTTGCCAGGAAACAAGTATGTGACATAATATACAAGATAATGCGAGAAGAACCATTGGTTTATAAAGATAAAGAAGTGCAAACCCTGAAGCAGGTTCCTAAGAAGGTGCGTGAACAGAGAAAAGATTATAAGTTTTTGGCAACACAACTTATCCAGAAGAACATAATGTTTTGATGGTTAATTCCAGAAGGCTTGTTGGTAACATGGCAGGAAAAGAGGATCAGGATAGATAATGTAGACAAGGCACAAGATTTCTATGAGCAGATTGGAAGAACAGAAGAAGAAAGCAGCGGTAGGGAGGAGCTAGAGACAGAAAGCCAAGAACAACAACAGCAAGATATAGGAGGCCTAGAACAAGAAGGAGAGAACAAGGAGGAGACGGAAGGAAGAAGATTAAGAACACGCCCGCAAAGAGAGACTAGAATTAATAGAAGACAGATAATATCCCAAAAGTAGAAAGATGGAAACAGAAACGAAGCTATTATCATTAAACATAAATGGTCTAAACTCACCCATTAAAAGGAAACAGATACTATCTAGATTAGCCAAACAGAAATTAGAAATAGTATGCCTGCAAGAAGTTCATATTAAAAAACAATTTTGGAAATGTTTAGAATATCCTAAATTAGGAAGGTTATTTGTAGCCCTGGCAGATCAAAAACAGAAAGGGATAGCGGTATATGTTAAAAAAGAAATTAAGGCAGTAGAAAAATATGTAGACCCACGAGGGAGAATTTTGATACTTGAACTAGAATTAGAGTACAAGCCAATCTTATTAGTTACAGTTTATGCGCCAAATGACAACCAAAGTCAATTCTATAAGGATTTACATGAGAGAATCATTGAGATGGGACAAGATAATGTATGCATTGTGGGAGATCTTAATGCGGTAGTAGATCTAAGGAAGGATTATTTTAGTAATGCAAAGAACAAAAAGAAAATGAAAATTTTGCCCAGATCCTTTTTCAATATGACACAGGAACTAAATTTGATAGATCAATGGATGAGAATAAATTTGGGGAAAAAAGAATTCACGTTCTACTCTAACCCACACAAATCGTGGTCTAGATTAGACATGTCGTAGATGAACGCAGAACTAGGAAACCAACTAGATTCAATAGAGATTATGACAAATGTATGGGCTGTTCATAACCTATTAAAAATAACTTGGAAAGGAAGGAAAAGGAAGAGTAGAAAGTAGATACTTAGTCCCCAAATTTTAAGAAAGATTTTGTAGAGAAAATTAAGAAAGAAATGGAACTTTTTTAAAAGGAAAATACAGTGGAGCAAACATCATTACAGAATTTATGGGATACAGCAAAGGCAGTCTTGAGGGGGCTGGTAACAGCATATACAGCGAAAAGGAATAAGGAAAGATGGCAAAATCAGAATAAATTACAGGAGGAGATTAAAGACCTAGAAAGTAGATTACAAAAAAACCCACAAGATGAAAAATTGAGGAGAGAGATGATTCTTACTAGGCATAAATTGAACATTATAAATCAGGAAGAGAGAGTTAAAGAGGTGAAAAGGGCAAAACAGAATTTTTTCGAACATGCAAATAAACCAGGGAGGTGGTTAGCCCATAAATTAAAATTAGAAAGAGAAAGAAGGTTGAATATTGAATGACTGAGAAAAAGAAAATAGTACAAAAATATTTTGAACAACTATATAGGGAGGATGGAATAAACCCTGAGAATATAGAACAATATTTGAAAAGGAAGGGAAAGGAATATCTCACTAATTCCTAAAGAAGATTTAGATCACAAACAGATTAAAAATTATAGACCAATCTCACTCCTGAATGTAGACTATAAAATATTCGCAACAATAATGTCAGAAAGACTAAAAATTATATTAAATGAACTTATTCATATTGACCAGAACGGTTTTCTACCTTCTAGACAGATAAGGAACAATATAAGGATATATTAATATATATTAAATGTATTAGAATACTATGAGGCCCACCCAGGAAAGTAGGCAGTATTGATTTTCTTGGATGCTCAGAAGGCCTTCGACAATCTCAGCTGGCAGTTCTTGATCCAACAGGTCAAAAATATGGGATTTGGATCTAAATTCAAGAAAATGATTGGCACAATTTATTTGAACCAAAAAGCTAGGGTAATTATAAATAGGGAGATTACTGAAAACTTTAAGATTATGAAAGGTGTTAGGCAGGGATGTCCAATGTTGCCTCTGCTTATTATCTTGACCATCCAAGTGCTTTTAAATCAGATTAGACAAAGAAAGGAGATAATTGGACTGAAGAGCAAAATAGAAGAATATAAAGTACAGGCATTTGCGGACAACTTAGTGTTTTTTGTGGAAGATCCAGTGGAGTCAGGGACCTATCTAATTCGAGAATTAAAAGAATATGGGACGGTAGCAGGACTAAAAATTAATAAAGATAAAACAAAAGTAATAACCAAAAACTTGATAGAAAGTCAAAAAAAAAAAAAACAATTGGAAAGGAAATTGGGATTACAAAGTGTCAAAAAACTTAAATATCTAGGAATTTGGTTTACAGGAAGATGCTCTTCCATAAAAGAGGATAATTATATGAAATTACTTTCACAGATAAAGAAAGATCTGGCCGATTGGGGAAAATTACAACTATCACTATTAGACCGAATAGCGGCCATAAAAATGAACATACTACCGAAACTGTTATACTATTTTCAAACAATACAAGGATTTTTTTCAGGAATTAGATAGGACAGTAATGAAATTTATATGGATGGGGAAAAAAACATGAATAAAATTGAAAACATTACAAGATAGTAGAACCAGAGGCGGCCTTGGACTCCCAAAATGGGAAACATATTATCAAGCAGCAATTTTACTATGGGTTAAGGAGTGGATAAACTTAAAAACTAAAAGAATTTTGGCCAAAGAAGGTCATGACCTCCAAATTGGGTGGCATGCCTTTCTATGGGATAAAAAGAATAAGATCCACTCCTATTTCCATAGACATTTGATAAGGGACTCACTTTTACAAACATGGGAGCATTTTTTTAAAAAAAGCATTATTTGAAAAGACCAAACTGGATCTCACCTATGGAAGCTATATTATATCCAAATACAAGGAACATTAAAAAAATAATTAGATATAAAGAATTGGTAGATGAACAAGGGGAATTAAAAATACTGGATAAACCAAAAGAACAAGGGATAATATTAGACTGGTGGGTATATTTGCAAATTCAAACTAAATTTAAGAAAGATGTAAAGGAGCTAGGGATAGATGAAGAGTTTAAAAAAATGGACCAAATTTTGACAGGCAAGGATATAAAATTTATAACACAAACATATAATTATTTACTGGAGGTAGAACTAGAGGAGGAACTTGTTAAGGGACCAATGATTGCCTGGGTGAGAAATGTGAGTCATAATATAAACTTGGATGAGTGGGAAAAGACTTGGACCAAGAACTGGAAGCTGACTTTGTTGACGGCATTCAAAGAAAATCAATATAAAATGTTTTGTAGATGGCACTTAGTGCCAGCACAACTGGCAAAAATGTATCCAACCTTGAAACCAGAATGCTGGAAGTGCAAACAAAAGAAAGGAACATTTTTCCATATGTGGTGGCAATATATAGAGGTCAAAAAATACTGGAAGAAAATACAGAGATGGCTTTTTGAGATTACAAAATATAAATTGAATTTGGAACCTGAAACGTTATTATTAGGTATGATCAAAGGAAATTTGAGTAAAGATAAAAGATACCTTATTGTACACATCTTAACTGCACCAAGAATCACGTTAGCACAAAATTGGAAGAGAGATAAAATACCACCAGATGAAGTTTTGATTCAAAAAATAATGGACTGTGCTGAACTAGATAAATTCACTATGGAACTGAAAGGCAAAGAGGATCAGGAATACTATGCAACATGAGAGAGGTGATATGAATGGGTGAAGGACAAGGATAAAAATAATGTATAATCACAAAATAAGAAACATGTATATACAATGACATAATAACTGTTAATGGAAATGAGATTTTTGCATTTTTTGTTTTTAAAGAATAAAAATTATAAAAAAAAGCATTGTTATAAACCGAGCTAGCCATAGCAACTGGTCATCTTGTATAACATATAAATCATTCTCTAAATTAGCAGTAACACTTTCCCCCTCTTTCTCTATTATACAGTTATCTCCCCTAAAGGTTACTACATAACTAATATTAACTAAGGCCCTTACTGATAAAAATTAAATTTCAGTTTAGGTACATATAACATAGGGAAATGTTCATTTATACATGAACAATATGCAGTACCTTCACCAGATGCTTTCATCTTCCATTCATTTGCCAATGATACATGTAAATGCTAGGGATTACTCGTGGACATCTTTACAAACCTCTCTCTATTTCTAGTAATGCACTGCGATGCTGCACTATCAACTACCCACAAATCATGGTTTACAGTTGAATTGCTAGATATAACTAAATTAACATTCTTCTTAGCCTTCTGGTGATTACCAGTATTCTGTTGTTTGCCCTTCTTACAGAATCTAGCTATATGTCCCCTAGTCGGACAAGAAAAACATTTCCTAACAGTATAGGAGGTTGAAAACAAATCCTCTTCTTGTGGATGTTTCTCTCTCAGTTGGTCTCTGTCCAGCCTTCTTCTTGTCTCTTCTAACAATTGTCCGGTTATGTCAGTCAATGTCAGTTCATTTCTGGTCAGGACTTCTAGTGAAGATACATAATCATCATAACTTTCATCCAATGAGGAAACAATGATGTAAACCTGATGCAACTCTGAAAAAATCAGTTCCTTTTCATGTAGCTCTTGAAAAGGTCTTTTCATAAAGTTCAAATGAGCTAACATATCTCCACCTTTCAGAAGACATGCTCATGTATGTGTGCACCTACACTGTCATGAACATAAATCTTCAAATTCTCCCAACACCTAGCAGCCGACTCTTCTTCACGAATATGGACTAGCTCCTGGTCACTCAGTGTTAGTCCAATTATACAAAGACCTTGTTCGTTGTTCTGTTTAAAGTCAGATAACTTTTTGACAGCGTCCTCATCATTTGGATCTCTAGCATTTACATCTGGTGGATCCTGAACTGCAGCCCATAACCCTTCCCTACACAGAAAGACTGCACTTCATAGACCAGGAAACATAGTTTGTTCCATCCAACTGGGTTATCAGTGATAGACTTGTTGACAGGTCTTGTGCCATCTTTACCAGGATAGTAACCCACAATTAAATAATAGACAGATGTCTGTATACGGTACTGTGTATTCACACTAACTCTCAGTTATCTGAGTCTGGTGTGTTCTGGGCTCATAACCAGTGTTGAGGTATTCCCCGTTAGGAGAATGAGTGCACTCAGGGAATCACAGTGAGAGTGGTGATGAATAACACACAACCAGCACACTGATGCACTGAATAGCAAAATGTAGGTTTTACTTCCAGTAAACAAAGTCCAACAAACAGTCCAAATCATACACAGTTAAAACAGTTAGTATCAGTCCAGGGATAATCCAAAAATGAAGTCAAGTATCATAAACAAAGTTCAGTAAATGGAGTTTGCTAACAGTTGCAAGACTCACAGCAATCCAAGCAGAATGACGATCAGGAAATATGGCAAAACAGGAAATGCAAGGAGAAAGAAACCAGGTTTCTGGCTCCATCTTATGGCTGTTGGAGGAACCTCAGCTAATCACAATTACAGCATTCTCTTAAAGATACAGTATTAAATTACTATCCTGGTTTATATATTTTCAACCCAACTGTTAGGTGACTATCATTCCTAACACATACCCTAACAAAGATGGGCTGTCTGGAGCCCTAAGAATCCAACCTCAAAGGATTTCTTCCATTTTGCTGTAGAAATGATCTCTCAAAAATGATTTACATGGATAATAAAAAGAAATATATATACTCTCTGAACATTGGGAATTTAACAGGGGAAAGCCCAGGTCCTACTTTTATCTTATCTGTGCCGTGGTGGCACAGTGGTTAGAACGCAGTATTACAGGGCTAACTCACTGTTCACTCCAGGAGTTCGATTCTGAATAGCTCAAGGTTGACTCAGCCTTCCATCCTTCTAAGGTCAATAAAAGGGGACCCAGATTGTTGGGGGCAATATACTGGCTCTATAAACCACTAAGAGTGGGCTTAAAAGCACTATGAAGTGGTATATAAGTGTAAGTGCTATTGCTATTGCTATAGAGTCCTCACTTTCCCACAGTAATGTATTACGTATCTAAGTATTATCCACTTTTGTCTTACAAGTCTTCTAATTATGCTCATTGATTTTCAAGAGAGCCACTTTTTTGATCACTCAGGTCAGTGTTTAAGAACTATATCGACTTTTGTTTCTAACATCAAAATAAAATCAGTTTGTTTTATTAAGCTGGTTATTGGGATAGCATTTGGTGTTTTTTTTTAAATCACTGCATCTGTTTTCATTCACAACTTTTCTTAACATATGGGATGTCATGGCAATGGTACACAGTTTCAGCTAGTGTGCAGAATGTAAATTTCCCGAGAAACCTTTTTCTAAACCTAAATAGTCACAATGTCATTGGTTATGTAAATTTCCCAGTACATGCTTTTACCAATGCCCTAGACTTTTCCCCATGATTCTGTGATTGGAAAAGTGTATCTTGCCATCTTCCACTAGCTGAAACAAATTGCAATTACTGTTGCACATTTACAGCAGTTGCTTATTCTTCCTGCTGCTTCTCCCATTGTTTCATCGCTTGATGCCCCTTTGAAGATTATTTTATGGAAAAGCAGCATATAAATGAATGCTGCTGCTCAGCTCTGACCCTTTCATAGCCCGTTCAGTTGTTTAACCTCCCACGGGCCACTTAAGGCATCAAGCCTGGGGGTGTTGAAGCTAAATCTGTGGATCTCCTCTACTGAAAATTGTTATTTGAGAACATGTCAAAAAAGTACAAAAGCCTGAGTTGTTTGATCTGGGATGACTGCTTTATATATGCAGATCATTGTTTGATTTTTCAGTTCAGTGACAAAAGAGTGAATGAACTCATCTTGGATATTTTTAAAGACAGGAATCAAATTATGCGGTAAGACATTGCAGATAAATGATTTTTTTTTTCTTCTGAATGCCTCAATAGTTCAAATTCTGTTTCCATGAAACAATCACATTATTCATATAATATGATGCTAATATTAAAGTATAAATATATATAATCATCACCTCACACTGAGACTATTTTTGCAATTGCTTTCATACCACCCACATGGGTTGTAGGAAAAACATGACAGGCTCAGCTTTCAGGCAAACTTTATCTCTGTGACATTTTGCAAATCTTGTGCTGGTCTGAAACCAATTGTGTATTTAGAAGCATCTATGGATGGTTTAAAAAAGAGGATTGTTTGATAGCTGCTAATGGGAGCAATGAGAAATCATTGGAAATCACCTCCTGCCATATTGCCAACCACTCATTATGACATTTTCTACAATATCTATCAGGTTATTCCAATTCGAAAAATCCTCATTGGAGAAACTCATCAGGTGTTGGGTGAAAGAGAAACAAACCTCAGAAGAAAATAAATCCATTTTTTGTACCTTTACTACAAACCTTTCCCCAAACTGAGTTAGAATAAAGATCTCTCAAGATGAATCAACTTAGTTGTAGTAATGATAAGCATGCCACGGAAAGAACTGAAGGACCAGGGTAGGGACAAATCATCATGAAGAAATCTATCTATTTATTTGCTAAGAGTCGCCAACAACTTGATGACATGTAATCATCATAATCAAGCATGGGTGATTTTGTTTACTCTAATCCCTAAATTCAGAAAGATGTAAGGAAAGATGTGAGACTTTTTGCCGATTGCTTTTTGAGCACAATCCAAGGTGTTGCTTTTAAATCTATTCAATATTCTTCTGCCATATAGCCATTAAAGTTAAAAGAGCTAATTACAATCTATTGTTTTTATTCCAAAGTAAGATCACATTAAACCTCCCCTGCCCATCCTTTCAGATAAAACTTCCAAGTATCACTGAGCTCAGGCCAATTCAAAATATGATCTTGCCTGAAATGGACAAGATTGCCAGTCCACTCCCACCTAAAGTTTCATGCACAGAAGGCAGATTGATTGGTAGTTGCATCTTCCTTCCACACTCACGTCTTTCTCTTGCCTCCTATTGCTTTCAGCTGCTCCCAGCCATCAGAGGTACAATCCTCACTTTGCATAATGAGAATCCAGTCTCTTTTAAATCAGCACTGGCTCTTAAATGGGATAAGATTAGGCCTGCCACGTCAGAGCTGAAAACATCCAGACAACCACTAGATAGCAGGAGTTCCATTTCTTTTCAGCTATGCAAACCAGACTAGTTGCTGTCTGTAAGATGACAAGGACTGCTCACTCTCTTTCTCTGTTCTTTCTGTCTGTCATTGCTAACTTGAAGAAGGCTGATGGCCCAGGGTACTGCCTAGTTTCAACACATTGAAAAGAAATAGTTTGTGATCTTTCTAATGCACGAGACATTGAATGAACCTATCAAAGCTGACACAGATTTGAAAAATGCATGCCCATTGCAGGGGCTCAAGAGCTTGTTTGGTGTGGTAGTTAAGACATCAGGCTAGAAATCAGGAGATTGTGAGTTCTAGTCCCACCTTAGGTAGACAGCCAGCTAGATGACCTTGGGCTAGTCAACCCTAGGAAGGAGGCAATGGCAAGCCACTCCTGAAAAACCTTACTAAAAAACCTGCAAGTTTTGACTCTCTTGAGAATAAGAAAGAATTGGACAAAAGAAAAAAAGGCTTATGGGGGGTGGGGGGGAGGGCAGGCTTTGAAATTTAAATGGGGTTTGTTGTTGTTGTTAGTTGCGAAGTCATGTCCAATCCATCATGACCCCATGGACAATGTTCCTCCAGGCCTTCCTGTCAGCCTCTACCATCTTCTGGAATCCATTCAGTTACTCCATCCAGTCACCTCATTCTCTATCGTCCCCTTCTTCTTTTGGCCTCAATCATTTCCAGCACTAGGCTCTTTTCCAGTGAGTCCTTCCTTCTCATTAGATGGCCAAAATATTTGAATTTCATCTTCAGGATCTGGCCTTCTAAGGAACAGTCAGGGTTGATCTCCTTTAGGACTGACTGATTTGATCACCTTGCAGTTTAAGGGACTCACAGGAATCTTTTCCAGCATCAAAGTTCAAAGGCCTCAATTCTTTGGCTCTCAGCCTGTCTTATGGTGCAACTTTCACAGCTATACATTGCAACTGGGAAAACCATAGCCTTGACTATATGCACTTTTGTTGGAAGGGTAATGTCTCTGCTTTTTAGTATGCTGCCTAAATTTGCCTTAACTTTCCTCCCCAGGAGCAAGCATCTTTTAATTTATTGGCTGCAGTCCCCATCTGTGGTATCCCATCTTGGAGCCCAGGAAAATAAAATCTGTCACTACTTCCATTTCTTCCCCATCTAATTGCCAGAAATTGAGAGGGCCAGATGTCATGACTTTAGTTTAAACGAGGTAACAAAAGGTCTCATCCAAACATGTAATTTATTTTATATAATTAAATAAAATATTTTTATTTTATTCCTGGCTGGCCCTAGCTATTCTTGGCTTGAAATCCAGCAGGTTCCACCCTTGTGAAATCTCCAGAGAAGTCATGTTAGACTATCCAGGTGGCTCTTGCTAAAATCTAGCTGAAAGCCATAAGAGTACAATTCAGATGTTGTTGCCAACAGGGAGCATAAAGCACAATGTTAAGACTGGAGGTGAAGTAGAGGAGAAGATGATGGTGAGAGATGCCTGAGTGGGTGTTTATTAGCTTTTTAAAACCAGTTTGGCATTTCCTTCCACTGTTGTACATGTTTAAAAATAACCTGCTGCTTCACTGAACTTATTGGCTCTGGGGAAAGCCAAAACATTTGGATAATCAGGTACCTTGGTGAGTTGATGTTGATTATGGCAGGACTGAAGGTCACATGGCAAATTTCAGATAGCTAAAAATGGGTTTTTCATACATTTTATTAAAACTGGGGATGGTGCTCTGAAATGTTTCCTTTAGCAGAAAAGCCTGGATAGATCAGACACTACTACTTTCTTTTTAAGATATGTTTTTCTCCCTGCTACCTGCTTGCGTCTTTTAATAAAAAAAAAAATCCAGAATTTTCAGGCAGTTGCTTTGTTCTCTGAGAACTGGAGGATAAGAAAGGGAGCTCCATAAATGTCTTACTTTTCTTATTATTTCTAAAAATTCATTTTTCTTTTTTCTCCATACACTTAATTTTCTATGCCTTGTTTAATATGTCAATGTAGCATCATATATTACATTAATTAAAAATAGATTAGCTCCCATCCCTTGTTTGAAAAATCCTGACTTGCAACATTATTGTAAATCTGATACTATTATTCATATAGATGGAAAATCTGAGAACAAACCTTCCTTTGAGGAGGGAGCAAATGACAAAACGTACATTATAATGTGATGCAAACTCTCTCCATTATGTGACATTATGATACGGATACAAAATGCCAAACCTTGCATTGTTATGTCACAATGAAGGCTTTGTCGTGTTGATGTCACTGTAGTTAGGAACAGATATATCTGAAAAGTCCATCTCTGTATTATTCACTCATTGAAATGCAAAATGTTCAAGTTTTAGATTCTAAATCTAAGGTGTAAACTGCTATATTAAAAAAAAATTGGTCTGAGAGGGCTTCCTAGATGGTTGAAAATGTGAGGCTAAACAAGATGCTCTGCTGCCCTTTTTAATAATTTTGTGCACAAAACAAATTTATAAGAGCCTGACACACATTATAGAAGTGTTTCTGAATAACTACCTAGTAAAAAAAAAATCAGCATGAAAGGTGTAATGGTCAGAGAATTATGAAGGGGAGTTATTTGAGGCTTTGAAACATGTAGTGTTGTCTGCTTAATTAGCATGACAGTCATTAAAAGTGTAAAACTGATTAGAGAGAGGGTAGCTGTGTGAACTAGTTAGTGTGATTAGAAATTAAATCATTCCTTGCTTCCCATCATTTTCTGTTCTTCTTCACCATAGATGAATAGTAAAGTATGTGTTTTACATCCAGATGGTCATAGTCTGACCTCGGACATTTCCAGCTGGAGTGGAGAAGACTGTCTTAAAACCCAGAGGACCACTGTTATTTGCTATTGCTAATTCTGAGCTATGTAGGGTGGTATAAGAGAATATATGTATAAGTATAGCTTCTTCTTAACTAAAAGAGCTTGGCAAGGGTTATGGAAATGCATCAGGCTGACTAAATAAATGCTTAAAGCCTCCTTAAGGTTCTGAACCGATTTATTTCACCTTGGATTATCTTAAATCCAAGCTGTCTCTGATATAATTTTTCCTGCTTAATCAACTACATCAAGGGTGTGAAACTTGATTTCATTGAGGGCTGCATCAGGGTTGTGTTTGATCTCGGGGGATGGGGTGGACATGGCTAGGGTGGGCATGGCCAGCTTGATATCATGTTGGGGACACCTGTGGCAGCCTGGGCAGGGCTGAGGAGATCCTTCTTCTTTCTGGATCCTTCTTTCCTTTCTTCTCTTCTCTTCTCTTCTCTTCTCTTCTCTTCTCTTCTCTTCTCTTCTCTTCATTCTCCTTTCTTCTTTCTTACCCGCTTTTCTTCTTCTTCCTTCCATGCACTTTTTCCATCTTCCCTTCTTTTTCTTTGTCTCTCCTCTTTCCCTTTCTCCTTTCCTGTCCCTTCTTGGATGCTGAAATACAAAAAGGGAAACCTTTCTCCTTTTGTTTTGTTTTGCTTTAGTTTGATTTGCTAGCCCTCTGCCAGCAAAAACAGAGCCCGGGGGCGGGGGGGAGGCTGTACGCAATTTTGACCACGATGGCTTCCTGTAGCCCTCTGCCAGTAAAAATCAAGCCCATGCACAGTCCTCCAGGGCTCCATTTTCACTGGCAGAGGCGCCGTGGACCAGTCCTTCACTGTTTTCAGGGAGGCCGCACGGGCCAAATCTAAGCACCCTGTGGGCCATATCCAGACTGTGGGCCTTGAGTTTGACACCCCTGAACTGCATATATCTAGTGTATATGCAAACGTAAGTGTATAGTTTCTATGTACTTATCCTTTTAGGTTTAGTTTATTATACATACTCACACACAAGAGGTAAGTGTGTATGTGTGTGTGTGTGTGTGTGTGTGTGTGTGTGTGTGTGTGTGTGTGTGTGTGAGAGAGAGAGAGAGTGAGACAGACAGACAGACAGACAGAGAACCTTGCGGTATAAAAAGCAGTGTAAAAATTGAGCAATTATAATTGTGTGCTAATAGGCTAATTTCTGCATGCAAATGTAAATCTGAAGGAAATCTCCTGAGTTCACCTTTAACAAATATCTTGTATAGATAGTCATGTTTATCATAAAATATGTAATCATGTTTACTATAAAGTACATTCTTTATAATTAGTTGTATCTACAGGATCGTTTCACCCATCCTGTTAGATCAGGCATCAGAGGCAAGCTCTGAATTCAGTCCATCAGGGAGAGTCATCTGATGGGATCCAGAAAGAGAGTCTTCTGGAACATCAATTCGTCAGAGACTGTATTCACTCCAGTCCTGATAGCCTTATATAAATAAACAAAGGCTTATATAAATAAATAATCAAATTAGTTGGGGCAGTTTATTTCACAAATTGTAAAATTAACTAGAAGCTGATTAAAGGGATTAAGATTTGCTTTACTGATAAAGTCGCTGTATCCCACTTTTTAGTTTACTGTAGTTAAATTAATCCTGAGAAAGGACAAAGTAAGAAGTTGAGTGGAATGATAAACCAAGAGTGAAGCCAGAAGAAAAACAGACTTCCTACCAGCACAACTTCAGAAAAATGCCGACTTTCCCCTTAAAATGAATTGGTGTCATGGGACAAGTAGATATGATTGATAATCAGTGCAAAGTGTACATAATATGGACCCTCCCCAGCGATTCCTTATAAACAAATTAAAATGAAAGTGGAAACATTTCTAATAAATGAGACAAAAACCTCCATTTTAAGGACTGTTTTTGTCTCATGTACTATTCTTTGGATTGGAAACTGAAAAAAGTAGGAAGCCTCTCAACAAAACGAACACTTACAAGCAGTAAAGAAACACACAGGAAGATGTGTTCCACTGTTAGGGTGTGGAGTTGTCTTTGGTCATGTGACAGAGCACTGCTGAATTTGTGTTCAGTTGCAGGCATAACTCATGACCCCAAATCTCTTCATGAAAAGAAGAAGATATGAAGATAACATATAGATACTGTTCTGTCTCACCTTTCCTCTTTCCCAAAATATGGAAGAGTACAAACTCACACCAACACAGGCAGGCAAGCTGGCTCGGACTTCACGGAGTTAATTCTGATAATATTCTTGGCATTCCCACATGTCTTTCCTGCCAAGTCCGAACTTGTTGGTTAGCCAAGAAAACCCAAGTGTCCAAAATCAGATGCCGAGGGGGCCCAGAGTCAACCTCCGCTAATTCAGGCAGGTGTTTGATACATGCCCGGCCTAGGGTTTCCCCCCAGGTCGGGCCTGTCCCATTTCCCGACTAATCATGCAGAGATTCAGGCACAGGCTTGAGTGCCCCACTTCGCTTTAGAGGACAAGAAATAGCAAAATGTCCTGCCCCCCAATACAAGCACAACCCCCCTTGGCATCTCCACGTTTGCTCCTGGGCTGTCAAGCAAAGTCTGACCTCTCCTAACTCCATTGGCTCCTCGGCCATTGCCACGACACATTGGGTGACTCGGGGCGCTGTTAGCATAGGGCACTGTGGTACAAATGCAGATGGCTGCTCCTGGATGGTGCAACAGTTCTTTAGCTGTTGGAGACATGTGTTGATGCACAAGCATTGCACCACCAGAGCATCAAGGGTCGGGGGTGCTTCCACTCGAACTAACTCGTCCTGCAGCTCATCTGACAGGCCATCCTGGAAGGTGTCCATTAACGCTGCATCATTCCAGTTAGAGTCCAGGCACAAAAGCTAAAATTCAGAAATAAACTCTTGCAGGGGGCGCCTCCCTTGGTGAAGGTCCTTAAGACACCTGGCTGCTGGCTGCACTCATATGGGGTCTTCATACATGTGGTGCATGTGTTGCCAAAAACCCTTGTAATTAGTTAATAATGGGCTGTTCTTGAGCAACCAATCCGGGTCATCTAGGAAATCCTCTGGCCTCATAGCCATAAATAACTGGCACTGTCCCATGAAAGCCAGGAACATCTCAGGCTGCCCAGAAAACTTATCTGGCACAGCCACCAGTCATTTCCGATGGGGAGGGTGCGGCTTTGCTCCGCATTAGGAGGGCTTCTCATTGCGTCCAATGCATCAAGAAAGAGACCAAGCCGGTTCAGTCTTGGATGAGCAGCCCCGAGCACGCGCTCAGGGAAGCTCTTTTATTGAACACACATTGTTAAACGTCACAAAAGAGAGTTCAGTCTACTTTACATGTTAAAAGAGTCGGGGGTCTCAGTGGATACATTGTAGCACCCAATCACAGTGCTTAAGGGATACAAAGTAACCAATCCGCGCCTGCAGTCCAGCCAGTAGCCCAAGGTGGGCAGCATCCTTTTGTTCCTGATACCTGCTTCCAGCCTACGTGAGGTCTTGCAGGCATCGAAAACTCCTTTGCCTACGTGAGGCTTGGCATATACCCAGGCTGTTAGATGTGGATTCGCTGCTGCAGGAGGGGGAGCTGCATGAGCCTGCAGCAAAGCAAGTTGGGCTGTTACTTGAGCCACTTGCTGTTGTAGAGTTTGATTTTCATCTTGCAGCTGTTGTTGAAACAGCTGCTGCTGGTCCATCTTAGGTAAAAGATGGTTTAAATTAGGTACGGGACAAAAATGTTCTGTCTCGCCTTTCCTCTTTCCCAAAATATGAAAGAGTACGAACTCACACCAACACAGGCAGGCAAACTGGCTCAGACTTCACAGAGTTAATTCTTTGGAACTGATAATATTCTTGGCATTCCCACGTGTCCTGCCTGCCAAGTCCGAACTGATAAAGTTTTACTCACAGAAAATCACAAGGCAGTCCACAAAAATAGTCATTCATGAAGAAAATCTGAAGTAAGGTTAAACTTTGTCCCGTACAAAGTTTCAGGAGAAAACACACCCACTTTTATCCCCTGTGGGATGTGGCTCAATGACTCAGCTCACTCTCTGACCCTCCCATGCCTCCTACATTGCTGCTCACATTTCTCCCTACGACGCTGCTTAGGATCGAGCCAACACTCTTCCTCTTTACTCCCTGTCAGGGGCTGCTCCGATATGCCTTCCTCCTGATTAATCTTAGGCTGTCCTCTCGGTTGTCTGATGGAACCCGAGGCATTATCAGGGAGGAAGATCCTGGGGAGGAAGGCATTCCCAGTTCCTCCTCCTCATCTTCCAGGTCTTCTTCCTCTGACAGCATAGGCTCAGGAATTGGGGCCACAACAGATACTATGTATATTATATATGCCAGGGATCCAATAATTGGATTTCGGATCCAGCCCATGGTATGCTTAGATCTGGCGAGTGGGGCTGCCCTGGAAATAGTGAAGGACTGGCCCGCAGTGCCTCTGCCAGCAAAAACTGGCTCCCAAGCTCCACTTTCAGCTGCGATGCCCTCCTGCAACCCTGTATCGCAGAGGGTTGCAGGAGGCCATTGTAGCTGAAAATGGAGCTTAGGAGCCTGTTTTTGTTGGCAGAGTGCTTGGGCCAACATAGGTGCCAACACAAATGATATTAAGCTGGC
The DNA here is from genome assembly GCF_049901715.1 of Pseudonaja textilis. Classification (NCBI taxonomy): domain Eukaryota; kingdom Metazoa; phylum Chordata; class Lepidosauria; order Squamata; family Elapidae; genus Pseudonaja; species Pseudonaja textilis. The sequence continues at coordinate 45,666,110 of NC_141991.1, forward strand.
CATGCCCAACCTGGCCATGTCCACCCTGGCCCCCAAGATCAAACACAACCCTGATGCAGCCCTCAATGAAATTAAGTTTGACACCCCTGTACTAGACCAACTTCGGGATAGCATCCCATCTCTATAACAGGACCAAGGTTTAAATTTCTACCATCTTTACTTGGTAGTGGACTTCTTGTCACTCATTGCTTAGATATGCATATGTGGAATGCACCTGCACCATGCTGTCAGGTTCTCTGTTTCCAATCTTGGCATGTTTAGCCTTCACACTTCACCCTCATATGAAAGTGTAGCTCCATCTGTGGGAGCTTGACATTGTTTGAACCTTTTTCTCTGCCTGTATGGGGTATAGAATATGCAAAACATGTCCCTCCCTTCATCAGAAAAATAACCCTGTAATTTATTTTCTAATTACAAAAGACTACAGGATTAAAAAAAGAAAAAGAAATTATGACTTCCAGATGGCGAATTATAGTTTAGTAGGAAAAAGCAGAACGAGAGTCAATCACTGGATATGTGATAAGGTAGCAAGTGAACTACTAAAGAAAAAAGGAAACTCATTACACAAGATACTAAATTATTCTTATAGAGACCGGATTCTTTCCATTTTTCTACTTTTTATTCTAAGACATAAAGCAAGCAATTCCAGCTAGTCCTTCTTCTAAATGATTAGCATTTCCATTTTAACTTTTGGTTTTGATTGTGTTCCATTAATCTTCCTAGTCTCTTATCCTGACCTATTCTTCTCTTTCAACATGTTTCACTGTGTTTGGTGCAACCCTATACTGAAGTTGTAGAATTATGGTGGAACCCAGGGTAATATGTCTTCACCACAGAGTGAGACCATACTATATTCTGCTGTCTTTTAGATTCCCATTAACCCCAGCTTTGTCTGGTTTGATTTTGGTTTAGCAGAGAGAAAGATAGACCTTCCTAAAAATCATAGAATTGAAAGGGGCCATTGAAGTCACTAGCGTAGCTCCTTGCTTAATAGATAATTCAAATTAAAGCCTACCAGACCAATGGCTCTCTAGAATGGTCCAAACCCCTCTTTGAAGAGGAGCCAATTACATTTCCGGGTATTTGTTGCACTGTTAAACAGTTCTTATTAAACAGTTTTCCTATCATTCAATCAGGATCTACCTTCCTATAATGGTATATAATTTCCCATAACTTAAAATTATTCCATATTTGTGTGTTTTGGAATCATAATGAATGGGTCTTGAGTTCTTCTGCATGGCATCAAGTACTTGGAGAACTTGTTCTCCACCCTAGTTTCCTTTTATTAAGCCTAAATATGGCCAGCTTTTTCAATCTCACTTCATATGATGTAGTATCTAGTTCCCAATAGTCCTCATTGCCCTTTCCCAAACCCCTTCCAATGTCTCTAAATTCTTAAAACTATGCCAGCAAATGGAAATTGAGGGAAAGTCAAAGCAGAATGGAATGGGACAATTATTTCCTAAATCAGTAAAATATACCTTGTTGGTGTATCTTCCTATTTCTTTTCTTGCAGCCGCATTGCTAAAGTCATATGTGTCAAGCAGTTCTGAGTCATATTCAGTGTACAATTCTAATTTTTTTTTTCAAATACCAGAAAGGGTCACAAAGCACCTTGAAGTCTAACAACTGTTATTGTAAGGCATAAGTTTTTGTGACAAAAGCTTACTATACAGATACTATTACCCAACCAGGAATTCACTGTCTTTACTCACATTCGTTTTTGCTTTATTTTACACATAAAATCATTTTATAAATTTCATTGTGCCAGTTTATCATAGAGAATAAAAGTATCAGGCTATAGAAATTGGGAAACCAAGGGTTCTACTCCTACCTTAGGCACAAAGGCAGCTGGGTGATCTTGGGCCAGTCATTCCCTTTCAACCCGAGGAAGGAGGCAATGGCAAACCACTCCTGAAAACTGCAGGGTCTTATCTAAGTAGCACTAACCCAAAGGCGCATAGAGACAAACACAAATTGCACTGAAATATTCAACCAATTTATTATATTGTAAATGTATACGCCACTCATCTCCTGACAAACGATTCTGGATGCCGTATAGGTGAAAGCTATAAATGGATACAACCTCGTTAATGAAATAATATCAACAGGATAATGAGCATAATTTTAAATGGAAGATGAATGAGAGGGGGCGGAGATGACACATAAGATATGTTTGACAAGGAGACATGGGGAAAGGTCACCTAATAGGAACAGGGAATACAGTATTTACCATTTGTATATATGATCAAAATACAGCTCCTGCAGGGGTAAAAATAATTACAGATATCCTGGCATATTTGGTCTGTTTTAGGGATTAGCCTGGATCAAAAGTCTTTCCCAAATTGTATGTAAATCTTGGAAGTGTGCAAAATGAAGAGATATTACTAAATCTGTTCCTAAACATAGTATGGGAATTCTGTACAATTGTAGAGTTTTCTACAGTTTTGTAAAATATTCTAACATTGTATTGTATATAATAACATCCTTACTAGCCATACATACATACATACATACATACATACATACTAGTAACATCCTTACATACATACGTACATACATACATACATGTGTGTGTATGTATATATATATGTATCAGTAGTGGGATTCAATTTTTTTTACTACCGGTTCTGTGGGCATGACTTGGTGGGTGTGGCAGGGGAAGGATACTGTAAAACCTCCAGTCAGAGGTAATATTTGCTGGTTCTCCGAACTACTCAACATTTCTGCTACTGGTTCTCCAGAACTGGTCAGAACCTGCTGAATACTACCTCTTATATGTACAGTGGAACTCAAAAAAATTAGAATAACGTGCAAAAGTTCATTTATTTCAGTAATGCAACTTAAAAGGTGTCTGTGTTGATTTGGGGAGCCATGTCATCTGCTGGTGTTGGTCCATCGTGCTTCATTAAGTCCAGGGTCAATGCAGCCATCTACTAGGAGATTTTGGAGCACTTCATGCTTCCTTCCTCAGATGAGCTTTATAGGGATGCTGACTTCATTTTCCAGCAGGACTTGGCACCTGCCCACACTGCCAAAAGTTCCAAAACCTGGTTCAATGATTGTGGGATTACTATGCTTGATTGGCCAGCAAACTCGCCTGACCTGAATCCCATAGAGAATCTATGGGGCATTGCCAAGAGAAAGATGAGAGACATCAGACTGAACAATGCAGAAGAGCTGAAGGCCGCTATTGAAGCATCCTGGTCTTCCATAACACCTCAGCAGTGCCACAGGCTGATAGCTTCCATGCTACGCTGCATTGAGACAGTAATTGCTGCAAAAGGGGCCCAAACCAAGTACTGAGTACATATGCATGCTTATACTTTTCAGAGGTCTGATATTGTTCTATGTACAATTCTTGTTTTATTGATTGCCTGTAATATTCTAATTTTCTGAGATTGGGGATTTGGGGTTTTCATGAGCTGTAAGCCATAATCATCATAATCATGACAAATCATGGCTTAAACTATCTTGCTTTGCATGTAATGAGTCTATCCCATATATTAGTTTCACCTTTTAAGTTGCATTACTGAAATAAATGAACTTTTGTTGCATTACTGAATAAATGAACTTTTGCATGATATTCTAACTTTTTGAGTTTCACCTGTATATTTATATATGGATGGATGGATGGATGGATGGATATGTGTGTGTGTGTGTGTGTGTGTGTGTGTAACATATTATTGTCCTTGGCTGCAAAGTAATGTATCTCCATTTGGTTGCATAGAGTGAAATATTTCTCTATAAGTAGGGAACCAATTATTCATAGTTTTGGGGACCAATTACTCAAATTGTAAGTCTCTGGGGACTATGTATGGCCAAGCTACAATTTCTTTTATCTTTATACAACTCTATGATTCTTGAGGAAACAAAAATAATCACATGATAGTTTCTTAATTAGCACCTAAAAGAAACCTTCAGATATAAAGCCAATAAACTTTTTTTTTCATTTTTGCTAAGTCAAAGTAACATTCTAATAAAATGGAATCATGTCATTGGATATGGATTTGAGTTATTTTACGGAAATGGAATTGCTTTACTTTTAGTAGCAAGACTGCAATTACTAATTACTGCAATTAAAATAATTTAATTGCAATATATCACTAGTATGGGCATGCTATTATCAAGAAAAAAAAACAATTCTTGTGCTTGAAGTGAAAACAAATTAAAATTAATTAATTAGTGGAAAAAGCTTCATTTGGTCAGGGAAAAACAATTCAAAATATCAAAACTGGCTGGAGAAACAGAATAATCAAATCAATACACACTCTCTTGTATTGGCATGAAGCTACTCACTATGTTCCATGGATATATGTGAATCTAATTAAATTCTTATTAACTTCCAAGTGATTATATTAAATAACATGAGCTACTGAAGAACAATGTTGCTAAGTTTAAACCTCCATCTCATTTGGGGTATTTTGGGGTATCTTTATTGTTTTAAAAAGCATTTTCACTTCCTTGGCATTATCCATTGCACTTTGGGCAAACCAAAGCTCCATTTTAATTGTGTAATGCAAAAATGGGTTCAAGAGATGAAATTGATAAAACAAAAATTACATGCTTGCCATTAGTCCAAGCTAAAAAAAACGAACCGGGAACCAAAATAAACTCATGAGATTAGTCTTCTATTATTTTCTGTAACAATAACTGGAAGTGGCCAGACTGAAATATTCCATTTCTAATTAGGTTTAAGATACATCTAGGGTATTATTATTATGACAATTGTTAATGTTCTCAAATTAGGGTACATACCAGGTATCAGGGGAGCTGTTCCCTTCTTTCTCTTTTGGCAGATTTTCTGAAGTAAGAATTTAAAATAACTTTTCAGAGTTAAAGTTGTGTTGCTTTAAACTGCTCTATTGCCGGCTGCTATTTTGCCAGGTATAAAGCAAACAACATTTTTTGCTGCTATTCCTTCTCATCTGTCACTCCATATACACAATGATCATTTGAAAGGCTTGCAAATTAAAATTCAGCTGCAACACTGGGGCTTCATTGATCCCAATTCAGAGAAAGAGCCTTGCAAGAAAGACAGAAAGCTGCACGAGAGAACATGTTTCATTTCCAGTTAAAACTACAGACACGATGCTACTGCTTCTCAATCTCAATGTAAAAATTAAATAAAAAATAACTGAAGCTGCTGAGCAGAAAAAAATGAAGGCTTTTTAGAATTCAGCCTTTTCTTTAAGATGCTGATCTTCGGGACTACTTAAAGATATGCTAGAGTACCCTGGTAATCTCTAAGATTACAATTTACTGAGAGAAATGTCAGGGAGACTGCATGAAGGCAACGGGCAGACCAAACACACAGGAAAAGGCATTGGATATGATTGATGGCAGCGAAAAGGTAGCCTTGGTAGACTTTCTCCTGGATTTTTGCCAGGCATTCATGAAACCTATGCTGGGAACTGAAGAATGCCTGACAGGCAAGAAATAGGATGCAAAGACCAAATAGTAAAAGCGGTAATAGCAGGAGTGGTAAGATATGGTTTCTCAGCTTAAAAAGCTTTGTCAAGCCACAATTAGTGCTGCCTAGAGGAAGTAGAATGTAAACAAGAAGGATTGATTGGAAATCAGAAGTAAAAGGATCGATGCTGACAGTTTGGAATGGGGCTCTTGCCTATAGCCAGTGAAAGAGAAAACCCCACATTCCACTCAACCATTACGTTCTACTTCCTCTTTAAACCCTGGCCAGGTAGCACTATTGAAGGCAGGGGTGTCAAACATGCATCGTCATCTATCGTGACTTGTCCCCCCTTCACTAAACTGGGTGTGGGTGTGGCCCGTGTGTGATGCATCCGGTCCACAGGCTGCAAGTTTGACAAGGCCTGATTTAAGGAGTTAGTATGCATGAAAAAGATTGGATTAGGTTTGGAAGAAGGTCACGGGGATGTGATTTTTAGGGGCCTTCTTGCCTAGTTTGGGTGGCTTGGTAGAGGACTGGTAGACTAGGACATTTGGGGATAACACAGTTGGAAGGGACCTTGGAGGTCATCTCGTCCAACCCTCAGGAGAGTCTATTCCAAGTATTAGCCTAGATCAAACTCGCAGCCTCCTGATTGTGAGGCAAGAGTTCTACCTCTAGGCCACCGCACTGGCAACAAACAGTTTGCCATAGTCAGAGAAGGAAGTGTGCTTTTTGGAAACAGCTAGTGGGATTTTTTTTCCTTTCCTTTCTATTAAAGATTTCACATTTGACATCATGCATGCTCCTTGATCACTGTAGTGCAGGATTACATCTTTTTGCATGTAATTGCAAAGAACGATTGTCTAACCATGCAGCTGTTCTAACTAGTGATCTCCAGGTGGTTGGACAATAAGTTCCATAATTCCTTGCCAGCAGGTTTGAAAACTATGCTGGCTGAGAATTCTGAGACTTGTAGCCCAACTAATTTGGAAGGCACCCCTTGGGAAAAAGTTACACTAATGTGTTCCTGCTGGTCTCAATAAAACTGTAGCAAGTAAGCACTGAGAAATCTTGACTCCATAGCAGAAGAGTCTCTAGTGTGATCTGTATGCCCAATCAAGGCTGCTCAAAGTGCATATTTCAAATGCACTAAATTTAATTTCACATGATGAAAAAGCTGCAGACCAAATGCATTTACATAAATTAACTGGAAAATTATTTGAACTAATGAATAAGCATTGCTTAAACACACATACGTTGTGCCTTTGGGATGAAAATTGGCAGCAAAAAGAGGTTAAATTCAAAGAGTGATTCATCACAAATATTGTATCCAGTTCTTTTTCCTGTTATCAAATTTAATTCTTGTATTGCCTCAGCAGTGCCTCATTTTATCTCCTTTCCTTTATACACACATCTACAGCAATAATAGTAACATATCAACAAGCATGCACACAGAGACACACACATACACATACATTCACATTCAAGACATTAGATGCAATTAAAAAAAAATCTGAACTGTAAGATGCATGAGCTGGGCAATATTTTATAAATGTGTATGTGGAAAAGGAAAAAAAAACCCAACCCTAGATATATGTATGGGTATTTGAAGATACCTTCTCTGGCTACATATCTTTTTATATGATGTGCTCGTGTCTTCATTTCCTGCCTCATTTTTTTTCCCCACCCAAGTTCTAATTAAAGCAAGAATGCCCTGGGTATGCTTTTGCTCTGTTTCATCTCCTGATCTATTTTTTATGTTAAATCCTCCAAGGAAGTCTCCTGAAGCCTTTGAAGTCTTGGGGTATGCGAATAAAGATGTCACAATTCCACACACCCTGCCTCTTAATGAGTACAGAAGGTTTGATGTTGGAATGCTCCAGCACCCAAAGGAAAGAGATGCTCTCCAACTTTGCCTGCTCTTCCCACCTTCCTGTCAACTCCCCCCGTCCAGACCCCTCCAGCTCCAGATTCATGTTTGTAATATTCTTTAACATCTATTTCATTGGAAAGCTAAAGAAAGGAATGGATAGGAAACTAACAGTAACTGTGTTTGACAATTCAGGGTTGTTTACTGTTAGGGCTATATTTTTATTTTTACTGGAGCTGTAACAATAACAATCTGTGCTTGCTTACAACATGTCTATTTCCCAATGGTCAGATAATACAGGACCTCCCATATCTACTATGCCATTGTTCACTATCCCCATGCATTAAAAGTCCAGATTCTGGAACAGATCTCTATCTATCTATCTATCTATCTATCTATCTATCTATCTATCTATCTATCTATCTATCTATCTATCTATCTATTCCAGAATCTGGCCTTTATATGTATATGGCATGGGAAATCCATGAGAGAGAAATTCCAGCAGCTCATTTGTAGAAAAATGGCTACATTTTAGGGATATATTTTTACCCTTTTCTCTTTTTTAAAATTAAGTGTGGGAATAAAAGTGGGAAACTTCTGGGAGCAATCTATCCTTATTCTTACCCACATTTTCCTTATAACTTTGAAATAGATTCCCAAAATTGAGATGTAAGGGTTTTTGAGAGAATGGAAGCAATTTGTTTACAACTGGCCTCCCTCTTCCATTATTCACCTTAATTCCCTTCCAAATAGAAAAAGGAGCCAAACTTTCTGCAATCTGTTAGCCCTGAAGCTGTTTTGAGCTGAAACCAGCACGTGTTTACTGGAACCCTGACACAATCCTCCTATATCTCTGGGTCACTGTATGGTTTCCCTGTGTCCCTGAGTTGAAGCTCTTCAACTTTTCAGGTATTCCCCCATCCTATCGCAGAAGCTAAATGGAATAAGTAAGTGGTGCTTTGGTCTTTGGAAGACGTTTGTTTCCCTCTCCTATCCAGGAGATTTGAGAAAGCCTGAAGAAATGTTGATCTTATCAAAGTTTTTGTCAATAAGGAGCAAGAAATTTGAGGCTCTATGATTGTGTACAAATGACTCCATTTTGTCATTGTTGAGTCTCTCTGATCATAGTTTCCAAAAGGAAAAAAAAACAACAGAACAAGGACAACCATATTCTCAATGGCCATAGCATCAAATAGACAACCATATTCTCAATGGCCATAGCATCAATGGCCATAGCATCAAATAGACATAGCTTCAATCGAGAGCCTGTATACTGCACGAGTCAAAAAGAGGACTGTGAAAATATTTACAGACCCCTCACATCCAGGACATAAATTGTTTCAACTTCTTCCCTCAAAACGATGCTATAGAGCACTGCACACCAGAACAACTAGACACAAGAACAGTTTTTTCCCCCGAAAGCCATCACTCTGCCAAACAAATAATTCTCTGAACACTCTTCAACTATTTACAAAGTCTCCACTACTATTACTATTAATCTTCTCATCACTCCTTATCACCCATCCCCTCCCACTTGTGACTGATTGACTGTAACTTTGTCGCTTGTATCCTTACAATTTATATTGACTGTTTCCTAGTATGATTTGATTGCTTATTGTACCCTGTGACTACTACTATGACTAGTGTTGTACCTTATGATTCTTGACGAATGTATCTTTTCTTTTATGAATACTGAGAGCACTTGCACCAAGACAAATTCCTTGTGTATCCAATCACATTTGGCCAATAAAAGTATTCTAATTCTAATTCTAATATAATACAACCGTAAAACTAGAACATGTAAAAAGCCCCAAGGAAAAAAAAAATCTTGCTTCTATTCGTGCATTTATGTGACTGTTTTCACTGTGCATATTTTTCCTGCCTCCTGTGACCCTTGCAACCTCTACATTTATTTGTTTATTTGTCTGATTTGTTAATCGCTTACAAGATAAAGAATAAACTTAAGTATGAATACAGGAAATAGGTACAAATAAATGGGGACAATAGGACAAGGATGGTAGGCATGATTGTGAATTATGCACACCCCTTACAGACCTCTTAGGAATGGGGTGAGGTCAATAGTAGATAGTTTAAGGTTAAAGGAACGGGGGTTTGAGGATGTAACAACAGAGTCAGATAGTGCATTTCAGGCATTGACCACTCTGTTGCTGACGTTGTACTTTCTGCAATCAAGTTTGGAGTGGTTTACACTGAGTTTCTATCTGTTGTGTGCTCTTGTATTGTTGCGGCCATGAAAAGTGTGCTCACCCCTCATACAAATCATTTGAAATTATCCAATCACTTAAATCCACACGTAATTTTTCATGTTGGTTTCCCAAACTCATAATGAATGAACAGAAGCTGTCTTATGTGAAGGCAGACTGTCGCAGTCAGCATTGGTAGAGGACCTAAGTCTGAAAAAGACATATACCACACACAGAAGTTAAAAGGGATTCTTTTTTTAAAAAAAAAAATTTACATAAACACATACACACACATTAGTTTGGCTATACTATTTCTTCTACTAACAATGGTTATGCAATCTACTTCAAGATTTAGGTGCTAACCTTCAGGTGCTGCTCTTAGATAATAAGGGGGTAGGGCTGCTGCATTTATGCTATACATGTTGCCTGGACATTTGTAACTCACCCAATGTGCTGAATTAATGAGCAATTTGAACAAGGCAGTTTCCCCCCCTTATTAATTGTCAGTAGTTTGACCAACATTCTTTTAAAGTGCTGTACTTTTAGAATGTTACAACCTGGTTGGAAAGTCCATATAATAACCTCGAGTTAGATTAATCCCCCTCATGACCCCACATTAATCATTGGTTCTTAAGAATGGTTTTCTGCACAAGTACCATTTTACAAAGAGTGGCAAGTTTGTCAGTTCTATTCTGTGAGATATTTGCTCCACTCAGCACTGGCATTATTATGAAGGAATTGATTCTCCACATGGCTTCCATATGCAAACTGTAAAATATGAAGTGGTCCAGACAATGAAAATCAGTGGTTTGGTTTGTGATGAGCTCTGACTGAACATTTATCTGTGCACAGACCTATGCTCTGTCCTTGACAGTTTTAATGTTAAGAAACATAGCAAGGGTACAGTTGCTATTTTTTTTATTATTGTTATCTGCCCCACCTGCTAAGTTTCATAATAGAATTAAGTTCTGTTGCTTTCATTTTTCAGTTTCCCTTGAGCAATGCTGTAAAATTGATCCAGTGGTAGACAAAGTTAATTTGCTCCTGAGGATCCAATCTGTGACATTTCTCATTAAGTTTCAAGATAGTTGGAGAGAAGTGTTCAAAGTAAAGCTTGAAATTTCAGATTTCCTGTGTGTTAATGCTAACCCATTGAAATATTTAGGGAATGGGGGATTGTTTATTTGTTTAGTTAGGTGCAGATACACTTACAAAGAGAGAATTGCTACATTTCTTAAATTGGCAAACCTGCCATTTGGAACTATTATGGTTAGTCAAACTGTCAGATGTTTAGGCTGGATTTATTGAATTCTTCCCAAGAGCCTGGGATAGGCCATTATTGTTTTTTGATAGTGTCAAAGGTAGGATGAAAGCTGTTCCAAGTAAAGCTGTTTTTGCTAATAGTGATTTTGTCCAGTTAGGATAGGTCCCATAGTTAGCCAGATATTTAGACAGGATGTGGCATTTGTATCCACCTATCAAGTTCTTCCAAAGACCTGGAATAGGTAGATGAATTCAATTCAAACCTTTATTGTCAGAACACAACATGTGTGCAATGAGATTGGCTTAGTGCACCCCACCAACACAATACAACTCACAGTGAAAACAGAAAATGCCTAACTCAGTAAATCATATTAACAAACACAGAGTCCTATTGCATCAATATGAACATGTTGCACCGGCCCTGAAAGTCTATCATACTACATAGTTATGATGTTATTTCTCATTCAGGAGTTTGATAGCCCACAGATAAAAATTGTTCTTCAGCCTGTTTGTGTGACTGGCTATGCTTCTATATCTCCTTCCCAATGGTAGGAGAGTAAAGAACTGCTGACCAGGGTGTGAATCGTCAAGACGTGCTGTTGGTCTGAGCTCTCAGCTTGGCAATTTGGTTGCAAGCATTTCATCACTATCTGAGGAGACATCATCAGTGCACTTTGACTTGTGCTCATCTGTCTGAGCACTGGCCTTTAAATATCTTTTTATGTGATGCAAATTGGTGAATGTTGTTTGTTCGGATAATTCTGAGTCATGGTCTGATTTTGGTCTGATTGCATCACGTAAAAAAAGGACTAAGCCTCAGCAACAATAGCCAGACAATCAAACAGTCCAAAATCAAACTATGACTCAAAAGTATCCGAAGAAACAACATTCACCAATTTGCATCACGTAGAAAGGTATTTAAAGGCCAGTGTTTGGACAGACGAGCACAAGCCAAAGCGCACTGATGATGTCTCTTTGAATGGTGACAAAACGTTTGCAACCAAATTGCCAAGCTCGGAGCTCAAACCAACAGCCCAGCTACCAACCCGAGCTACTAATATTCAAGTACATTTCAATAGGTAGATATAGGTGTGTGATGATGTTACAGATATTGTTGCAGGATGTAAGCTCCCTCAAGTAAAATTGCCTTTTGCAGTTGACTGATGGTGATATTGTCAATGCCAGTGGTGCTCCATTTGTTTTGGTACTGCACCTATCACTGTTGGAACTATCTTTTCTTTCTTTTGCAACACTTATTCTAGTTTTATTTGCAGGTCTTTGCATTTTGTTATCTACTTCAGTTCTTTCTCTTATTATTGCCATGGCTCATTGCATAGTTAATCAGATGTTCAGACTGCATCTGGCATTCTTATCAAACTGATGAGTCCATCCCAAGGACTTGGGATAGGCAGAAGTTGTTGTTTCATAGTGTTAAAGATATTGCTCCAAATTGTATATTTGCAACAGGTGAGTACCTTTTTTTCCAGTAGTCCTGCAGCTGCTGACCCAGGTTTCTCAGCCAATAGTCCCAAGTCCTGTAGCCCATTTGTCACTGGATGTTGAAGAACTCCAACACCCAGAGTAATCTTGGCTGACCCAGGCAATGACTGAGTTGGTAGGGGTTTTTGTAATTTATGTCTTACCATATTTTATATGGGAGAGATAGTCTTTGTCTGACTTATCTGAAGAGACTTGTCCAGTATGGTTGAATCTCTGGCATAGTTCTCATCCTCCCCAGAGCACACAAGCCCAAAATCACATCGATGATGATGATGATGATGATTGAGTGGTTTTGACTAATTGGGCAGATTCCTTCTCTCTCTAAATGGAAATTCTTGTAGCTCACTTTTGTTTAATTGTACTATGCTAAGCTTTTAACTGAAGTTCAATCTACCATTGCTTATGTGGTATTTGACACTTTATGTACTGAATATAGTTTTTAGGATTTGGGGATAATTACGAATGGAGTTTTCTGAGCCTGGGAACCAAAACAGGCATTTGCAAAGCATTGCAGAATAAGTCATTTGCTAGACCAATACTTGAATACAGCTCATCAGTCTGGAACCTGCATTATGTATCTGATATTAACACAGATGAGAAAGTCCAGAAATATTTCACAAGAAGAGTTCTCCACTCCTCTACTTGTTGCAGAATACCTTATGCCACCAGACTTGAAATTCTAGACCTAGAAAACCTAGAACTACACCGCTTTCGGTCTGATCTAAGTATAGTATATAAAATCATACATTGCAATGTCCATTCTGTCAATGAATACTTCAGCTTTAACCATAGCAATACAAGAGCACACAATAGATACAAACTCAAGGTAAACCACACCAAACTTGATTGCAGGAAATACGACTTCAGCAACAGAGTGGTCAATGTCAGGAATACTCTATCTGACTCTGTGGTTTCTTCCCCAAACCCCCAAAACTTTAACTTTAGATTATCTACTATTGACTTCACCCCTTTCCTAAGAGGTCTGTAGGGGGCATACATAAGAGCACCAACGTGCCTACCGTCCCTGTCCTATTGTTTCTTTTTATTTTTCTTATATGTATCCATTTCATGTATTCATAACTATGTTTATATTTATACCTATTATCTTGTAAGCGATTGACAAATAAAATAAATTAAATAAATAAATAATAAATAAATAAGAGATGAACATCCCAGTCATACCTCATAAAGAGGAAACAAACTCCCTCTAAATCAAGAAAATATTAGAAGAAGGATTAAAAGAATCAAGGAGGGAGTCATAGGAGAAGAGCTAAAGTATACATATACTTAGCTTTTAAAATTTTGTAACCTGAGAGATCTGGTTTGAGCTTCTTCGGGAACAGACCAAAATCTGTGATTGTGTGCAGTTTCGATCTGTGCTCAATGCTGGAGCACCCTGAGCTGGCTGGTTTCAGGGCAAAGCCACCCCGTAGAGGTGGTGAAGAGGGGGGAGACTGCCAGCACATCTCTCCTCCCCAGCTGGCCATTACTTCGGTTGCAGTGGTGGCCACCTCAAAGAAGAACTCAACTGGAAAAGAATGTGCAGGAGGAAGACAAGAAGAGAAAGTTTTTGGCTGACTGGGTCGAACTGGAAAAACAACAATACGAGGTACCCTGGAATTTGAATTATAAAGAACAACATTGTTCCCAAGGAAGACTTTGAAGCTGTGAATGAGACAGGGAAGGGAAAGGATTTGTTGTTGTTTTTCTTTTCTTCCCAATATTGACAACTAAGAGATTTAAGCAAGAAATTGGCAAAAATCTACTTTGACAGTAACAGGTATTTAAGCTGAAAATAAAATGTCAAAGGGATAATAAAGATTTCTGGATTCTCAAAAACTTTTAAAAGAAGGAAAAAAACAAAAGGGTGGGATCTGGAAAAAGGGAGGAGACCACCTGGAACTGAAAGGAATTAACAGTGAAACTTTAACAAGATTCTTAAAAGATACATTTTAACTGAAACTTTGTAACAAGATAAGAGTACCCCAGGAAGAGAAGAAACAGCTTTGGATTATTTGGATTACTTGGTGATTTTTAGATTTTTGGCTATTGGATCTAAAGGACTAAAATTAATTGGGTGGTTGTTTAAAAGTTTTTAAAATGCTATCACTCTTGGAAGAATTGAGAATGGAACTTTAAAAACAGAAAGAAGATGCACAAGAAGGAAGAGTTTCTTTTGGCTTTGTATTTCAATTTTTAGAAATGGAGATCCTGAACTATGAGAAACAACAAGAAATGCCTGTAGAACAAGAAGGGCAGGACAAACAAGAAGCCATCTTCAATGACCAAGTATTTCTAGGGGGGGGGAGGAAAGGGGGGAAAGAGAGTGAAAAATTTAAGATCTAAAATACAACCCCCCCCAAAAGAATAGTTTGAAAAGTAATTATAAAATTAGGAAGAAACAGAAGAGAGGATTATAGAAGAGAGAATCAGAATTAGAGAGAGAAGGAGTCAAAAAGGGAAAGGAGAAGAAGAGGGAGAAGAGGGAAAGGAAAAGAAATTATAAAGGACATAACCAGGACATAGAGAAACAGGGAAAACGTACAAGACACAAAGATAATGGGTGAAAACTTAATAGAAAGGGGGATTCTGCAAGGGTACATAAGATAGTATTGTTATATTAGAAATAGAAATGAACTTTGAAAATATGAAACAAGTGTGATTAAAATGATAGATAAAATACACATTGTAATGTAACAGAATGTTTAATAAATAAATGAAATAAAGAGAATGAGAGAATGAAATTAGAAAAGGAGGGGAACATTTAATTATTATAAATGTGTTATAAAACTTTAAGTGAAGAGGACTATGAAAGAAACATGAAAAAATTATGGAAATATTATAAGTGTTCATGAAGTATGATATCCTATTGAAAAGGAATGTTAAAGATGTCAAAGATTATAACTAACATTTATGATAGAGCTGGAATAGAATAAGTATTTTATTAATATATATATATATATATATATATATATATATATATATATATATATATATATATATATATATATATATATTTGTTTTCTGAGGTTCTCGCGGGTATTTATATGTGGATCTTTGGTTGTTCGGGTTTTCTCCCACGTAAGATTCGAAGTATCTAGGCAACGTTTCGATGAAGTCTCATTCATCATCTTCAGGCTTCTGTCTCCGGCTCTGTGCTTCTCAGAGTAATGTGAGATTGCAGCTGCTTCCTCCTTTTAACTGCCAGTGGGGTGGGACTTGATTGGGTGGGGGCTTGGCTGTGTTCTGATTGGGTGGGGGTGTGTTCTCATTGGTAGGGGTTTGGCTGTGTTCTGATTGGTTGGGGGTTAGCCGTGTTCTGATTGGTTGGAGGCGTGTTCTGTTCAGGTGGGGGCTTGGTTGTGCTCAGGTTAGTCTTAGTTGCTGGGGGATTTGAGCTGGTGAGTTGTGATCTTACTGTTTGGCTTCTAGTTCGTGGTCGTGCTGCATCTTCATAGTGGGTGTCGGTTTGCTTCATGTATGGCTCGGAGGGGTTTGAAGTGGGTAGTGATGCAGCTGCAGTGCAGCTTCTGGTCCATGGTCGTGTCTCATCTTCTGAGTGGGTGGGAGTCTGTTTTCTACATGGAAGTGTGGTGGTGGCATCTTGTGTGGCTCTCATGGGTGTGGGTCTGGTGTCCTTCTTCATGTTAGGTACTTGTCTGTTCATGAGGGCAGGTTTCCAAATGGCTGGAAGGCGGGAGGTGTCATCTCGTTTGTTCATGCTGTGTGGGTGTTTTTCTATCTCTATGGCTTCTCTGATTATTCTGCTGTTGAAGTGTTCGGTTTTGGCGATAGTTCTGGTATTTTTAAAATCAATTTCATGTCCTGTGGCTTTGAGGTGTTGGACCAGGGAAGAGGTCGTTTCTTCTTTTTTGATTGAGTTCTTATGTTCTTCAATGCGTGCACTTATTCTTCTGTTAGTTTGTCCAATGTATGTGGTAGGGCAGGCAGTGCAGGGGATTTCGTATACTCCTTGGTTTTCTAATTCGATTTTGTCTTTGGGGTTTCTTAGGATGGTGGATATTTTTCTGTTTGTGCAGAATGCTGTTTTGATGTTGTGTTTTTGGAGGATCTTGCTAATTTTGTCTGTAGTGCCTTTTATATATGGGAGGAGGGCTTTGCCGTTTTCTTGTTCTCTGTCTTGGATTTTGGTTGGGGTTTCTTTTTGGATTAGGTGGGTAATCTTCTTTCTTTGGAATCCATTGGCTGTAAGTACGTTGGTGAGAGTGTGTAGTTCGGTTTTTTGGTGTTGTTCATCGGCTAAGCATTTTGTTCTGGAGATGAGTGTCTTGGCTACGGAATTGATCTGTGCTGGGTGGTGGTGTGAGAGTGCATGTAGATAGCGGTTAGTATGTGTTTTCTTCTGGTAGATGGTGTGTCCTAGGGAGCCATTGGATCTTTTGTATACCAAGACATCTAGGAAGGGAAGTTGGTTGTTGGCTTCTGTTTCCATGGTGAATTGTATTTTGGGGTGTAGGCTGTTGAGGTGTGTGAGGAAGTTGTTCAGTTTTTCTTTCCCGTGTGGCCAGATTATGAAGGTGTCATCTACGTATCTGAGCCAGAGTTTGGGTTTGTGGTCGTATTTTTCTAGAGCTTGTGTTTCAAAGTGTTCCATATAGAGGTTTGTGATGACAGGTGAGAGGGGTGATCCCATGGGTGCTCCTTCTATTTGTTTGTATTTTTGTCCATTGTAGGTGAAGTATGTATTGGATAGGCAGTGGTTGGTTAGATCTAGGATGTGCTTGGGGGGGTTGTATTTGTTTTGGATGGCTGTCAAGGCTTCTTTTATTGGCACTTGGGTGAAGGGGGATATGACATCGAAGCTTACTAGTAGGTCACTAGGTTGTAAGTTTTGTTTCTTTATGATCTCGATGAACTGGAATGAGTTTCTTACGTGTGAGTTGATGGATTCTGCATAGGGTTGTAGTTGTGACCAACCACTGCCTATCCAATACATACTTCACCTACAATGGACAAAAATACAAACAAACAGCAAGATCACAACTCACCAGCTCAAATCCCCCAGCAACTAAGACTAACCTGAGCACAACCAAGCCCCCACCTGAACAGAACACGCCTCCAACCAATCAGAACACGGCTAACCCCCCAACCAATCAGAACACAGCCAAACCCCCTACCAATGAGAACACACCCCCACCCAATCAGAACACAGCCAAGCCCCCACCCAATCAAGTCCCACCCCCACTGGCAGTTAAAAGGAGGAAGCAGCTGCAATCTCACATTACTCTGAGAAGCACAGAGCCGGAGACAGAAGCCTGAAGATGATGAATGAGACTTCATCGAAACGTTGCCTAGATACTTGAATCTTACGCGGGAGAAAACCGAACAACCAAAGATCCACATACAAATACCCTGAGAACCTCAGAAAACATATATATATATATATATATTCTCTTTAAGAACTTAGTGTGTATTTTAAGAATATACCAAGCAGAATTCGATTGGAAGTTATAAGTTATATTGAATGTTATAATTGTAAAGGCATAAATTGAAGTTTAAATAAGAGTTGAATGGATAAAAATTAAAAGATACAAAGGTGTCATACTCCAATCAGTAACTACAGGAAAAATTTTGTTTAATGTGAAAAGAAAATATGAAATTAAAACAGGACAGACAAAAGTATAAATATGCTGACTAGAAAGGTATTGAAACTTAGAAAATATATATATATATATATATATATATATATATATATATATATATATATATATATAATTGAATTTAGAAAGGAATGAGATAATTAAAAGTAAGATTAGAGAAAACTAAGGGAAGGTAAAAATTATTGAGAAAATGTTAAAAGAGGAATAAGATATGGAATAGAACACAAAGATGAATATGAAATTGAATTTGTGTCTGTATGGAGAAGTGATAACCCGGGACCATGCTATTCTCAAAAAAAAAAAAAAGAAATTTTATTTGTATTATGTTTTCTGAAAACCCAAATAAAATTTTTATTAAAAAAAAAAATGTAACCCATCCATCCCTTATTTCCCTGCAGTAGAGCTAGTTAACAATTGACAATCTAGCTTTCTTTACTGTTTGGGGGCTTCACATTATGTTTAAATACTGGGGCTGAGACTTTATCCTAAAAAGCAGACTATATATTGATGAAAGGATTTTTTTTTTCTGCAAGCCCGCTCTTTAATAAGCATGTATTGAAACCGGTAACTTGTGGAACAGAAAGCTGGAAATTCTCAAAAGGCCTTTTGGTCCTTATGCTCTAGCTCTGATTCCAGCTTTGCGATAATGGCTTATCTAAATTATACTTTCCTCATAATAAAGAAAAGTGAGAGAAGACACATGAGACAATAATACCTTTAAATCAATAAAATATGCAAAAGAGAGATAAAACAATTACAGATTAGCCTTTGTGGCTTTTAGTAGCAGCAGCAGGGAAAAAGGGCAGACTATCAAGTATATTAAACACCCACCCACAACTAACAGCATGCTTCACTACCAAACCCAATAACAGGGAGAATATATTCACAACAGACAATAATAATAAAACAACATTCCATTTACTCCAGGGTTGTGCTAGATTATATGTAGCCAGGAATTTTACTAGTATTTATTTCCCATTGACATCAGTTGATTTCAATGAGACCTAAGCTTAAATAATTTTATCCTGGATCCAATTGTACAATATAGTTGGATTCCTAAAAGCATAATTAAAAAAAGGTTGGGAAGCAGGCAAGTAAACCTTCAAAAACAAAAAGAACACATTTTTACCAAAGCTGCAATTCATCAATCTTTGCATATCTTCAGCAAGTATATCAGTAAAATGAAAGGGAATGTTGACTTTTACAACTACAGTATACATTGGATTTCACTGATAGAGCAAATATCCGAAACAGGAATGCATTAGGAAATAGAATGTCTAACTTTGCAGAACCAATTGGGTATGTGGTTGAGGTATTGGATTAAAAACTAGGAGACTATGAATTCTAATCTTTTCATAAGCATGCATGCTGGGTGGCAAACTTTGGGTCACTGATTTTGTCTCAGTCCACCCATTTCACAAGACTGTTGTAAGAAAAATTATGTCTCCTGCCTTGAGTTGTAAAATACTAAAGTTGGAATGTAAACCAAATAAATATAGTTGAAAAAGATCAGATTACAGGTCTGCAACACTCTTTCAATGTCATCCAATAATATAATTATGTGTAAAAACTGCATGAAGAATTGTATGGATGTTTTCAGTGTGATCATAAAAAAGTCAAAATCATGTCCAACTTACTGAAGGCAATTTACTGACTAGTGTTGGAAAACAAATGGTTTACTTCAGAGCAAAACTGATGTTTTTCCAAGGACAATATGAAAATGTAAAAACTTATGAGACTTTTGTAGGCAGATTATGAAGTTTCATCACTATCTTCTTAATTAATTTGTCCCAGTGGAAACTTGTCAAGGATATTCAGTTGAAAAAGCATAATACCCAGGAGAAATGACCAATGACCTATGTTATTGAAAAATATATCCTGTGAGGAATCCCTTGATTACAGTATTCATAATTAATTGCAAAAAAATTGACACAAAAATAAATAAGAAAAGGCGCTTTCATGCTATTCCACATGTTAATTAGGAAAATGCCCAAGAATCATGATGGACAGCCACTGATAGGGAATTTGTAGAGATTTTATACATTGTGAGCTAAATGCTAATTATACACCTAACTTAATAATTAATATTTCTATTAAAACCCCTGAAATTGTCCAATCTGATTTAGGTATGCTTTGAAGATACTCAGCCCATTTTCAGAGAAACAATTAGAAAAGGTACAGAATGACTATGATATACCAGAGTCTTTAAAGAAAGCCTTGATCACAAGTAGAAAACTTAGTGATGATCAGGGACAACATTAACATTTTTTTAGGGCTAAGGGATACAATGGTACAGTGATGATATTCAGTAGGAACTTTGTCCTGCCCATAATCAATATGTTTCCCCCCCTTTCTAATAGATTTCATGAAGGATTTTTGTATGATAGGTTAGATCCTGCCCAGCTACTACGTGTTTTCATTTTTGTTTTCTATTACCAATATGTGTTCATGTTTTATTTGGTTTATTGTAAACCCAGTAGTGTTGTGTAAAAGTGAGGTGGGGATGTATTAATCAAGCAAATAAATAAACAATGTGTTCAGTAGTTGTACTTGAAGATTGGAGATCAAAGAAGAATCAAGAAGCATGTTGTGTCCCAGAGCCTTAATTTAGCTGATGGGACTCAAGGTTGATTCATCCTTTAATTGTTCTGAGGTCATTAAAATGAGGACCCAGATTATTAGGGGTAATATTCAAATAATGCTGAGATTATAAATTGCTCAGAGAGTGCTGTAAAGTGGTGTGGGATAGTATATAAGTCTAAATGTTTTACTACTGCTATTGCGCTTGTTGATTCCTGCCACAATTTAAATTGCAAGATGGGAAGAATACAAAAACAACAACCAAAAAAACCAAACAAGTAGACAAGGTTATGGAATATCAGTATATGATTAAAACATTTAACAAGGAGCTGGGAAGAAAATGAAAATGTTCAGAATAGAAAAGCTGCTATATGTAAATTGGAATTTATTTGCAGAATTTTGGATTGGATGTCAAAGTAAAGTACAGTAAGATATGTCTATGGGTACTTTCTACATTATGGATGATTGCATTCAGTCTGAAAATTTGATGTGTGAGAGGGCTTGATGCATTATGATTGTGCAGATAGAATCCTTACAAGAGATGCTTCAGAATATGAGCGTCATGGCTTCTTGCTATACAAGAAAAAGACCACTGGAAGCAGCTAAAAACAGATATATGAGCTGAAAAAAAATCATAAATGCTTCAACAGTTCATAAAGAAATGCAGAGGTGCTTCATATGCACTCCTGTGTCTTCTGAAGAAGCAACCCACTTTGAACTATATGTGCATCCTGTGAGAAAAGGTCATATACAAATAATTGCAAAACAAGGAACAAAGGAGCATCAAGGCAATAGAGTCCTTTCCTCTATTTTATTCTTTAGAACAGTGTTTTCAAACTGTGTTCCATGGAATTCTAAGATTTTGCCAGAACCTGTTGGGGTTCTAGGAAAGATTAAGAGGAAAAGAAATATCTCAAATGCAGCCACTTTTCAATTTCTTGAACTTTGCTTCATGATTAACAGTTCTGGAACATTCATTCATTTATTTACAGGTTCCATGGCTTGGAAAAAAAATGGAAAATTCTGCTTTCCCTGAACCTTCTTCTGATCAACCAATTAATGCAATTAGAAACTTACTAGACAGGCTTACAATCCATGTACACAAACTATGAATCCAGGTAGAGATAAGTTTGATTGATCATGAATTGGTTGATAATCCTAAACCTTGAGTTTTTATTTGCACTGTATTTTTACTCAGCCAAAGATTTACCTGTCTTTTGGCATGGATTCAATTTCCAGAAAGCCTAGTGTTGTCTCGTAAAACTGAATCAAGAATTAGACTTTGCTGCTCAGTAGAAAAATCTTTTGGTCATAATTGCACTTCATCTAATTTCATATCATTTCTGCTTGGTGAACTTGTATCAGTTTTGCAAATGTCCATGTTCCCTTATATACATATGTTCATTATATTTGGACACATCTAAGGAACATGTGAAGGTATTACATCATTAAAAGAGAAGTGTAGAGTCTGAGATGAAATGGGGATATATGCTCCAATGAATGATACTTCCTTATGATTACCAGAAAAATATTGGGCTTTTGACTCCTGAAATAATTACTATGAGGTCTGAACAACTTAATTCACCAGGTAATTGCATGGTTATTTTTTTGTTCTGTGAAGGGTAAAGAGGTAACATTTAATTTGGAGGATACTGAATAACCCTCTAATTGCTCAGTAATTTCCATGTCATCACACAATAAAAGCAGGGACTGTTCTGTGGCCCAGATATGACAAGACAAAAATTTAACTCTGTCAAATATTTTTACAACATGCCTGTTATACATACACACACACACACACAAGAGGATTCCCCCACCCCTATGAGATGGAATCCAAGGAACGAGGTTTGCTGATTGAGGTTCTGCAAAAAAAAAAAAAAATGTTATCTTGGTTGTCACTCAACCTCAAGTTATTAAAGAAATGCCCTGAATGACTCCAAAAATCAGGCTCACCAATTGTGCCAAAGCACAAGGAAGAAATATGTTTTAATATACAGTATTTACAAATTCCTTATAGAAAATACAGTGTAATAAAAAGTCAATTACAATGTGAGTAATAAAAGGATATGGAATTCAGCAGCCAGGGTACAAAGCAATTCTGAACATCTCATTCTAAAACTAAGACGTCTTTCAGTTTGATGTACATAGAATGACAATCATTCTTATGGAACAATCAGATTAGAGTACAAACACTGGTAATAGCAAGATAATCATGTGTAACAAATGTGAAATAGAATATTGATGGATACTGTTACTACTGACACACTTTATTTTCTTTCCTGAAAGGAAGCAAACTTTCTTCAGTGAAACAAACTTTCTTGATGAACTGCTGGAGCTGAATGCTTCTTTCACAAGGTTCAAGCTCAGAAGTAAATCAACAATAAAAGCAGATACCTTAAGTGGTCAAATGATAAAACAATATCATAATAGGCCAAATTACCATCTTCTCTAATTTCTAAAATTGAGGAGAGCGGGGACAAATAAAAAAAATGGAGGCATGTCAAGATTCTTTAAGAAATCAGGCAAAACAATGTTAAGCTAACATGCCATTCTTTGATCCTGGACCCCCTTGACAATGTTGTCCTGCTGATTTGGGCACAAATGTAAATAGAAAAAAAAGGTTTCTATTCCTCTTTCTGAATCTTACAAACGAAAATAAAATCTTGGACATTACAAGCCATGATATAATTTTTTAATTCATTAGGGGAAGAGGAGAAATTTTCCAATAAGAGAGAGGGAGGGAGGGAGAGAGGCAAAGAGAGAAAGAAAGAGAAAAAGAAAGAGAAAGACAGATAGACTTTTTTATAATTTAATGGAAGCATGTGCCAACCAGATCCTAAGATAATGGCAGACAATAGTAAACTTAAACTTACTGTATATACTGCTTCACAGTGGCCCTCTCTAAGCACTTTACAGAGTCAGCATATTGCTCCCAATAATCTGCATCCTCATTTTACCGACCTTGGAAGGATGGAGGGCATGAACCAGTGAGAATCAAACTGCTGGCAGTTGGCAGAATTAGCCTGCAATATTGCATTCTAACCATTACACCACCACAGCTACTTGTATTGTACTGTATTGTACTCTCTATAAATGAAGAATTGTATATAAGTGAAGGGATTCAATAGCTACACATGCATACATGGATTTTTTACCATCATCTCGCTAAAAGAGGTATAAAAAGATCTCACAAATGAGAATTTTGACAAATTCACTTTTCCTCTGAAAGCAACTAAAGCAAATTCTTTTATATTTTTATGACATTGAATAAGAACCTGTAACAAAATACAGGAATGTTTCTCTGCCCTCCATTAAACTGAACAAGTCTATAGCCATTAGCTACTGTCCTAAAAGCTATAAGTTTTCAGCCTTAGAGAATTATGTCTTTTATTCATGTTGTCTTTGATAGCGGACAGAGATTTTTAAGAAGTAGCAGTGGAATAGAATTTTTATAGTATTTGTTACTGAGAGCTAACAAAAAATCAAACACAATACCTTTTAATCTGCCTTCTCTATATGGAATCTATAGAGAGGTATTTTTTAAAAATCTTCCTGACTTGGGGGTACGCTTTGTCAAAGAAACTGTATGTCTTCTCTTGAATGACACTAATGTCTATCTAACACATAAAATAGCTCTTTTGCCTTGACAGCAAAAAAAAATCAGAAAAAGAGAACTAGATAAAATTACTGTAAATGGTTGCGTGGAAACTAAGATATCATATAAATTAAATTTTGTGCATAAATATCACGGTGTCCTTGCTATGCTGCAAAATTTGACATTTTAAGGAGGGTTTGGTTTGGTTTTTTGTTTTGTTTTTTTTGCATGCCTGTATTGATCTATTACAGTGTCTCTATGTGCAAAGAATGGTAAATGAAAATCCAAGCATATCCCGATTTATTGTGGATGAGCTGTGCTTACACATTGCATACTTATTTTTCTTTGGTTCATTTCTTAATATGACTAGCTGAACAATCAAGCCATATTTTATTTAGCATGTTGTCTAAATATGTGGGCTTGGGCTCTGAAACCAATCTGGATTTACAAAGCATAATCAGTTGATTCGGTGGTAGGATTCAATTTTTTTTTACTACTGGTTCTGTGGACATGGCTTGTTGGGCATGGCAGGGGAAGGATACTGTAAAACCCCCAGTCAGAGGTGGGATTTGCTGGTTCTCTGAACTACTCAAAATTTCTGCTACCAGTTCTCCATAACTGGTCAGAAATGGCTGAATACTACCTCTCAGTTGATTTGCTGTGAAGGTTCAACAGGTAGGATTCCAGTAACAATTCCTCTTTGATTTATTACATAGTACTGTCATTAATGGGGAGACAACCTATTTTCAGCAAAGAACTATATTCAGTCTTGTGTGACACCTGGGCTCAAAAAGTAGGAGTAGCCAGAAAAAGGGAGGAGAGACCAGAGCGAAAAAGACAGGGTAGGAATTATTCAGTAACAAACTAAAGAAATGAATACAAACAAAGTAAATATTCCCCTGAGATGCTTCTAAGCAATCCTGAAGGTAGTACATTCCAGGTATTGACCACTCTGTTGCTGAAGTTGTACTTTCTGCTATCAAGTTTGGAGCGGTTAACTTTGAGTTTGTATCTGTTGTGTGCTCTTGTATTGTTGCGGTTGAAGCCGAAGTAGTCATTGACTGGTAGGACATTGTAGCAGATAATTTTGTGTACTACACTTAAGTCTAACCATAGGTGGCATAGTTCAAGGTTGTCCATGCCTAAAATTTCTGCAATTCTAAGTATGATTGTTGTACCTAGTATTACCAGTTTGGTCTTTACATTTAATCTTAGTCCCATTTCCCCCCACTATTTATGTATTACAAACATTTATATAACCACCCACCTTATAACCAGTTCTGGGAGGTTCTCAATCCTTATGCTTCTTGGTGTTCATTACAAGAGCTTGTGAATCTTTTGCCTTTTTGGTTGTCAGAGTAGTGCCATCAGCATAGCACAGATTGATGTTAACCTTCAGTTTTGAAATCACAGTAATCTTCCAGTCCAGCTTCCTTAATATATTTTCCATGTACAGGTTGAATAAATATGGGGAGTGTATACAAGCCTTGTGTATTTTTGTACTTCAGTTAGCTGATCTCCTTTATTTAACTCCAAAGTTCTATTGTCTACAGATATTCAGAGGTGGCAATGCCAAGTCTTGTTATTCCCATCTTCCTCTAGTTGGACTTGAGCCATCAATTTTCCTCTATCCTCTTATTGCAGTTCATTTTCACTGTTTCAGCAAGAGGTCAGCTGATGTGAACTTAAAATCTATAGAACTGTTGCCCAGGAGATACTTTAAGCTGGTGGTGCTTCCTAGCATTCTGCTGTTTATAGCCATGATTAAAGAGGATACAGATTCCTTTGGCAGGCTCTGGACATCTACTCAAATTGCCTTTGACACAATTGCTCATAATAGGTACAGTTTGAACACATTAATAATCCAGGAGGCAAATAACAAGCTCATGGTCATGTCAGCTTCAGAATATATAATGGTTACCTACAATATTTGACTGAAAGGTTTATTTATATTTCTGAGAACTCCTTAGACCTGATTGCTGAGCAAGCCCACTTTCCAGGACAGGATGTCCTTTACAGTTAATCATTTGTGAGATGAACAGCTACATAAATTTGATAGATAAATAAATAAAATAACTTTTTTAAAAAAACTGTACAAAAGCTGCATACATGTAAGGACTTCATTATTATCCCACATCATCATGTGTTCTCCTTGCCTCTACCTGTGAATGCCTCTGAACCTCTCATGTATTTCATCACTGGAAACTTTCAAGAAGAGATTGGACTGCCTTCTGTCACAAATGGTATAGGCTCTCCTGCTTGTTCAGGGGGTTGGACTAGATGACCTACAAGATCCCTTCCAAACTCTGTTATTCTTCTTCTATTCAACATCTGTAATATGTTTTCATCTTGAATGTTGAAAGAGTGTCGGTTGTTTTATTGCCAGTTATTACATTCCTCAATATCCTGTGAAAAAGATAATGATTTAAATATCCTCTCTCAAAGATGTTTCAAGTTAGCCAAGATAAATACAACAAAAATGGGAAAATCTATTTTATGTTAAATTACATAGCATAATTATCTCATAGATTAAGTTCCTATTATACAAATTATATTCTCCTTTAGGCAGGAAATAAAGCAGTTCTGTTTTCCTTTGCATTTTTAAATAAAAGAATGACAAAGAGGCACATTTTTTGTGGTTTTAGGACCATGTGTGTCCGTAGTCCCCATTTTGTGATCGCCCCTATAATGATGCCAATTTGTTACTGTTCCACATGACAATTTATAGCCTGTGGGGGGTGTGGAGGTTGATAAGAAGATACAGAATAAATTTATGTTTCTATATTGCTCAACACATTAAACCATTGCATTACAAATATCCTAAACCCCGAGAAGAAAAATAAAAGGAGGGGAAAATACTTCATTTTTCTCATTAGTGATTTAATTGCATCACTGGACAGACTCCCTGGGTGTAAATATAGTGTGCAGATAGTCCTCACTTAACAACCAATCACTTAATGACAGTTCAAAGTTATGACAGACCCTTCCTCCCCCCGACCCAATTTTACAACCCGATTTTGAATTTACAGCATCCTACCCCCATGGCTATATGATTTCATTTTGAACTTTTGACAACTGGCTTCTGTTTATGGCTGTTTGCAGCATCAGCCGTCACGTGACTGCAGTTTTTGGTGGTTTTGCTGATATCAGGTGTTTACTTTTAGTTTCTGGCAAAAAGAAGAAAAACACTAGGTATAATGGATTAATTTGAGGATTGTACTATTTGCTTAATGACCATGGCATTCACTTAATGATTGCTACATAAAAGATCATATAATTGGGTACAGTCCCATGGTGACCCACTTGATGACCACTACATCTTACATACATAAGTCCAGGTTCAATTATGATCGTAAATCAAGGATTATCTTCAACCCCTCGACTTGGCTATCAGAAATTATTTACAATGGCTACAGTAGGTAAATCTCCTTGCATGCTTAGTTCTTCTAAGAAAATTTTCTAACGATGGCTCTACTCAGGGCATTCTAATGAATTAAAAGAACATTCCACCAGCAGCCACAAAAGCATCTCCATTCATACTTCATTATGAACAATAAGCCACAGCTTACCTCATCTTTTTAAGCTCTGCTTGCATAATTGTTCCTGGTCATGTCTGCATATATGAAAGGAGAATATTTTCTCCCAGCTCATACAATTCATTTTCTCTGTATAAGATGATAGAGTTCCTATGCTTTATTTTGATATCACAAGCTTTTAAGGCAAGAAAAAAAGCAAAGGAAGGAAACTAATCAAGAAGAGAAGCAACCCCTAGGACCAAGGAGAAATTTCTCAATGGTGAGAACAATTAACCAGAGGGACAACTTGCCTTCAGAAGTTGTGGGTGCTTCATCACTGGAGGTTTTTAAGAAGAGACTGGAATTTGTCTGGAATGGCATAGGTTCTCCTGATTGAGCACGGGGTTGCAGTAGAAGACATCTAAGGTCCCTTCCAGCTCTGTTATTCTGTTATTCCTTCGTAATACCGTTTCCCTTTTCCTCTTTGCCCTCATTTTTTTCTGTCCCTTTCCCCCCATTGCCTGTTTCATCTGATGCATAATGGCAACGCATTTGGCTTTTTCTGATGTGATGGTATCATAGATGACAGTAAGTTATGGGGATTTCTACAGGCCATCTGTTGTGGTTCGCCAGCAGCAGGTGTGGATGGCTGAGGTCTCGGAGAGCAAGGACTCAGATGAGGGGTTTGCGTATGATGCAGGGATGGAGCCAGGACAATCAAGGAGTGGAATGCTGCCTTCGGAGATTGTGGAAGCTGGCATCAGTGATGAAGAGGTTCCCGAGGAGCCTGTGCCCAGTGTGCATGCACACAGGGCTGCTCGAAGGAAAGAGCAGCTTCAGCAGCATGGGTGACTCGGGAGTAAGGCTGCAAGGTAATGCCCCCTCCCTCAAGAGATAAAAGCCTCCTGAGAAACCAGAGTTTTTGCAGGAAGCAAAGAAGTTTTGTACTCAAGCCTTGTGGATGGTTGGAATATCTTAGTTGGTGTTTGGAGACTCTTTGTGTTTGAAATATTTCTTAGTAACTTTATCTGTTGTTCTTGACAGCCTTGCACAACCTTGGCAAGGCTTGTTCTTATCAGAGACAATTAGTTTGAAACAGCCTTTTAATCATGAAGGAACGGAATTTGTAAAGAATCATTAAAAGGTTTTTCTGTTGCCTCTGTTTCGTGTTTGTTTCCTTGGAACAAGGTTTGGGTCAGAACACCATCAGATTCAATTGCAGGGTGGCAAATGACACTGAAGATAAGAAGAGGAAGAAGATGAGGGCAAAGAAACCTCATCCAAAGGAAAAAAAAAAAAAGACCTCTCTGGATATCACTGAAACAATAACACTTTTATCAAGAGCAATAATTTTTTTGATAGTTACTTTGGGTGCATCAGAGACAACATAACAAATAGCGAGTATTTGATACAGCTCTAATCTAAAATTACATCCTTTTCTAGCTGCTTATGGCTATCATTAGTGAATCTGTTTGGTTAAAAAGTCACCTTGCATGATGAATAGCAAACTTCGCATATGTTTTGCTAGGCAGGATTGAATGTGTTGCCAAAAGAAATGTGCTTAATTGCTTCGGATAGAAAATCATTCATAATTTTTGCTGGTCTTAGTGGTGATATAGCTGCTATACTTAGCTGATACTAAAGCATAATTCCAAAACACAGGTATGATAGGGTGGGATAGGCATGATAAATGAAGGGTGGGAGAAAATGAACATCTTGACATCTCACCTTCTTCAGAAACAGATTAGTTTGGTCAGCCCATGACACTAGAATAAAAAAGAAGGATTGCTTGGCTCAGCCAAGTGAAAAATCTTGAACATTTTCTAAAACCCTTTTTAATGATTTACTTTATCTTATCATTAAGCCTGAGCCAGGAAGCAGAAGCCGAACTCACTGGGAAAGAAGGAGCTAAGAATGTTGACTATTTCATTCTTTGAGGCAGAATTGGCCAGAAACATATTTAATGGAGGCATTGGAAGCTTATAATATATGCAAAGACAATTGTATATTAAATGAACTCCTACAAAGTCCTATCTACCAGGGCACCCATCATGTTAGAAAAATAATAAACACTTTACTACCACTGTTAATTATAATTCAGGAAGCCCAAAGAAAATGTTGACATTGATGAAGATGAAAAAGAATTATTTCCATATAGTGAAGCCATCTATGACATAGGTTTGAACCCCAAGTTGTGGGCAGTTTGCCTACAATACTGCATCCTAACCACTGCACCACCAGGGCGCCTATAAGTTGACCAGTACCTGAATATCTTGTCTGGTCTACTTTATTACAGATATGATCAACAGGCAGATATTTGCATTACCAATAACTATCATAGGAATGGATCTTCCCAGAGCTTCTGGAAACAATAGGAGGTAATTATCATGAATAGTCCCAAGATTTAACTCTTTCATGTACCTAGCAACAGTCAGAGATGAAAAGCCAGGCTTCAGGGGATCTCTCCCATGAAGAAACAATCTGATGGATGAGGATAATGAATCTAATCTAATCGTGCACCACAAAACTGAAATTTGGGGCAGGGATTAGGATAGGGGTATATAATTTCAACCCCCTGAAAAGTTGGAGTTTGATCTCCAAAGCTCCTTCATAAGTTGTTACTGGAGTGTAATATAACAGAAGAGGAAATTATTAAAATATCTGGGAAGCCTTCTGGGCCCTACATGTTCTTCCAAATGTGGCCTGGGCAAATTTTGCAAGGGTTGGGAGTATGTCTACACAAAGTACATTTCTGCATCAATCAACAAAATATTTTGGAAGAGCAAAACAAATACAGAGAGTCCTCGAATTACAACTATTCATTTGTTATTGACTAATGTTACAACTGTACTGAAAAAAAAATGTGACTTATGACCAGTTTTAATACTTATGCCCTGTCCCAAAGATGCACTTCCAAAATAAAAAATAAAAAATGGGACTTTCTTGTTTGTTTTTATTTGAAAACATTTTGCTTCTCATCTTCAATTCTGACCGAATGGTGGGGAATGGAAGAATATATATTCTTTGCAGTCATCTGGTCATTAGCACCTTTGGAACAACCCTAGATGATTGAGAATCTCCGAAGACATTCTTATGACTGTTGCAGATCCCAGGGTCATGTGATCACCACTTGTAACTTTCCCAGCTGGCTTCTGATAAAGTCAATGGGGGAAGCCAGATTCACTTAACAATTGCAAAATTCACTTAACGATGGCAGTGATTTGCTTAACAATTGTAGCAAAAAAAGGTCATAAAATGTGGCAAAATTCACTTAAATTAACAGCCTTGCTTAGCAACTGAAATGTTAGGCTCAATTATGGTCACAAATTGAGGACTACCTATAGTTACAAAGAAAAATAAAAAGATTAATGAGCAAGCAAAATAAAAAAAAATGAGACGGTCTGTTTTCTGTGTACTACTGTACGTTGTGTGTGAGAGAATTTCTTCCTTGCATATTGCATTTGCTACAATGGAGTTACTGTCTCCTGTACTGAGCTCCCATTGATTGTATCATACACTTCTGTCTGCTTGAGGCACAGCTGGAATTTGGATTATTTAAGCTGATCTGAGGATAGCTTGACTTAGTGCAGAGATAAAACTTGGTGATAGGAAACTTATATTGCAAGTGTTCTATATTCACATACTTGTAATCCTGCAATCTGATTGATCCACCAATACGGCTTACTGATTGGCCCGCTTACCCTATTCTGATTGGACCGTATTACTACCTTATGATTGGTCCATCTGGATGGCGGGAGATTCAAGGAGCCGTCATTGGCCGTGAGCCGCGAGCAGCCACTATAAAAGAGGCTGCCGCGGCTCCGCAGTTTGAGCAGATTTAAGAACTAAATAAAGAGCTGAAAGTCACACTGGTCTCAAGTCTCTTTTTCCCCATAATCTAACACTGGCGACGAGGATGGGATTCTGAGACAAAAAGACCAGTTGAGCACATGGCAATGAGGACCGAGCAACCAAAGAAATGGCCAGCAACAACTCGCCACCCGCACCCTTCGATCCAGTGGCAGAGGACTGGGAATTGTACATTGACCGAATTCCTCATGTTCCTCGAAAGCAATGATCTACAAGAAATAACCAATCAAAGGAAGAGAGCTGTGTTCCTGACGCACTGTGGGCCCACAGTCTTCAAAATGGCCAAGGCATTGGCCAAACCCCATGATGTAAAGCAGATGGCGTGGCCAGAGTTGAACCGGCTACTGAGAGCCCATTATGCGCCGACCGTCTCCAACCTTATCCAGAGACACGAGTTCTATAAGCGAGACCAGAAAGAAGGTGAGAGCGTTGGGGACTTTGTAGCGGCTCTAAGGGACATTGGAGGGGCATGTGAGTTCCTCAACATGGACAAGGCCATGAGAGACCGTGTGGTCCTCGGACTGAGAGATCTCACTTTGCAGAACCAACTGTTGACCCGACCAGACATCACAGTCACCGAAGCCATCGCTGAAGCCACTGCCACGGAAGCCGTGAAAAAGTCAGCAGCCGCCATGCAGCAAATGAACATGGCAACCCAAGGAACACTGGCAGAGGTGACTCAAGCCCAAGAGAAGAAACCAGAGGGCACCCAAAAGACCACCACCACCTCCACGCACCACGAGGGTGTCGAATCTTTGTCCGAGACCGATGACGAGGACTAGGAAATACACAGACTCCAGTCGGAACGAAACAGACGGGAGAGGAGAGAACATAAGTCAGGGTTCCAGTGCGCCAGGTGCGGAGGAGACCACCCCCCTTCCGAGTGCCATTTCCTAGATGCCATTTGCCAGCACTGCGAGAAACGGGGGCACATTGCTAGGGTCTGCCGAAATAAAAAGAGCTACAGCCCTAAGCGACGAGACAGCAGCCCCCCCAGGACCAGAGAGAGGCAGACAGGGAGCCATTGGAGCCAATAAAGCAGAAGCAAGCGGCTCAGCAAACCCTACCAGAAGGAAGAGACCCACCAAAATGATAACCATTGGGCATTCAAGCATGACTGATGCCCGAAAGATACACGTGCAGGTCAACATCGAAGGCCAACAATGCAAGATGGAGGTGGACTCCAGCTCATACCTGTCTATGGTATCATGGGACACAATAAAGTGCCTGAAACCCAGCATACGGAGAAGGGAACTAGAGAGCCAAAGACTGACCTTAAAGGACTACCAAGGAAACAGTGACTCTGTTGTGACTCTACCAAGTGACTCTACCAGCCCGGATAGGCCAGGCGGGAGTGGCATGGCCGACTCAACCAGCCCAGGTAGACCAGGTGGGAGCGGCATGGCTGATTCACCCTTCTAGGAGGTTCCATGGAAAAGGACAGGAGAAACAGCGATCCCGTCCTGAACCGGCCGAAGACAACAACGCAACTAAACTGCGGTCAAGTAGGCACCCTAAAAGCCCCGCCTACTTATGGGACTACGTAACATAGGGTGGACTAAACCAAGAGGGGAGGGGTGTTCTATATTAACATACTTGTAATCCTGCAATCTGATTGCTCCACCAATACGGCTTACTGATTGGCCTGTTTACCCTATTCTGATTGGACCGTATTACTACCTTATGATTGGTCCATCTGGACGGCAGGAGATTCAAGGAGCCGTCATTGGCCGTGAGCCACAAGCAAACGCTATAAAAGAGGCTGCCGCGGCTCCGTGGTTTGAGCAGGTTTTAAGAACTAAATAAAGAGTCACATAATAAAGTCACACTGGTTTCAAGTCTCTTTTTCCCCGCGATCTAACACCAAGTAACTGTGCAGCTAGGATAAGCTTAGATGAGGGCTGTCCTTGAGTTGCTGGGCTCTGAACTACATCTCCCCAGTTCACAATAGTTAATACCCTGAAACAATTCTACAATATTGTTTTTTTTCTCTATGCAACAGATCTTAGTTTCCAAAATAATGTTTTCAAAAAGAAGTTGGTTTTGGGAAGAGTGCACCAATCTTTCTCCGTCAGAAATGGAAAAATATTAAGTTGCCTAAATCTTTTCATCCTTTTTAGTTTCCTTCAGTGATGCTTATCAGATTTCAGAGGTATATTATTTTCTTAAATAACATTTAACCCCAATACATTTTAACATTATATTCCTCTTCTCACCATGATGAAAGTCTTTCACCTAAACATCACAGCTAATTCAAACGATGCAAATTTGTACTAAAATAATTATCTTCTCACCTTTCATGAGAGTGGGCTGTTGTTTCATTTTTAATCTGCTTGACTATTATTTATTGGCACTTCATTGGAGGATTCCAGACTGTTTTTTGGTTCATGCAAAGATTGTACAATATAAGCATCATATTAAAATTCCTTTGCTCTTAAAACTCCTTTGTTCTTCTGCTGCTTGCACATACAGCTGTGCCTTGCTGCAGATATATTGGTTGCTTTTCAGTAGAATCAGTCTATTCAACATTCATTTTCTGCATTGTTGCTTAACCCACCTTTTTATTTTGGGCTGCAAATGGTGAAAGTTATCTAAATTATTCAAAAATAAGTAAAACATTTCTCATTACAGAGCATATTTTCGGAAACTACTGCTGTAACTTGTCACGTATTGGGACTGGAACTTCATGTTCTAGTTTTTTTCACCTCTTAATAGCCTTTCACCGCAACTGTCTCCAGTTTTGGAATCCTAAAAAAGGCTTTGGCTCAGTTAATGGAAAAGAAGGGAGGCCTAATCCACAAACAACATCAGTTGGCAATGACACCTTGAGATAGGATGAATTTTTTGTTTTTGTTTATTTGGGTGTTATAGTAGCTCTGATCAATAAACACAGAATGGACAGCAGGGATGAAATAACAACCTAAAGAAAACTTGGGCATGTTAACCTAGATTTTGTTCATTTGCCTATAGTATTATCACCTAGATAAATTTGGCAAAGGCTAGATCTACAGACATTCTTAGCTGCTACTGTAAATCTTATTTTTCCTAATCTTGTATTGTTTAAGAATGAAAAATAGATAATTCTATGCTCATTGTCTGAGTGTGTGTGTTCACATATATGGATTTATAACATGTATGAGCAATCTGCTGGTCTCACCTTGTATTTTTGTGACGCTTGAAGTCTTCCAAGGCTGCCATGCTTAAATTCAGTGTGAAATTCACTCATTTTCAGTGTGGTGATTTATCTTCCCTACCTCATTCTTGTTTGAAAACAAAATTGTATGTTAAATTCACACAGGTTTATATAATTTTCATTAAACTTATCACTGAACCCCAAAAATACACCTCCCAGTGCCAGGCACTTCCAAACAATATTCATGCCAATTTATAGCTTACTCTGCCTGTAGCTAGCTCCCATCTTACAAGATGTCTAATACCAACACAAAATAAAATAAAATGAAAACATCTATTTTAGAGAACCACATAAAAACACTGGACTTACAAGTAATAAATAGCTTTGGCACATAGCAGAATAGTTGACATCAGTAAATTATAAAAATGAATTGTCATTAAATACACATGAAGACATTTAAAAATTAGTTGTATCTGTTTTTGATACTTTGGGGGGTGGGATTGTTCCATCCAGATATACCCCATTACAACTCACTAGCGGAATTAAAAGAATTTTCAGCCCAAATGCACCAATATGCATCTCTTGTATTTTTAAGATGCAAACAAAAAGTTTCTGGTCCATCAAGTTTTTCAATGAACTGTCTGTTGTGACAGTCTTTCAGTTTTTGCTGGAGATTGACTAATATTTCCCAGGAGTTCAGAATATTATGACAGTACCTATTCTTTGGGTTGCTGTAAGGATTAGCTTGGCACTCTAAATCATTTAGAGACTAAGCATATTGAATCATCTTTGACTCATCTTTGACTCATCTTTGATCATCATCATCATCAAAAAAAAAAAAAGCTGTTAGAAAATAGTTTTGCCATCTCCTCTTGCTCTATTCTGGGCCTTCCATCTGTACCAGAGTCTTGTAACTATACATTTCTTCTAGCCAATAAGATAGCTAGCAGCTTGATGATGATCCAGCCCTTCTCTTGTTCTCTATATACTGTACTGTTTAGTTATTTTGCTCTGATTAGTGGGCTCCATGATTGTGCTGATTAAACCAGTGGCTGTTAGGACATGTTCTTCATATAATTCTTCAATAGTCTTAAGGTGATACTAAACATTTGTACTCATTCATTGGGTTCCCTCCCAATTACCATTGTATATGTTATTAACACTCTAGCCACTGTGTAGATTCACTATAATGGGAATCCACGTTTGTTGCTATCATTTGCTTAAAGGCCCCTTTGAGTACAGTTAACATAAACTATGTTGCCAACCTGAGCATCCATTGGAAGGGTAAGAGGGAGGCAAATAAAACCTGCATCATTACATCATCATATGAATGATGCAACCAGCATACTTGTGGCACAGATCATGCCACTATATAATTATGCCATGTGTACAAGTACATCATTATGTATTTGTTATCATCATGACTTATTATGGATGCTGATTACCAAAATTATTCCTTGGTATTATTCTTTGGTATCTCATATTTCTTACTTTCCTTTACATTTGAGAAGCTTTATTTCAAGTTTAAACATGTTGTCAAATAAACTTAGTATACATTTAAAAAAATCATCTAGATCTCCTAATAGCACCAAAATATATTAGTTTGCTACCATCTGAAAATCTCCATCTCATGATCTAGAAAATATTTCCAGGTTTCTCCTCCTTGCTGGTTAAAATTTTAACTTGTTTGACAAAGTATTTCAAATACCATAAATTGCCAACCCTGTGCCTGCCTCTGTAGTTACCCCAGATGATTTCTTGTCCTCTGCCAATCCTTTGGAGTACAATCACATCATCAGGCTTCTGCGAGGAAGGATTTGCTGATCTATGAAAATGCCTCTGAAAGCCAGTGGGTATATCCTGCTCTATCTAAATACCATCTTTGATGGAGTGTGCATTGTATGCACAAAACATCTGAATGCTAGGGATAACTTTTGTAGGATGAAAAATGTGCATTTCCAGACCTGGCATTTGTTGTCAGCCATAGCAAGGATTTCATAATCCACAAATAGTGAGCTCCATTTCATCTGATACTGAAGTCTTGACAATGAGAAAGCCACTGTAACCTCAGAAGGAAAATGCCTTCAAGGATTGTCCTGGCACATATACATGGCACTTTTTATGTTTGTGGAGATTCTCAGTCATCCATACAAGAGGCAAAGTGCTGCTTGTCCTGGTTGAAGGAGCCAAGGAAGTGTTCTTGATATCTTAAGATCAATCAGGAATGTCAATGGAGATTATCTGTCATCCAGGTCATGGTTGTCCCAAAGGTGCTTTTTCAAAAGGCAACTGGACTTCCTTGTTTTTCTTTGAAAATGTTCCGCTTCTCATCCAAGGAGCTTCTTCAGCTCTGACTGGATGGACTGGCATGCTTTGCATTTTTCCCAGTTTGCAAACTAAAAGTGATCTGGAAAAAGAATGGCTCCGTGGATGTTTCATGTCTGCATTATCCTAAAATGGCTTTAACCTTTAAAAATTATGTTGCAGTTCCACTGTGTATAGCCACTCTAAGTATTTTTTGCAA
The DNA here is from genome assembly GCF_049901715.1 of Pseudonaja textilis. Lineage (NCBI taxonomy): Eukaryota > Metazoa > Chordata > Lepidosauria > Squamata > Elapidae > Pseudonaja > Pseudonaja textilis. The sequence goes on from NC_141991.1 coordinate 45,703,198, forward strand.
GTTAACAATGCTGTAAAGAGCCTGACTAGCTTAGGAAAAAAAATCAGAGAAGACTGAAAAGGTCACTCAATAGCAATTGTTGCAAAAGCTTCCCTCTAATTTAGAGTAACCCATGACCTTCACTTAACTCTTATTTTAAATGACTGTAAATTAACCTGGGCAACATTACTGAACCTGAGAAATCTAAATGAATTGACAGAGGAAAAATAACCAACAGCTTTCCAACAATGACAAAGCAGGACTTTTTAGTACAAAGGCTCACAGGGACAAGAAAGGCCCAATTTTAATCAAGCTTTCAGATTTCAGGATAATATGTAGCTCCAAAATGCCTGCTGGACAATAGTAAGGATTAAAACATCCCTATTAAACCAGGGGATTTTTTTTTTCTTCCCCAACCCCAGGGTTAACACTTCCAAGAACTTGAAGGCAGAAGGCAAGTTCAACTCATATTGTGTAATTGTTGTTTTGGTGAGTCAAACTAGAACCTCCAGCTGCCACAATCACTGCCATTTCTTCAGTTTGATCAACTGGGCTCAATGGAACAAAATCAGCCTACAGGCTGAAGTATTAATCTAGCACTAAAGTAATCCAAAGCTGCCATCACCACTGGATACACAATTAAGCCAGGATTATTTTGTTTTTAGCATAAGTAATTTGGAGGAAAGGATACTGCAGAACACATCCCTTATCCTTCAGTCTGAGAAGTGATCCATTCTCGATTGGAGAAGTTAGGTAACTCAACTTTTTCAGATAATTATAGATATCAAATTGATACTTGCCACACATTTAAGATGTATATTCATCCATGTTGTGTGGTTCTATAATTCCAAGCCTCTGTGATCACTCAAGGTAAATCCACAGTAACATAGTCCATGCAGGGTTCCTTAAGCTATCATGGCTACATCTCAGAAAATATGGGACTTTTCATTCTATGACCCAGCATATGTTTGCTTGCTTTTCCCAGCCACCACTTAGAACTTTCCGCAATACCCATTAAGGAAACCATGACAATTGCCTGCTTGAAATCTGTTTAGGTTTATTGAAAAAGCCTTCTGCAAAACCTTCACTTAATGTACTAAGTAATTGATAGTCATTCCAATTTTGTACTGCTGCTCGGGATATTTCAGGTGTAAGTAATTTACCACAAGCTCAAGATATGTTAAACACTGCTTTCAGTGCACAGTTGCTTGGTGATTAGTCACTTGATTGGATGACCTGCTCCGTGAATTCCCATGGAAATGGAATTCAGAGACATGAATCCATAGCAACTGGATTCTTTTGACTTCCTTTTAACAAGGATAAGTAGCTCACTCTCCCCCCCCTCAATTTTTAGCACAAGATGGCTTCTCCCTTGTCTCATCTCTTGACTTGCAATGCCAGATTTACATCCCCAGATTGGATTCTATCTCCTTAAGTCTCAGACTAACTCCCTAATTTCTTATAGTCAGATTTCATTCTATCGGACATCATTGCTTTCCTCTGTATACCAGGCAAAATTGCCAAATGAGATAGATAAATTTTAACCTGGATTTTTAAGAACCAAGAATAGTTCTTAGAACATGAACAGAAGTTCATGATTTTTTTCTTTTTATGACCATTTAATCCCTTTGTTTGGGATGGAGCCAGAATGAGTAAATGGAGCTAAGCATTTACTGGTTGAATACCCTTCCTGATTCCTTCATGGAGTTTGCAGCAGATACTTTCTCTTTGTAACCCGATAGAGAAACATCTGCTTGTACCTAAGATTGAATTCTCAACCTTCTGAGTTAGATGTAAGTATCTCCACTTCTAGGCCACTATGCCATTCTAATCTGTCCATGATTACCTTTGTAAAATGTTAGTAGGGAGAGAAAATAGAGCTGTGTGCATCATACCTATCTTTGCTTGTATATAACTAAGAACATAAACTCTTTATGAATGTTCATGCAATCATACTACAAGCTGGGAATTTGAAAAAAAAATACTTAATTCACAGCACAAACAAAATGGAAGTGAATCAGTCCAAGATGAACAGCTTCATTATGTGACTTCAACTTTTCTATTAAAAAAAACCTCAAAAATAAATCCACTCAAAAACAAATCTGGTTCTTAATGGAACATGCAAAACCTTCATATATTGTTAAACTCTGATTTGCATCAGGTTTGGCCAGTATGCCCAATAGCCAGATATTCCTGAAGGTTCAGTACAAAAGCACCTGCAAATTTGTAGGTTTCCCTGTTAATTGGCAGAAAAATTGACAAGATCATTATCACACACCTGTGACATTGCACACACACACACACACACACACACATTAGAGGGAGGGGGAGAGAGAGGGGAAGATAGGGAGAGGGGCAGAGAGAGACACACAGAGAGAGAGATACAGAGGGGGAAGAGAGAGCCATAGAGACAGAGAGATGGGGGGAGAGAAAGAGGGGGAAAGAGAGAGAAAAAAAAGAGAGGGAAAGAGAAAAAGAGTGAATGAGACAAGGAAAGAGAGAGAGAGAAGAAAGAAAAGAAAGAGAAAAGAGAAAGAAAAAAGAAAGGAAGAGAAAGGAAGAAAAGCGATAGACAAAGACAGGGAGAGATGGAAGGAAGGACAAAGAAAGAAAAAGAGAGAGAGGGAGGGAAGAGAAAGTGAATGAGATAGATATGTGGAGGGACAGAGGAAGGGAGAAAAAAAGGAGAAGAAGGAACCACACAATCCCTGGCTTCAGAAGACTTTGAAGCAGCACAGCAATCTAGGGCTGTCCTACAAGGGATCTTGGAGGCCATCTAGTCCAACCCCCTGCTCCAGCAGGATATCCTTACAGAATCATAGAATAGCAAGGTTAGAAGGGAGTGTGTGTGTGTGTGTGTGCATCGCTATCAAAACTCCAAAAACAGATTAAGTAGCTCTGGAGAGGTCATTTGTAAATTAGAACACTTGCTAAGCAACCCGCAATTAAGCGAGGATCACTTGTATTTGGTTTGCCAATCACATGGCCACCTGACCATGCCCACCCAGTCATGTGACCACCAAGCCACACCCACAAATTAGGCCATGCCCACAAATCCGGCTGTTAAGAAGTTTGGATCCCACCACTGTATAATACTCCTCCCAAAACTCTACCTCCTAAGATCCCAGAGACCTCTTATTAATCCAGAAAGATATTACAGTCCTAGATCCACAGCCTGACTTGAACTAATGCAGCTTCAACTGTTCATTTTTATTTTTGGCATTACACTCCTGATAACTTCTGTTTCCTTTCTTATCTGCAATTCTTAATATGCCATAATAAATACCTTCTGGTAGAAAAGTAGCATCCATCTAATTTTTAACACAGTATTGTTAAAAATCAGATTATCATTATCACAGGAAATTAAGCAAGTTTTCATTTCTAATGCAGGAATTGCACAATAAAGTGGAACTTCAGAAATTATTTGAGGGGTGTGTAATATTCTCAGACAAAATTCCTTGGTTTAATTGATTCCCAGAAGTCAAGTGGGTTTTCTCCTGATTTGAATTCATGTTTGTTATCATTTGTACCACTGTCAATTGAAGGATTATTTAATGTACAACTATCTCTCTCTGTCAAAACTTATAAAAGTATGGTATAGTAGAAATAGCGTAATACAGCAATAACACTTAGACTTATATTCAGCAGTAGCACTTAGACTTCACAATGCTATACAGCCCTCTCTAAGCAGTCAGCATATTGCCCCCAACAGTCTGGGTCCTCATTTTACTGACCTCAGAAGGATGGAAGGCTGAGTCAACACTGAGCCAGTAAGAATCGAACTGCCAAACTGCTTGCAGCTGTCAGTAAGCAGAAGTAGCCTGCAATACTGCATTCTAATCACTGTGCCACATATATATTTATGAATGGTCACAGATCTCTGACAATAGAATTTTTTTCCCCTCAAAATAAAATGTATCATCTTTGTTTATAAATATAAATGCATTCCTTCATTTAAACTCTTTCAGTATACGATAATATTAACATCTTGTCACATCAACAAACATTGTGTATAGGGAAATTGAAAACAATCACATAAATATAAGCAGATTAAAATAATAGTTTGTAAAACATCTTCATTCACTTCCCACAGGTCATTTGTACAACACGAGTAAGCAAATGTTAGATTTCTAAGGCAATCCAGACAAGAAGTACAGTTAGTCCTCAACTTATGACCATTCTTGCCACAGTTGTTAAGTGAATCACTGAACTTGTTCAATTAGTAATATGGTTGTTAAGTGAATCTGACTACCCCATTGACTTAGCTTGTAAGCAGGTCACAAAAGGGGATCACATGACCCCAAGACACTGCAACCATCATAAATACATGCCAGTTGCCAAGCACCTGAATTTTGATCACATGACCATCAGGATGTTGCATTGCTGTAAATGTGAAAAACAGTAGTAAGTCACTTTTTTCAGTGCTGTTGTAATTCAAACGTTCACTAAATGAACTTTTGTAAGTCAAGGACTACCTGTACAACCAAGAAAATAAGCTCTATCTTTATCTGTAAGTTATATTAATCAACTTTTCCCCTTCTTTCCTTTTACTCACCAGGAAACTATAGAAAATATCTCCTAAAACATTTCCCATGCCATCCCTACTTCTGTGGGCTGGGACAACTTTTTCATGCTGGTTGTTCAGTCTGTGATTCTCCTTCATGTCCCCCAAGATCATTTCCACAAATCAATACAGCAATAAGGAAGATCTCTCTCCACTCTGTTGTTTTCGCATATTGTCATTTTCCATGAGATCAATTTTACTTTCTTTATTCTGTTCTGGAATTGAAATCCAAGTATGGCTATTTTATTTATTTTATTCCTGAGTTCATTAAATCCAAGAAACATAACACTTCCTATTCCATTTATTCCTATAAATGGCCATGCCCACCACTCTTATTCCTATAAATGGAATAAGAGTATGAACAAATGGCCTAGCTCAGTTTGGTATCAAACTTGATTTCACTGAGGGCCACATCAGGCTTGTGTTTGACCTTGTGGGGGCTGGGGGGGGCATGGCTGGGGTGGGCATGGCCAGCTCACATCGCTAGTGTTGGTGGCCCAAGTGCTCTGCTAGTGAAAACGGGCACCCAAACTCTGTTTTTGGCTGCCATGGCCTCCAGCAACCTTCTGCCAGTGAAAAGGGAGCCTGGGAGGGCTGCACATGGCCCTCCCGAGCTCTGTTTTCACTGGCAGAAGCACCACAGGCTGTTTCCAGGGTGGCCCCATGGGCCAAATCTAAGTGCCCTGCAGGCCAGGTCCAGCCCCGGGGCCTTGAGTTTGACACACCTGGCCTAGCTCATAAAGTAATTGTTTATCAATTCATTTACATCAAGTGTAAACTCCCTGTAGTCCCAGAATATTTGTTATTTCCCATATATCTTTTTACTTCAACTTATGGAGCTTCCTCTGACTATTTATTTCTAAACACTGGCTATAGCATTTTTTGCCATTTTATTTATTTAGTTTGTATGCTACTTCAGAGAGAACATCCTGAGTAGTTTATGACATTTCATATAAAATAAGGTTGAAAACAGTAGGAAACAACGGGGAGGAAACAACATAACCCATAATAGCTGTCAAAACAAACACACAATGTCTCAGGATAATATACTCTTCCATTTCTTCCCCAAATGCTCTCTAGAACAATCAGGTTTTCAAGACTTTTGGAGAATTGAACAAAAAGGGGGACTCCAGCCAGGGGTGGGATTCAAAATTTTTAACAATCAGTTCTGTGGACATGGCTTGGTGGTCATGTTATTGGCTGGGCATGGCCAACTCAATATCATTCACATCAAGGCACACATCTCCTCACCTGGCCTCTCATGACTATGGGGATGCTGCAACAGTCGTAAGTGTGAAAAATGGTCATAAGTCGCTTTTTTTAGTGCCATTGTAACTTTGAATGGTCACTCCACAAAAGCAAAGTACCAGCAAAGGAGGGAAAAAAAACTTCAGAGAAGTTCCTGAGACAGGAAGTCTAGTCCTGCCAAGAATGTAATAAAGGTTAACGGAGAGGCAGTTTCTGTAAGCAACACCAGAATGTTTCCTTCCTGCCTTCCTTACAGGATTAGGCCAGTAATTTCTTCTAACAACCGGTTCTCCAAACTGCTTAGAATGTTAACAACCAGCGAATAGGTGCACACTGGTAGAATCCCACCCCCGACTCCAGCTATCCAGGCACAGCTTGTTCCAGAGAAGGGGAGACACTGCAGTTGGGTCCCAGAAAAATGTCTTCTCTCAGCAGTCAGACTTTTGAAAAGCTTTCTCTCCCTGATCTGACCAGACCAACAGATTCTGCCTGAAGCACTTGGTCTCAAAAATATTCAAACTATTAGCCATTAGATCCTTAATGATGACAACCCAAAAAATTGAACGGAAGCTAATGGGCACAAATGCATTTCCATAGTAGTGGTATTATGTATGAAAATCTAGATGTGCCCAAAACTACAGTATCTGAACTGCTGGCTCCAGAACCTGCCGCAGCCTTCTTTAGGGCAATGACCTAGATGTAAAGTTAACTGGGAAACTGTCAGCAAGAGACTATCAGCAAGGCCCTCTGTTCCACAGACAAAAAAAGTGAAAATGCTATGTAGTCCAGGGGTCCCCAACCACCGGCCCCCGGACCGGTACCGGTCCATGGAACGTTTTCTACCGGGCCACTGGTTTGCTGGGCGCCACCATCTTGTTTTGATGAGAAAGTGCTTCCGGGTGAGCTTTTCTGGTTGGAAAGCAGCGTTTGGGTCCTGAAGGAATCCTTGCGCCTTAGTTTCATCGAAGGGGAGCGGCGGCTTTGAACGAAACTAAGGCGCGAGGATTCTTTCAGCAAATGAAATTCTTTCATTTCATTTTTTTATTGCTCAAAAAATGTACTCCCAACTATTACCCCAGCCCCCACCCTTAGATCTACTAAGGTTAGGAGAGAAGCAAATACCTAATATATCTAGCAAGTCCATACTGAATGTTTTTGTCCCATGAACAATCATATTCCATTAAACCATGTTCCAAGACAAGATTTAAATTTATCTGTTGATTACCAGAAACTCACTTGATGGATTTTTTTTTTTTTGCACAGCATGCTTTGAGATATATTGTCAAGTGGAACTATGAATTAAAAAGATGGACATGACAATATTTAAGGCATTTGCTCATTTTAGATGAACTGATTTATAAGTGGAACTCTTCCAAATTTGAATTAACAACTGGGATTTATACAAAAATCTCCTATTTCAGATTATAAAATGAATAGCATGAATGAGTTCCTCCAGCATATTTTGCATGTATTCCACTTCCCTTTTCTCTTTTTCTTTTGGGAGACCCATTTGGCCAAAAAAGGGCACTTTGCATATTCCTTTCCCTCAGTTTCTCTGATAATTGGAAGAGATATTGCATCATGCATGTTTTAATGATTACAGCTTATTTTTATATTCTATCAATAAGGTTGTTGTCTAGATTTGACTATCTTGTGAATCATTCATAGTTCATATGCTTTTCAACATTTTTACTTTGATGGAATACTGGTGAAAACCACTTGTATTTGTAGAACCCACTGAGACTTCAGGATCAGAAAACAAATTCAGAAAAAAAAGTCTAGAAATTGTGAAATAACAGGAACCAATAATGGAACCCAAATGTAGTTGCTTGAGCGTAAGTGTCGCTAAATATTAGCTTTGAATAGAACAACGTAGTATAAACCCACCATTTATGCTAACTGGTTTAACACTACTGACTTTGATATAGAAAAAGAAATTATTTGTACTACATTGTAGTTTAATTAAGATTACCTTTGCTCATTTCTATTATAATGTGGTATGAGGTATTCAAGGCATATGTTTATAGTGGTTGACTTAACTTGACATAATTTATATCAATAATATTCTTGAGTCATATTATCAGCTGGAAAAGATATATTAAGTCAGAATTTCCAGAGTTTTTTTTAATGTAATATTCAATGCTATATAAATTATTTGCATACCATTTCTCTATGATGAATTCCAAGCCAGAATTGATAGTTGATAATAATGATTGGCATGACCTTTCTGTGATCTGATTATTAATCTCCTGCATCTCTTCAGAAACTCTTATTTGAGCTTGGATTTCTAATTTTTTTATATCTCCTTGTATCTGAAATAGACATTTATTGTCATCATATGTTTAAATTTGCTCTGGTAACCTAAGTGTAAGAAACCTAAAATGATTCTATTCCCAGATGGAATATGACTCCAAAATAATTTCTAATGCAACCTTTCTATTCTCCCACTATGGCAGCTGAGTACATAATTAACTTCAGTAGAGATGGGCAGAATTAGAGTTATTACGTAGCCAGTCTTGTGTACTACTTAAGGCATCAGGTTAGAAACTGGGAGACTGTGAGACTTCTAGTCTGTTAGACATGACTCGACCTGGGTGAATTTGGACCAGTCACTGTCCCTCAGCCCTAAGAAGGAAGCATTGGCAATCCAGTTTCAAAATTGAGACACCGACTCAAAGACACACACACACACACACACACACACACACGTATCTTTGAGTGACTTCCTATAAACTGCTATTTCTAACTCTCATATAATAAACACACACTGATTATTCTGTTCAAATTATTAATCATGGAGAAAAATCAGGAGTGGATGTTTGTGTAGAAGGACTGTGACCTCTGATCAATTTACGCATAGGCCTACCCATTTTGTCTTTTTTAATATTCCCTCTCTGCAGACACTTTCATGCAGAACCGAAAATGTTGCTGGACTAAAACTCCATCTTCTTTCACTAATGCCTGTACTAGTTCAAGGTAATGAGTACTGTTTTCTAGCATCTGGACTGCCATATAGTACATAGAATTCATGTTCCAGTGTAAACAAACATTAGTATCAAAAAAATATAAATATGATTCACAATATTTTTTTCCAGTTACAGCAAAATTGCATGAAACAAATGGTCCCTTTAACAACTGCTGTGTTAACTTTACAACTGCCATTTTATTATTTATTTATTTGTTTGTTTGTTTGTTTGTTTTGTTTTGTATTACTGCCTATTCACCATGGTGACTCAAGGTGGCTTACAACATATAAAACCACAATTTAAAACAATAAACTCATAAAATCAAATAAATTAATATAGTAAAATCCACCCCACCTCCCCCCACCCCCCAGTGACAGCTGATTACATGAGCCATTTAAGGGCTCCATCCCACTTGGGCTTCCCCAGGCCTGCTGGCAGAACCAGGTCTTCAATGCCTTCCAGAAGAGGATCAGAGTGGGGGCGAGTCTAATCTCTGGGGGGAATGATGTTCTAGAGGGAGACAGCCAGCATGCAGAAGGCCCTTCTTCTGGGCCCCACCAGGAGTATCTCCCTCAAGGATGGGAACTGTCATGGTATGGCTTAACCATCACCACAAAAAAGGCTGTAAAATTACTTCTGGTCACGTGGGTGCCTCAACTTACAACTGCAACAACTTATGGCCATAATTCCAGGCTCAATTATGGTTAGAAGTTGTGGATCACCTGTATAGGCTTCCTAGAAATATAAGAGATTTGGGGTGGCTTACAAAGATAGATAGATAGATAGATAGATAGATAGATAGATAGATAGATAGATAGATAGATAGATAGATAGATAGAGATAGAGATATGTAACACAGACCAAGACTCCCAACCAATCAGGATGAAGAAAAAACCATTCTGGCATAGCAGTAGGCTAGCACCAAATTTAAAACAGAAACAGCTGTGAAAGCCTGACTCACAGACGAACACAATATAGAAGCCTGATGATGGCAGATGAGATTCTGCCGAAATGTCGCTACAACTTTAAAAGCACAAGTATAATGACGTGGGATAATACCTGAACAAAGCTAAATACCATACATATAGATACCCATGAAAACTTAAGAAAACAATGTATGTATGTATGTATGTATGGTATTTAGGTTTCTTTGGGTATTTTCCTGAAGAAAGAAAGAAAACACACACACATATACACATACACACACACATACACACACATTCCATGTACTCTATAAAGCCTTAGTAAGATCACACCTAGAGTACTGCATCCAATTTTGTTCACTATATTATAAAAAAGATCTTGAGACTCTAGAAAACACACAGAGAAGAGCAACCAGGATGATTAGGGGACTGGAGGCTAAAACATACAACAAATGGTTGCAGGAACTGGGCTTGGCTAGTCTAGTAAAGAGAAGGACCAGGGGAGACACGAGAGTGGTCTTCCAATATTTGAGGGGCTGCCACAGAGAGGAAGGGGTCAAGCTATTTTCTAAAGCACCTGTAAGCCAGACAAGGAATAATGGATGGAAACTGAACAAGGAGAGATTTAACCTGGAAATAAGGAGAAACTTTCTGACAGTGAGAACAATCAACCAATGGAACAGCTTGCCCTCGGAAGAGACTTTGAAGAAGAGATTGGACTGCCGTTTGTCAGAAATGGTGTAGGGTCTCCTGCTTGGGTGGGGGGTGGACTAGATGACCTACAAGGTCCCTTCCAACTCTGATTATCTGTTATCTGTTACCTGACTCCTGAAGTAGAATGTCTTTTCTTTTCAGCTATTTTAGTGCTTGATTCTTTGCAGACCTGGGAAAGCCAATATTAGTAGTTCCAAGAAAGTGTACCTCTGCACAGGATCACACTGTTGACATCAGTGAAGTTTCAATTGGCAAAAATCTCATGCCAGCTCAACACAGCATATACAGTAATGCTCTTTCCTTTCCTCCTAAATGCTGAAAGCATAACAAATTGAAATAAATGAGAGTGGTAGTCAAAGAGAAAGAGGGAGGGCAAGGAGGAGAGGCTCAGCATCTGAATCTCATCATTGTAGCAGCCTGAGGAAACACACATGAAAAAGCCAGAAGAAAAATATTAGAATAACAACTGAAGCAAGGTATAACCTTGTGCCAGGGGGCTCTATTGCCCATCATCTCCAGAGTACTTAACCCTGATGTGAAAAGAGTGAGGACTGTTTGAATCATTATATTAGGCTTATCATCCAGTACAGAGGGGAGGAAGTATGTTCAGATGTCATAATGGAGTCTACAAGTTATGTGGGGAACTGAAGCAATTCCCTCTTGCCCCTTGTGATGGATTGCAGATTCATTGAAAGCTTCTTCCTGCTCCCAGACTTATAACACCGGTGTAGGTTTATGTTTACTGATCAAATAGAGTGTGTCATTATAAAACAACTATGACACCTTCAGAGGCCAGCAACTGATCTGGGATTTAAGCATTCCTGGACTGGAAGTGATTCTCTATCAAATGGGGAAAAAAAAAACAAAGGCTGATTCGCACATGAATACAAGAGCCTCAAGGACATTAAAATTATATATCTCTCTCCCTCTCCCCCCACTCTCCCTCTCCTTCCCTCCCTCTCTCTCCCTCCCTCTCTCTTCTTCCCTTCTTCCCCCACTCTCTCCCTCCCTCTCCCCCCCACACACTGTGTACATAAAAATCATCTGAGGTACTCCAATATCTTTAATTTTACCAAGACATCAAGGATTTTAGATTTTTTAAATATGAGAGTTCATCATAATGAAACACTAAAACAAGAACTGTACATCAGATTTGCAATGATAGATTTTGATACATTTGCTAAGTTGGAATGAGAGTTTTTGCAGCAAATGAGCAAAAAATAGTTTTTAGTGATACAGCTGAATTTGGGAGGGGGGAGTTGTTTATGCTTATAGTATAATTTCCCTGATCTTCCTTTTTGTTTTTCTTTTTTTCTGATTTTTGTTATTAGCATGATTGTTAATTTGAAGTTACATTATGCTGATAATCGTATTCTATACACACTTTTCTTGTGTTAATCAGTTTAGCATAATAAAATTGAATACAATCAAAACCCATTAATTTTGCAGGATCTAATTTGAGCTGCAGAAGGTCTCAAAGATTTCAATAAGATGAAAAAACTCACTACATGTGATCTTTTTTTAAAAAAAGATGCCAGGAATTAAATCTGGAAGATTACAGATATTGGGGTTTGGATGTTTCTAAGCAGCTGGAGTGAGGGAAGAGGGGAACAAATTACAAAAAAAGCTTCACACTGCGTGATGCAAGCGCCAACCATTTTGTATATGTATTGTGATATCAGAGATCAAGGTTCTTCAAACTTAGCAAGTTTTACACTTGTGGACTTCAACTCCCAGAATTCCTGACCTAACAAGACTGGGGGAGGAATTCTGGGAGTTGAAGTCCACAAGTCTTAAAGCTGTCAAGTTTGAAGAGCCCTGCCATAGATGAATAGATGAATACAACAGAGACATTTTCATCATGACTTCATGATGCTGTTCAAGGCATGTTAACAAAAGTGCTATATCTTGCAGACACCTCTAGTTCCAGGGTAATTTTACCTCTGAGAAATTAACACATACCTATTTTGCTTCAGAAAGCAGCATTTATATTACAGATAACAGTTCCTTATAGCATTTTGGAGTAAATAAAGTTATATTAAAACAACATCATGCATGCAGTAACATCATGATGCAAGCACATCTCAATGCCTTAAGTCACAGTTTTTGTGTCAAGATATTATGGTGCCCATTTTGTCACTTCTCCCCTGCTGTGAGCTTTGAGTTTCCTATGGCTGAATGTTTCCCATAGCCCACTTCTATTAATTTCTTCAGTCTACATAATAGTGTATGGGAATGACCTTGGAAGAAAAGGAAATGAGACACAACAAATGGAATAGTCAGATAAAAGTCAAAGTAGCCCACAGCAAGAATGTGGGTGGAAGAAAAGGCTCAGAAGAGACCTTCCCTATTTTGGGGGCGGGGTAAAGATGACAGGGAGAGAAGTGCTTTTAGACTTATAAGATTCTGTTAATATGACTTATAATAAAGCAGAATTACTGGTAGTTCATCTGACTGTAGTTCCTGTCTGGTCTTCTTCATAAGGCTGATATCAATCACCTTGGCTATCATTGAGCTTTCTTGAGTGTGAGTAGGCAGCTTTAGTTTCTGTACTGTTTCTACATTTATGAAATTGGTGATGGCCCCAGAGTTAACAAAAGTAGAGAGTTCCTGTTCTGACCAAGGCTTATTGAGACACTAACAAACACATGTTAGTCCCAAAACCCTTTTATCTTTATTTCAACTGCTGTGAATTATATGCATTCACAGCTCGTAATGAGTCTCAAACAGTTTGTAAATAGTCCCATGGAAGTGTGCCAAAGTCCTTCAGGATAAGTCTGACAAGCACGCACCTTTATCTTCCTTGAAATGCTGCCAATGACTACATTTGCAATTAATTATACAAGGCCAAACAGAGCACACATTCAACACAGAGCTTCAGGTTTCAAACTGACCAGTACGAACAAAGTTGCTTCCTGCAAAGGTTCATGTCCCTCTGTTCTTCCTTTATGTCTTATGGGGGGGGCAATCACCTCCAAGCCTTACTCCCGAGTTACCCCTTTTGTCTTAACTGTTCTTGCCTTCTGACAGCTCTCTGCACACACTGGGAACATGCTCACCTTGTTCCTCTGCCTTGCTGCTGTCAGATTCTGGAGGCTCCGGAGTCAGTACATAACTCCCAGATGGCCCTGGCCCCATCTCTGTATCGGACACAGGACCCTCATCCAAGTCCTCCCCAGACCCCCAGACTGGCCCATGTCTTCTTCCCCACTGTCTGACTCTGCTGCCATCTCCGCAGGCTGCTGATGGACCACAACAGTTCCATATTCTGCCTAGAGTAACAATTTACAGGAGTTATTACATGCTTGCTACTGTTGGCTGTCTCAGCTCTCCTTAAATGGTTTAGGGTTCCACTTCCAAGCTCCTGGAAAGAGGGCCAGCAAAGTTTTCCTGGTGTGTTGCTTCAAAGTGAACTCGATACTTGCTGGTTACATGTTTCATAGATTTAGAAGTTCTGCATTGCATTGCTGTGTCAGATGCTTCAGCTTCTACCAAGCATAATCTGGCTATGTGTCTGGGGCCCCTGTAGTAAAAGTACAGTCCCTGATCCATTTATCTTTGCTATTTCCTCATATTATGGATCTCTTGGTTGCTTTAATTTGCATATATTCTCCTGTGCTGGATTCTGAGAAAGAAATTGGAGGGGCAGTATAGGGGAAGACAGGCGGTAGGTTCTTTTCACCTTCACATTCCTTCCCTGCCTTAACTCCTCCATTTGAGCATCTACTATTACACAATATTGTTACATCTCTTCCAGTATTTGGAGTGCCTTGTGTCACTAACTCATCTGTCAGGTCTTCAGCCAGCTTTTGGTATTTCTATCTGTTTGATCTGGGAGGATGGTTCAAGAACGGAGGCAAGACTCAGATAGCAACAACAGCTTATTAGTGACTTCAGATCTGAGCAAACTATCCCAGCCACAGCAGCCCCTTATATAGGGCTGGCTGCGGCTAGGCAGCCAATGAAGGCGATTTGAGTTTGCCGCTCTTGGCAGGGCCAATCGCGGCAGCCAGTTTACTGGCCAATCGCATCAGTCTATGGTGACCAATCGCGATCGGCTATTCGCGGGCCAATCAGAGTTGCAGGCTTTCAAGCCTGCTAGTCCGGAACACCCCTCCCCTCTCGGTTCCGTTTAAGGGGTGGAGTAATATAGTCTCACAGGTAGGCAGGTCTTTGCACCTGTCTACTTGACTTACGCAATTCCAATTGTCCATGTTCAAATTTGGGTTCAGATGGATTGCTTGCTGGATCAAACAGGAACCGTGAACCGGTGTCATGGTTAGGGCTCTCCTCTGATGCCCCCGGGGTGATAGAGTCCTCAGCTTCGTTGTTACTGCTATTTCTCCCCTGGCTCGCTAAACCTGCTTGGCTGCTGCTTCTCAGTGAAGTGTTCGTCTGCCCAGGTTCAACTACAGCTGGTGAGTATTGCAAGCTATGGTGTGGTGATCTCGGTGTTAATTCAGAATAAACAGGTGTTGGTTCTATTTCTGGGCTCACGGCTTCTCCTCCCCCCGTGGTGTCAAAGTTAGGGTCAGGGGTGGACGTTGTGGTCAGTCTGGAGCGTAGTTGGTCAATATGGCGTTTCCACGCTCTGCCATCAGTGGTGAGTAGATGGTAGGAGCAGGGACCTGTGACTTGAGTTACTTGGGCAGGAATCCAGAGGGGATCCCCAGAAATTTTTTTTGCAAATACAAGGTTTCCTACCTTAAAGGTACAGTGCTTGCTGCTGGAACCCAGGGGCTTTTCTGGGGTGTAGGCAGGGTGCAAACGGTCTAGAGGCGATCTGAGTTTCCTGGCCATCAGGAGTTCAGCTGGGCTCTTGTTGGTCGTGCTGTTTGGTGTGATGTTTTGCAGGAGCAGCATTCTAGTGACTTTGTCGTGGATGTTACCTTGTTCCATTTTTTTGCAGGGTTTTCTTTGTAAACTGAACCATTCGTTCAGCCCTACCATTCGCCACAGGATGAGCCGGCGATGTGAGTGCGTGTCGGATGCCCCGTTCCGCTAAATACTGTTCAAAGGCTAAGGCAGTAAATTGGGGCCCATTGTCAGAGACTAGGACATCTGGTAGGCCGTGTGTGGCAAAGAGTCTGTTCAGTTTTTTGATGACTGCCTCAGTAGTGGTTACTTTCATTTTATTGACCTCAAGCCAGTTAGAATATGCATCTACAGTTATTAAGAAAGTGTGGCCTCTCATAGGTCCTGCAAAGTCAATAGGGATGCGAGACCAGGGACCCCTGGGTGTTTCCCATTCTGCTGGTGGAGCTTTTGGTGGGGCTGAGTGGTTTTCCTGGCATCTGTTACAAGAGGCAACCCAGGTTTCGATTTGTTTGTCCATACCTGGCCACCAGGCGTAACTTCTTGCCAGCGCTTTCATACGCACGATGCCCAGGTGTCCATCGTGTAGCATTTGCAGGACCATTTTTTGTAACTTAGTTGGTACAACAACTCGGTCTCCCCACAAAATGCACTCTCTTTGTGAAAAAAGTTCTGTTTGTCTGTTTTTAAATGGCTTAAATATTTCCTTAGGGTCATAATCTGGCCATCCTCTCTCCACCCAGCCAAGAACTTGTGCCAAACAAGAGTCTCTTTTGGTTTCAAAGGCGATGTCCTGGGCCGTTAGTGAAGGCGAGGGCATTGTCTCTATTTGAAGTACTGGGAGTGTGGGAGCTGGGTCTTCCTGTGGTTCAGGTAGTGGCGAGCGGCTCAAGTCATCTGCGTGAGGAATAGATTTCCCCGGGCGATACTTTAATTGATAGTCGTAGGCAGCGAGAAATTCCGACCATCGCGTCATTCTGGGGGAGAGAATGTATGGAGTAGGTTTGTCGCCCGCCAGAATGCCAAGTAGTGGCTTATGATCCGTTATAATAGAAAATGGTCTCCCATAAACATATTCATGAAACCTTTTAATTGCAGAGACAGTAGCAAGGGCTTCCTTATCTAAATGGCTATAGTTTCTTTCTGTTTTTGATAGAGTTCTTGAAAAAAATGCAATTGGTGCCTCTGAGCCATTTGGTAGGACATGGCTCAGGATGGCCCCCACCCCAAATGGTGAGGCATCACAAGTAACAGTCAAAGGGAGTGTCTCATTATATTGAATTAGTACTGCTTTAGAGGTAAGGAGGTCTTTTACTTGCTGGAAGGCGTGTTCCTCCCGACATCCCCAAATCCAGGAGGCCCTTTTATCGAGTAGTCTATGAAGGGGCTCAGCAACAGTCGCCTTCTGGGGTAGGAAGATGTTATAAAAGTTAATAAGTCCCAGGAAGGCTTGGAGGTCAGTTTTGTTTTTGGGTCTTGGGGCATTTTTGATAGCTGCCAATTTCTTTTCTGTAGGGTGGATTCCTTGTTTGTCAAGGAGGTAGCCAAGAAACTCCACCCTTTCTGTGCAAAGCTGGCACTTTTCCTTCTTAACCTTGAGGCTAGCATCTTTGAACCTCTGTAGGACTGTTCTGAGGCATTTCTCTAAGTGACTTTTTGTGGGTGCTGCTATTAATACATCATCAAAATAGGGCACGACCCCTTTTATACCTTGTAATAGTCTCTCCATCAGGCTTTGAAAGATGCCTGGGGCTACGCTTACGCCAAACTGGAGCCTGTTGCATTTGATGTGTGACTATAGTTTGGGCTTCTGCAGTCTCGGGATCAACTGGCAGCTGTTGATACACTTGGGCCAGATCTAATTTTGCGAATATTTTGCCACCCCCAAGTGAATGCAGGAGATGTTGAACAATTGGTACTGGGTAGGCGCTCTGCTGTAGCGCGTGATTGAAGGTGGCCTTGTAGTCACCGCAGATTCTTATGGACCCGTCAGGCTTTATGGGGGTGACAATTGGTGTCTCCCATCGGGCGTGGTCAATGGGTTCTAACACGCCTTGTGCAATTAATTTGTCCAGTTGCTCATCACTTTTTGGATTTGAGAACAAAGGGAACTCGGCGTGGCTTTAGGCGAATGGGTGCAATGTCGGGGCAAAGATTGAACGAAATAGGGGACCCCTTGTACTTGCCTAGGCTTTCGTTAAACACTTCTCGGAAGTCGTGGACGAGGGCCACCTCCCAGTCATCGTCTTCAGTATGATGGATGCCAGCCATTCCGATTCCTAATGGCGTGAACCACTGAAGGCCCAATAGGCTTGGCCGGTCTCTGTCTACAATGGTGAGTGGTAGAATTGCATTATGTCCCTTGAAAGAGACCTGGAAATGGCGGGTACCTGTGACTGGAATCCGGTTGCCTTGATAGTCTTTCAGTGGGTAGCCTGAGCATCAGTCACCAGAAAACATCACCAGTTGAGCTAATTTTGCTTTATTATAAAATTACATTAACAAAATCTGAAAATACACCTCTCCCATCTCTTTTGCAGTCCAAAAACTAGAGAGGATCTCTCCTGAACCTCTTGTTCCACCCACTTTCCTGCTGTGGGGTTTGCTGCCCTTTATCTGACTGTTTCCTTGATTATGTCTCATTGCCCTGTCTCCTAAGGCATTCCCACAGACTAGAGGAAAATAGCTTTTCTGAGTGAAGGATTCTAGGCAAAACCTATTGTGGTGAGTTTGGGGATGGAGCCAAAACCCACAGCAAGATTCTGTCTATATAAAAATATAGGGCATTACTGAGACTTAGTAAAAGGGAGGGGAGAATCTGCAGGAAATGTATCTATGATAGCATCCTGAAAATCTATCCAATGTCCAGTAAGCACTGCAATTCATTTCTGTCTTCTTTACTGGTTAATAAATTGTCCGCTCCTTGAAGGCGGTTAATTTCTTATTAATGGTATCCATTCCTCACCACATACTTTGGCTGCCAGCTTTTGAAGCTAATTGCATTGTTATTTAGAAAAGTCAAAGGTGCATCTTTCTAGGGAGGTTGGAGCTATGATCTTGTGTCCAGAAATCAGCTGTTCCAAATCTTTATATAGAGGGTACAGATTTTGCAGGTACATGCTAGGAAACTGTTGTCATGCTTGGCAACTAGAAGATAAGGTGCTTCTTCACATCCTGCTTACATAGAAGCAGGCTATTGAAAGCCTTTTGATATAAAGGCTGTTGGACTTTTTAAACACAGAAAACAAATTGTCCTTTTTCTAGCAAGAAAGTGATGTCGCAAATGACCTTATTAAAAGAAGGTAAAGAGTTGTTTATTTAAAGCTCTTGTTCAAAGCAAAAAAAAAAAAATGATCAAGATATTTTTCTTGTCCCTTTTTCTTTCCTCCTAAATGAGATTGAAATGCAGTTTTACATTTTCAAGAAATGGTGCCCTTTCTGCCAAGAAATTTATTGACGTGCCAAACAACAGACCTGTTCTGGTTACAAGACTCAAGCATCAGTCAAAAAGGCCTTGTAAACTGCATCCAGCAAAATAGCAGAGATAATAGTTTTGAAAAATAGCCAAGTGATGGCAAAATAAACATTTCTTGATGCATTTGTGAACAATATTGAGAGAAGCTTGTTCTGAAAAGCAAAAGGAATTAGGAGAACTAGCCAATGGAAAGGAATTGCAATGAAGTGAAGCCCTAAAGTCCAGGATTTATGATTTCATTGACAGTGGAAAGGAATTCCAACTGTGGACAATTTGCAAGAATTCAAAGATAATAATTTTATTACTCTATCACAATCTTTGTATATGATCATCTGCTAACATAAATGTTAATTGCTATTTAGGCTGTGCTAGCACAACAGAGCAAAAGGAAATTCAAAGGAGAAGTGGAAAGTCCTAGGTGGGGCAGAGCTGACTTTGCTGTCAGGGTTCAGACCACATAATTTATGGCTCAACTCTGACCATTCTCCCCCTCCTCCCAGGGTTTGTCATAAATCATATTCTCCAATGGAGCACCTTCACAGACTATAGAGATCATGCCTCTGGGATACAACCTTGAGAAAAGTATGTGTGGAATATGCCTCTGGCCATGGCTGTCATGCTGCTGCACCCAGTCTCCCCTCTCCTGCCCATGGCAACTTGATAGCAGGCCAGGAATGTTTTACGAGTTGACATTAGGATTGGGACAGGAATAAAAATAAACAGAGGTAGATTTTTCAGATAAATATCACAGAATACAGAAGGGTTTATTAAAGGGTATCTGTATATAAATATACAGATGCAATTTTATTTGAAGGCAGAAATCAAGATGCCAAAACGTCTTTAAAATAGTAATTGTATTGAACATTCCAAAAAGATATCAGAACTAATACAAACTAAGAAAAAGAAGAAAAATAAAAAGACAGGAAAGTGCAGGAAAGATAAAAAAGAAAGAAAACAAGAAATATATAAAGAAATGACTTCTCCCATTAAAATAATAAATGTAAATAATTTTAGTAAGAACACTTTTTCTTAAAATGAAACAAATGATCCCCTTTTCTCATATCTCATCTCACATCTATAAACAAACTTTTAAAGCCTCATTGTTCAGTCCTGGTCAGCAAATGTCCATTAAAGGCTACTAAAAGTGTAACAATATACCTATTTTAACTTTGATCAAATAAGCCAACTTTATATTCCTTTCTTTTATTTTCAAAAATCTTGATCTTTTTATATTCTTTTTTTTTACTTATCATAAAATTCTTTATAATCTTGACAAGTCTCTTTTGTAAATCCATACAAGAAAGTTATCCAGCTCACTCTTTATTCTGGTAACACATCAACTAGTTTCATTTGTATATACAACATAGCTTCTCCTGCCATACTATTTCCATAACCCATCATTTTTGAATTATTCAAATCAATCTCAGTCCTAACCAATAAAGCTTTCTCCTTTTCCTTGTCATCTTTCAAATACAGCCTATATGCCTATTCTTTATTCAGATAGAATTGATAGTCTTTATATGAGAGCAACAATTGATGGATATGAAGCCTATTTTCATTTTTACTATTGGTTGAGGAATTATATTTAGATGTTCCCCCTTGTCCTTCAACATACTCATTTTTCTCTCCTGGCTTTGCTCATTATTTTGAGTACATCCCTAGCACACTTTATGGAGGCTATATTCACCTAGGTTTAACTCAATTGATGGAGTTTATTTATTTTATTTATTTGCCACCTATCTCACCATGGGGCTACTCTAGGTGGTTTACAATGATGAAAAGGAAGAAATGAAAAGAGTGTAAACACAGCAGAAGTAAAATAATAGAACAATAAAATAAATAATTAAAAAGATCACAAGCATACATTTATATGAAAACAAAAAGATGGATGGGTAGAGAGCAGAAATCAAGGGAGGGGAGAGATGGAGTTTACCATCAACCCAGATGGCACCTCCAGCATAGAATTCCACCATCTGGTTTCCAGGACTGCCAGTAGGGCAGATCTAACTTTAGAGGATAAGATGTTCTAAAGGGTGTGGGCACTGCTTTGGTGCTTTTGACACAAAAGTATAGTATATTACCATCACCTTGAACTACACTCAGAAACAGACTGGTAGTCAGTGAAGTTTGTGGAGCAGAAGTGTAATATGGGCCATCCTAGGGGCCATTTTGTGGATTTACCTAAATTCACTGAACCATAGCCTAACCAAACAGTTAAGTCCACATAACTTCCAAGAATTAACCAAGGCTCAGTTTACCAAAATTAATTGTTTAAATACAACTGCTGGGTTTTTCCCTGATCTCCATCTAAGTGATGGAGTGGGAGGAACAGCTTCGATAAAGGAGGGGCTTCTACTGCTGTGGATTTATAATAGTTAGGTCCTAACTGAACAGTTAAGGTCCTAACTGAAACACTTAGATTTTGCCATGTCCCCATGAAACCAACTACCTATTCCCAGTTCTTCCCAAATTGAAAAGTTTGGATCTTTTGTCTTCTTGCTTGGGAGTTAGACTTACTATGAGGTTTTTGCCTGAACTAACATGCTATTCAACATGGAGTTGGGTAGCTGCAATAAATGTGAATAAACTAAATGAATTTCAGTTTGATGTTCTAGACATGATCTTGGATATGCTTCCCCTCTAGTTCTTCCTGACTTTCATTATTCCAGAGATGGAACATTACATCAATGACCAATTATTTCTTCATTCTACCATTTGGAGTCACATTTATTCCCAGAATAGGAAAGAAAAGGACTATGTAAAACAGACAGGTGCAATATATACCAAAAGTGGCACCCATTTGATTTAAGCAAGTGATAAATGAAAACAGCATGGCACTGTCAGATCTAATATTTATAGACAAACTCCGTCCCTCAACAATACTGCTCAGAAAGGATAAATGAATACAATTGGGTCTGTTGTCAAATTTAGGGGATGCATCAGCATCTTGAAAGCTTGATTAGCTTCAGGATTGCTGTATATTTTGAGTTATTCTGGTATGACAAGACTGTGCTGAATGAATAGAAGGGCACTGGGAGAAGGGATAAAGCAAGGTTGTCGGATGGAAGCACTAAAATAATGAGTTTCAGAGCTATTTAGAGTATTTTTTTCTGACTGCCTCCGCAGGAAACTGAATGTTTTTGCATACTGCCAAGGAGATCAATGCCCCGCAAGGAAGAATCCAGAGGAGAGATACGTGAGTGTATGTATATGTGTTTATACAGCAGGAAAGGGCATCTATTTTCACATTCACAGGCAAGGCAGTTATTACAATCGGTAAAATGCCAGAAAAGGTTAATTCATAACAGCCATAACCATCCAGGAAACCTTACGAAGAGAGTGGCATAGAGTCAGAAGGCCTATTTTTAGAGTCATGTGTTATTATTTAATATTTTCAGAGACAGGCATCAGATAATAAAATGCCAAGGGATGATGCACAGCCCCACTCATCTGCATGCTGCCAGTTGTTTCTGGGTCACTTTAAAGAGTAATTTTCTTTCCAAACCCATGCACATGGGGATCAAATAAGTCAAGATGGCCATCACAATTGCAATATCTAAGCCACACCCCTTTTAAGGGCACTGCAATACCCATAAAAATGGCAGGTTTTAATCACATGGTTGTGGACTCCATCTTGACTTTCTGACCACCATCTTCTCCTCTTGCAAGTGTCTCATCTTTTGGGAGGAGGGTATTCCATGGGGCAAGGCAACAACAAAGAAGGCCCTCTTCCTGGACCCCATGAGTCAAAATTCTTTAAGTGATCAGGCCTGTCATATACCTTCCCTGCTGACTACATGGGATGGGCTGATGGAATGGAGGTATGATACTTCCTCAAGAATATTTGCAAGGTATCAGCTGTTCCAGATCCAGATTGACTTTGAAAGATTGTTTTATCTCACTCTTATCCCAGAGATGGCAGGAATTCATGCCACCCTAAATCTTGTTCTCCTTCTAGCCCTTTTTACAGTATATCCCAAACAGGTCTGTCCTAAGCTGCTATCCATACAACTTTATTTACCGTGGTTGGATATTCAAATAGTTTAAATTCTAGCTCCAATAATGTCATTTAGCCTGTGAAAAGCCTTCTCCAGTTGGCATCACAATACTCCAGCTACTTCATGCACTACTTTTTTTTTCTTTTTCTTTCTTGTTGCATTATTGATTGATTATACTTTTTAATTGCATTAGTTGCTGGAATTATGGGCTGACAGTTTGACTTATAAATCACTAGGTGAGAACAATGACTGGGATAGTTGAATCACAGGGCTTCCATGCAGTGGTTGTCCAAACTTGTGTGGTCAAAGGTGATAAAGAGTGAGACCATTAGAAAAGAGGTTAGCTGTGAAGGTTTATGTGAGAACTAAGAAGTTAATGTGAGAAGAGGAAAGAAAAAGCTTGGGAGTAGCAACTACACAGGCTACAGTAATACAAGAACCAAATCCTTTTAACTACACTTTCAACTCCCTATTAAGCCAAAGTCAGTTTCTAGGTGTGCATTCTCCAGGTTGACCAGTTCCTTAAGTAAATGGCTGAACAAGCTACAGTTGAAGTCTCCCTGCAGCCAAAAGAGGAGTGTAGAGTAGTCACAAAGGTCAAAGACAAGACTGAAAGGAGTAGTTCTACAGAACCAGTTGGAGTCACAAGATTTCCCTGCACAGAGCACATCATCTCCCAGATGGACTTCAGCACATCCTACATTGGTGGCACACAGTATCTCAGAGTGGGACATTAAAGAAAGCGCCACTCCCAGAGTGCAGTGCATTAAATGTCTTCAGGCTGTTTCAGCTTCAGGAGGACACATATAGGCAAAGCATGCAGAAGTTTGCTTGGAAGATAATGAGCTGTCTTTGGGCAAGGCAAAGAGGTTGTATGAATTTGTTTTTCAGCTGTGGTTTTAAATGAATATAGTTTGTATTGTTACATTCAAGCTTTTACATTGTTTTGCTTTACCACCAACGTGATTGCTTTATCTTATTTATTTATTTTAAATGTACTGATTTTATTTTTGATATAGCATCCTGGGTTCCTTTGAAAAAATGTAATATAAAAATAATAATAGTTATTATTACAACACACTTAGTATTTCCATAAAATGATCCAAAGGGCTTAGAAAGTATCACCCTAAAATTCCTATTGAGTGTTTCAATGCAAAGGGATACCTCATTCTGTTTTGCATGTTTGTACTGTATATACAGTACCAGGACTGGGATAAAATAATTGTTATTGGTATAGAGCTTTCCAGGAGAGCAATTACCAAGAAATTTCTTTGGAGATACTCTAAAAGTCTACCCTTGTGTGATCTTCTGCAAGTAAATGCGACAATTTTACTTTGCTCAGTTTTACTTTTGGGTTATAGGAACAGACAGAACAATTTCTCAGATCCATCTAAACACTTTTTGGCAATTAGTGATCTCTATAAATTACATGTCTTTGGGGAACCAGAAAAAATAAGCAAAGACAAGCGTCAAAAGAACAAAGCCATGCACATAAAAATAAAGCACCATGCACAGAACAAGGTGACCGTTTGCATAAAAATAGCTGTTACAGCTAAAGCTACGTCTCAGTTTCCCAAGGCACTCATGTAATTTGAATGGCCAGTTTTGTTTTATGAATCTATGAATAAGATGTCATTACTTCCATAAACCACAGGATTATTTAACTAGTGCTTGCAGGGATGCTTAATTTGGTTTTCCCCTACCTAAGTCTTCCAGAAATGCTGGTCTTAATCCCAAAGTATGCTGGCTAGAGGATTAAAAGAGCTAAAATCTAGCATATGTGAATTGTATTATGTTGGCTTCACATTCTTTTTTATTTGGTATATCCTGAAAGAAGCAGAGACTGACAAGGACTGGCATTTTAAAATATCGTAAGCTTCAGTCCTAACAGAGCAGAGGTTAAACCAAACTGCCCTAACCTGGCCTAAGATTTGCTTTAAAATCTACAATGTTTCGGAGTGTTATCCTTAAAGCTAAAGCAAGCAGACATCTATACTGGATAGCAGAGATATAGAAAGGATGCTGAAGATGGATGATTTTTATTTATTTATTTTTCTCAATTGCTTTCAAGATAATAGGTATAAGTACAAAATATGAACACATGGATACATATAAGAAAAATAAAAAAAAAAATAAAAGAAACACTAGGACAGGGATAGAAGGCACGTTGGTGCGCTTATGCACGCCCCCTACAGACCTCTTAGGAAAGGGGTGATGTCAATAATAGACAGTCTAAGGTTAAAGTTTTTGGGGTTTGGGGAAGAAACCACAGAGTCAGGTAGAGTATTCCAGACATTGACCACTCTGTTGCTGAAGTCGTATTTTCTGCAATCAAGTTTGGTGCGATTAACCTTGAGTTTGTATCTATTGTGTGCTCTTGTGTTGTTATGGTTAAAGCTGAAGTATTCATTGACAGGTAAATCATTGCAATGTATGATTTTATATACCATACTTATATCAGACTGAAGACGGCATAATTCAAGGTTTTCTAGGTCTAGAATTTCAAGTCTGGTGGCATAAGGTATTCTGCAACGAGTAGAGGAGTGGAGAACTCTTCTTGTGAAATATGTCTGGACTTTCTCAATTATGTTAATATCAGATACGTAATGTGGGTTCCAGACTGATGAGCTGTATTAGAGTATTGGTCTAGCAAATGTTTTGTGTGCTCTAGTTAGTAGTGTGATATTACCAGAGAAAAAGCTATGTAAAATTAGGTTAACAACTCTTACCGCCTTTTTGGCTATGTAGTTACAGTGGGCTCTAGCACTTAGGTCATTAGAGATGAGTACTCCAAGATCCTTGACAGAGTTTGGATCATCAACAAAGTCTTGATTATTCAGCTTGTATTTTATTTTCTGATTTTTTTTTTGCCAATATGTAAGACAGAGCATTTATTTGTTGAGATTTGAAGTTGCCATTTGTTTGACCATTCTGATACATAGTCGAGGTCTTTTTGGAGGGTAGCAGTATTGTCTGTGGTGTTGAATAGCTTTACATCATCAGCGAAGAGAACGCAGTTGCTCTTAATATGATCACAGAGGTCATTTATGTACAGTATGAAAAGAGTTGGTCCTAGAACACTGCCTTGGGGGACACCACTGTTGACAGGTACAGAATTTGATAGGACACTCCCAATTTTGACAAATTGTTGTCTGTTTGACAGGAATGCTTCTATCCAGTTATGCAGTTGTCCAGAGATACCATAAGATTTTAGTTTTAGGAGTAGGTTGTCATGTACCACTGAATCAAAGGCAAATCAAAGTCTATGTAGATTGCATCTATTGCTTTGCCCTGATCAAGTTGTGTAGTCCATATGTTTTTGCAGTGTAAGAGTTGCAGATTACATGATAGTTTTTTCCTGAAACCAAATTGTTTATTATGGATTAGGTTGTTTCTTTCTAAGTGGAGGATGATAGATTGGTTAATAATTGATTCCATGACTTTACAGGTGATGCAGCATAAAGAGATTGGTCTGTAATTTTTAACTAGGCTGGGGTCTCCCTTTTTGAAGATGAGGATGACTATGGCTTGTGACCATAGTTTTGGCAAGGAGCTGGTCCTGAAAGATTTTTCAAAGATTATGCTTATAGGTTCAGCTATGGCAGTGGATAGCTTTTTAAAGAAGTAAGCACATATTCCATCCGGTCCAATAGAATAAGATGGTTTTAGATTGAGTTGTGCTTTTTCAACATTGTCTTCTGTAAAATCGATATGTATTAGATCATTGTAGTTGTCTGTGGTTCGACTAGGAAATACTGGGCATGATCCATTGCTGTTTACAAATACTGAGCCAAAGAATGTGTTAAAGAGATTGGTTTTAATAGTCTCGTTGTTGCAGTCTTTACCATTAAGTCCTTTCAGGTGTGGGATGTACCTTGAGTCTTTTAGTTTGTTGTTTACAAAATTGTAGAAAGCACGGGTGGAATTGGTGTGTAGAAGGTTTTCCTCTTGTTTAATGTGATAATTGGTGCATTCAGTCTTTATTATGTTAAAATATTTCTTCAGCCCCTGAGTAGAGTAGACAAAGTATTTTGAAATGTTGGCATATATTTCAAACTGATTTTACTGGCTGAGTTTCCAAGGAAGTGTATGTGCATGTGCAGTAGAAAAAAATGAAGATGTCTTTCTGCAGTCACATAGCAGCCAACTATCCTCAACTTTCAACAGTCTCAGCCTGATCTATTGCTCCATGAGTGAGTGGACAGAAGAGCTCTCTTCTCCCTCCCTCTCCCTTTCCCTCTCCTCCCCTCTCCCACTTCCTCTCCTCTCCGTCTCTCTCCTCCTCCTCCCCCTCCCTTTCCTTTCCCTCCCCTCTCCCACTCCCTCCCTCTGCTTCCCCCTCTCCTCTCCCACCCTTTCCCCTCCTCTTTCTCTCTTCTCTTTTCTGCATATGGATTCCAGCCGAACTCAAAGGAAATTTATTTTTGTTGTTGAACTTACTAAGAAACAAACAACAAAAAACCTCCCTGAAATACAGACCCACCAAATAATAAAGTGCCAGCCAACTCTCTGTTTTTTAACAACACTTCGAAAATGTGTCTCAAATTTATTTAGAGGGATCCATATATAGAAATACCATATTTGGCTCAGGGAGCCATCTGAACAGGAATAAATATTTGTGTAATCATTGAAAGAACATTATTCTAAAAAGGGATATTTTCGACACATATGGTGGTCATGTTTCAGGACGATCAAAATCTGCATGACCACAATTGTGGTAAAACGAATATGCTACCTTTAGGGCTACTTTGAATATTATACACTGAGAAAGCTACCTTTACCTATCACTAATTTATGATTATTAGCCTTTACAATTGCATGGAATTGTGCACTTGCACAAAATTGGACTAATGGCATTGCCTCTTTGCTGGCTTTCCCCTAAGTTTGTTTTATCACCAACCTCCATCACAAAAATAGACACTACCACACATAGATATTTTTCATTTTATTTGTTTTACACGTTCCTTTCCAGCTTAGTTTTTTTTAAGACAGCATAATGGCAACAGGAAATTGATCTTCATAATCATTTGGGTTATTTGCACTAAGCATTACAAGATAAGCAACTTTGGGGAGATTTACATGGGAAATATAATAAAGTTCCTTGGTACATATGTACTGAGAAAGTGACCGGTAGGAAATGCAAGCAAATTCTTAAATATTGGGATTGATAATACAGAAAACCTCTGGGATTGGGCTTGAAAATAAGATTCCAAAGCCCAAATATATTTTCTTTATTGACAATGATATATGTGTGGCTAAATCTAATAATAAAGCTTCAGGGAAAAAATCCACTTATCTCAATAGAATCCTTGGGATTGCCAGCATTAATTGAATGCATATTTTGTTACATATTCTCCATTCTCACATATCTGCAATTCATCTGCTGCAATAAAAAGTTTGTACGTGAATGATAATGATAAAATTAGGAAAAGGAAGACTCCACCAGATTATCTATTCAGATGTTATTCCATAGACTGAGTTAAGATAATTTATACCTACAACAAACCCATTAGATCATACCTGCATGATCTTTTTTTATCAGTGAAGCTCTCTGAAGGAGTATGTATTAGGTTTCTCTGGTTATCTGTTGAAGAATTTAAGCTCTGTGCCTCTAGCGATGCTCAGCATATATTTGTCAAGAAATGCAAATATTTCAACACCCTCAAATTCTAGTGGCCTCCCTAGAAAGTCAGGAAAAAATGTAGTACTTGAACCACATAATTTCTCACTGCTTGGAAAACTCTACTGAGTATAGCAATATGTAATTTTGGATTCCATGCAATGGCATGGGCAGTCAATAACCACCAGAAAGATGGGGGTAAATATACCATATATATTTCAATATGCATTTGTGAGACAGGCAAAGATATAAATTTGATGAATAAATGTGTGTGCATGCTTGTATGTATATACAGTAAAACGTCTTGAAAGCCAACCACCCAAGGGATTGAAGGAAAGTGGTCAACATACAGAGATGATCACCATATGGAACAACTAAACTAACATGTACACATGCCTCATTTTATTGTACAGCTTTTATTAGAGAATGTCACACAGAAATACATATAGTGAAAACACAGGGAAATGATTCATACAATACTGTAGCATACAACATCAATACATATGTATTGTTTTCTCATGGTTTGATCATTCTTTTTGAAACAAAGAGTCTGTTTTAGTCTGTTCTTATTCTTTTTATGAAGGAAAATAGAGAAAGCACTCTCACTGCTAGGTTATACCACTTAGCATACCTGGACATTTTTCCATAGCAAATGACTATCTGAAATTTCTGTGTCCTCACTTAATTCTTCTGCTTCATTCATTGCTTCCAATACTTTTCCGCTGGGTTGTACCTCAGTCAATACTGATTGGAAAATTGCTTCTGGGTTGGGATTAGAGTTAGGGTTTTGCTTCTGCAGATGGACCATATGTTTACATTTTAGCAATGACCCACTGAGAAGCTGGTCTTGGTAGTGCATTTTGAATGTTTGGATTATGCCTTGGTCAAGGGATTGAATTTTTGATGTAGTGTTTGGAGGCAAAAATTTCAGTTTCATGTTTGTAAGATGATTCACTTGGGAATGGCTAGGACAATTGTCCTAGTACAAGGAGAATGAACCATTTCTTCTTCTTAATTTCTTGGTCAACACCTCTTATCCACTCCTCAAATAGGGCATCCATGCAGATTTATTAGATTTCCAGGTGATGGGAAGGACTTTCGGCTGCAGGTTGTTGAATGAGTATGGCTTTGCTGAATTACCAATCACCAAAGGTTTTAGCTTCTCTCCAGCTAAGCTAGCCCACAGCAGAACTGTGAAACATTCTTTCGAAAGTTTTCCATTCTTACATTTGTCACCCCTCATAATGAGGCTCCTATCAGGCACAGCCTTGAAAAAGAGTCCAAGATGTCATCTTCTTTACTGCCAAATCAAGGTAAAAAATAATGCATTCTCTGATATTCTACTTGAATATTTGAATACTTCATTGCTACCAGTTCTGCATTTTACTTTTTTTGCAGACTTGGACTCAATTGGTCAAATTATACAGAGTAAATTAATATCATGTATCAAGGTCCAGGTGGTCAGGATACAACTTACAGAGGTGCTCAATATGAAGAGGTTGGCTTTCTATTGGGTACATATAGTATATGTCCAGTCTACCAAAATTCAGTGAACTTAGGGAGGTGGTGAGTGTAGAGAGGTGGTCACCCATGGAGGTTTTACTGTAAAAATATGTACTCTGTGTGTATCTCTTTCTCTCTCTCTCTCTCTCTCTCTCTCTCTCTCTCTCTCTCTCTCTCTCTCTCTCTGTGTGTGTGTGTGTGTGTGTGTAAATATGTATGTATGTATACTGTATATATCCCATTATATTTTGTAGGAGGAAGCACCTACCATTTAAACAGATTTCAATTTCCTTCTCCTAAACTCTTGATCTTATTCATCTCTTGTGAGTGTAAGCAAGAACAGGATCCCAATTCATTTTCCTGCCTCTTACCCTTGAAATGTCTCTTAGCATACTGTGTAATAACACCTCTCAAACCCTTCCCATAATCACCTTTTCCATGAAGCATTACTCTAACCACCATATCTTCCTGCCCTTCTATAGATAGGTCTAGCAGTACAAATCTTTGTCACTGTCAGAAGCCTCAGAAAGTTCAGTGGGGCTTGTAGCCTAAGTATCTGTTGCTAAAATACTGCATAATTTCAGCACATCTAGTACCTTTTGGCATGTAATCCTCCACCTAGCTATGGAAACAGACCTGGATGTTTGCTTTCCAAAATGCCTCATGAGCAGAAGCAGTATCTTTCAAAAACATCAGTTTAATATTTTTCCATGATTAACAGAGGTGAGTTACATTTCATTTTGTATTTTTTAATCTTCTATTTAACAGTACCACTTTGCTTTTAATAGAAAAATAAGCTACTACACTTGTTTCCAACCTAAGATAGCCTTAGTTTATGCAACATGACATTGACAAAGAGAAAGAAATTCTAAAAATAACGCTACCTTATTGCCATCTCTTTGAAATATTTTTAAGAAGTATTTTCTGAGCCTGGAAAAGGAATTGATTTCCCCTGAACTGAGACAAATAATGTAATGAAGTCTACATGAAAGCAAGGTCCAGCAGTATGGGTGGACCTATTAGGGAATAAACTTTCAGTGAGCTAAAAAGACAAAACATGAGAAATTTGACCTGATGTGAAAAGATAGTTATTAAGCAAAGCCATTCTCTGTGCTTCAAATACAGATACCTCTCATAAGCAAGATATACTTTGAGAACAGAAATAGAACTTAGGGGCTTCAAAGCTGCCTCTATAATGAATTCCCAGGTTTCACCTTGTCGAGAGAGAGAAAGAAAGTAAAACGTGTGTTTTCTGAACAAAGTATTTGTCTCTTTTTGGATATTTTCATTTTCTGCATATATTTACTACTGAAAGTTATCGGAGCTTCCTGTAGAATCTAGCTATATCAAATGAGGGAACAAATAATGCTAATGTTTGGCACTTGTTTATTTTATAAACAATGCTGTTCAACATACATCGGTGCTGTGGAAAATAGTCATCTATTTGGATTCAGAAACTGCACTGCCTTTACAGCAATTATTTATTTATTCATTCATTCATTTATTTATTTATTTATGTCAATTGCTTACAAGATAATAGGTATAAGTGAAAACATAGTTATGAATACATGAATACATATAAGAAAAATAAAAGAAATAAAAGAAACAATAGGACAGGGACAGTAGGCACATTGGGGCCCTTATGCACATCCCCTACAGACCTCTTAGGAAAGGGGTGAGGTCAATAGCAGACAGTCTAAGGTTAAAGTTTTTGGGGTTTGGGGAAGAAACCACAGAGTCAGGTAGAGTATTCCAGACATTGACCACTCTGTTGCTGAAGTCGTATTTCCTACAATCAAGTTTGGTGCGGTTTACCTTGAATTTGTATCTATTGTGTGCTCTTGTGTTGTTATGGTTGAAGCTGAAGTATTCATTGACAGGTAGAACATTGCAGTGTATGATTTTATATACTATACTTAGATCGGACCGAAGGTGGTGTAGTTCTAGGTTGTCTAGGTCTACAATTTCGAGTTTGGTGGCATAAGGTATTCTGCAATGAGTAGAGGAGTGGAGAACTCTTCTTGTGAAATATTTCTGGACTTTCTCAACTGTGTTAATATCAGATATGTAATGTGGGTTCCAGACTGATGAGCTGTATTTGAATATTGGTCTAGCAAATGTTTTGTATGCTCTAGTTAGTAGTGTGATATTACCAGAGAAAAAGCTACGTAAGATTAGGTTAACAACCCTTAATGCCTTTTTGTCTATGTAGTTACAGTGGGCTCTAGCACTTAGATCATTAGAGATGAGTACTCCAAGATCCTTGACAGAGTTTGGATCATCAACAAGGTCTTGACTATTCAGCCTGTATTTTATTTTCTGATTTTTTTTGCCAATATGTAAGACAGAGCATTTATTTGTTGAGATTTGAAGTTGCCATTTGTTTGACCATTCTGATACATAGTCAGGGTCTTTTTGAAGGGTAGCAGTATTGTCTGTGGTGTTGAATAGCTTTACATCATCAGTGAAGAGAACGCAGTTGCTCTTAATATGATCACAGAGGTCATTTGGGTCCAGTTAATATGAGGTAGGTTAAAGTTGCCAAAAAAGATAAAACATGTGGGTAGGATGCTCCCCATGTTAGTAGTGTATTTAGCTTGTTTGCATGTTTGATGTCATAATCAGGGGCTCTGTAACATAGTTAAGAACCAAAATATGATATTTAAGGACAGTTCACAGATGATGGTCTCAGGAATTGCAAGCTCCTGGATAACTTGGATGTTTTTTAGATGTAAGGACATTTTATAGAAGATAGCAACACCACCTCCTCTACAGATTTCATGATCTGATCGGTAAACATGATAGTCTATTACTTCAACCAATTGCTAGATGTTAACTATTGATCAATCCCTCACATTGTCATGCAAGAATTTTGCCCAGTTCATCCATGGCAACTATTTCAATTTAATACGTTTGAAAATTCTTCATTATAAATTGCTCATTTCATATCCTGCCACAAATCCCCTATCTTTGGAAAGGACCACAGAGGTCATCTGGTTCAATCCACTACTCAGGTGTGGGAGCCACTAGAACAGAGGTGTCAAACTCTGTTTCATTGAGGGCAGCATCAGGGTTGTGTTTGACCTTGAGGACTGGGTGGGTGTGGCCAGGGTGGGCATGGCCAGCTTGACATCACTCGTGTCAGGGATGCCTGTGGCCTAAGTGCTCCGCCAGAGAAAACAGGTTCCTGAGCTTCATTTTCGGCTGGGATGGCCTCCTGAAACCCTCTGCCAGCAAAAAATGGAGCTTGGAAGGGCCACATTTTCTCTGGCAGGGGCACTGTTGGCCCATCCTTTGCTATTTCCAGGGCTCCCCCATGGGCCAGATCTATGTACCCTATGTGCTGGATCTGGCCCCCAGGCCTTGACACCCCTGCACTAGGACACCTCTGAAGAGGATTCCAGCTTTTGTTTGAAGGTTTCCAGAAAATGAAGTTTCACCACGTTTGTGCCAGCCTGATCCATAATGTGACAGCTCTGGTAAAGTTCAATGGGCCATTCAGGAACTCTTTTTCATGGAATTGCAGTTCATATACAGTTGAGTATATGTCCAGATTGAAAGTTTTACAATCATCTTTGTAAGTTTTATAAGATAACTTAGATAAGACATACATATCTAATGGACCTTGAGCTTGTTTGAAGGTTCTTGCAGAGGAGCACAGTTATCATATATTCTTGACCAAAGATCAGTTATACTCCTTCTATCTGGGATGGTCATCCTTTTCCACCAAGCATGCAGCTTCCGGAGGGATATTTGTACAAGGAACAGGGAAGGAGGAAAGGAAAACTGCCTAGCCAGTCAGATCAGCAGAATCAACCTTGATGATCAATGGGGCAAGTGTTATTGTAGCCACTGTGAGAGGACCTGTGATAGGAACATAGTCTCAGGGTTTTTTTTTTCCTAAAAATTACTGGAGGAGGATATTCCTATTGATTTGGAACAGTGAAATAGTTCAACCAGTTAATGCCTTCTCTCCTGGAAATCTTCTGTTTCTGATTATAATCTTACATTTTAGAAAACTTGGGGCAATGAAGCAGCAAAGACAAAATTTGGAGTAGCAACCCTTTAGATAAATGATAGGCAATCTGGAGCTGTGGCAGCAGTATGGATTTCAGTAATTGCCAATCATATTTTGATTAGCTGAAAAAAATATTAGCTGGAAAATTCTATGGTGACTTATCCTGGCTGTAACTTGACTTTATCTGGATGATTGAGATAATGCGGAAGAAGCATTATGAAATTATTTAAATACCCTAGAGTAGAACTAGTCTCTTCAACAAAACTAAACTAGTATGAGTGGCCAGAGAATCATATAAATCCTTACAGCTTAAGTGTCTACAATTCACATTTTTTCTCTTCTTCATTTGTACCAGCCCACTAGAAATTTTTCATCTGATATAAGATTAGCTGCTGGAATACCAAGCAACAGGCTTCAGATGGCTACTCTGTGGGAAGATTTTTTCCTGCTAGTCTTAGAATCCATTGAAGATTAGCCCCCATGTGGGAAGCGCCACAGTTCATTGCATAAAATGGCTTGGACTATGAGGCTATTAGTGCAAGAACATCCCTATCAGCTGCACACATGTCAATTACTTAACAGAGTGTCAACTTGAACAAACAGCCACTTTGGGTTTACTTTTTTAAAAAATCTTTTTTTGGTAGCATATCAGAGTCAAATTAACAACATCTGCTAATTAGCTCATCTCTTGTGTGGCTCTTTTCTCCAACAAAGTTCTGAGTATTTGACTTTAATTTAAATGGGTGGTTGTCAGGGGGAATTAAATAGTGCCTCCAGAAGCACACAGACATTGTAATTAGATGATGAAACAACCATTGTAGGTAGCTGTGTTTGAGCACAGAATTTCAAGTTTTGAAATAAGACTCTAAGCCTTTTACTATATTTGGGTGCCTAACTACAAAATGCGAGCACCACTTTCCAGTAACATGTCCATCTCAATATGCCCAGGTTTTTGTATATCCAAACTTGCAGTAAATATGCAATCATTATCCACCCTCTTAAATTATAAAATAGATGTGAGGTTTAAAAATATCTACTTTGTGTTGGTCTCGTATACATGGAACATAATATCAGAAAATAGTGATATGATTTAAAGGTAAGATGTTAATAAATCAGTTTGAATGTGAGAGCTAGGTTAAAATCCTTGATTTCGCATAAAGTCATTTCCTTTTACAATATTTAAACTCCCAAAGATATTAGAGCTATTTAACTAAAGCTATGAAACAAAGTATAAAGGACATGTTATTGTTTACAATAATTCTAAGACCATGATGTTAAAATAAGTTTTCAACTAATATTTGTATTTATTCTATTTTTGCCTTACAATCCAGTGAGGTAAGTATGGCATAGGGTTGGGGTTCTTAATCTTTTTATGTCACAGATCACTTTTTGAGACTCTGGATAAACCTACAGAGTCTTTTTCAGAAAAATGTATTTAGGTGCATAAAATAAAACACATAAATCTAGACTTTATTATAAAAGAAAGTGATTAAGCTCAAATATAGTTCTAGAAAATGCTTTTGCATGATAAATACATAATACAGTGGAGTCAATTTGGTGCAGTGATATGGTGCAGTCATTGGGAGAAGACATATACATTTATATTATTATACTGGTCACATACTCCAGAGGTTTAATCAATCAGAATAAAGCTAGAAGGGACCTTGGAGGTCTTCTAGTCCATGAGTGTCACATTAGATTGTGTCATGGGTCAGATCATGACATATCACAATGTTTTTTGCTTTTGAGGAGCTGGGGTGGGCATGACCTGCGCATGACATATCTGGCCCGCGCAGGTCACCAGTTTGCTAGGCCTATTCTAGTCCAATCCCCTTCTCAAGTTGACTTTACAATTTAGATTGAATTTGGCATTTTTATCCACCTATCAAATCCTTCCCAGGAACCTGGATAGTCAGATATTCTTCTGAAAATATTAAAGGTACCATCACAGGATTGAAGCTACCTTTTGCAATTGATTGATGTGGATTTTGTCAAAAGCAATCATGTTCAAGTGGCACTCCAGATATTTTAGAATTGTGTCCAAGACATTTTCACAATTGGTACTGTGCTTGCTTGCTTTTGCTACAATCATTCTACTTCTATTTGTAGATTTTTGTGATTTTCTTCAGTTCTTTCTTTTCTGTTTTGCCATCTCCAAGTAGTGCCACATTCACTATCCAGACTTTTTTGTCTTTTTTATTGACAATTGTTAAGTAGTTTGATGTGACAGGTTCTTGTCTGTTGGAATTTTAAAGTACCACAACATGTTATTCTCTCCATTTTCTATTCCTTGTATATTTTATGGGCCCACCAGTTATTGCTTGCAGGCAAATGATATTTCTTGTGAATATTACAATACACAATTGTTGCTGTTTTGTCATGCCCATAGTTTGTAGTCTCCCTTAGGCTTGAAGCAATATGTGGGCCAATCATTCTCCCTTGGTTCTAGGACAATGACAAACCAATTTTGAAAATCTTGCCTAAAAATTGTAGGAACTTGTCTAGGCTATTGTCAAGAATCAACACTGTCTAGAAAGATACGTGCATACATATAATACAATAATATGTCTTTTGTTAGTCTATTAAATCAATGTTAAAGCAAGCTAAATATAGTTAGAGTTTAATGAAGACAAAGTAACTTTTTCCCATTCAAGTCCATAGAACTTTAAAAATTAACCATGGACCTTCAAGAGGTTTGGGTACTCTGAGTTAAGAACCCGTGGCCAGAGAGCATGGGTGGTCAAATGACTTTGCTAACTTTATGACATATGGGGATTTGAATCCAAATGTCTTTTGTCTTAACACAATATTTAAACTATACACAACACTGATTTCCAAGTTAATCATTCAATTTATTAATCATTTCTTTAAACTGATTATATGCTAATTTAATTCTGGCCATGCAAAGCCATTCCAGTGCTTTTTAAAAAGTCTTTCCTCTAGATTATGTTCATCAAGAGAAAATGAGACAAATTCTTCCTTCTGGCTTTACTTCTTGCTGCAGTATCTATCAATATCATGAGTGAGTTAGTTTGTATAACCAAATAGTTTTTCATTCCATACCTCACCCCATTCTCTACAAGCCTGTCTCTCCTCATCTCTCCATATTGATCAACAAAATTCAGTAAGAGTTATTAGAAATAACATAAATATTACAGGCTTTATCTATCACACCTAATTTGAAATCTTCCTTTTATAGTTATATCTCCATTTATATTTAAAGAGATTTCCCCCTCCATTTCCTGCCTTCTTCAAAAATTGAAAGTCCAGTGCCAGTCAAAAAACAAACAAACAATTAAGCATTATTGGAAATAGCCATCATCATACAATCACTATCAGAAAACCTTTAAACATCATCATCATCCATTATTTTAAACTTGTTCAAATAAAAAAAAAATCATATTCTTTCTTCTTTCATCAGTCTTTAAGAAACATCTTTCTTTGCAGGATCCAATCTGAGTCAATCTCCAGCATG
The DNA here is from genome assembly GCF_049901715.1 of Pseudonaja textilis. NCBI lineage: Eukaryota > Metazoa > Chordata > Lepidosauria > Squamata > Elapidae > Pseudonaja > Pseudonaja textilis. The sequence goes on from NC_141991.1 coordinate 45,740,496, forward strand.
AGAGGTTTATTTTTCCAAGCTTTCAGACTTCTTCTGGAACCCATCCTTGGGGAACTTCTCTTTCTCCAGAATGTCCCCAAAGAAAGTTCTGCCATCTGATTTTTCATACTGTCCTTGCTCTTTTTTTTTTCAAAATACTTGACATTTTTTGTCAGTTGTAATTCCAGTGTGGCAATCCAGCAATTCCTTTTTGTAAATCCAATGCAAGAAAATTATCCATTTGATTTTCTGATTTATTACCATGTGTCTTGTGCAGATACATTGTGCAGTGTGGTCAGGTCTCAAACCTGGGCTTCAGCTTTCCAGCTGACAAACTCAGTGTTACTGAGCCATCACATCCCCAACCCATATATTATTATGTTATTAAAGATAATTTTATGAAAATTATCTTTGAAGATTTTTCATTAAGTCCAGATCCTCTATGTCAGTGACGTTTCCTGATAAACTGGTATGTTGAAAATGTGGAAACAGTTTATTTTTGCCTCTTTGTAGTCTATATGCAAACAGATGCAGGCCCTGGGTTGTTTACCAAGATATCTTTGTATTAACATGAGGTACCTAAAATGCTAAAATAATTGGATTAGAAGCGACTTGCTTCAAAGAATTGAAGAGCTTTTCTTGAATCTTTAATGGCTGCAAGATTTTTTTTCCCACTACATGAGAAATGGTATCTACCTTTTTACATTTTTTTACTCAAACTGTAATTATGTTATAGAGAAGAAAACAAAGTAAACAAATATCAGAGATTTTTGTGGAAACAAGGAGCAACATAATGATTAGTTGGTTGGGTGATTATAATGTTTGTTCACGTGTATGGTAATTTAAAAGAAGCCATTTCCTGGGTGAAGATGCTCTCCTGTTGCAGGAACAAGTATTATGCAAAAGTTAGAGGCATCAATAGCAAGGACAGTGATGACTTCTCCTTAATCAGGATATATTGTCTTCAGTGAAACACATCTGCAAAATTTGACTACTGTAAAGGTCTGGAGGAATAACTGATGTACAATACAGTTAGCAGGTTACACAATGTAGCAAAAATGTTCACATGATGTTAGCTGCCAGTGAACTATAGTCCAATTCCAAGGAGCTCATGGTGATACAGATAAAGCTAAACAAAGAATGGGTAATGTGCAATCTCCCTAGAACTTCATTAGTGATCCTATATTTCATCTCAAATATATAGAGATGATCTTTTGAGACCTTCTTTTCATTTATGGAGCAGAGTAAACCGGATGACAGTCATGCAGAGGAAAGGTACCTAATTCACTTGTCCTATCAAATACATAAAATTTTAAGGTGCAAAAGAATGCCTTAAGCCAGGAGTCCCCAACTCTTCAACTCACAAACTCCTTCTTGAAGTTTCAGATTGTTCAGTAACCCCGCAAACATTTATTATAAGAAAATGGGGACCACAAACACACTGTGTAATCCTCATATCTAAAGATGTTTCCCATCCCAATCTTCAAGATAAAAGCCAAATTGTGTATTGAAATCCAAAAACCTTTTGCTTCCGTGTGATACGACAATGACTCAAGGTATAGCATTGTCTCTTGTGGCATCAGAGCATGAAATTCTTTCTTGGGAAAGAGTCAGTTGTTTCCTATTTGTTCAATGTTTTTAGACAACACTGGGCTGTGTCTTTGGTGTTTCTTAAATTGACGCTTAATGAAATTTTATGTTAAAATTTGTTATTATGCATCAATGCTGCTGTACTTCTTATGTTTTGACAGCATACTGTTCCTTGTTCCTATAAGGATAGTGGGCATTAACAACTAATAAAATTCTGCCATCCCTAAATGTGTATGAGATGGATTAGACCTTAATGAAACTCAGTCAAAAAGACAAAAGCTATTTATACAATATAATTTTTAAGTCAAGAACTGCATTGAACTCTCAAACAGCCTGTAGTAATGATTTTACAAGATATTTTCTATGTAAAATATATAGAAAGCAAGTTTAATCTAGTAAACGAGGCAGCAGGCTAGAAACCAAGAGATTTGTGAGTTCTAGTCCAGTCACTCTTTCTCAGTTCACTCCACTTCACAGGTTATTGTTGTGGAAAAAAATAGGAAAAGGAAAGAGTATTAGGTATGTTCACTGCCTTGAGTTATAAAGACAGGATATAAAAAAAATGCTTTTTTCACTTATTCCTAGGGCTATCAAGTGTGGGCTGAAAATCTCCAAATGACCACTAGATAGCAACCAAGAGAATTGTCCAGATCTATATATTATCATCTTGTGGTCATCCAGATTTTTGCAACAATTTCACAATCCTACCTATTTCTTGAATAGGCAGTCATACCCTTCACTGTTCTGGAGCCATATCATCCTGAAGACTCTTTTCCTTGCTGCTATTATATTATTCATTCATATAAGTATAGTAGAATGAATAGCAGGTTTCTATTCAACTCTTTTAATGAGCCTTAAAGAGATCTTTCAATAAATTGCTACTTCCTGCTACTTATTTCTTAATACCAAGTTGGGGCTGGGAGGGTGAAGTGTTAGGATGTCAGAGCTGTTTTACCCTCAGTTATGAAGAGGCCTCTGCATACCAAGGCAGGTGAAAGAACCAAGAATGAGACATTTCATGGCCAGTCTTTCATTTTTCTTTCATGGCCAAGAATGTTAACTAATCTTAAATCAACAGACTCCAAAGCAGAGGCCTCCAAACTTGGCAACTTTAAGACTTGTGGACTTCAACTCCCAGAATTCTGGGAATTAAAGTCCACAAGTCTTAAAGTTGCCAAGTTTGCAGATCCCTGCTCTAAAGCCTGATAAATTCCTCAAGATTTTAGAATATCAATGCCAATTTGGAGCTACTGTAGAAAAAAAAAGGGGGAACATTTTCTTCACCTGGCAAGCACAGACTTGTTAGACAGTCCATAACTTTAACCTTGGAATCCTTCATATATCTGATTTTCAATTTCCATGGTTCTCAGACATTGCCAAACTAACCTGGAGGGTTTAGGAGTTGGGGAAGGCAGTTGTAGGTCTGAAACCCAAGGTTGGGGAAGGCAGTTGTAGGTCTGAAAATGTGGCAATAGATTGATTGCTCACTTGCTTTCCTGCCACATTTTTAATTAGTGTTTTAAGTTTTTGAAGGCTTTCTGATGCCAGAACAGAAGAAATCTGGTAGCACTTTTTCTAACTTACAAATGTTATTAAAAGGCAAAAGCTTTTTTGAACTATGGATCCCTTCATCAGATGTACAGACTTTATGCAGATATTCTATGCATCTGATATTTAGAAATCAAATATCAAATGCATGAAATTTGGAAAGCAAAACTAAGCAAAACTAAATAGCCATGTGCCTCTTCTCAACAACACTATTATAATTTTGATATAAAGTTAAAAATAGAGGGAGGGGTTTTTTATTTGTAGAAGGAAAGAGGTATGGCTCTCTGTGATGAAGAGTGGCCCTATATAATGCTAGTAAAAGGATATTTATTTCTATAACTCTTACTGGCATAGACTTGATATTTCTAATCGATTTCACTGCTGAAACATGGAACTTGCAGATATAATTAAACTACAAAATAGACCTGGTTTGAATAAGAAAATATATCTAGATATTTCCATTGAAGTTCCAATCAGTCAAATGTAGCTATTTTATAATTCTCAAAACCAGATATGAAACTTTATTTCTATGAGCCCATCAATCAAACTTAATGATACAAACCAAACATTATGTCCATTCAGGTTTGCAGAAATGAATGAAATAAAGAAGAAAAATATATGCATAATAATGAAGTAGACTTTATATGCCAAGATATATGATATCACACAAACCATAGGAAACCAAAGGAAATGAGACAAGATGGTGAAATATAAATCTAAAAAAAAAAAGCCAAATTAAAATATAAAAGTGGAAAAACTGCAAATTTTTCATACACTATATTTCCTGTTTAGGATGCATTCAAATTTTACCAACATTGCAATCAGTTTTAGACTGATTTTCAATCAGAAACCTCAGGAAGTGATACATTTCTTTAGGTTGCAACGTTTGCAATGAAAAATCCAGAATGGCTTCATAAAGCCGCAATTTCTGAAGAATTGGAATTTGGAATCTTTACTACTTATAGTAAACAAACTGGCTCCAAGGTTATTTAAATCTGTAGCATTGAGACATCCATAAAAACCCTAAAAGCATTTTGTAAAATGTGTTTGTTTTTATTAGATTTGCCAGCTGTTGTAATCAAGGGATTCTCAGCAGCTTCCAATATATTCAAACATTGACAGTACAATATTGATACGATGAAAAATAAAAATGGGAAAATAAAACATATAACAACATATTGTAGTATTTAAAGAAATAATAACTAAAACAATAGTCTAATTAAAGTAAATTATGTTCATCTCTAAACAAATCTCAGATAAAATAGACCACTTCTTGTTGATAAGAAAGGATGCTTATAGATGAGGACAGCTGTGACTAGCTTACAAAACTCGTCTCACTTATTTTATAATGAAATGTGTGGGTAACTTTGGGGAACAGAGAATGAGATGCTGCCTAAAAAAGAATCAGATAAGAGAAGCAAGAGCCAATGGTCAGAGAAAGAAGGTCACACTTAGGAAGACCCATCCTAACTGCTCAAGTAGTTAAAAGCAGTGGGAAGTTTCTACCTTCAGACTTTCACAATTGATGTTATTCCTCCCAGGAAACACAACTAGATGAGTTGATTCTATTTTATTGCAAGGTTACATGAATACAATTTTGTAAGTCTAAAGGTATAAACTTCCTGCTGTCACTTTTAACCATTTAATCAATTAGGGTGGGTCCTTCCTAAATTTCTTTATCTGACCATTAAACCAGTGGAGGCCCCTGCCTCTCTTGTTCTTGTTTCCCAAGCAGCATCTCTTTTCCTCATTTCCCAAGGTCATCTATATATTCCAATACCCACTGTTCTTAACTATGATGTATTGAATAAATGAGTCATTAGATGCCAACCCAAACAAATTATATTATGGTTACTATTTAGTGTGCCTCAAGCAATGTATTGACCAGAAATTACAAACTGCATTATTATCAATATAATTATGATAATAATTATCATGCTTTACTTCCTCTTCCTTTCTCTGAGTAAGCAGAGATTGTAAGAGGAATATGAGGCAAACAGATTCAGGCAGCAAGCAAGATCACTGAGGGGATAAATAAAGAGACAAGATAGGAATTTCATAGGGCACTTCAACATGAGGAAGATAATAAAGTAACTAGGGGAATTACGTGTTTTAAGAAGCATATTCTGAGTTGTGATGGGTGAAAAAAAACATCTTCAGAATACCTACTGATTGCTAGGGATGTGTCTTTAGAGTCCACTGTCACATCTGGGCAACTGAGTGGGAGTTGAATAAGTGGCAACTATTAGAAAATAAAACAAAACAGATTCCAGGAAGAAAGCACAGTGAAAGGGAGAATATGAATTGCTAGCCTGTGGAGTATGTCAGAATAACTTTTTTAAAAAAACAAATTTTATTAATTTTCAAAGACAATACACAAACAAACAAAACATAAAAACATAAAACATCTTTTCTGAAAGCTGCTTGATCCCGGGTTACATCTCTTCATACAGACACAAATTTAAATTCATGTTCATTTTATAAACCATTCCATATCTTATTACTATTTTACGTTTTCTATATAGCTTCTCCTCTCTTTTGAACTTTCTTAGATTTATTTTATTTATCTCATCTCAGTTCAGATCATTATGCTTATTATTCTTTGTCTGTTCTGTTTCCAGCTATCTATTTATCTTTTCTCTTTAAACAAAATTTCTCCTGTACACTAATTGGAGTATGACGCCTTTATCTCTTTCCACTAAATTTATAACACTTAGTATAGTACATAACTTCCATTGGGATTCTGTTTAATACATTCTAGAGTTACACATTATATTTTAAAGAAAGAAAAAATTGTAAATATGTAATATAATTAAAACAACAATCCATACAATTCAAATCTATCATTAATATTAATATTCATTCGAATCTTAAACATTTTACACATTACTTTTCAATTGAATATCATACTTTTATGGGAACACTTATAAGCTTTCCATAGTTATTTCCCCCCCACTTCACATCCCTTGTATTTTAAATCATTGTATAATTAAAATGTTCCCATTTCTTCCTACTTCAATTCTCTCATTTATTTCATTATCTTCCTTTTATTCACAAAAATTTCACTAAATTACACTGAATATTTTATCCCATTTTTTGATCACATGTTGTTTCCAATTTTCTAACATTATTTCTAAGTACAAATATAACAATACAATCTTATGTACCTTTGCAGAACCCCTTTTTGAATTAAATTTTTACCCATTATCTCTAAATGAATCTTGTTTCTTTACATCTTGCTCCATACCATTGAAGCTTCTCATCCCTTCCTTCCTCCCTTGCTTCTTCTTCTCCCTGCCCTTTTTACCCCCTTGTCTCTCCACCTCCCTTTTCCTCTTCTGTATTCCCCCTTTCTGTTGTTTTCTAACATTATATCCACTTTTGACCTTATTTTGCTTTTTCTTTTGGTTGTTTTTTTAAGTCTTAAAGTCTCCTTTTTCTTTTCACCCTTCTCCCTTTCTTCCCCAAATAACCTTACTTGTTCATCAAAGATGGCTTCTTTGTCCAAATCATCTTGTTGCACAGTCAGTTTCTCATAGGTGCAAATCGCCATTTCTAAGAATTGAAAAAGAGAGCCAAGAGAGTCCTTCCCTTCTTGTTCCTCTTCTTTGTATTTTTTGAATTCAATTTTCAATTCATCCACAAGTGATGCCATTGTAGAGAGAATTTTTTTTTCCAAACAACCACCCAAGTGTTTTTAGTCCTTCAAAGATAATTTCCAAAGTCACCAAACAGTCCAAATAAGCTGTTTCTTTTAACACTTTCTTCTTTCTTCACTTTCTCTTTCTGGGGTTACTGTTTAGTTGCAATATTCCAGTTAAAATGTATCTTTTAGAAGTCTTGTTAGTATTTAATGATTCTTTAAAATTCTAGGCAATCTCCTCCTTGCTTCCAAATCCTGCTCCAGTTCTTTTCCTCTCCCTTCCCACTTACAACAAAAGAGGGTTTTTTTTTCTATTCGCTGTCAACATTAGGAAGGAGAGTGAAAAAAATAGAACTTTTCCGTTTAACTTCCATTTGCCGCTTGAAAATCTCTGGGAACGATGTATCTTTTGCAAGTTTTAAATTCCAGGGTACCTTCGTTGTTGCTTTGTCCTGGTCAGCAAAAAAACTTTCACTTCTTCTTAACTCCTCCTGCACTTTCTTTTCCATCTGAGTGCTTCTTTGTGGCGGCCATTTCTGACCGCCGCTCTACCGCCTTCGGAAAAGGGAGTTTAGCCGGCTAGGGAAGAGAGATGCAATATCTCTCGACCCTGCCAGATCCCCCCTGTCTTCACCACCTTCTATGGAGGTGGCTAGCCCTGAAGCCGGGTGGCTCAGGGCACTCCAGCGGTGAGCGCAGGCAGAAACCATGCACAATCGCAGATTCCTGCCTGCCCCGAAGCACTGCAAACTGGAAGTCTCCATGTCAGAATAACTTAAGGGAAGTCTTTAACAAGTTTTTTCTGTGTCAAGAGTTTATACATACAGGAGTGCTGCAAGTTTGCATCAAGTGCAAATGTAGGTTGTTTTCAAGTAAGAAGACAAATATGACATAAAAATTGAGATGCTGAAAACAGAAACAAGAATAAATAAAAATCTTCCCACTGCTGTGCCCTAAGAAGAGAAAGTAGAGATCAATAGTGAACAGTCTATAGATGAAATCAGCAATTTTTATGTCATATTTGTCTTCTTACTTGAAAACAACCTACATTTGCACTTGATGCAAACTTGCAGCACTATTTGGGAAAAGGTGTGGAACCACAGTTCAGCTAAAGAGAGAGGATGAGGTTTATCAGTTCAAAGACAGCAGGTTCTGCAACATAAAGTAACAAAGGCAACTCTCTCTGTGGAAGACAGAGGAACAAGCCCATTGCAAAAAAACAGGAGGTAAGAAGCCAGATATATAGAAGATATTCTGCACTGCTCTTGTAGAGAAAAGTCCTTATATTCTTGGAAAGAAAAAGCTATACTGCAAAATGGGAAACTGGATAGCAAAGAACCATGGTGGCCAATTGATTAAAATGCAGTACTGCAGGCTAACTCTGTTCACTGCCTGGAGTTTGATCCCTTCAATTCTGAAGGACTCAAGGTTGACTCAACTTTCTATCCTTCCAAGGTCAATAAAATGAGGACCCAGGTTATTAGGGGCAATATATTGACTCTGTAAAATGCTTAGAAAGCACTATGTAAAATGCTGTAAAGCACTATGAAGTGGTATATAAGTCTAAGTTATATTTCTATTGAACTTCTATTGCTATTGAATTCTATTGCTATTGTGGATGGCAGAGAGGATGTAACTGTGATCTATAAAAAGAGAAGATGATATAAACAGACAAACTGAAGGTAATAGTTAAATGTAGATAAGCTAACCAAACTAATCTACTGATGAAATGTACTGCATTCCAGAAGTAAGGATCAGACCTATGGTAGATTAACTTCCATGCTTTAACAAAGCCATTGCCAATTAACACTTTTTTTCAGGTAGTAACAATAGCAATAGCCCTTAGACTTATATACTGCTTCCTAGTGCTTTACAGCACTATCTAAGTGGTTTACAGAGTCAGCCTATTGCCCCCAGCAATTTGGCTCCTCATTTTACCAACCTCAGCAGAATGGAAGGCTGGGTCAACCTTGAACTGGTCAGAATTTGGACTTCTGGCAGTGAGCAAAGTTAGCCTGCAATACTGTTTTCAAAGCATTATGCCATCACAGCTCTTGTCCATCATTCCAGTCCATTGAAAAAGACCAGGAGGAGGAATAATGCTGCAAATCTGTGACTGACTACATGTATGCTGTCAGCAAGAGAGATTTGTTTTTCAGATCATAGTCAAGGTTATCCAGATGATGAACTACTGGCATAAGATGGATTGGACTCTTAAGCACTAGTTTAAAAGTTGGCCAAAACATGATGTGCTTGATTAGGTTCACCATGGCTTTGAACTGAATCCTGTGGATTTAAATCAAAATGTCCTAAAATAAATATTTCAGATAAAAAAATATATGCCGTGGAAAAAGTGGCAATGTTGCTGAAATGAGGCCTTTTAAACCAGTCAATGAAAAATCAGAAAGAAACTTTGCTTCGCATCCTTCATTGTCTATATACTAATGTGTGGTAAATAAATAAAATGAGCTTCAGCTGTAGCACAATTTAATTTAAAACAGAAAACAATGTGATCCCATTTTAATCAGGTATCTTTCTCACTAGATTGTAAGAATGCTGTAGATATATCTTAACAAAATGTCCTGTTATGTGCTATTTACTGGACAATTCAGTAATACAGTAGATAGATATCTGGCTTGATCATCCGACTTGAAGAGTACTTATCAATGATTTCTCATTAAACTGGAGAAAGGTATATCTTCAGGGATGCCACAAGGAATAGCTCTGGTCCAATAGTTTTATTAATCACTTGGATGAAGAGTGCTTTTCAAATGTGTAGATAATAGAAAAGTGGATAGAAATGCTACTATACACCCCCCATCCCCCCAAAACACTTCTTGATTGGTGGGGAAATGGGCTGAAAATAACAGAATGAAATTTAGCAGAAACAAATGCAAACTTACTCACTTTGGAGTCAAAAATCAAATGCATGAATATTGGATGAAGGATGCCTACCTTGTTAATGGTACTTGTGAAAAAGATACTGGGTTAGAAATTGACAGTAAAGTGAATATAAGCCAGCAAAGAAATAGTATGTGATTTTAAGCTGCATCAGTAGAAGTAAGATTTTCTAGTCATGGGGTATAATTGGTCCAATTTATTTTGCACTGGTCAAATCACACCATGAATACTGTATCAAATGCTTGGGGCACTTTATGTTAAGAAGAATTCAGAGAATGTGGCACAGGTACAAAAAAGGACAGTATGGATGATCAGAGGACTAGAAACTGTATCTGGATGAAGACAGATTGAAAAAATGGTCATATTTAACCTTAGAAAAGATGACAGAGCAATGATATGATAGCATTCTTCAAATATCAGAAAGACTGTCATATTGAAGAAAATCAAGACTTGTTCGCTCTCATTCCAGTAAGGAATAATGGATTTAAATTACTGGAAGGCAGATTACAATCCAGTTTTAGAAAATGCTTCCTAAGAGGTAGTGAAACCAATTCCCCAGAGAAATGCTGAATTAACTGTGTTCAAACAGAAACTTGACAGCCCTCTATCAAAGATGCTTTAATCTAGATTCCTGCAATGATAGCACTGATAGGGAAATCAAAGAAGCAGCCTGCAGAAACATAAGCAAATCTTCTCAGGAAACCTCAATTAGCAGAATGAATCATATAGAAGAGCCTCAGATATCCGAATTTCTTCTCTTGGAATCCTCTCCCACCTCGTTTCAAAAATTAATAAAGAGGAATATCACAGGCTGCAAAGCAATCAATATTTAGAATATGACTAAAGTAGAGTAGGGAGCTACTACCACCCTTTTTTCCTCACAGCTTCCATTTGAGAGAGGTTTCAATCTTGGTCTTTTTTTTACATTTTGGAGGCCTGTGGGAACTTAAGGGGTGGGGAGAGGGTTGTTTTAAACCTAAAGAAATTAAATCCTCTGTTTTACTAGTTTAAACTCCTCAATCCCTCTCAAAACAGCCCCTGTCTCCACAGCACAGTTGCCTGCATATGCAGCAAATTCTGAGGATGCCTTAAGCCAACAGAAGTGATCTACACCAGCTCTATCATCGTAACAATAATCCTTTGAGCCACACAATGGTTCTCTTTGCTAGTCAAAACAGTCAATTTATTTCCCAGTAAGTGTTCTGTGAATGATCTCACTGCCCCACTATAGCAGCCATTTTGTGAACAGATCAATCTTCTCATGACAGCCATTTTGTGAGTGTGTTTACCATGTAAGCCAAACCCCAGTCCCTAAAGATGATTTACATTTTCTAAGGAAGATAATCTTTTGGATGAACTGGACTACAGCTATCCTAGGTTTTAAGAACAATAAGTAGCATGAGGTAACTGTTAGGTAGAAGCTGATACAATGGGAACTGGCAGCTAAAATTCAAGAATGCTGAAATTACTCTTGTTCTGCAATCTTTTCTTAATTTCCAACTATTCAAAGGAGAACAATGGTATATAACTATGCTGCTCCCTTGCCTCCATCTTCAGGAAGCATTGCAGTTGCCCCTGTCTCATAATTCTCTTCCTCCCTCTCTCTGACGCTCACTTGCTCCCATCCCCCTCTCCTTCTCTTCCTGTTTCTCTTTCCTTTTCTCCCCAACCGCTCCTCCCCTCTCTTCCTCTCTGATGGATGGAACCATTAGTGGAATCACTGTAAATAATGTGTAAAGTTAGAAGTTACAACAAGGTATCTCATTAAAGCCACTTCACTCATCTTACTTCCCAATTAATTTTTAAAGCTTCGCTAGAATGCAGTGACAATATGTCACAGCATATCATTGTGGCAGGCGACAGGAAGTTAATAACCCACTGGCCCTTAAAGAAACCCTCTAATATCAGCAGCCCATGAGTAAATAACATACAAGTTTCCCCCCTCTTTTTTCCCCTCACTGCCTCTCTCTCTCTCTCTCTCTCTCTCTCTCTCTCTCCTAAATCACAATAAATTCAAAAGAGTTCGTACTAAAGTGACATCATTATCTCAGAGAGCTCTTCTGGATTGAAAGAACAAACAGAGAGGTCTAGACTGGAATGCATTATGGGATTTTATTTATGGATATTTGTTTATGTGTGTCCAGAGAAAAATTCAAGATAGCCTACAGCTGTATTGAGTACAGGATAACCTACCATTGTATTGGCTATCATATTTCTCTCTTTAAGATGAGCATTCCATTATCTTAGTCTTTTTTTCTCCTCCTAAACTCTTAAATATAGCTTCACAGTTTCAGTCAGTGGTTAAACGTTATGCCACATAGAGTGGTTTTTATCCTCTGTTACTATAACTCTCTGCCTTTGACCATGCTCCTCTACTTATGAGAAGCAGAGCAGTGGATAATCTTTCTCTTTTCATTCCTCAAAGCATCCATCTCTGTTTCTGAGTGTATTTGCAATTCTTTCCCTTTGTGGTTCCAAACAAAGGAGAAGGGCAGCTTGTAAGATCACAGCTAAAAGCCAAGATCTTGCTGAAAAATCTCTAGGGATAATGAAAAGAAGGGCTGGGGGGTAACATGATAGCACTGTTCCTATATCTAAGGGTTTATGGTTATAATTTTTGTTTGTTATAAAGTTGTTTTTTTTTCTTTTTTGATAAGGAATTCCCAGGATTTGCCTAATATGTTCCTTTTAAAAGAGACAGTTTCCCATTAACATTAGCTCTAATGGTTTCTAGATTTCCTGTTTCTCTTAAAAATCTGGATGGGTATAATGGAGAACTCAGTCTGAGTTCACATGCTATGGCACCTGTAAAATAATGTATTGCACTTTTGCTCAGTATAAAAATATAACAGAATAACAGAGCTGAAAGGGACCTTGGAGGTCTTCCAGTCCAAGCATTTCAGATAAATTGTTATTCAATGTCTTCTTAAAAACCTCCAGTGTTGAAACACCCACAACTTCTGGAGGCAAGTTGTTTCACTTGTTAATTGTTCTGTCATGAAATTCTTCCCTAATTCTAAGCCGATTCTCTCCTTGATTAGTTTTGCTTCTTGTCCTAGCCTCAGGTGCTTTAGAAAATAGGCTGATCCCCTCCTTCTTTGTGACAGCCCCTTACATATTAGAACACAGCTATCATGTCACCCCCTGTCCTTTTCATTATACTAGTCATATGCAATTCCTGCAATAAAGTAAGACACAGAATCACCAACTGACTTTTCACCTGCAGAACTTATAAAGCCAAAGCTGATTTAGTTTATCAATGTCTCAGTGATGCAATGATAGTCATGTTGTTATTGTTATTTGTGAAGTTGTGTCTGACTCATTGTGACCCCATGGACAATGTTCCTCCAAGCCTTCCTGTCCCCTACCATCTTCTGGAGTCCATTTAAGCTCACACCTATTGCTTCAGTGACTCTATCCAGCCACCTCATTCTCTGTTGTGCCTATGAAAAGGCCTTGTTCTATTGCCTTCAATTTTTTCCAGCATTATGCTTTTCTCCAGTGAGCCCTTCCTTCTCATTAGGTGGCCAAAGTATAATAATGATAATCATACCAAGTGAAATTCATAAATGGCTGCCTGCAAACAAGTTGTTTCTATGAAGGTGAGACAGTAATATCCATCTTTATTTGTTGTTGTTTTTGTCTGGCAACCTGAAGACACACAGCTGCAATTGTCCTGGGAACTCTCTACTCCCTTCTGTTTTTTTATTGTTTGTTCTATTCCCACCCACCCACCCACTTCCTCAAGCATTTTACATTTTCATTAAAATTATGGTTTCAAAATCCAGAGTGATTGTGAAGGATGCTGCCTATCAAAAGGTTTCAAGCCAATCTAGCTTGATCCAATTTAAAACTTCTTTTTATTTTTCAACTTTTCCATACAGCAGGTTATTTCTAAAACCCACTTCTTTACAATAACACATTAAAATAAAATTGAGTTCTTAGGCATGTTCTGTAAGTGTTTTCATGCCTCAGTCTTTCTCTTTGTGGGTTGCGGAATATAATATGGTTCTGAAGAACATTTTACTGCTGAATTGGTGAGAGAATTCGTTCCTTTAGTCCCATTCCATTTCCCAATAAAAGGTATGATCTACAACCTATGTAGCTATTTCTCCTAATTTATACTGTACAGTGGGATCTTTGATAGAATAAAATAATGAGGGTAAAAGGAAGTTATTTTAAGAAATGCTTTTTGGAAATTAACTTTTCATTTGGTATTTTCTATGCCAGGAGTTGCTGTTTTTGATTCAGAATGTTACTTTTTCTATTACTATGTGAATATGTGAACGTCACCCAAAACTGCAACTTTGTTTTGTTCTCAACAATTATGCAACATCAAACTATACATTTACGTAGTATGGTACATTTTTCTTTAGCTGTTAATATAACTCTGCTCAGAAAAACAATGACATATTATGTAAGCTTCATTTTACTTACTTACTTATTATTAAATTTATTTACCATTTCATATCAAAACAACATTGCTTAAAAGGCATCAGCTGCACCCTATATGTAGATTTTATTATAAAATATGATAAATGTAAATTAATCAGTGCCCTCTAAACATCTCACAGTTTAACTGAAATACATTAAAAAAACCCTAAAAAACAAGAAAACACACTATACCCTAGAGCAGTGGTGGGATTCAATTTTTTTACTACCAGTTCTGTGGACATGGCTTGGTGGGCATGGCAGGGGAAGGTTACTGCAAAAGCCCATTCCCTCCCCACCCCACTAACCTGCTTTCCAGCTCCGTTCTCCTGTGCAGGACAACCAAAGAAGATCCAGTTGATCAGCTGGGACTCTGGAGGCAGAGAATAGATGGGGTGGAGCCAGTCAGAGGTGGTATTTGCGGGTTCTTCAAATGACTTAAAATTTCCTCCACCCTTAAAAATAGAACTGGTCAGAACCTGCTGAATACCACCTTTGCCCTAGAGGCTCATTTTATTTATTATTGCCTAAACATTTGAAATGATAATCAACTTTATCAGATGTGTGGAATATTGCCCTAAGGGTGGAACCTTTGTATGCACACAGTTGTTCATGGGATAGGAAGAGATATAAGAACATGATATATAGGAACAGGTGCAGAGAAGGTGAGAGTTAGAATTATTTAACTACAAACCCTAAGTAATCAAAATTCTTGCATCTGCAGGTGGTGTCATGACAACAGAAATTATAACAAAAAATAACATTTCTATGGCATCTCAGGGACTGCTAAATATATTATCACCTGACCTTAACACACCGAGAAAGAAGTAGATTTGTGTTTCTGAGGGGGAGAGGAGAGATAAGGAAAGAGAAATGTTGATAGAAAAATGTGGGCCAAAACTGTGCTAAGCAACAATGTACTGACCAGGTCATTAACATATGTGGCTGAATAAAAAAAAAATGTCCTTTTTGAAACCATGAAAAATGATACCAAATCTCCTAAGAAATTTTAGCTCAGCTGTTTTACAGTCTAATCGCATTCTATTTTTTTCTCAATAATGTTAAAATTAGTCTCCATCACATATGGTCCTATAGAGATTGGCCATTTTGTCCAATATAAAGTGTAGTGAGAAATTGCTTGGATCACCCCATTGGAGAATAAAAAAACCTCTATGTTTTCTTGTCTTTGTGTATAACACCATTAATGTCTGAAATGCTGTTCCACACGAAGGTATATGAACATAACTGTTATGTGTCAATAAATAATTTAAGCAACAGCAGACTACACCTGATGCCTATAGAAAGGTGGGATTCTTTCAAGAGATGCCAGTTATGATGCAAAATCAAGATTTGAATTGGAACCCGAGTCTTCCTTAACCAAATGGATATATTAATGAAATCCATTGAGTAACAATATTTCAGATATCAGATTCAAAATTCAAGGAATTCAGAGTTCTAATCCCCACTTAATTATGAAGCTGCCTGGATGTCAGCAATACTAGGTTAAAAAAAAAGACCATGAGATCAGCTCCACAGAATGTCTCAAATTATTTTTATTATTATCAGCATACATGAATGCCAATGGTTCCATGGATCTCCTCCCTCAATATATTGCCAGATTCCAGCTGAATTCATTAAAAGCTCTTATTTTTAAATTTAAAAACATGTAAATATCCTAGGACAGAAAGTTGGAAGAGCACAAGGGCAGAATTGTCCATAGGGAGGATGTTTTGTAGCCTAGATTGTATCAAAGTGTTTCGGTCCATACAGGATTTTCTTAAGCCAGTTTCAAGTCAAATTTCTATGAGAAGTGGACAAGAGCAGCTTAAGTGCTACTTTGCTGTAAGTCACAATCAGAAGCAGCAAGAGAGGAAATGTGCTTGTTTGCACTGAATCACCAACAACTTCATCTAGGAGAGGGATACACTCTCTTCTGAAATTTTGGGGAGCCATTCTCAAGAGAACTATGCATGCTTCAGAAAGAATTTGGAAGAGATGTTTCAGAATCTGAGATGCTCCAGCTATGGTCATAGTAGCTCTTTAAAACAACAATTTTTTTCTTAAGCTGCTTCTAAATGAACCTGAACCTCTAAAAGAACAAAGCTCTATTAAGGCCATGAACACCATCTGAAAAATGATGAAGCTTCTTTAAAGAGATGCTGCTCTCATAAATTCTGAAATCCCTCTCCAGAATAATTTTTTAAGGGTGCATAATTGCTGTAGTCAGTATCGTATTGAATAGACACCAGTGATCTGGCTATTAGAAACAATTTTTATAAACTGTACTATAATCCCTCCATTTCTTCACACTTTGTTAGATTTGCAAACTATCATAAGTATTAATTGTTGACAGTCCTTTTATGCTATCTTCTTTCTTTTGAAAGCATCATTTTTTTTAAAAAAAGAGTAAAAATACTGTATACACACATTCAAAGAGAGAGCCTGAATATATAATTAGGATATTAAACATATCAGTTATACAAAAAATAAACAAAAAATAAAGGTCATATTGTGCTCTTGAATCTAGAACATCTGATATTTCAGTATCAAGCTAATCACACACCTTCATTTATATATCAGAAGTGTTAACCACTTATTGATCTACAATGCAAACACCACTGCCTAAATGACAGTGCTGTGTGATTCAATAAAAGTGAATGCAGCTGGAAAGAAAAAAGTATCAACTGCTAACAAGCACTAAAGAGGCTCAAATTGGTGAGCACATAACTGCAACTTTATCAGACCTTCTGTACTGAGGTCAAAATCTTTATGCACAGATCATTCCATTATAAACAATGCTTTGTTGTATTTTGCTACTGGAATTCAGAAAGCAGCAAATGTGAGAAGAAGTGAAGACAGGGAAATCTGCGACATAGGGAAATTAAAGGGGTGGAAATTTATCAAATACTTTCAAATAAAAGGACTTCCTTCTTTGGAATTTTGATTCTCATTGAATGCTATATGCCTTTGGGCCAGTTTCCCTCCCTTATTCTACCTTGCTTCACATGATATAGTTGTGAGTGTCTGACAAAGAAAAGGAGATGCTTAAATGCAAATAATAATAAACTTATTAGACCTGAATATTCTGATTTTGCAAAAAAAAAAAAAAAACAACCCAGCTTACTCAGAACTGCCTGTGTACTCAGACTTTATCTGAACAGTTCTTAGGTCCTTGGTTAGGACTTGAACTGTTAAGTTGTTACCAGGTCCAGACTGTGAATCAAATTGGAAGAATAAATCTTAAACTGTTATGTCCTGAGAACTCTAGGAGTTCTCACTCAGGTCCACTCACTTTGTGTGGGCGTTCTTCCCCCTTTCCTCATTGGTTGGTTCTCCCCAGCAGCCAGCTATAAAAGCAGGCTGCGGGGTCCAACCAGTTGCTGATTGCTGCGAGCCAGTTCCAGGCGTGGCAAGCACGGTCAGCCCTTTATTGTTATAATAAAGTATTGTTGCACTCATGCTCTGGTTCAGCCTCTCATTGCTCAAACTTAACACTGGCGACGAAGGTGGGATGGCTACCAGAAGCACCATGCAACCGCTGAGTCACTAGCCGCCGATCCGCAGCCCAGAGAGAGCGATCGGCCGGCGATAAGAGAAACGCTGATCCGCAGCCAGAGAGAGCGGTCAGCAAACAAAAAGAGCAAACAAAAAGAGCAAACGCTGATCCGCTGACAGAGAAAGCGGCCAGCAAGCGATAAGAAGCAAACGCTGATCCGCAGCCAGAGAGAGCGGTCAGAATCGAAAGTTAGAAGCATCTGTAGCCGCTTGTTAGCCCAGCTACAGGGAAAGTGAAGCGCTGCGAGCCGCAGCCGCTCAGTATCAGGCGCGAAATTCAAACGGTTGTCATTTGAATTTCAAACCTAGGAGGCACAGCACAGCGCTGTAGCCAGTCACTGACGCCCACACAGGCGCGAATCCAAACGCCATCAACGGCTAACAGCCAAACGTGGTTAACCCAGAGAGAAAGAGAGGATTGCAAACAGCCTCTCCTGAGCTGAAATCACTTGCCCACCACGGGCACTAAAACATTGTCTGCTGCCCCAGAGAGATTTTTTCCACAGGTTGTTCAACCAGTCCCAGCACCATGAGTTCCAATCCAGTCTTCCTGGCATTCAAACCAGACGAGGAGAAGTGGGAATCATATAAGAACCGCTTTAATCATTATATTGATGCAGTTGGCCTGGCGGATGCGGGAGAGCATCGGAAAAAATCGTATTTCCTAATCTACTGTGGAGCCACCGTCTACGATACTGCCGCGGCGCTCGTGGCTCCTCGTGAGTTGAAAAACGTTCCGTGGTCTGAGTTACTTGAAATTCTCACTAACCACTATTCCCCCAGGCCCTCACAGATTGCCAGGAGATTCACCTTCCGTATGAGGAAGCAATCGAGCAAGGAGACCATCAATATATGGCCACTCTCAGAACAGCAGCACTGCATTGTGGGTTTGGAACCTACCTGGAGGACATGCTCCTCGATCAATTAGTCTGCGGGGTCAAGGACCTCCACCTGCAAAGGCGCCTTCTTGCAAAAAAAGACCTCAACCTCGCACAAGCAGTCGAGGAGGCCTTGGCAGCTGAGCTGGCAACAAACTCAGCCACCGAAATCCAGGGCCCAAGTGCCAAGCTGACATCACTTCCAGTCCACTCCGAGGAGGTGGTAGCAGAGGAAACCATCAGTGATGAAAACGAAGTCCACCGCCTATTCAACGACAGACGGCCGCAGATAGGAGCCAAACAAGAAAACATAGGTCCACCCAAGTACATCACCCTGTGCCTAGCCTGTGGGGGATCTCATCAGAGGGCCACCTGCAAGTTTAAAGGAGCCACCTGCAATAACTGCCATAAAAGGGGACACATCGCGAGAGTCTGCCAAGCCCCCCAAAGCGCAGCACAAAGGCACCCTCCCTCGCACTCGGGACCACAGAGGTGAGTATTGAACTGTCGCACGCACCACCTTGCCAAGCACACTTGCCACACTGTTAGTAAAATTTCTCTCTCCGTTTCCCTAGAAGGTAAACCGTGCCGCATGGAGGTTGACACAGGGTCAGCGCTCTCAATTATCTCGTGGAACACCCTTAAGAGGCTCCAACCAAGCCTATCCACTAGCCGGCTCCAGAGATGCCAGTTTGGCCTGAAGGACTACCAGGGGAAGACCATTCCTGTAATCGGCAGAGGCAAATTTCTTGTCAGTTTTAAAGCTTTTAAAGGTCACCTACCACTAGTGGTAGTTAACGGCAATCTACCCACCTTATTGGGGCTCGATTGGTTTCCCCATCTCGGCCTAGGGCTAACAGGAGTCCATGCTGTCTCAACCTCAGACACTGACTCCTTATTCGCTGATTACTCAGATGTATTCAGCGAAGAGCTGGGGTGTTATAACGGTACCCCCATCTCATTCTCAGTTGACCCCCAAGCAGTCCCAATCAGGCTAAAACCGCGTAGGGTCCCATTTGCTATTCGGCCAAAACTAGATGCGGAATTGGATAAACTATTAAAACAAGGGGTCATTGAGCCAACAGATTTCGACAAGTGGGAGACGCCCATTGTCACACCCCTCAAAAAAGACGGTAGCCTGAGAATTTGCTCGGACTACAAGACGACAATCAATAAATTTCTACAAGTTAGCGCTTATCCTGTGCCTGTCATCCAGCACTTATTACACACATTCGAACCAGGTAGCATTTTTGCTAAATTGGACATGTCTCAAGCATATCAGCAGTTCCCTGTAGATAACCAAACAGCGGAACTCCAGACAATTGTCACTCACAGGGGTGCCTTCCGATGCAAGCGTCTCCAATTTGGCGTAAGTGTTGCCCCTGGTATTTTTCAATCCCTCATGGAGTGGATTTTTCAGGGCCTCCCTGGTGTAGTACCCTACTTCGACGACATCTTAGTCTCGGCCAGGGACAGACCCCAACTCTTCCAAAGAGTTTGAGCTGTGTTAGAGAGGTTCAGACAGCATGGCCTCAAGTTGAAAAAAAGAAAAATGTGCCATTGCCACTAGACAGGTGGACTTTCTGGGTTATAAAATTGACGCCTCTGGCATTCACCCCCTGGAGTCCAAGGTTAAGGCAATCCACGAGGCACCCACTCCAACCTCCAAAACTGAACTACAGGCGTTCTTGGGGCTATTGAACTTTTACGCATCCTTTTTGCCCCATAAAGCATCAGTAGCTGAACCCCTACACAGATTACTGGATAAAAAGTCACCATGGCACTGGGGGCACAAAGAAGACCATGCCTTTCACGCCGTCAAATCACTACTCACGTCAGAGGCTGTACTTATTCAATTCGACCCTAACCTCCCTTTAGTACTGGCAGCAGACGCCTCCCCTTTTGGAATTGGGGCGGTACTAAGTCACAGGCTTCCCAATGGCGCCGAGGCTCCCATCGCCTTTTTCTCAAGGACGCTCTCTGCTACGGAGCGCAATTACAGCCAGATCGATAAGGAAGCCCTAGCAGCTGTTGCAGCCGTGAAAAATTTCACGAACTCCTTTTTGGCCATTTTTCGAGCTGGTCACGGACCACAAACCCCTCCTGGGCCTACTAGCCGGGGACAAGCAGACCCCTCAAGTCCTCTCCCTAGGATGACAAGGTGGACTCTTCCTAGCAGCCTACTCCTACAGACTTATACACCGCCGGGTAAAACACTGTCCCACGCTGACGCACTCAATCGCTGCCCCTTGCCTGCCCCGGCTGAAGACCCTGCTCCTGTCCACGCTATTTTCAAGATCACCCAGTTGGACCTACCCATCACTGCCCTGGACATTGCTGCTAAAACCAAGGCAGACCAAACACTCGCCCAGGTGCTCGACTGGGTGAGGAGGGGTGGCCGGGTGGCAATGTTGATAACAAATTCACACCTTTTAAGACTCGCATGCAGGAGTTGTCAAGTCTGCAGGGCTGTCTACTATGGGGCACTCGAGTGGTCATCCCGGCCTCACTGCGACCCGAGTTCTGGAAGCATTGCACGAGGGACATCCTGGCATCGTGAGAATGAAGGCGTTAGCACGCAGCTACGTGTGGTGGCCGGGTCTAGACGAGGACATTGTCAATTGGGTAAGTTCCTGCAGCATTTGCCAGGAATCCTGTCCTGCCCCCCCCCATTGCCACCCCTACTAGATGGGAAAGCGCCAGCGCTCCTTGGTCCAGAATTCACATCGACCTGGTCGGCCCTCTGCATGGGAAGATGTTCCTAGTGGTCGTGGACGCCTATTCCAAATGGATTGACGTAGCACAGCTATCCACGACCACCACACTAGCAATCACCAATGTGTTAACACGCCTGTTCGTAACGCACGGGCTACCCGACTCCATTGTCTCCGATAATGGCCCACAGTTCGCATCGACTGAGTTCAGCCGTTTCGCTGCCAACCTGGGTATCCGCCACATTTTCACAGCCCCATTTCATCCTGCCAGTAACGGATTGGCTGAAAGGGCCGTCAGGACCACTAAAGAAGCCCTGGCAAGGTTCAACAAGGATGACTGGCACCACAAACTCTCGCGGTTCCTGATGAGCCAGCACTCAACTCCTTGTTCAGTCACCAATAAGTCCCCAGCTGAGCTCCTGATGGGCAGGCGTCTGAGGACTGTATTGGACAGACTACACCCACAATACTGCCCTGACTCTCCCCTCGCTTCCACATCGGGGGTTAGACATTTTATCTTACAGGAGCCAGTTTTCGCGAGGAACTTCGCTGGAGACCCCCTGTGGATCCCGGGCGAGATCGTAGCCATCACCGGGCCGCGGTCGTATCGGGTCAGACTGGAGGATGGCCGCGTCTGGAGAAGGCACATAGACCAACTGCGTAGATGCCTCAGCACCATCGCCAGCAGGGACCCAGAGGCACAAGACAAGGGGAGGCTTCATCCTCAGCCTCACATCCACATCACGCCCGGCGATCAGTTCACACCTACAGCTGGTTCCGAAAGTCCGAACACAGACAGCGGCGCCCAGACAGTTGACCAGCCCGATCCAGTCTACAGGAGCACACCCCCAGTGATCAACCCTACGAGCCCCGGGCAGGCCCAAACCGAGGGGCACACTGGTGACACTTTGCCGACTCTGCCTTCCCAGGCAGACCCCGGACGGACAGACGATGTTGCAGAGCTACGCCGTTCCGGGCGCCAACATAAACCTCCTGCCTACCTCAAAGACTATGCATGTTCGCATCTGGGGGGAAGGGGTGTTATGTCCTGAGAACTCTAGGAGTTCTCACTCAGGTCCACTCACTTTGTGTGGGCGTTCTTCCCCCTTTCCTCATTGTTTGGTTCTCCCCAGCAGCCAGCTATAAAAGCAGGCTGCGGGGTCCAACCAGTTGCTGATTGCTGCGAGCCAGTTCCAGGCGTGGCAAGCACGGTCAGCCCTTTATTGTTATAATAAAGTATTGTTGCACTCATGCTCTGGTTCAGCCTCTCATTGCTCAAACTTAACATAAACACTAGGCTGTTTTACGAAGAATGCAATTCAGACCAAAGATCCAACTAACTTAGCACTGTCTATTGTGCTACCAGTGACCCAGGATGTAACAATCCTACAGAGAATCTATCTTTTTATATATCTTGTATACGTTTTTTTTCTAAAGAACAAGATTTATTTTGTTGCAGAAATGATTAAAAACCCTGAACTAATACAATGTTCATTTATAATTATATATACATCCAGTTGCCTCCTAAATCTAATTATCTTCTATCTGAAAACACAATATATATTGTGATAAATAGTGCAGGACAGTGCTATTCTTTGGATCTACTCAGAAACAACTTGTTACAATTTCTTACTGCTTCCCTAATACAAAGGTGTGTTTTTTGGGGGGAAAGACAAAGATTTTTTAAGGAAGTGTAAACAGATGCAGCAGGCATAGTAATGTCTCCCCCAAATTTTTGCTTTTGACTCTAAAGTGCATTGCATCTTTGTGAATAGTATTAGCTTTTCTTTGTCACTGTCACATTGTAATGTCATTTGTTCCCCTCCCACCTTGGCCGTGAGATTGCTGGATTTTAGCTGCAAGCTCTAGAGTCTCAGAGGCCTCATTGTTTTAAATGGACTGTGTCAGGTTCTCCATTTTATCCTACCTGCTTTAATTCTGTTTGATAAGAAAGAAAGAAAAATTGGAGACAGTCTCAGGGGTAGAATTTGGTGCTTTTTAGCAAAGGCTGGCCCAGGATCATTGACAATGTTCATTTTCTATTATTCAATCATTTCTCCAGTGGTTCGCAGCTTCCAACTTCCACTGAATCCCAAAGGAAGACTTTATAAGGAAACTTCTGCTGAGGGTTTTTTTTTCCAGTAATAGAACTACTGTCACAAAGGCTGAAGAAATCCATTCATTCATTCATTCATTCATTCATTCATTCATTCATTCATTCATTCATTCATATTTCTATGCCAACTACTCACTAGATTTGCCTTCCCCTGTACAAATCTAGGGAAAGCATCCATCCAATATTGCTGCTCACAAATTTTGGAAGGTTATGTGAGCCTATTTCTAATCTAAATTGATTGATTGCCACTCTTCAGATCTCTAAATAAGTTTCTGGACATAAAAAAATAGGGGATATATACACGTAGCACAATAAAATAAAATGAGGAACTAAAATGCTCAGAGAACACAATCCACTGTACTATATAATTCTGCTTGTATGTATGTGTAGGGAGAAAGAGAGGGATTACATATTTTGTGGTGTTTCCTTACCTTTAACAATTTAACCATGTACATGTATACATCTGAACTAGATTGTGTTGTTTCTCTGTGTCATATAATATATGTGGGTACGTGCATAATTTTGTATTTATTTATTTATTTATTTATCTTGTCATGTTTATGTAGTGCATCTTAGAGGGGGAGATCCTTTGAGAGCTGTATGCAATGAAATTTCATTTTAATGTATGCCGATTAGTATACATTCAAAGTGATAATAAAGTTATTCTATATCTAAGTATCTTAGTTTACAGATAACAGATTGACAGAGTTGGAAGGGACTTTGTAGGCCATCTTGTCCAACCCCCCACCCAAGCAGGAGACTGTACTAAGTCTAAATCTTTTGAAAAAATAGAATACCATAATACTATAGACAAGGTTAACCCACTTTTGAAGTGACAGGGTTTGAAGAGCAAAGGAGAAAACATTTAAAACGTTATTCACTGTTATGCTACAATTTTTATACCATCTCATCCTAACCCTATTCAGTCCTGATTATGAAGGCACCTTTAAAACCTCCCTTTGGAAACTGGGAATAAAACTTCCATTTTTCTCATTCTTGAAAGGCTGGAATTATTCATGAAATAAAATGACATGGGGAAACCTTCATAAAATACAATATCATATTTTAAATGTTTATCTATATTTGTAAAAAAAAATCCATGGAAGTAGACTACAAGCACAGCAGGAAGAAGGAAAATCTTTTTTCCTGATTTGATGGCTTTCCACTGATAGAGTGTTATGGATTTATCTGTAAAAATAGGACCCATAGCTCAGTGCTGAAGTTGTAGATAGCCTCTCTAGATTCAATCTAAGTTAGAGCTGATGGTATCTTTCTATTTCAGATTTATGACATTGTGATCCATTTGCTAGATACTTGATCTGGACCTTGGTCTACAAACTGCTCCTTTCAAATATATGCTGCCTGTGTTTATTCAGTTCAGTCAACTGAGTATGCAGTTATCGCAGCTGATTCTCACAGACTGCCTAAGCAACTGGACTCCAATTGTTTGGCAGGGCCTCAAAAGAGCCCTCTGCATGTGTTGAAGGGAGCAATTACCTCTGATGAACAATGTTGATGTAATAATTACTAGAGTCAATACAGCCTCTTTAATGGCAGCAATTTAAAGGACAGTTGAACCCATACAGTATTAGAAATAACCCAGGAATCAGCAGCTGTGCTTGTTGGAATCCCCGATCAGTTTATGGCGCTGTCTCCCATTGCTGCATTTTAGATTTCTATGCAAGTTCGATCCAAAAGCTGTAAAGTAAAATACAGTCACCTCATTAATTGAGAAAGTGTGATGATGTGGTGGCTGTTGCTCAGCATAAGCATTTTTGTTGCCAATTAGCCAAGTGTTAGCACAACTATTACTGACAATTAAACAGTTAAGATCAGGTGTTTCTTTGGGATAATGAGCCTCAAGCAAGCTAAATTCCAAGATCCCCAATTTTAAAACCATTTCACCTCTAAAATGCCACCTAATCTTCTATCTAAGTATATTCTTTCATGACTATTATGGTTCTCTTTCTATTGGAAAGCCCCCTCACTTTCCATCAGAAAAGGATTAAAGTATATTTTCTCAAACATTTTATTGCCAGGTTTCACACAAGTGGTTTAGAGATGAGCTACAGCAAAGAATGGGTTAAATAATAATAGATCTTAGATCTTAGGCCTGTCAAACTGGCAACCAGTGGGCCAGATGCATTATGGACAGGCCACACCCACTCTGGCTCCGCAAAGGCAAAAAACCTAACAATATGTCACAATATGTGATCAAGTTTGACACTCATACCTTAGACCAGGGGTCTCCAACCTTGGCAACTTTAAGACTTGTGGACTTCAACTTCCAGAATTCCTCAGCCAGCTGTCTTAAAGTCTTAAAGTTGCCAAGGTTGGAGACCCCTGCCTTAGACTAATTTTTCTCTCTCACGCAAACATACCTCACAGAGTTGTTGTGATGAGAAAAGGAAACCACCTCCCTCCATCCCAACTCTGCTTGCCCCATCATAATCATGAAGGAGGGCATGGGGTGAAAGGTGGAGCAATAGCTCACTTTCCAATGTCACCATGCACGGCCCGTGATTTGCAGGCTTATATATGATATCAGGACACAAATCCGCAAAAGGAAGGATCTGCTTTGTGACAGCAGGGAACATGTTTTATAGTAACAGACGCCAACATTCTCCTTTTCTCATTAGAGGACTTTCAATTTATTGTTCATTCTCCCTTATGTTCTATTCTTCTTCAGTTCCAGCCTAACCAGGAAGAATTCTATGATTAATTTTAGGGATTTTTTACCAGCATTCATAATTCTGGTTTAGTGACTTGTAGGGCTGCTTTCAAGACAAAGTGAGGCTGACAGTTTCAGAGTTCTTCCTTCCCTTCTCCCTCCCTGGGCTTACCTTACTTGTTGTTGAGGTAATCCCCATTAGGAAAATGAGTCCACTCAGGGAAATGTAGTGAGAGTGGTGAGGAATAACACACAACCAGCATACAGATACAATGAATAGTAAAATGTAGGTTTTACTTCCAGTGAACAGGTAAATAAAGTCCAACAAACAGTCCAAATCACAAATGGTTAAAGCAGGTAATATTCAATATAATCAGTCCAGGGATAATCCAAAAACGAAGTCCAGTATCATAAACAAAGTTCAGTAAACAGAGTTTGCTAACAGTTTGCAAGACTCACAGTAATCCAAGCAGAACAACGATCAGGCAAAAGACAATAGGGAAAATGCAAGAAGAGAACAAACCAGGTTTCTGGCTCCATCTTATGGCCGTCAGAGGAACCTCAGCCAATCACAACTACAGCACTCTCTTAAAGATACAACAGTATTAAATGACTATCCTGGTTTATATATTGCCAACCCAACTGTTAGGTGACTATCATTCCTAACACTTGTGACTCCTCCTCTGAGATGGAGGAGGAGCTGGGGGACTACCTTAACTATTGAAATACAACTTAGACCTTTCTATATCTTTTTAATTGTAAGCCACCCAGAATCACCAAGGAGTTAGGAGGCCCAAAATTAAATTAAAAATAAACTCCAGATAAGGCAAAATAATTTTTTGAACCATGCCCTTTACCAGACTGAGAAGTCAACCAAGGTTTTACTCAGATTCTTTAAGCTAAAAAAGGTAGAACAAATGCTTTGGTTGCTCCATGTAGCATCTTCAAGATTTGTTGGATTACTGCCCCTCCAGAAATCCCAATCAGCCTTCTGGCTTGGAATACTGGGAACTGTAGATCAATACCCTTGAAAAGTATCATATTAATGAATATTAAATTAAAAGAAACAAGTTGTAGGGAATGTGAAGTATCTCTGCCACTGTTGGTCACTCTCGGCTGAGTGGACATCTAATATAAATAGTTTATCTTCCACCTGATTGGTTATGAATATGAAACATGTCATAATGTAGGTGCATTATGAACTGAGATGATTTTTTTAGTCAAAATTAATCTGTACAGAAGGAAGATTGGGATTCTACATATATGTTATTAAATTCAGGGTGACTGGACTGCTTTGCAAGTACAGACATTTGGCAATATGAATCATTTACTCTCCATTAAATATGCAAACACATTATCTGATCTAAGCACCTTTCCTGGTGAAATTATTCTGTTTGAGTTGTTTCTCTCAGCTGTTTCTTTATATATGTGCTGTCACTTTATAGGGAATTGAATTTCCAGGGACTTTCAGCTATTGTATAGTTGGTGCCTAAAATCACAGTTCCCAAGGACAACAGTGAAAAAAAGTGCACACAGGACAATCAGCACAAATAAACCAAGATCACAAATGACAAGAGATCTCTCAGAAACATCCTCCCTCTCCCTCCCAATCTGTTCATCAAATTGTATAATAAATACTAAGATGATTTCAAGTTACGATAAGGAGAATTTGTGCAGAACTACTTGGAATCAGAATTCAGAACAAGGGTGCTTCAGAACTGATCAAAACACTTGTTTCTTTACTGGCTAAGTAGCATTAAGAAGAAACTTCTATCCTTTCCCTCTTTTTAATCCCTGGATAAATGTTACTATCCTGCAACAACAACAACAACAACAACAACAACAACAACAACAACAACAACAACAACAATCCATAAATGTTCAAGCAGAAACAGCAGTTAGGGAGCTGTTAACTGTAAGAGAATCCATAACATTGCATTTGTTGTCAGACACTGATCTATCCTTTATAATATATTAATGCACTTAACATGACTAAATCCAGGGGTGGGATAAGACAGGATTAACTACAGGTTTGGGATATACGAGCTTCCCTGCAGGCTGCAAGTTGCACATCTGTAAATTGTCAGCAGCAGCTGCCTGCAGAGAAGCAGCCTTTGAAACCCTCTTTTCCTGCTTTTCTAACTGCAGCTGTGCTTCGTTTGGCAGCTGAAGTTGAAAAATCAGGAAATAAAGATCAGGTAAGAGCCCGAGTGGGCAGGTGGGCAAAAACATCAGCAGACATAGAACTGGGGAGAAAGAGCTGGCATTGCAACGATATGGCATGCGATCTTGGAGGTCTGAGATTGCTGCCAATATCTTTGCTCCTGGACGGTCCAAACTGATCTAAACCATTCTGAAGAGATGGTGAATATAAAGAGCGCATCCTGTCAATCCCAGGGACACCACAAAGTCCCTGGTAGATCCAGGAGAAGCTCTTTTTGCCAGCGGCAAAGAGGCAGCCATTAAAGCTGCTGAAGTTGGGACAGCTCCGAAACGAAAGAGAACGGAAAGAGAAAGTGTGCTGGTTTGGTGAGAATTTTTTCTTTACTTTAAGATTTGAAAAGACACCCTAAGGAAAAGAAAGAATCTGTAAAAGTTTTGACAGAAGTGATTAAGCGGCGATTTTAAACAGGAAGTCAAAGTAATATTTTTATTTATTTTTTCTCATTGCTGGATTTTTTACATATGATTTTATATTTTGAAACTGGACTGGTTTTTTTTTTCCACCTATCCTTTCTCTCCTTTTTGACTAGAGACTCCCTTCTAGTCATCTTTTTCAATATCTTTTCCCCTTTTTAATTAATTTTTATTATATCTTGTTTGGAAAAGGAGGGGGAAAGTGAAAGCAGAAGAAACTTTGTAACACTGCCAACTAGAGGCTTGGAAATATTGTATCTCTTTTTTTTTCCTTGACCAGACAAAGTTGAGAAAGAACTGATACTTCTTTTCAAGGACATTGCCTGTTTGATAAGATAGAGGGAAGAGCATGGGAGAGTATTATTGCAGGTGCTCTTCTGGGTTTCTATCAATAGCTGGAGTCTGGTAGTTTATTGAAGTTTATAGAAAAAAAAGGTGATAAGACTCTGGAGAAGAGAGTTATAAACTTTAACAAAAGCCTTGGATAACCAAACAAGCTGCAGTGTGCTCTTTCTACTTTTTTTTAAGCTGGGCTATTTCTTACTTTAACAAACCCCCTCCTTACTAGCTTTTTGTAATAGCTATTTGGATTTTTGGCCTTTTGGAACTTGTTTTTGTTTTTGAAGTCTAATTTTTACGTTTGCATTTTATTTTAAAGGAAAAGCTTTTATATAAATGATTTCCTTCTTTTTTTTCTTCTTTTTAAGGGAGTAGTCTCTTTTCTTTTTTCTCTCTACCACTCTTGTATTTTTTTTTCAATTTATCTTCCATATTGGGTTTTTTTTGTGGCTTTCTTTTTTTTCCTTATGCATTCTTTTATACCTGAGACTTTTTAATTGGATTAAGGTGTTGAAGAACCTGAAGAACTTTTCTCTTTAGTTTTTTATTTTCTACTTTTCTGCCTTTTCCAGGATTCAACTTTTTTTTCTTTTTTGTGTGTGTTTATGGTCTTTTCTTCCATTTTTGAGTTTTTACTGCTATCTAACCAATTGATTGGATTAAGGTATACAAGAACCTGAACAAATATTATTATTATTATTATTATTGTTTTTGTTATTGTTATTTGGCTTCTTTTCCCCCACTATTTTTACTTGGAATTACAATTGGTTATTTCACAAGTGGATTAAGGTCTAGAAGAACCTGAAGATTTTGAATTGTCCAAAATGAGTAGGAAACTAACAGCCCCTGGTTCTTCAACCTCTACTTCTTCCTCTTCACCATCTGGAGGACATCGCTCAATACAGACAATGTTACAGCAAGAAAAAGAACAGGAAAAAGTGATGCTGCAGATGATTATGCAAGGAATTCAAAATATACAAATAAGAACAGAGAACATTGAAAAGAGAACAGAGAACATTGAACAAAGAACAGGAAAAACTGATGAAAAGGTGGAGAATATTCAACAAATGATGATGAAGTATGATGAGAGATTCCCAAAAATTGAAGAAGAAGATAAACAAAGAGATAAGAAGATTGGAGATATTGATAGCAGATTAACTGTGGTTGAACAAGATAAAAGTGGGATGTTGAGATGGGAGATGGACAGATCAGAATTTTATCTCAGATTCCAAAACATAGAGGAAGAAAAGGGACCAAACCTAGCTGAGACAATGGTAGATATTTTGGCAGAAGATTTGGAAATAACTAAAGAGAAGATGATGGATGGAATAGATGAGGTTTATCACAAGATATGTGATGAGAAATAGCTTACCAAGAGAAGTTCACATCAGATTTACAAAGAAAGCCATTAAAACACAAATATTGCAAGTGGCAAGAGACAAAACATTGAAATATAAAGAGAAGGAGATCGTGGTCCTGAAACAAGTACCCAGAAGAGTGAGAGAGATGAGAAGAGAATACAGATTTCTGACTAAAATTCTACTTAAAAAAGAGGTGAATTATAGATGGCTGATTCCAGAAGGTTTAATGTTCACATGGCAAGAACAGAGACATAGAATTGACTCAGTTGAGAAAGCTGAATTATTTTACACATAATATTTTGGAGGGAAAGAGGAGGAGACAGAAAAAGAAATGTCACTAATTGAATTCCAAGAGGACCGCCAAATAGCAACTGAAAAAGAAGATGGTGCACTGGGCGGAAAGGTGGAAGTCAAAGAACCAAGATCTACGAGAGCTGCTAAACCTAACTACACAATATAACCATGGAAGAGAAAACACTGATTACAATTAACATAAATGGAATTAACTCAGCTGTTAAAAGAAGGAAAACTTTCCATAAATTAGAGAAATTAAAATTTGATATAATCTGCCTACAAGAAGTACATATTAAAAAGCAACACGAACAATTGCTGATACTGCCAAAATTAGGGAAAATATTTACTTTTTTGACACAATGCAAGAAAAGAGGAGTGGTTTTATACATTAAAGATATTATTCCAGCGAAATTGAATTGATCTATACCGATGACGATGGAAGATTACTAATGGTGGAAATAATGGACAATAATATGAAAACACTCCTGATTGCAATTTATGCAAGAAGAATTTTATAAAATATTACATATGAAAATAATTGAACTGGACTATGCTGATATAGTTATGATGGGAGACTTTAATGGAATTGTAGATAATAAATTGGACTATACAGCACAGAAAACAACAAAGTAAAACAGAAAGACTCTCCCTAAAAAAATTTTTTAAATGATAGATGAAATAAATTTAAAAGATACATGGAGAGAAAGAAATGCTAAGACTAAACAATACACCTTCTATTCAAATAAACATTTATCATGGTCCAGAATAGATATGATATGGATGTCAACAGAATTGTTAGCTAATACTCAAGAAATAAATATTGAAACAAGTATTTGGCCAGATCACAATCCAATGGGGAGAAGGCATTTTTGATGATGTGAAAGCTGCAGCATAGGTAGGGTTTCTTCTAATGACTTTTGAGTAGATAAAATGAAAAGGATTAGTGGGAAGAGTGGTGATGCAGAAGTACAGTAATGTTAGGAATATAAGTCACCTAACAGGTATTTGGGCTAGAAATATATAAGCCAGGATAGACATTTTAGTACTATGTCTTTAAGAGATTGCAAAAACTGCAATTGGGTGTGGTTTTTCAAATGGCCATAAGATGGAGCCAGAAACCTGGGTTGTTTAGTCTTAGTCTTAGTCTCAGAAGAGAGTGTGTCTGAGTGAGTATCTGTTTCCTTCTGTTGGAAAGTATTGCCGTTCCTCCATTTTTCCTAATTGACTGCTATTTCTGGATTTAATGTAAGTCTGATATTGAACTGTTTTTTCACACTGGACTTTGATATTTGGATTATCCCTGGATTGAAAAACTGACTGATTTACCTGTGAATGACTTTTGGACTGCTTATCTTGAACTTTGCTTAAACTGTCTGGAAGTAAAAACCTACATTTACTGTACAGTGTATCTGTGTGCTGTATGTGTATTATTCAAACACTACTCTCAAATACGTCTCCCTGTATGCGCTCATTCTCCTAACAGGGAATTACCTCAGCAATTAGTTACAAAGGTAACTAAACACTAGTTTCAAGAAACAAAGGTAACTAAACACTAGTTTCAAGAATATAAATAAAGAATATAAATTATTTGAGCAAAAAAAAATGGTTATAATATAGAATTAGAGAAGTGGCAAAAACTATGGGATAGGGACTATAAATTGGTGATGGCTTCAGCATATAAAGAAAGTTTATATAAAATGTTTTATAGGTGGCATCTACTACTGGCAAGATTGGCAAAAATGTCCATTAACTTGCCTGAAAAACGCTGGAAATGTGATCATAACTGAGGGACTTACTACCACATGTGGTGGACTTCCACCAAAGCAAAAATTATTGGGACAAAATAGAGAACTGGCTGGAAAAAATAATTAAACAGAAGATAGATTAGAAACCAGAAGTATATTTGCTGGGCATAATCCCAGAGAGTTATGATAAAGGATCTGCACATTTTATTTTACATATGCTGACAGCAGCAAGGATTAGCTATGCAAAATTCTGGAAAAATGAGGACACCCTGGCAGACAAGGAAGTAATTAGAAAAAAATTATAATGTGCTGAGATAGACAGATTAACCTTTAAAAAGCAGGGCAGGGGGAGACTCAGAATACTACTTGATATGGAATAAATTCTATGATTGGTTAAAGACAAGGGATAGAAGTTAGGGAAATAAAACAATGAATGTTTTTATTAAAAACAGAGACGGTGTATAACTACAACATTATATGATATTATAAGTGTTCTTTTTAGAAAATGGGGCAATATTTTTATAGTACTAGCTATGGTTCTTATTCTTTGTAAATAACAGACTCGGACAAAATGCTGTATTCAAAAATGTTTATGTATAAAAATTTAAAAAATAAAAATATTTTTTTAAAAAAGAATATAAATCTAGATTATAGCTGTCAATGTGTTTTCAATAGAATCTCAAGTACTTTCCAGAATTCGGGCTTCAGTTAACAAAGACTTCAATACAGCTGAAACGGATAGTCAATTCAGATGTAAAAACCCCTTCATATCTGACAAACACTCAGATGTGAAATTGCTATGAACTTGAGGGCTGTCTTCTTCAGTCTGGACTTGATTTAATTGCATTATCCATTTAATTAGAACATTTTTTGGTGGGAGAGTGTCATTCTTTATAGTGGAATATAACTAGAGGGGAAAGACAGACCAGAAATAAAAGTTAAAATAATAATAAAAAAAAAAATAGTAAGAGCACGTGTCTGATCTTGATGAACACAAATCACCAGGGCCTGATGGATTATATCTCAGAGTTTTAAAGGAGCTGGCATTGGTCATCTCAGAACCACTGCAACATATCTTTCAAAAATCCTGTAGCACCGGGGAACTACCAGAAGACTGAAAAAGAGTTGATGTGGGTCCCATCTTCAAAAAAGGAAAAAAAAACAGACCCAGGAAACTATAGACAAATCAGCCTAACATCAATACCCAGGAAGATACTGGAAAAGATAATAAAAAAGCAGATCTTTGAACATCTAGAAACAAGTAAAGTGATAACTAGCAGTCAGCACTGGTTTGTTAAAAACAGATCATGCCAAACCACTCTTATTTCATTCTTCAACATAGTGACTAAATTGGTAGATCAGATAAATACTGTGGACATAATATATTTAGATTTCAGCAAGGCATTTGACAAAGTAGACCACAACCTACTTCTTAGCAAGCTAGAAAAAGTGGAATAGATAGCACCACCACTAGATGGACTTGCAATTGGCTGACAAACCATACTCAATGAGTAGTCCTTAATGGTCTAAGTTAGTGGTTCCCAAACTTTTTGAGTTCACCACTCTCTTGGTGCTACAAACTCATCCTCAGTGCCCCCTACCCAGGGGTGGGATTCAAATTTCTTAACCGGTTCTGTGAGTCTGGCCTAATTTGCAGGTGTGGCTTGGTGGCCATGTGACTGGGTGGGCGTAACTTGCTGGTCACATGAGTGGCTGGGCATTGCTTGCTGTCATGTGACTGGGTGGGCATGGCTTGCTGGCTGGGTGTGGCTTGGTGGTCACATGACTGGGTGGGCATGATTTGGTGATCATGTGACTGGCAAACCAAATACAAGTGGTCCTCACTTAATAGCCGGTTGCTTAGCAAGTGCTCTAATTTATGACTGACCTCCCCAGAACTATTTGACCTGTTTTTGGACTTTTGAGAGCCACACACACACACACACATACACACACACACACACCCTTCTAATCCTGCTGGAGCAGGTGGTTGAACTAGATATCTCATTGACTTTCTCCCCCCCCCCCTTCTTTCTTTTTTCTTTCTTTCTTTCTCTTTCTTTCTGTTCCTTCCTTCCACCACCCTCTCTTTCTTTGTCTATAGTCTACATGGAGGGAAGTAAGCAGTGGGGTGCCACAAGATTCTGTCTTAGGCCCTGTACTCTTCAATATCTTCATTAATGACTTAGATGAGGGAATAGAAGGGGAACTTACCAAATTTGCAGATGATACTAAGCTGGCAGGAATAGCTAACACTCAAGAAGATAGGCTCAAGATCCAGATGGATCTTGACAGACTAGAACACTGGGCTGTATCTGTTGAGGTATTCTCCATTAGGAGAATGAGTACACTAAGGGAAACATACTGAGAGTGGTGAGGAATAACACACAACCAGCATACAGACACACAGAATAGTAAAATGTAGTTTTACTTCCTGTAAACAGGTAAACAAAGTCCAACAAACAGTCCAAATCATACACAGTTAAAGCAGGTAGTATTCAATAGAATCAGTCCAGGGATAATCCAAAAATGAAGTCCAGTATCATAAACAAAGTTCAGTAAATGGAGTTTGCTAACAGTTGCAAGACTCACAGCAATCCAAGCAGAACGATGATCAGGCAAAAGGCAATAGGGAAAAATGCAAGAAGAGAACAAACCAGGTTTCTGGCTCCATCTTATGGCCATTGGAGGAACCTCAACCAATTACAATTACAGCATTCTCTTAAAGATACAACAGTATTAAATGACTATCCTGGTTTATATATTGCCAACCCAACTGTTAGATGACTGTCATTCCTAATCTTCTCCCCTTTGGGTAGGACAATATATAAAATCTTACAGTTTAAGTCCATATTCCTCACAGCAAGCCTTATGTTTTACAGTGCCTTCAGCTTTTGTAAAACGATCTGCAATATTATTCTCTGACATGCAGTACTCCAGTTTAATCATTTTACTTTGAATACATTGTCTCACATTTAGATATTGTAGATCGGTGTGTTTTGATCTTGTCTTTACAGTGAGATTGGAAGCCATCTGAATTGCTGATTGGTTGTCTTCATATACAACTATAGGTTCATTTACATTAATTCCCATGTCTATCATTAGTTGTTTATAACATACTAAGTCTGTGCATAATAGAGATAAACATGGGAATTCAATCTCCACTGTTGATAAGCTTAGATGTTTTTGTCGAATAGACCTCCATCCAATTAACACCTTTTCTAATAACACTACAGTACCTGACGTTGATTTACATGTAGATATGTCTAGCAAAACTTGCATCGGCATATGCAGTTAAACTTAGTTCATCCTTAGGTTCCAAATATAATGCATCGCTTGTTTAAGATATCTCAACACACGCTTAGCAACTTGCCAGTGGCTTTAGTAGTCTCATCATTAAACCTGGCTAATTGGTTGACACTATATGCTATGTCTGGCCTAGACCAATTACTGAGATAGGATAAGCTACCAATTAAAGATGAATAAATATCTTTATCAAAAACAGGACTTTGAACATCACGTGGCTAAACTCCTGGCTCATTGGTGTCTTAGCCAGTTTACAAAGTTTCATTTTAAAGTTCTTTTGTAACTGGTTAATTTTATCTGCCTGTGAGATTTTGTAGCCTTCCTTAGTTTTATCTATTTTCAAACCAAGATACTGTTTAATCTCACCTAAATGTTTGATTTTAAATTAATTTTCTAACAGTGAAATAATCTCAGTAGCTTCTTTTTCAGTTTTAATGATTAATTCTATATCATCAGTGAACAATAGCAACAATGAAATTACACCATCACTTTCCTTTTTGAATAAACATGGATCAACCATGCCACTATGCATTGGTTCCATTCATAGTCTGACTGCTTCAAGCCATATAGACTCTTTTTTAATCTCCAGCAATCAGTTTTGTTATCAGTTTTGATCCCTAAAGGCTTCTTTAAATATATAGTATGTTGCAATGGTGCATGAAGATATGCCGTCTCAACATCTAAATGGTTTATTGTGTATTTATTTTTAGCTGCCCACACTAATGCTGCTCATAACGTGGTAGCCTTCAGACTAGGTGCAAACACCTCATAGTAGTCGTTGGCTAACTGATTGAACCCTTGTGCTTCTAATCTGGCTTTATAGGTAACAGTCCCATCTACACCTGTCTTAATTTTATAAATCCACTTACACCCTATGGCATGCTCAACTGGTGGTAACCTGACATTTTCATATACCTCCAACCTTTGTAAGGATTTCAGTTCCTTATCCATTGCTTCCTGCCAAGCAGCCTGATCCTTAGCAGGATACAGTTTCAGCTCATTATTGTTAGTAGGAGCTATATTTACTTGGCATACTATACTAACCTGATATTTATCTGGTGGTCATGTTACAAGGGTTGAATGTCTAGGCAACTCAGGGCTTACTGGTGGACTCTCTCCTGTTCTACCTGCTCCTGTTCTTCTACCTCCTCCTGTGCCTGTTCTTCCTCTTTAATGGCTACTGATGGTTTAACTATCTCATCATTAGGGACTACTTGGGTGTCGATAACAACATCATTGTTAGATTCCTGTTCTAGTTTATGCCACCCAATGTGGTCAAGAAATTTAGCACTAGCGCTACAATAAATATTAACTGTGCCTGGATCCCAGAACCTAAATGATCTATGGTTGGCCTCGTAACCTACGAAAAATAATTTCCCAGCTCTATGTTGCCCTTTCAGTCTTACTTGTGAGGGAATATGCACCCATGCTGGAACTCCAAATGTGTGTAGATAGCTTAAATTTGGTTTTCTGCCATGCCAACAAGTAAATGGCAATTCTCCAATTGTTGTGTTTACCACATTGTTTAACACATGGTTGCTACACATTATGGCTTCACCCCACAGTTTTTCAGGCAAATCTGAATCGGATAACATAGTGCAAGCCATGGCTTGTAACTTTTGCCCTCTTCATTCTATAAATGAATTATGTTGTGGCCTGTAAGGTGCAGAATGCTTATGTTCAATACCAGCCAATTTCAACATCATTTGGAATTTATTATTAATAAACTCAGTTCCGTTATCTGTAAATAAAGTTATTACCTTATGTCTCATTTTCCTTTCTGCAAATCTAAGCCAATTAAAGAAATGTTGGAATGTTTCTGTTTTGTTTTTCAGTAGATAGCAGAAACTGTACCATGAGTAATGGTCCATTATACTCAAAACAGAGCAGGCACCTCCCAAACTGGGTTTCTTAGGACCAATTATGTCAGCAAAAACAACCTCTAAAGGTTCTTTGGTCTTAAACCCATTCAGTCTGTTTGCTGGAGTAACCTTGCTTTTCTCCTGATTACAGGCATTACAGTTTAAGTATTTGCTACAGGGTTTTAATTTTACTCCCTCTGACAATTCAACAGTTTGTTTCAGCATTTTGAAATTAATGTGCCCCAGAAATCTATGTAGTAAATGTATACATTCGTCATGTGCCTTAACATTGTTATAAACCAAGTTAGCCATCTGCAACTGGTCATCATGTATCACTTATAAATCTTTCTCTAAAGTAGCAGTAACACTTTTACCCTCTTTCTCTATTATACAGTTATCTCCCCTAAAGGTTACTACATAACTAATATTAACTAAAGCCCTTACTGATAACAAATTAAATTTCAGTTTAGGTACATATAACATAGGTAAATGCTCATTTACACATGAACAATATGCAGTACCTTCATCCGTTTGCCAATGATACATGTTGCTTACTTGTGGACATCTTTACAAACCTCTTTCTATTTCTAGTAATGCACTGCAATGCTGCACCATCAACTACCCACAAATCATGGTTTACAATTGAACTGCTAGACATAGCTAAACTAACATTCTTCTTAGCCTTCTGGTGATTACCAGTATTCTGTCATTTGCCCTTCTTACAGAATCTAGCTATATGTCCCCTAGTCGGACAAGAAAAACATTTCCTAACAGTATAGGAAGTTGAAACAAATCCTCTTCTTGTGGTTGTTTCTCTCTCAGTTAGTCTCTATCCAGCCTTCTTCTTGCCTCTTCTAACAATTGTCTGGTTATGTCAGTCAATGTCAGTTCATTTCTGGTCAGGACTTCCAGTGAAGATACATAATCATCATAACTTTCATCCAGTGAGGAAAGAATGATGTAAACCTGATGTAGCTCTGAAAAAATCAGTTCCTTTTCATGTAGCACTTGAAAAGTTCTTTTCATGAAGTTCAAATGAGCTAACATATCTCCACCTTTCAGAAGATGTGCTCTAAACAGTTTACGTGTAAGATGTATGTGTGCACCTACACTGTCATGAACATAAATCCTCTTCAAATTCTCCTAACACCTAGCAGCAGACTCTTCTCCATGAATATGGACTAGCTGTTGGTCACTCAGTATTTGTCCAATTATACAAAGAGCTCCATTTAAAGTCAG
Organism: Pseudonaja textilis; assembly: GCF_049901715.1. Taxonomy (NCBI): domain Eukaryota; kingdom Metazoa; phylum Chordata; class Lepidosauria; order Squamata; family Elapidae; genus Pseudonaja; species Pseudonaja textilis. The sequence goes on from NC_141991.1 coordinate 45,779,305, forward strand.
CTAACTTTTTTGGCATCGTCCTCATTATTTGGATCCCAGGCATTTACATCTGGTGGATCCTGAACTACAGCCCATAACTCTTCCCTACGCAGAAGTAGACTGCAATTCATAGACCAGGAAACATAGTTTGTTCCATCCAACCGGGTTATCAGTGATAGACTTGTTCACAGGTCTTGTGCCATCTTTACCAGGACAGTAACCCACAATTAAATAATAGACAGATGTCTGTATACGGTACTGTGTATTCACACTAACCCTCAGTTACCTGAGCCTCGTATGGCCTGGGCCCATAACCAGTGTTGAGGTATTCCCCATTAGGAGAATGAGTGCACTAAGGGAAACACAGTGAGAGTGGTGAGGAATAACACACAACCAGCATACAGATACACTGAATTGTAAAATATAGATTTTACTTCCTGTAAAGGGTAAACAAAGTCCAACAAACAGTCCAAATCATACACAGTTAAAGCAGGTAGTATTCAATACAATCAGTCCAGGGATAATCCAAAAATGAAGTCCAGTTTCATAAACAAAGTTCAGTAAATGGAGTTTGCTAACAGTTGCAAGACTCACAGCAATCCAAGCAGAACAACAACCAGGCAAAAGGCAATAGGGAAAATACAAGAAGAGAACAAACCAGGTTTCTGGCTCCATCTTATGGCCGTTGGAGGAACATCAGCCAATCATAATTACAGCAATCTCTTAAAAATACAACAGTATTAAATGACTATCCTGGTTTATATATTGCCAACCCAACTGTTAGGTGACTATCATTCCTAACAGTATCTAACAAAATGAAATTCAATGTAGAGAAAGTAAAGCCCTATACTTAGGCAAGAAAAACCAAAAGTACACATATAGATTGGGTGAAACCAGGCTCAATAGCAGTAACTCTGAGAGGCATCTTGGAGTCTTAGTGGACAACCAGCTAAATATGAGCCAGCGGTATGCAGCAGCAGCCCCAAAAGCCAACGCAATCATAAGTTGCATTAACAGTGGGATACAATTGAGATCAAGTGAGGTACTAATACCACTCTGTAAAGCCTTAGTAAGACCACACCTAGAGTACTGCATCCAGTTTTGGTTACCACATTATAAAAAAGCTTTAAATGTGAGCAATGTTAGCAAGTTATAGCTTGTAGTACATTCTGAATAGGAAATCCTTGAAAGTTAGAGACATCCCATGCAATTATAATACCATGCTGTATCCTAATACACTCTATAAAGTCTTAATAAGACTACACCTAGAATACTGCATCCAGTTTTGGTCACCACACTATTAAAAAAATGTTGAGACTCTAGAAAAAGTACAGAGAAGAGCAACCAGGATGATTAGGGAACTGGAGACTAAAACATATGAAGAACGGTTACAGGAACTGAGCATGGCTAGTCTAGTGAAGAGAAGGACCGGGGAGACATGATAGCAGTCTTCCAATATTTGAGAGGCTGCCACAGGGAGGAAGGGGTCAAGCTATTTTTTAAAGCACCTATAGCCCAGACAAGGAATAATGGATGGAAACTGAACAAGGAGAGATTTAACCTGGAAATAAGGAGAAACTTTCTGACAGTGAAAACAATCAACCAATGGAACCACTTGCCCTTGGAAGTTGTGGGATCATCATCATTTGAGATTTCCAAGAGGAATTAGACTGCCATCTGAAAGAAATGGTGTTGGGTCTCCTGTTTGGGTGGGAGGTTGGACTAGATAACCTATAAGGTCCCTTCCAACTCTGATTATCTGTTATCTGTTATTTTACTTATGGCAAAATGTTTTGAGCCAAAGTGTGTGTGTGTGTGTGTGTGTGTGTGTGTGTGTGTGCGCGCGCGCGCATGCTTTCCGTCCATTGGTTTCAGTTGGTCCTGGATATCAGGTTCAAAAGTCCAACAGTAGCAGCATTGTTACAATGAGGCCAAATATTTTTTCTAATGAGGTATATACCATTTTTTTCACATGATTAAAATCTATTTCTTTTTTTTCCTCTACAGATTTCATGGGCTTGAAGGTGAATGAGAGTGTATTAAAAAGTGATGCTATGCTGGAAAGAGACCAAGACTAGAAGATAGAGCAGAAAATGTTTCTTTTCTAACCTAACATCAAAAACATCAAAAAGCACAACCAAGAATGTTCTTTCTGCACCAACTCAGAAAGCTCAAACTACCCAAGGAGCTGCTGATACAGTTCTACAGAGGAATTACTGAGTCTATCATCTGTACCTCTATAACTGTCTGGTTTGGTTCTGCAACCCAACAGGACAGACACAGACTTCAGAGGATAATTAGGACTGCAGAAAAAACAATTACTACCCACCTGCCTTCAATTGAGGACCTGTATACTGCATGAGTCAAAAAGAGAGCTGTGAAAATATTTACAGACCCCTCACATCCCGGACACAAACTGTTTCAATTCCTTTCCTCAAAACAACACTATAGACCACTGCACACTAGAACAACTAGACAGAAGGACAGGTTTTTCCCAAACACCATCACCTCTGCTAAACAAATAATTCCCTCAACACTGTCCAACTATTTACAAAGTCTGCATTACTATTACTGTTAATCTTCTAATCACTCCTTATCACCCATCCCCCCCCACTTGTGATTGTAGGACTGTAACTTTGTTGCTTGTGTCCTTACGATTTATATTGACTGTTTCCTAGTATGATTTGATTGTTGATTGTACCCTATGACTATCATTAAGTGTTGTATGTTATGATTCTTGATTCTTAATGAATGTTCCTTTTCTTTATGTATATTCTTTATGTATATTTACACCAAGGCAAATTCCTTGTGTGTCCAATCACACTTGGCCAATAAAGTATTCTATTCTATTCTATTCTATTCTATTCTATTCTATTCTATTCTATTCTATTCTAAAATTTCATGGACAAGGAAATTGTTATGATGCTAAAGTATAGCTGCAGATATAAAATTAAGAATCTTCTGTCCTAGCATATTACAGGGAAAGAGGAAAAAAATCTTTACCTTGGCTTCAGTAGATATATGCTAAATATATTTCAAAACAGTTGCATTTTGAGATTTAGAGAAAAAAAATCACTGTGCTACTTAGAAGTTTGTATAACCAACGAAAAATCTAAGAAAAATTAGAAACATAAATTATAAAAAATATAATTCAATTTTTAGCCTGAAGCTTTCAGAAGCCTGTATATTTTTGTGTGTGTGCATGTGTGAACACACACCTACTGCTTACCTGCAACTTCCCTTGTTAGTTATCTTCGGTATCATATGTGCAAAATGAGATAATGTTTGACAAATATCATTTATTAATTCCGTTTGTGCATGTTACTGCTTTGGGGACAGATGTTTCCCTCATCTTCCACTGAGAACAAAGTGTCTCAACAAAGAGAATACTGTACATATCTTGAATAATGCTAACACCCTGTCATCAACTGCAGATGGGTGTAATATCTTTATTTTTTATTTATACTATGGTATGGTTGGTCTCACAGCCAGATGTTTAGACTGGATTCAGCACATTTGTTCACCAATCAAGTCCTTCCCAAGAACCTGTGATAGGGAGCCATTACTCTTTAATAATATTAAAGGTATTGTCATAGGATGCATGCTGTTCCAAGTAAAGCTGCCTTTTGCAATTGACTTATCGGGATTTTGTCAGTGCTGATAGTGTTCTAGATGTTTTGGGATTACATCCAAAGCACCTCGTACTATTGATACTATCTTTGCTTTCTTATTTTATTTGCAGGTCTTTTTTTGTCCAATTCTTTCTCTTCTCTCCTGCTGTCTCCAGGTTTTGCAGTGTCCACTATCAAGATTTTTTTGTCTTTCTTATCAACAATTGTTAAGTCTGGGGTGTTGAACGGCAGATGGTTGCCTGTTTGAATTCTAAAATCCCAGAGCAATGGGATTATAATAGGAAGTGGTGTGGAAGCATATTTTAATAAAGCAATGAGGAGGAAAGCAGGGAAGAGATAAATTGGACTAGATCCCCATAGATGTCCAGGGATCTTAATGAGCATCTGCCTCAGGAATCCTATTTAAATATTATGAATGGCAAACAAATTCTTAGTCACTTAATTTCTTCTAATTCTTATTATTCCTTTGTGTACCAAAATAACTTGTTTGACTTAAAAAAGTAAGCCCCTTAAATCGGTGCAGAGGATTGATGGAAATGACATTTCACCGTTCTCTTTCATGCACTAAATAATATTGTGCCAGTTTGCTTAAAGGCAGACTGATTCTTCTTCCTTGAAACTGCCTAGCTTTGTGTTTATACTGATGCAGTCTGCGCTTTCTGAAGCAAGTTCTGATGTATGATTGATGAAAACAATTGAATATGCTGCTATTATAGAAACCACAAATTTGATGTTGTAGATGGTCATCATATTGCAGATTATTGGTTTTATCAAAAAGTTAAACTGCTATTATCAAAATGCCTTCATACAAATATGTTCAGATCAAGTAAACAGACATTTTCATGCAATCTGCAGCTTTGCTTTATAATTTGCTACCACATAATATTGGATTGGACTGCTTTAAAAATTGATCAGACAGATTCTTGGAAGATAAGGCTGGGAATTGATATACACCAAGATAGCAATATCAATATCCTGCCTCTGAGATTGGAGACAAGATGCTTCCCATTTTGCTGGTTGCTGGGGCATATGAGAAGGAGGGTGCCACTGGGCTCATGTATTGAGTAGGGCATTCTTTCATTTCTTAGGCAACTAGCTGACCCTTGTGGCAACACAATGCGAAACTAGATGAGCTGTTCATAGAAACCAGTAGCACCTTTCTTAAACTATCACTGCAGAGGCTCCACCATATTTCATGAGCTGCACATCTTCACCCTCTTTCTAGTGAAACCATATCACTCAAGGATATGGTGTTAGTGATGGAGCTCCAGAAAATCCTTCTCCCCTTTGCTTCTTCTTGGATTCCAGAGATGCAGAGCCAAATGTTTTTTAGAGCAGAGTTTTCCAACATTTCCGGCTTTGCAGACCAGTGGGGATAGGGAGAGGGGATGATTCCTTATGAGTGGCCAGCAAGCACACATGCGCATGTAGCTCCATTTGCATGAGTGGCATGCACACACATCCATCACTCATGCAAATGGAATGTGCATGCATGTGCTCAGCCACTGCTTGTGGAAGTGGGAGTGCACACACATGTGCTTGCCCACCCTTTCCACCACTCAGTTGCAAACAGCTCCTGGCCCACTAGTTTTAATGGGTAGAATTTTTTCCTCCCTTCTGACTAAAATCTGCATAGAAGCTGTACAGGTTTCCATGGGGGAAGCAGAGCTGCTATTCAGCAGGTTCTGACCAGTTCTGGAGAACCTGTGGGAGAAATTTTGAGTAGTTCGGAGAACCGGCAAATACCACCTCTGACTGGCCCCATCCCCATCCATTCTCTGCCTCCCGAGTCCCAGCTGGTAATTCGGGTCTTCTTTTGTTGCCCTGCACAGGAGAATGGGTTATATTCTAATGCACGGGTGTCAAATAGTTGTAAGTATGAAAAAGTGTCATGGTGCTTCTTGATAAAATATGTTCTTGAATGGTGGTTACAGTATTGGACTAAGCCCAAAGAAACCCAAGCTCAGTAATGGAAATTCACTTGGTGACTCTGAGACAGTTAATATCTCTAAGTCAGGAAAAGGAAAAGAGAGAGTAGAAATCAGAGGTGGTATTCAGCAGGTTCTGACCAGTTCTGAAGAACCAGTAGTGGAAATTTTGAGTAGGTTGGAGAACTACCAAAGCCCACCTCTGACTGGCCCCATCCCCATCCCCATCAATTCTCTGCCTCCCAAGTCCCAGCTGATCGGCTAGGTTTGTTGCCCTCCACAGGAGAACGGAGCTGGAAGGCAGGTTAGTGTGGTGGGGAGGGAATGGGGATATTTCAGTCACCTTCCCCTGCCATGCCCACCAAGACACACCCATCAAGCCATGCCATGCCCATTAAGCCACGCTCCCAGAACTGGTAGTAAAAAAAATTGAATCCCACCACTGGGGGGAAGCCCCCTATAAAGAGTTAAGTAAGCAAACTATTTTGGCCAGTGTGTCTCTAAATGTATTCTTCTCAGTGTCTGAGAGGGACTGGGTGCTGACTGAAAGTAGAAATGGCAAAGGAGGCTTCTAGTTACCTGGCATCAGCATTTTGAGTATAAATAGATAGATAGCTCTTAGATGAACAGCAGTAGTACATACACTTTGTGGTCCTCGTAGAAGAACTGGGTGGAACCACTGATGATACATTTTCTAAGGGTATTCAGTGCACTTTGACACAAACATCCAGCTCAGTTGTAAAGTGCTTCTTCTTGCAAACTTCCCAGGGTTTATTTGTTCCGGCGAGAGCAATGACTTGATTGGATCAATCACATGTACAAGTAATGTCCCAGAGGTAAGATTGGATTTAATAGCAGCAATAACTCTCCCCTTTCACTAACCCATGCCTGCTTCATTAAATATAATTTTACCAATCTGGGGGAGGCAAGTTTCGTTCAAATTCTATCTTCCTTACAAAGGCTGAGCTAAATCTACCTTCAAGGGTTATTGTGTAGATCAAAGGGAATGATGTTTGATGGAAGTGTTCGATATGAATGCTTCTAATAAAAATACATTGCATCCAAGTTTGATATTTTCTCTTCCCAGACGCAAAATCAGACAGAGGTCCCTGGAGTTGGGTACATTTAAATACCTAATAATAAATCAGGTTTGGGGAAAATGCCTGTGGTCATTGTAATTCATTGATTTGCTCTTGGGTGAAACTGCATGTAATACAATCTGATTTCTAAAGGAAATATGTCGCCTTCTCCTTGGTGCATGCATAAAAAGGTATCTGATTTCTAAAGGACTCTAGCAAGAGGGCCATATAGGGAGTGAGATTCAGTTAGGGAATAATAAACTGTTGTGTTTTTTTTTACCCTGTTCTAAATTAGCCATCATGTCCCTAAAGATGTTTTGTGTTCGACAATCAGTCCACTTAACTCTAACAGAGCAGATGGATCTAGCAATCCCACAATGAGCTCAGCTAATGACAGCTGAAATTACAAAATCAGCCCTGCTTCCCGATAGCCCAGACTTTCTTCAACATCTCTCCTCAATCATTTCTCTGCTTGCCACTGCTCTCTGTGGGGAAGAGCTGTGGCAAAGGGCACTTGAGCCCTTGCCAAAAGCCAAATGCATTGTTACGCTACCTTTGAAAATGATTATTCTCAACACCAGCCATTTGAAGGGAGGGGCAGGAGACAAGCAGGTAAGTGGTAAAGCTGAACCCAGCAATAAATACAAGCTGGGTGAATTGTTCCTCTGTCTTGATTATGCATTTAATGGCATTTCTAAGCCCATCTATTTTTTTTCTTTCTTTCTTTTTTTAAACCAGAGCTAGGATGTGTAATCTTGCCCCTATTCAGATAACCATGTGGCTTCTATTCTCTCTCCCAGTTTTAATTATGTGTCCATCGCTGTGCCTTCTTCAAGCTGGCAGACTCTCCGAGATTCATAATTTTAGTCTGACACCATAGTAACCACTTAGTTTTTGATTCTGGACTCTAATATCATCACTGGCTGGTCTTGAACAAAGCTAAGAGAGGGGGTATAATTTGAAGGCAGCATCATATAGGAATGGCAATTATTTCCCCATTTCAGAGGGAGATGTACACAAAAGGTCAGTACCGGTCACTGTGCTCAGTATCAGTTTCTGAATAGTGGCAAACTGGGTCTTCCCATTTATTATTTATTTCCTTTTGCCACATCCTGATTATTCTTTTTTTTTTTTATCTGTGCCAGAATGAGAAGCAGAAAGCAACCCTCCCCCTCCCCCACAGTGCTGGCAAAGTTCCTCATTATTGGTACAGATACTCCTCTTGGTATTGTTGTGGAAGCTCCTTAGAGTGCTTTTTAGCACCTGCTGCCAAGGTTTATCTAAGGAAGAGGAGGGGCCACATTAAACCCCGTTGTAAGCACTGTCAGTGAATCAGACAAAGGGAAACCTGCTTTGGAAGGAAAGCTCTTTTGCGCGTTCTGAAATGTATAGCAAAGAAAGATTATTCACACCCTAATTTTGTCATCTTGACACACCCTTCAGCTACTTTTCCTTAAAAAAAAAAGACAACTCTCCCTTTTTCAGGCAGAAAACATAAACTATAAATCTTGAATCAGTCTAATATAGTTGTGGGAAAGGGAGAGACCCAAACATCTGCAAATGCAAGAAAAGAGGAGGAACCAATAAGGGAGAATTTATAAATAATAAATATAAATAAAGGAGAATTTCTTCTCCAAACCCCAGAAACTTCAACCTTAGACTGTCTATTATTGACCCTTTCCTAAGAGGTCTGTAGGGAGCGTGCATAAGCGCACCAACATGTCTCCCGTTCATGTCCTATTGTTTCTTTTATTTTTCTTACATGTATCCATGTATTCATAACTATGTTTATACTTATACCTATTATCTTGTAAGCAATTGAAAAATCAAAAATTTAAAAAAAGAATATTTGTACCTCAGGGTTGAAATGAGGGGTCCTTAGTTCTTTCTGAGCCTGGTTGTTTCCTTGTAAATATTTCATTATCCAAACTAGGTAGCATCATCAGTGTTAATCCCATTACTAGCACTGATGATGTTACCTAGTTTGGATAATAAAATATCTACAAGAAAACAATCAGGCTCAAAGAGCACCAAGGTTCTCTCTAAAAAAAAAAGCCTTAATGGTAGATATGGCATAGCTATATGGCATTTTGATAACTTTAAAATGTATGGACTGTCACTCCCAGGACTGCAGTTCACACATCTTAAAGTGGGCAGCATTGAGAAACATTGTTCTAAAAGATTATCTGCCTGCATGCTTGAGTCTTGCTGATAGTAGCATCTCTTTGTATTTGTACAACACAAACAACCCAGTTGTCTTCTTCATTGAATCGCAAACTCACCTCTGTGTCTCAGTATGCAGTGTGAAAATAAGTCAAGTTTCATGCAGTGGCCTTTTCTTTTCCTTTTGGTCAGCCCATCCTCCCAGCCATCACAGAAGAGGTGGGGAGAGTTTTGTCAAGGCAAAAGGAACCACAGCCCATATTTTTTCTTGCTACATGAATAAAAAATAAAAAAGCAGATGGGAGTTCTTCTCCTCCTTGTACTGCCCAGCATGTACAATGTGAAGATTTTGAAGCACAAAGTGTGTGGGGGGAGGGGGGGGGAGGAGCAAAGAGGAGATAGAATCCCACCCCACCCCACCCCATTGTATTGACACACAGCAAATCTGCACGTACTATTTGAGCTGTTTCTTTCCTGTGCTCATGGCAACTTAAATCTAAACTGGATTAATAAAATCCCAATTAAACCGAACATTTTGGCAACAGCTAGCAAGGTATTCACTTAGGACTCCAGGCTACCATAGTACACTAGTCAACTAGTGGACAATTCATCTGTTTCTACATCCTCCCATGTTTCATGTTAGAATAGAATAGCAGAGTTGGAAGGGACCTTGGAGGTCTTCTAGTCCAACCCCCATCTTAGGCAGGAAACCCTGTATCATTTCAGACAAATGGTTGTCCGATCTCTTCTTAAAAACTTCCAGTGTTGAAAAATTCACAATCTCTGGAGGCAAGTTGTTCCATTGGTTAATTGTTCTAACTATCAGGAAATTTCTCCTTAGTTCTAGGTTGCTTCTCTCCTTGATGAGTTTCCCCCCATTGCTTCTTGTCCTGCTCTCAGATGAATGTTTCAGAAAAGCAATAACTAACACACACACACACACACACACACACACACACACACACAAGTTATAGCATCAAAATGCACATACATATATGGACAACAAGCATTTTTAAAAGTTTTTTCTTGTTTGTTTGTTTTGTTTTGTTCTTAGAGCTACCTTTACCATGTACTATGGAAGCATAAGCAACCTAAAAGCTATTTCAGAATTAGAAATTAATCCTTCTACCACAGATGACTGGAAAAACAATGAAAACATGTAGCACTAGATTTTAAAAAAACAACAACAGGAAAATATAGGAAGCTATATTTGAAGAGCCGCGGTGGCACAATGGTTAGAATGCAATAGTGCTAACTACTTTTGCTGATCACTGGCTGCCAGTAGTTTGGCAGTTCGGATCTCACCAGGCTCAAGGTGGCCTCAGCCTTCCATCCTTCTGAGGTGGGTAAAATGAGGACCCAGATTGTTGGAGGCAATATACTGAATCTGTAAGCCACTTAGGGCTGTAAAACACTGCGAAGTGGTATATAAGTCTAAGTGCTATTGCTATTACTCAGGGAAAGCAAAATAGTAACAATATTTTTTAATTTTTTAAAAAATCATCCCGGAGTTTGAATGAGCAATCGTCTATTTGCAAGATAAGATTTATAGCCATTGTGTTATTATAGCTTTTAAGAAAAAAAAAGACAATTTTAAAAGATGTTGAAGGGGAAGGTAAGCATGAACTCAGTTAAGGGGATGTCCCTGACTCTCCAAAGTAGGCAATGAACTATAGAACAGGCAAGATGCACAGTATCCAAGCTGACAGAAGCCTCAAGGCATGGGAACATGTAAGTCAGAAGTAGTGCAGAATAATGCACCTTTAGGTCACATTAACTGTGCGTGGGAAATTAATAGAAAATGACATTCTTTGTTTCTGCCCTTCATAAAGGGAGGGTTGTCCATTCAGACCATAAGGCAACTGGTGCTGCAAGTAAGCCCAGAAGCAGCTTGAACAACAAAAATAGTGTATCGTGTTTCACCTTGTAGCCAAGTCCCAGGAATGAATTCCTTTTACAAATTGGAGTTAGCTCATATTTATTGAAAACAAATGTTTTCATACGGATAGGGCTCTTTTGTAGATAGAATGAGAGAGGCAAAAGACAGTAGATTTTAATAAACAATTTAATCCCTATGAAATGAAATGGCTCTTTAGAATAATCTCTTGGCATAGCCTGCTCTGGCTGACAATAGGTTAATCAACAGGAGACAACAAACACACAACATCATGCACAAGGCTAAAGTCTCTGTACAGTTTATTGTTTCAAGCAATGGATTGTTTAATTGGGCATGTTTTACTTTCCAGCAGATATGCTTATTCTTGAAAAGATAAGTGGTCTTTCTTTCCCATTCCCCATCACATACGAACTTCCATTAATTGAAGTTATTATTTGGGTTACCACTATGTTATTTGGTAAATTTTAGGAAAAACACCTTTTGTTCTGATTTTATATAAAAGTTCCATGCATACTAATTACTTGCTTGATAGCTACAGTATGTGCAGAGATCAGAAATTGGACTATACTGCTTGTCAATTTTTGTGTTTTTAGATTTATGTCCTACCTTTTAAATATATTATATATAATCCAAATACCTAATGAATACAGTGAAAACACCTAATGTTCTTTCCTTCTCCTAGTTCCCCCACAACAACCCTTGAGGTAGCTTGGACTGGGAAACAATGACTGGTCCAGAGTCACCTAGCTGGCTTTCATGTCTAAGGAGGAACGAAAACTCAACCATCTGGTTTCTAGGCCAGAACCTCTACCATACACATGCACACATACACGCACACACAGAGAGTTTTATACTCTGTCTCTGTGTGTGTATGCATAGATGAAAGGGTGGGATATTTTGTTCCTCACTGAGACATTCTTATATAAAAGAAAAAAAGCTTTTTCTGCAGAGAATGCTGCTATGCTCTGCTGTTATATTTTTCTTCTCTACTTGCATTGTGCTTCCCTTCTTATATGAATAGCTTTCATGCATGTGAGTTGTGAATGTATCCTCCTTGTCATCCAGACAGGCTCAGAAATCCACAACACACAATGCACAAAGCAGCTGCTCCAGCCAGACAGTCAATACACAACCCCATAAGGAAAAGATGTGTGCACTGAATCTCATAGGGAGTGAAATTACCCCAGCCCTTCCCTTTTCTGGGGATGGAAACAGCTTTGTCTTTTCAAAACTGTTGCAGAGTGCCAGAGACATCTGTAGATTAGAAAAGATGGGGCACACTATTTCTTGCAGCCTCTGTTTAAAGTCTGGAATTTATTTATTTATTTAGTTAGTTAGTTAGTTATCTGATTATTTATTTATTATTTAAATTAATTTACTGCCCATCTCATGGTTCAAGGCATCCCTGAGAATTTATATGAAGTGTTAAAAATCTAGGAAAAGAAGCAGAGGCCATTTTACTTCAGGAACCGCGCTCTTTTGTGGCAATACTCACAGACTGTCCCAATTTGCCCATTTCTGGGTGGTCTACATAAGCAAATCATTAAAAAAGTGAATATTGCCATATCTAAAAATCAACAACTATTAAAAAAAAACCAATGATCTGCACCAAAGCAGTCTAAATATTCACTAAACTGTTTCCACTCCTTCTCTCACAACAACACTGTAGAGCACTGCACACCAAAACAACTAGACACAAGGACAATTTTTTCCTGAAAGCCATCACTCTGCTAAACAAATAATTCCCTCAACACTGTCCAACTATTTACAAAGTCTGCACTACTATTACTGTTAATCTTCTCATCACTCCTTATCACCCATCCTCTCCCATTTGTGACTGTATGACTGTAACTTTGTTGCTTGTATCCTAACGATTTATATGGACTGTTTACTACTATGATTTGATTGCTTATTGTACCCTATGACTATTATTAAGTGTTGTACCTGATGATTCTTAACTCCTGATGAATGTATCTTTTCTTTTATGTACACTGAAAGCATATGCACCCTTTGTGTCCAATCACACTTGGCCAATAAAAGAATTCTATTCTATTCTATTCCACTGAAACAAAATAATGTTGAGGTTCTTCCTGTACATAAGAAAGAGATGGGGCCAATTGTGTCTCCAGAAAAGGAGATTTCAGAAAATAGGGACCACAACCAAGAAGCCTTAATTGTGGTCCAAACCTCCTCAACTTCTGACAGGGAGGAAGAGAGAAATGCAAAGCAGATTGATGCTGAAACCCAATCAGAAGAATCCTGAATAGAAAGGCGTTTCCTGAATCATATAAAATAAGGCTTAGAGAGGATAATGGGAATGATCTAGTCAAATTCTTTGTTCAATCTAGAAATTTATTACCCATACAATCTGTTTTAATTTTTCTAATCAAGGAGACTCTCACATCTCCTCAGGCAATCTATTCCATCATTGTGCAGTTCTTCACATTATGTCTTCATGTGCCCCCCCAACACCCCCCCCCCCCAAAAATCTGCTTCCTTGCGAATGAAACCTTTTTCTTCTCGTCCTGCTTCTAAAACAATCCTGAACATTTATCATCTTTTCCCAACAATCATGTCTTCTTCAAGTGAAACATATATATCCAGTACTTCACATGTTCCTCATAATCTGCAAGGTAAATCGTTTTCCTATTTATTTTTAATGGTTGCTCTTCAGAAATAAATCCTACTAAATTTACTGTGGTCTTCATCTTGCAATGGATAGACAATGTGTAAAACGATGAATATCAGGTAATTCAGTGTAGGATTTCATTGGTATTACTTGATTTCCAGTCATGAATTAGACTGTGTGTAAATGTGTTTGATAGCATATTCATGGAAAAAACCATGCTCTGTATGGTATGTGTATGCCACGCAGAAAAAAATTAATTCCTTGATTGGAAAATTTTCTTGCCCCAGTCCACACACATTTTGCTATATTAAATAAAACACCCCTATTCTCTACATGCTTCTGTGATAGAAAAAAAGTTAAGTGAATCTAAATGCTGATATCAAATCACAGATATTGATTTTCTGAGCTGGTAATGAGAATGCTTTATCTCCAATGGGAAATTGAATTCTGCGTGCCATGCTTTGTTCCATTTTCATAAAAATGCAGGCACTCAACAATTCTTTTTACCGAGGGAACCATTAAAAGTGAACAAGGTCATCTTCCAATAGCAAAACTATACAATAACAGCCCCAAAGCCAAAGGAGGTTATTGGGGTTTAAGAAGATTGCAAAGTGTTTAGGAAGCCTATTGAGCAGATGCATGAAAACTTGGCCATGAATTCCAAAGATCCCACAGTAATATTTCACTTTCTGTACAGAACAGAAAGATGGCAGAAAGAAACAGGCAGTCAGTCGACTCCATGACAAATCTTGCTAAGTTTTTTTTCCTTCATTATTTCTGCCATTGCAAGTTGTATGGCAAGCAGATAGCTTTCACTATAATACAGGGTAAATACAGTATCAATGGTAGAAAAATCCTTTAAAACAATGTATATGGTTGAAGTTGGCATCTTATGGTGTCTTGAACACTGTCCCATAAGCTGTAGGATTCCTGGGAATCTTCTTCTGAGATTAAAGACAGGGTTTAGATAGAGAAATCTGGAATCAGATCTCCAGACACCCATTTCTTTTCTGCTACATCAAACTGCTTCTTCTATATAATGGAAAGACCAATGTCTGTAAGATCCAAACACACCATGGAAAATGTTGGACAAGAGTTCCCCAGCTCTTCTTTCATTCACAAGATTAATTAGTCTAACTCTCAGAGTGGAAATTTAAAAAGCGAAATACAGAGCCAGGAAGGGACAGCAAAGATAACAATCTGGAATTCCCTTGATTCTGCTGTGCTAATCTGCAGACAGTAAATCTTTAAAAGAGGATGACACTAAAAGAAACAAAACTATGCATGCTTCTCAAGAAGGTGGTCCCACTCAGGATAAGTTCCAGGTTCTAGGTAGACCAAAGGTAAAATCCCTCATCCTTGGCTCCCTTCTAAAGCAGTGTCCCAGATGAGATCGCCACCTGAAGATAGGAAGTTACAGCAAGCAGAATGTCCTAATAAATTAAGATGATGGACCATACACATGCAATGTGTCCAAGCAAATGCTACAAGGCAATGTTTCTCAGCCTTGGTAACTTGAACACATGTGGACTTTGACTTCCAGAATTCCCCAGTCAGCTGTGATGGCTGGAAAATTCTGGAAGTTGAAGCCTACATATCTTAAAGTTCTTACGGTTGAGAAATACTGCTATAATGACATACTTGTGTTATATCTAATGCAAGAACTGGCACGATCATATCATCACACTACATACAACATAGGTCTCCTAGAGGTACCTATGGTGACATTATTCCACAATGTAATAGAATTTAGCTACCTAAGTCTTGTCAGGCTGGTGTTCAGAAGGGTTCTTTGGCCTGGCATCAAAGGAAATGTATGTGCTTATTTTTTAGTTTTAAAACATGTTTAGAAGACATCATCTTTGGGGTATCTCTGTGTTATTTTGTTCTCATTTTGCTTTGTTTTACTGTGGCTTGGAGCCTTAAAAGTGGAAGACGCCAAGCCTTCTCTGGATTGCTAAAAAGGACTGTGGATATCTTGAAGTCATTGTAGGAGATGATGGCTCAAAGCCAGGGATTCCCAACTTCTTTATAGTAACTGGGCTATAATTGAAGGCTGTTGCAAACCACCAAGTAAACAAGCCATTTGAAACATAAACCTAACCTACAAAAATTAGAAATGTGCCAGGAATGGTTTTTCCTATGGAAGCCAAATGAGTTAAAGACACACATCAAAGGCATAAAACCACAAATATTTCTAGTCATTGATTATGTTTACCCACAAACATGTTGCACTCATTTATAATATATTTATCTGCAGTAGGCCCACCAGTAGAGTTTTTGCTGCTGTTACATTATCTTTCTCTGCATTCCTATTGATCAGTTGCAATTCCCTTGTGGATTGCAAGTTAGGAACTACTCTATGCAGAGTTAACACAGAGATCTAAGATGGATGGACTGACTCCCAGGTTTCAGGGCAGTTCCCATAGGAAGTCAAGTACTAACTCTGAACATTCGTTCAAACAATACACTGAGTCCTATCAGATTACTAACTCCTCTGGACATCAGCTAAAAGTCAGCTAAAGATTAAGTTCTCTGCATTTCTCTGAGCTGTCTTATTTCAAATAAAAATATAGAAGTTCTTCTATATCTCAATCTTGATTTCAGAAATGAATCCTGGTTTATACAGAACTTTGATTTTAATCTTCATTTGGAGGTGTTTTTGTGTCCTGGCTTCAGTGAACAGAGAAAACATTCAGGCAATTAGCAAGCAAAGTACAGGTATAATATGGGCACTACTGACCAAGTTTGAAGTTCGTCCTTCAATACTTTGCAAACTATTGTGTGGATTTGGGTTATGGACTGTATACTTCTTCTCCTCAGCTGGTCCAAAGGTATTGGTTATGAATACTCACTCTATGGAGGAGGAGAGTGTTTTAGGAGCAATATGTTTACAGTGAGGCTTCTTAAGATCCACTAGCAGTAAAAGGAAACCAGGCCATCAAAGAATACTGTGGTTAGACACCATCAAAGCTGATACCAGGCAAAGCATAGAACAACTCAAAGAAGTAATGCAAGATTGGAAAATTTGAGAGACCTGGCCCATAGTTGCCAACAGCTGGACATGACTGAATGGATAACATCATCATCACCATGATTGTAAATGTCTTAGGATGCCTAGACAAATGGCAGCAGACAGGAAGTGTGGGGTGGGTGTGGGTGGGATGCAACAGAAAAGGAGTTGTGGAAGCAGGTGAAAGAGTTACCAGCTAACTAGAAGCTGAGAAGAAATAGTAATCCAAGTAGACAGTTCATAATCCACTATCAGGCAATAGCTTGAAGGCAGTGAGGGACACTCTTCAGATTTGGTCAGTAACATGCTGAGGTCAAAACTAGGAATTCACCAAGTCAGATGCTGAAGTTACTTCCAGCAATCAAACATCCCACATCCCCTGTGTGGGATGCCCATTATCGCCACTTCTTTTTATTATGTCATTGGAGGTCTGAGCAAAAATAATTAGAAATGAAACAGAAATTAAAGGTCTTAAAATAAAAAACAAAGAATTTAAATTGAATTATGCCATCTTCGGTCTGATCTAAGTATGGTATAAAAAATCATACATTGCACTGACTTACCTGTCAATGAATGCTTCAGCTTCAACCGTAACAACACAAGAGCACACAATAAATACAAACTCAAGGTTAACCACACCAAACTTGATTGTAGGAAATACAACTTCAGCAACAGAGTGGTCAATGTCTGGAATACTCTACCTGACTCTGTGGTTTCTTCCCCAAACCCCAAAATCTTGAACCTTAGACTTTCTACTATTGACCTCACCCCTTTCCTAAGAGGTCTGTAGGGGGCATGCATAAGCGCACCAATGTGCCTACCGTCCCTGTCCTATTGTTTCTTTTATTTTTCTTATATGTACCCATTTCATGTATTCATAACTATGTATATACTTATACCTATTATCTTGTAAGCAATTGACAAATCAAAACAAACAAACAAACAAACAAATAAATAAATAAAAAACTACAAGGCTTTGCAGATGATTTACTTTTTATATTAGAGGAACCACAAAATTTGGGACCAAAATTATGAGGTAAATTGGAAGAATTTGGAGAAGTCGTGAAGCTAAAGATCAATAAGGTAAAAACAAAAATTATTACTAAAAATATGACAAATAAACAGAAAGAATTATTAGCAATGAGAATGGGCATCCAAATTGTAGAAAAGGTAAAATATTTGGGAATTACTATTTCGGCAAGATACATAATACTTAAAAGTGACAACTATGACCCATTAATTAAATGAATAACTAACAATTTGGAAAAATGGGACAAAATAGGTCTATCCCTCATGGGAAGGATAGCAGTAATAAAGATGAATGTGTTGCCCAAATTACTATTTCTTTTTCAAAATGCCCCCATAAAACTAGAGAAAAAGTTTTTCAATCATTTGTTTAGAATAATGACAAATTTTATTTGGCAAAAGAAAAAACCAAGAATTAAATTAAAATTGCTACAAGATGCTACTGAAAGAGAAGGATTTGACCTGCCTGACTGGGAGTTGTACTATACAGCTGCAAAATTAACTTGGGTCAAAGATTGGATTAGTCATAGAAATAAAAAAATATTGATACAAGAAGGTTACAACTTACAGTCAGGTTGGCATGCCTTCCTCTGGCAGGAGAAGTCAAAAGGTTATAGTTATGTGTTTAGGCATAAAGTGAGACAGACCCTTTTAAACACTTGGAATAAGACAAAAAGACAAATGTATCTAGAAACTCCTATTTGGCTATCAACACTAGAAGCATTGATGCACCCACACCTTCTGCGCCAAGGGAAAATCATTACTTATGAAGAGATACTAAATGAAAAAGGAGAACTACAAACCAGACAAGAGTTGAAGAACCAGGGAATCAAGGTAGAATGGTGGACCTACTTGCAACTCCAATCAAAATACTTAAAAGATAAGAGAGAATTGGGAATTAGTAAAACTAGGACAAAACTAGATGAAATATTATTAGGACCCAACCAGAGGATGGTTAAAAAAATATATCAAGTTTTATTAGAATTTAAATTAGAAGAAGAAAAAGTAAAAGAAATGATGGTGGTATGGATGAAAAACTTTGGTCATAGCATAAAATTAGATGATTGGCAGAAACTATGGAATAGAAATTAAAAAATGACATTAGCGATACCCTTTAAAGAAAATCTGTATAAATTATTTTATAGATGGCATATACCACCATCAAGATTGGCAAAAATGAACTCTAAATTTTCCCCTATATGTTGGAAATGTAATAAAGAAATAGGAACTTACTATCATTTATGGTGGAGTTGCAAGGAGGCCCAAAAATATTGGCAAAATTTACATAAGTGGAGAGAAGAAATGCGTGGAATTAAAATACAATACAGGCCTGAATTCTTTCTGTTGGGAATTAACACTGGGAAATACGATAAAGAAACTCTGTACTTAATGATTCACGTAATTACTGCAACAAGGTTGACATATGCACAGAATTGGAAAAATAAAGACATCCCAAATGAATTGGAAATATTGAAGAAAATCACAATGCGCACAGAAATGGATAAACTAACAAAAGAACTAAAAAATAAGGAATATTTGGATTATTATAAAACATGGGAGAAATTTTATGGCTGGCTAGAGACAAGGAAGATCAATGAGAATAAGGAATGATTGTATGTCTATATAATATTTAAAGTGTATAGAGGAGAATTATGTAATATTACTATTGGATTTAGTGAAGTAATGACAACGATTGATGTTAGGGAGACTGTACCACGTTCAACATTTTTACTGTAAGAATTGTCCATATTTGTGTTTGTTTAATTGTTTAATAAAGAAAACTTTTTAATAAAAAAAAATAGTCCCTGTGTCATTTAGATTCTCTTCCTCTTCTTAGCATTCACAACTGATGCTCTGTTTTTTTTGCTCTGGGGCTTCAAATGATGAGGCACTGGGCTTTCTTGACGAATCAGCATCTTTCCGTTTGCTCTAGAGGTGCTGATTTTGCTGAAGGACAGGATTTTTAGACAGGAAAATTTGCCCTGTTTCTTCTTGGCACCTATTTAACTAAAGAAAGATTAGGTCAGGGCTGAGGAGAGGCCTGAGAGGGTGTCTGTATTGTATTCATTGGTTGTTGGTCAGCAGGCACAGCAGCATCCAATGTGACCTGATCAGCCCCAAAATTGGAGCTCTGAGGCCATGACAGGTACGATCACAGTTTTCCACATTCAGCTTCATAAAAAGCAGACTAAATAAAAGCATTCCCCATTTTTAGAATGGTCAAGTGGGCTTTGAATGAAATGTTCTTGTTTGTTCTTTTCTAATGGTGATCAGATCCAAGATCAGACAAATCTACTAAGATTGAGAAATAGAAATGAGGGGGAAAAAGCGGGACGAAGACAGATTCAGCTTTTCCACTTTTTTTGTATTTCTTTAAATAACTGATCAACCGGTAGCAGCTTCCTTATAACTTTTGAACGCTTTGTTCCCAGAGCTTATGAATCTTTTTCTATTATCCTCTTAGCTACACAAATGGAAACTTCACCATATACAACCTCCCGACAAAGTGCAAACATTACTCTTTTCTTATTAAGCTGAAGCTGAAATGTTCATCGCCTCTTTTTATTTATTTATTTCTTTTCTTTTTTTTAAGAAAGGGATATGTCCACGAGAGGAGAGAGAGAGAGAAAATAAAAGTAAAAACACAATAATTGTCCAAGCCTTTCAAGACAGAAAATTGTACTGTGAAGAAGAGGAGGCCTTTTTCCTTTGTACAAAATTGGAAAAGGAATGCCTTGAGACTCAATTAACTGGTTTATTTTTAGGTTCTCCAAGGAACTTTTCACCCCATTCTAGCAGATTTGTGCACAACACTCCAGGCTACAAAAGTTGAATTGGATATCTCGCATCCTTTCCCCTAATAGTGCAGACTGTAAAATATCCATGATTTCTATCTTACATATTGCTTCTGCCAATTCTTCCTCTTCCTCCTCTTCCTCCTTCTCTGAAAAAGCAGAAGTTTCTTAAAGAGATAGCAAGGTTTGACATGAAAAAGAAGATATTAAATTTTTCATTAAGCTGTCAAGACCAAAGGCTGTACAGAGCAGGCAGGAAATATAAGCATTCATTGAATTACTCATCCTTTTTCCTTTTGAATAAGATAAGGCGAGCATCTAAAATAAGGCAAGAATTTAGATAAGGTCTTCAATATGCAGAAAGATGAACCATGAGATATAAATCCTATGCTAAGCTTCCCTGGATTTATAAGGACTGGATCCAGGTTGCGTCAAAATTCTGCAACTTCTGGAATTTTTAGACTGGATGTTTAACTTTGTAGTTCTGAAGCCCATTTTGCAGGTCCCAACCCTCTTTTCCTGCTGCTCTAGTAAGAGTTGTGTACTGAGTCTAGCATCTTGATACCACAGTGAAATAACAATCTGTCCCTTGCTCAACATCCTTTTCATTGAAGATGTCAGCAGGGGCAAAGTAGCGGTTACAACTTCCTATGGCATATCCAGAAGGTACTGTTCCTACAAGCATCTTGACAATGAATTATTTATGGACAACAGAAGGATAGTGTAGCATGCCAAGTTATTAGAGCAAGCATTGTCAGTTTCTTTGGGTCGGTGCCCCTGTATTATGTGTGTCTGTGTCCCTGTGGGAGAACATCTATGCTTTCATATCATCACCACTTGTACTATACTTGGCTGCCTCGCTGCTCTGGCATAGAGGAACTTCTGGACACATGCACGACAGATACAACAGCAAAGATGCTTTGATCATACCTTCTAACACATCATTAAACACTCTTGAATGCACTGAAATCAATGCTTTTTACATGTGCTTAACTCAGTATCTGATTGCATCCTTTGTGTATTTCATGGCTGAGAAAATTAGAGACAAGTAAGTCCATGCAAGCTGGTGAGAAAGAAATTAATTTATGAAGAGTGAGCCATCTATACATTGAACTTTGGAAATGTTTTGTAACACTTTGTTTCTACACTATCTACACTTCCTAACACTACCATTTTAGTCTAAGCACCAATTAGTCTTTATACTCTAATGCACAGGTGTCAAACTTGCCATGTTATGTTAAGGTCACATGATGTATCTTGACTTTTTTGCCTTTGTGGAGCTGGGGTGGGTGTGGCCAGGATGTGATGCATCTGGCCCATGGGCTGCCACTTTGACACCCCTGCTCTAATGTAAAGAGGACAAAGGATTTTTTTCACAGGACAAAATGCAGCCTATCATATTTTTCCTGCTATTAGGCAGTTTTTAATGTAATGGAAGAAAAGCAGTTTGAATGAAAGCAATGTTTTCATGAAGCTTCAATTGGCCAGAGGAGATAGAATACAGCAGGGGATGGAGATAGGATGAAGAAACTTACAGTTATTACCTTGAGGGTCAATGTTAGATGGTTCATTCTGTTGCAGCAGGAAGAATAGTTGTAAGTATGAAAAAGCGTCATGGTGCTTCTTGATAAAATATATTCTTGAATGGTGGTTACAGTATTGGACTAAGCCCAAAGAAACCCAAGCTCAGTAATGGAAATTCACTTGGTGACTCTGAGATAGTTAATCTCTAAGTCAGGAAAAGGAAAAGAGAGAGTAGAAATCAGAGGTGGTATTCAGCACGTTCTGAACAGTTCTGAAGAACCAGTAGTGGAAATTTTGAGTAGTTTGGAGAACTGCCAAATCCCACCTCTGACTGGCCCCATCCCCATCAATTCTCTGCCTCCCAAGTCCCAGCTGATCGGCTAGGTCTTTCTTTGTTGCCCTCCACAGGAGAACGGAGCTGGAAGGCAGGTTAATGGGGTGGGGAGGGAAAGGGATTTTGCAGTAAACTTCCCCCAGGAGTCGGGAGGGAATGGAGATTTTATAGTATCCTTCCCCTGCCATGCCCACCCAGCCACACCATATCCACCAAGCCATACCACACCCACCAAGCCATGCCCACAGAACCAGTAGTAAATTTCTTTGAATCTAACCACTGGTAAAAATGTATGAACAGTCTCTCCTTCTGCCTGAGATATGTCTTCTGTTTGAGGGAGGGGTGAGGCAATAGCCCCAACCTAAAGGCAGAAGGGAAGAAGTAGAGCTAACTCATCAAGAAATGATGATAGTTGGTCACCTCGATCTCCACAATGGATGAATGGCTACGAAAATTGATAAAGTTAGCAGAAATGGCTAAATTGCCTTCTTCAAAGAAAAAAAAACACAAATAGTTTTATTTCTAGTTGGAAACCACTTCTGGGCTTTGTGCTTGAGGTGGAAAAAAATAAAACTCTGGTTTTGGGTTTTACCGATTAAATAGATTTGTTGTTATAGAAATGGCTAGTTTAAACTATCCTGTTAAAGTAAAAAGTTGAGATTTGATGTTATTCTACTGCACCAAAGGGAGTCTTTTCTTTCTTTTTCTTTTTCACCTTGTTTTTCTCTCACTCTTTTCTTCCCTTTTCCCTTTACTATTTCTCCTTTTATTTACTTTTGTATCTTCTTTGTATGCTATATTATAAATTAAAACTAAAAACTGTTCAAAAATAAATTATGACTGTCACTGGAAATTCTAGATCTTTGTCCTAGGCAGGTGACTTTCTGGATTAACCAATACAATACCTCATAAAAAGGGGGGGTTATTTAAGCAGTATCCCTCACATTCACTTGAGGAGTTTCCTGTTAACCTGAAACTCTGTTGAGAGCTTCATCAACCACAGAGCATTGACGGTTCTTGATGGCATTACCCCTTAGCACCATATACCTATGTGCCAATCTCACAGTTCCAAGAGATGACACACCAGAATAGGTACAGTATGTGAACAGGCAGAGAAAGTAGAAAACAGAGTAAATTCAACTGCACATGAGTCCATGCCCAAGCTCAGCAGACCTACAATGTGACTGTATGGGAAGCTAGACTGAAAAATGAAGCAGCCCACAGACAAATATATGAGTATCCCAATGCTCTCATATAACATCTGTACTGTGGGGACTTCATTGCTTACCAATTTGTTTCTAGATAATTCAAGGTGCTGGTCACCGTTTATAAAATCCTACATCTATTAAGGGATCCCATAGTCCATGAGGTGCTACTGGAGCGGGACTCATGTGTACTTTCTGCCAAAACATCCCTTCTCTGAAAATTACCCTGATGGAAGAGCCGGTAAAACTAGTAGTGTCTCAGAGGAGTTGCTCATGACTTCATCTTCCATCTCATAGGACAAGATTATCTCATAGAACAAGGTAAGAGAGTACAGGCCACCAATATCTCATTCCTATGTAACTTTAGAGACAGCTACTCCAAAGTAAGTTAAGATGGATAGTGACTCTAGCTGAGGTTTGAGGAATTTTCCAAAAAGGTTACTACGTGAGAGTCTAATTGAGGGATATGAATGTGTACAAAGCCAACCCTGTAGGGAAAGTGTTTACTATATTAGAAGAGTTATGTATTTTCTTTTAATTTTTTAGTATTACACAGAAAATATCAGGAAAAAAATGCATCCTATCTGAAGCTGAGCTATCAAATATCTCATTATGCCATCCCATAAATCCAAGTTAAAATCACCCTTCAGCTTTCTTTGACTCAAAGAACTGAAAGAAGCATGTAAGAGCTGATCAAAAATCAATTCATAAGACTTGGTAAAAGTTTGTTTGGCTTTTTATCTCTGGAATTGAGTAAAGAATTAAAATTAATCTAGCTAATATTAACTTATTCATAAGACTGACTAGACAAAAAAGCAGAGTTTGACACACACACACATGTAGGTTTTGTCTCCCAGTAATGCTTTAAATGAAGTATTCAATAAGGATTTAATGGAGACTCATTAGAAAGAGTTATTTTATAATAAGGAGATACCAGGTGCTTATTGAAAACATTTAGTAAGGTTTAACAGGCCTGTAAATAGGTATGCAAAAACCGAAGCTTGACTATAGAAACTTACCAAATATCATCTTAATGGAGCACAATTACGATTCTCTTAATTCTGAAATGGAAAGATAATTGCATGGAGAGGCCAACTTTATTCTCAGCTGGATGAAGTATGTTATTTAACCATTGTAAGGGGGTGAATGCAATGGTTACCAAAGTAAATAGCCACTTCCCTTTCAACAGCCATGGTCTTTGTTCTATATAGGGCTGGTTAGGCTCAATCACCTCTTCCCTTTGCAAAATATTTCAATTAGTGGTTAATTGGCTTGTGAAATTGGTCCAGCTAACTGGAAACATATCTAATCTACTTCTTAGCCACTACTTTTGCAGATCTTGAAACTAAAAAATAACATTTATTGTTTAAAATGTAATGCATTTAGTGAAGAAAATAGTGATTATAAAAAGCTACAAATGCCTAAGATGTTTTTGGAATGATACAAAATAGAAGTCAGGCAAAACACTTAATGGGCTGTTTATAGATGCTGCCTTTTGCCTCCCAATTGGTAGACTGATGTCTCCTATGTGGACTATCTGTGGATAGAGGCCAGCAATATTTTTATTTAGAAGCACCATTCAGAATTATGCTATCTGAATGCATCTGCCTTGCAGAAGAATTGAGAGTGTGTAAAATTATATTTAAAAAGTAGCACTTAAAAATATCAGATTTTCCTTGTTTTACATGAACTCTAATGGTTGCAGTGGGATAAAATACTAAGAAGAATTGTTCTCGTTAAGCTTGAAATAATAGAAAATACTTGTAGCTCAGGTTTTAGAGTTTGGAAGTAGTTTCAAGCTTGTTGCAATTTAGTTTCTGAACATTTCATTACTAGACTAGATAATATCCTCAGCAGGATTTTCTTGTCCTATTCTCTTTATCCTATAAATGTTTTGTGTGCCAGTATGGTCAGTTGGCCATGTGATTGGTTGTTCATTAGAAGCTATATTTAAATTCTGAGTAGCTGATTGGTTCTCTTGTTGATTGTCTGTTTGTTTGGCACTATATTGGTTGTAGTTTCTTACATATTCATTTGCTGGATCTAGATCAATATATGTGTTAATTGCTCTTTTGGTAGAATACCAGGCTTCACCAAATTCATGTGTCTGGCAGGTGTTGGCATGGCTAATGACTGTTGTTCCTTCCCAATCCAACTGGTGTTGTTTATTATCACTGTGGTTTGAGATAAGGGATTTTTGGCCATGTCATTTAACTGCTGGTTGATATTCATGAACCCTTAAAGTCTTAGTCTTAAAGTACTTGAGAATTATTTCAGATTTCTTTTGTTATTTCTTTTAATTTACTTGTTATTGGAGGCAGTATTAGTTCACATTCTACATCCTTCAGTGATTCTGAAGACATCCTGACTTCCTTCACTTCCAAATTTAAAAAAAAACATAATGGGGGTAGTTCCCTCATGATGACCTCCATTATAAGACACATTTTCCTTAGCAATTGTTGCTAGAGACACCCCCAAAATGAATATTATTGGCTGTGTCCCATGCTGACACAATGCAAATAGTCCAGATTGGCTGCTGTGCAACGTCTTGAAACCAGCTTTCTTTTCATCTCTTAGGCTGGAGGTGGAGCATGAAAATGTATATGGATTTTGTACAGATTTCTCCCAATAAACACATGTTACCTAATATAAAACTCTGATCAGCAGTACTTTTGCTTATACAAAGGAGTGTATTTTTGATCTTTTTTATTTTTGACTGCTACACATATTTTTGTGTTTTCCCTTAATATATTTAGTTTGGAACATTTTTTTTTTTTTTGCTTAGAAGTGAATCACAAAATTCCAGTACATATAAATGACAAAGGACAACTGCACTGCAGCTTTCACTTTATTTTGAGAAAACGAATATTTGGTAATGGTATTATTACAAACTAAGCTCAATAAAATTGTTCTTTTTCTCTAGCAAATGGTAATAAAGGTCTTCCTTTCCCTTGTCAAAGTGAAATCACACTTTCATGCAAAGACATTAGGTGAAACTGTATGCCTTGTAATAGCTTCTTATTTAATTTGATGTTGTAAGAGTGTGTAGACTATGTGGCTGATCCATTCGAAATACTGCTATTCACCTTGGATTGGAAAACCTCATATATGTAAGAGTGATGTTCTACTGCAGAAAGCTGATTTAGTAAGCTGTCTTTTCTGAATCTTGAGATGATTATTGTCAGAGGCCTTTTTCAGAGTTGAATCTCAGAAGTTAAGAAAAGCATATAAAATGGATGTACCAAAGCCCAGCCAGTAGTCCCAACTTTGTAAGGTCTGGTGTACAAGTTTGTCCACGTAAGCAAAAACCAACACACACACACAATGATTTTTTATTATAGTTGTCAAACAAACTGCTAAAGAACGAAGTACCAACATCTGGTCAAATTTACAATAAAGCTTTTTCTATCATATACTAGGAGAAGCTTTGATATTTTGCATAACATACCTCTTTAGCCAAAATTTGAATGGTGCTTGCTTTTTTCTACATTACACTATTCCTCAGGGATATTTTTTTTCCCAGATTTCTCAGCACTTTGAAACAATTTGCCATTTCTGAACTATTCTTTGAATTGCTCATCTTCATCTTATTGACAGTCTCTCAAATTGGCAAATTGAATAGTTTGCTTCCCAGAGTTTTTTCACTTTTCAGTGCTTGCCACAGGTAAAAGGACATCTATTGGGAAGAGGGATGTAAAAACCTGTGAAATTTTCCTGTGACTACAGCAGCAGTTTCCTGTTTTGCATTCCTCATTTTTTAAGGAAAGACATTAGACCTCCAGCTACCTTCTAAGTTTTTCTTTCTACTCTGAGTCCAGGTTACATCTCAAATTTTGTGAGAAATTAAAAGGGGAGCCAACCAAGGTGTCCCAAGAGATGTTCAGAAAAGACAAATGGAAAAGTGACAAAGGCAGTGAAATGTAACTTAATGCATCTTGTTGGGGAATACAGAGAAACTCTATTTCCCTGTCACAGAGTCTATCTTTGTCATAGCACAAAGCATTTGTCAAATCATTCATTAAAGCCATAACAACACACCCTGATGATAAATTCTATAAATAATTGTGCATTATTGTGTAAAGATGTCCTTGTTTTCCTGGAATTGTTTGAAAATCAATGTAATTGGATGACCCTGAATCTAGTAGTTTTGAGAGAGAATAATTTACTTCTATTCACTTTTGTTCCAAATAATTGTAACTGAAATTTTCTCTTTCCCTCTCTCCTGCTAACTGATGTTCCATACTGAAAAGACACTTTCACTATGCCTTTCATTGTGACCCCAAGATCACTTTCTTAGCTAATTGCTGCCAATTTAGACTCCATTAGTGTATGTACGAACTTAGGGGCTTATTGACTTGACTTGATGGGTTTCCCTTTGCATTAGCTTATGATAAATTTCATCTGTGCTTTTTTTTTTGCCCCTTATCCAGTTTAGAAGAATTTTGTCAGTTACTATTTTCATATCTCATGTGAAAATTAGAAATTAATTCATAGTGTCCTCTGTTCCAAAATAAGAGGACATTCCAATAAATAACCCACTTTAAGCCACCTCATGTCAGAGGTCCACTCTTATTTGGTCATGAGATGAACTCCCCAGTGACCAAATGACACTGACCATAGACTTGCAATTCCAATGTATTCCTTTTGTTACAGCGACTGGAAATTTCATGTCAAGGCAGTGGCTCTTTCTGAAATTGACAAGGCATTTAAAAAATGGCAACAACAAGCAGACTGGAACAGACAGTTTCAGATAGTCTATTTCTAATTAATTCTGGTCAATTTCACTCTTGCTTGCTTTGCTTGGATATTTGGAGGAAAGAGTTGCAAGGAAGGGAAGACAAGGAATAGACCCATAATGATTTAAACAGCCTGGATCAAACTCAGGTAGATTTTATACTGCAGATAAAAGGCCTGTGGAACAGAAGAGTTATATTTCTTGAAGCATCCTAATTGATAGATGAGACACATATTTGGCCTGTCCCAGGAATGACTGTTGCATCGCCTTAGTTTCAAGCCCTCACATATTAAGTAAATGCCACTATGAATTCAAGTAGAACTTTCCTTCCTTCCAATTCCTGGTCAAGTAAAGTCACACTTGCTTTAAACAGAACCCAAACTAAAAAATCCTTTCAGACTTTGTTGCTATAAACCAGAGAGGTTGAAAGGATTACTGTAAATGAAGAAAACAAAATGTTAGAAAATTATGATATTTATGTAGTTACTTACCAAGCACACCTAAATTATATTAAAGTAACCAAAATATCTTTACAACCCCCAAGGCATGTCACAATTTTGAGGGCCTCTAATTTTTGGAAATTGAAAGCTGAAAAATTTGACATGCCCTACATCGCACCCATGTTTTCCGCCATTCTCTATCATTTACAATATTATATTTCTATACTACTTGCCATGAAATTTCAAAGTGATTTGTAATAAAAAAATAAATGGGATTAAAATGAATTATGGGAAATTGAAACAGTATAAAAACATAGGTACTCAAAAACTGAAGAAAAAAAAAGCCCATTCATTTATACCACTGTTTCTCAACCTAAGCAACACTAAGATGTGTTTGACTTCAGCTGTCAAAATTTCCCAGTCTACAAACATCTTAGAGTTGCATTCTCCAAGGTTAAGAAGCACTGCTATATACCACACACAGAGACATGCACGCACGCGTGCACGCACACACACACACCTGGATGAAGATATTTGTTTTAACAGAATGCCTAAGATGTAGCAATAAATGCTTTATGAATTCCAGGGAAGAGGCCATTTCAGAATCAAGTGGCATCACAGAGGAGGCATTCCAACAAGCATCCATAAAAAGACATTTCTTTATTTATGAAATGATGATGGCCATGGAGATCAACAAATTAGTTTTCTTGTTAAGAACTTTTCAGGTCATGCAGGCAGACATAGAGATAGCCCTTAAGCTCTAGGCCAGTTTAGATGCTCTGGCTGAACTATGCCTGCCTGCCTTTCTATGGCTGAAGTATAGGCAACCTGTGGCCTCTTGTTCATACACACATAGATCTCCAATATCCCTTGTGTAGTCTACAAAGCATCCGCATATCATGCTGCTGAAATTCAATGGGCATCACATCTTTTTCA
This sequence comes from Pseudonaja textilis, assembly GCF_049901715.1. Lineage (NCBI taxonomy): Eukaryota > Metazoa > Chordata > Lepidosauria > Squamata > Elapidae > Pseudonaja > Pseudonaja textilis. Next base: position 45,808,620 of record NC_141991.1, read on the forward strand.
CATCACATTTTTTTAAAAATTAAATAAGGGGGACAATTGGAACACACAATGTACAGTACCCTTTTTGTACCTTAAGAGTACCTGAAATTCATGCCAAAAATGTTTGACCATTCATTTGTATTATTTACCTACACCACTAGCCAAGCCTTTATACTCTCAGAATTAAAACAAACTAAACTGCAGCCCTCAACCTATAACAGATATTACAGTACCAGCATTTTCTGCACCCAAGATAGGTTTTAAAGTATGTGATCCTTTGATGTTTTTATTGTTTTTGGATCATACTGTTCTATATGTGATGGCAGCTGAGAAAATTAAGCCCAAACATGTGAAAACAATTGCTATATTTTGTCAAGGTGATCACTTGATATAGAACTATCATATTAAAAATGACATTAATGTTTTTGATCTGTAATCTAATTTGTTATGTGTGTCTTGAATTTGTTGTACCAAATGTCACTTGGATGATATATTTCTGTGTTATTTTTGTTCACTTTTAAATAAATAAAGGCAGATTGATATTAAGATTTATTAAATACCAGACATGGAGTAGCGTTGATTATGCACATTAAAACAAATCTGAAGTATGATTTATCTATATATCACTTTTGGAAAAATATTCATGAATTGTAATAATCCATTTTTAATTCATTCTTAGTGATTAGAAGATTGCTATTGAAAAGGCTATTCAGGCAAATATGATAATTTTGCATTCCTCCTACTAATTTTTGTGACATTTTTGTCAAAGAAAATGTTGGTGGATCACAACTTTACCTCCAGCATTAGTTTCTAGGTCCATGATGCAAACCTATGGCATGCATGCTGGAAGTGGCACACAGAGCCATCTCTCTGGGCACACCAGCCATCGCCCATTGCTCTTCCAGGTTCCGGTGAGCACATGCACGCTGGCCAGCTGGTCTTCGTGTATGCATATGCACCAGGAATTGGGACCTCAGCTCCCTGGCTCACGCATGCACACTGGGAAGCTACTCTTCTGGTTTTCGATGCTCACATGCAAGCATGCGCACTCCCAACACTGTTCTAGGTTCTTCAAAGGGTTATCCTGAAAACAGTTCTTTCTCTCTTCTTTGTTCCATAGGTTTGACTGTTCTATCAGTATTTAATTCTTCATTCTGTTATCAGTGTGTGTGTAGCCCTGCATGTATAATGCCAATTTTAAAAAAACCCGAATGACATGAGCCCATTATATTTCTCTTTTGACCTGTTGGAACCATTCTCTTCCTATGCCAAAGGCTAGAGTACAGACTAATAGCAGAACCAAAGTTTCTTGAACCATTACTAATGTGATAAATGTCAAAAAGAAAATGAAGTACAAAGGTTATCCCTAAGATTAGTTTGCATCAGTGTTTACATTGATATGCTAGGTTGCTAAAGCTCAAGTAGTTATGACCTAGGAATGTAGAATCTATGATAATAAGTAAGGAAAATACATTTATATGGTAAACAAATACATCCCAGATTTAACATGTTTTTTTGGGTCAGAGATTATGACCCCAATTGTACAGAACATATAGCAATGCTCCTTTTACAATTCATAATGTTTGAAAGCTGGGGATCTAATAAAATATTTTGCTACCTCACGGGATGCCAAATATCATGAAATTATTTGGCATGTAACAGATGATATTTCTTAAATATTTCAAATGACTTGTGTTATATTTGTAGCTTCTGAAAAGTTATCCTTTATTATCTAACAGAAAAACATTTACACATCTAGCCAAAGATCATATAGTAAAGTTTGCATATAATTTTCATTTACAAGTATCCTGAACATCCTCACTGGAGGATAGTTTCCAGCTCTGGGAATGCAAGAAGATAGTTTCTGAAAGTTGAAGCCTAGATTCCTGCAGTGGCTAAGAATGCTTATTTTCAGCTCCGGCAGGTTCTCTAACTATTGTCATTTCTGGAATGAGATAACTTGATTACAAGGAGCCATGTCTTAATAATCTCACATTTCGATTAATGTAATACACTTTAGATGGAGCTGTCCTTCAAACAAGTGAGACTAGAATTATCAGGGGATGCCATACATGGTTGTTACATAGTGTACTAAAGTGGAGCTAACTTAATGCTTATTCTCAATTATCTGCACTGCTCAAAACAGCAGTGTATGTTCTGAACTGTGAGCCATCCAAAGTCATTTGCTGAGATAGGTGCTATAGAAATAAATAAAATAAAATAAAATAAAATAAATAAGCAAGCAAGAAATACAAACTCTTCTCTCTCACAGGATCCCCAGTACCTCACACTGAAATCTTCTGAAGAAATCTTGATTATAATGCTAGGAATAAATAAGACTCTATGGAGTTCAGGGGAAGAAGTCAGTTTGGAATCTCTTGCAGCTGTGCAAGCATCAAAGCTAATTCCCTGCATTCTCCTTGCCTACCTGGCCCTTTCCCAACACCAGGACACATAATAGTTCCTCCTCTCATTATCTGAGCAGTAGCGAGGTTCATTGCTCCTAGAATCAAATGCTCTGTAGCTGAAGACAACCCAACTAGTTTAGTGAATCTAGGGCAAACCAGGCGGTGCTCAACTATCTCCTCTAGCATTGTCTTATCTTGTTCCAGCCTCTGTAGGAAGTGATCCCCCCACTTACTCTGCCAAATGGATTCAAATATTAAGCAGGGAAGTGTAAAACTGCTCAAAAGTTCTTCCTTGGCACATCTGAAAGAAATGGCTTGCTCATTTTCTGTTGATTCCAGGATCATAAAGCCAGAACCATACAAACCACCATGTATGGAAATGATCAAAGTCTTGTCTATCCAACTGCTTCTGTGGAAGAAAATTGCAAAATTTAAGTCAGTAGAAAAGAATATCTTCCCTGAAATTATACGGGAAAGAAAATAATATCTTTCATTTACGTGTGTAACAGTCTTTTCAGTGGAGCCTCTGAAGACCATAGGAAGAATTAGTAGAGCAACTGGTTTTGCTTTGGTTTTTTTTTTATTGGAATGATATTTGTCCCATTGTCACTGAGCTCACTGGGAGAGGTAACATGGGAAGGAACTGAGACAGTTACAATAAGAGGCTGCAAAAGGCTGCAGCAATGACCCTATTGCTTGTGGCTTTAGTAGCATTTACTTGCCTGGTATGGAAAGTGCTTCCTTGTAATGTTACGGCCATTTTAAAAAGCCCTGATGAAAAGAAAAAGGAACAAAAGAAATCCTGCTGCATGCATTTATTATTATATGGAATGGGAGCAATTACAGAAAGAATGGGATGCAGCCATCTGCAGACCCTTGATAGCCAAGTCACAAAAGGGAAAGTTTAGATATGTGTCTGTTGAATAATAGTTATTTTTTCTCAACTCAGTTAGAGCAGAAGATGCTAATGCCTGCCTTTGTTGATATACTCAGCCATGAGCATGTGCCATTGGTGAAACAGTTGTGTAAGGAACCTAGAGATTTAATTAATTGCTGTTTGGCCAGAACTTGTGTATTTATTTATGTGGTTTAGTTTTATATTAAGAATACAGCTCTTTGTATGATAGAAAGCAGAAGATGGACAGAGCTGAACTATTTGTGGTAAACCACATATCATAGACTTTACTCTTAAAAAAATGTTCTAATTCCCAGAAACATTTTGAGGAGGGTTGGTGAAAATGATCTGATGCTGTGAGATTTTTTACAAATTGGGAAATGCAAGGTAGATGTTTACAAAGTGAAAAATGAGTATGTTTTTTTGAATATGACTCAGCGACAGAGCACACAGTTTTGCACTTAGAAAGTCTTGGGTTCAATACTCATTGTCTCCATCCATGATAGGAAAAGACAAGTAAACAGGGACAGAGCTGACAGTGATATCTATTTTCTAGCAATCTTTTCTAAATGCTTTCTTCCATGCATTTTTTTAATTGTCAATCTTTTCAAAAAGATTGAGGGAAAATAATAACATAATAGCTATCTGGAGCATGTCAGTGTTCTAATTTCCAGCAATGTCACAACAATGCTGTACTAGCAAAGAAATATATGCTCATCAGCTGCCCCAGAAGACTCACTCAGTTGTCATATTCTGTTATATTACTGAGAAATGACTGAAAGAGTTCTGCTTAGAGGCCCATGATGATCTTCATCAGATACAGGATCAAAGACTTGTTATTCATCCCTATTTCTTAATGGGACATTAGATTCCATCATTTATCTCTCTCTTTCAGTGATTCCCAGGAAAGAAAGCAAAGTGGTTTCTCTGAACCTGAATATATGGAATGCAAGGCAGTTGCCAAAAATGCAAGGATTCTGGCAGAAAGGCTAAAGCACAGAATTATTTGAAGCTTTTTAGAAGTACCCTAAACAACAAATAAATGATTTTTGGGGATACATAAAAAACAAAAGTAAATAGATGTATGGCAAGGAAAATAAAGAGTGAAATAGCAACAGATAATAGCAAGAGGTATACATAGTGAGCCATTTTACTCAGCAAAGAGTTCAACAATGTCTCTCATTATATCTTTAGTAATTAAGTGGTAAAATATTAGCTATATGATGCAACTGTCACATTAATTCATTGGCTGAATGAGTGCACCCAAAGAGTTCTCATAAGTAGTCACACACTAGCTTGGATAATAGTAAAAAATTAGAATGTCATCTGTAATGAGCCTTGTGCTCATCTACGTTTTATTAATAAAGATGTAGGGGTTAAGTATTTGGTTATCAAATGTCTAAATGAGGAGTGGGTAACCCTTTAGAACAAAAAACAGAAAATTCAAAAAGATCTAAATGGACTTGAATAGTTGACTGAGAGTTATAGGATGGAATTTAGCAGGAAAGAAATATGAAGTCTTGCATCTGCAAGTAAAAATGAAAGATACAGGTACAAAAATCTGGCTTGGCAATAATACAAGTGGAAAAAAAATTGAACATGAACCAGTAGTGTGGTTGCAGCTGCAAAAAAGGTAATAGCTCTTTTAGATGGGATGGGTAAATAGAAATATGCATTAGATTTATAGAAAGTAATTCATCATCATTGTCAGAGTTGGAAGAGGCCTTGGAGGTCTTCTAGTCCAACCCCCTGTTCAACCAGGAGACCCTCTACCATTTCAAACAAAAGGATATCCAATCTCTTCTTAAAAACCTCCAGTGATGGAGCACCCACAACTTCTGGAGGCAAACCATTCCATTGGTTGATTGTCCTGTCAGGAAATTTTGCCTTAGTTCTAGGTTGCTTCTCTCCTTGGTTAGTTTCCATCCATTATTTCTTGTTTTGCTTTTTGGTGCTTTGGAAAATAAATTGAACCTCTGTTCTTTGTGGCAGCCCCTCAATTATTGGAACAGTGCTATCATTCTACCCTACTGTGGTTGAGCCTTCCCCAGAGTATCCAGTTTTGCATCCAAATAAATTGGAATGGACTCAAAGGAAGGTTCTCTCTATAGGATGGAGACAAGTCTTAGGAGGAATAGTTAAAGGAACTAAATATATTTAATCTTCAGAAGAGAAGACTGGAGGAGATATGATAGTTTTTACATATCTAAGGGCTCTTTATATACAAAAGGAATAGTGTTGTTCTCTGTTGATTTGAAAGGCAGGAGTAAAATCAATGAGTTGAAAGTACAAATAGATTCAGGATATACTAGGGAAATTTACATAACCAGCAAAACATATTACCTCCTGAAATGATATGTTCTTCTTCACTGTTTTCAAGTAACAACCACAAAGTAAGTTTACAAAACACAGTGGCTACATTCTCAACTCCCTGCCATGACAAATGTGACTTCTTGGCACATTTCCTTGCTGCAGCTAAAACATAATTTCTCTTCAGGCATTTTTGTCAATTTCACTTGTAATGCTTTCTTTCCTTATTTAAAAATAATAATAAATATGGGCGAGACAGAAATACATTTAAAATAATTTCCTGTGACTGGAGAAACAATAAAACAACAAAATCCTGCAGTTATAACCACCCACAAGAGGAAAAGCAATTGGCCATAACTTTCCCAGAATAGAGTCTTAGGCTGGTAAAACAACAGTGAAATTGCCAGTTGAAGGGCATGGTACCTTCCCAAAGCATCTTGGTCCAGACAGGTCTTTCTTAATTTGGTTTACACTTAAGGTGCCATAGGAGAGGGCCATCTTAAAAGGAAAGTGCAGATGAAAGTACATAGTAGTGGCTACTACTAACTTGCCCACTGAGCATAGGCCTCTGTTCCATAGACAGTTGCAAAGAAGGCTAAGTGAAGAAATATGTTGCATCAACTCAATACAAGCTCCTTTCTTTCCTATCTGCATGCAACAGGGCAGGATTGTAGCATGATGTCACTATGCATAATATTGGCATCAACAGGGTTAGAAATACTTATTGGGTACAATCCTCTTAACAACTGCCTTGCTTTGCAAAATTTCCAAATATTAAGGGAATCCTTTGGATAGTGTTCCAAGAGCTTCAATCACAATTGGCATACTGTAATAGTGGATTTGTTTTTTCTATAAGCATTCAACTTCAAACAGGTATTCTGCAAATTTTTCAGATTGTTTTTCTTCAATCCTAGTGTCACCCAGTATACCAACACCAATGAAACAGATTGTATTTTTATTAAGGTAGATTGCACAGTCTGCCAGATGTTTAGACTGGATGTAATATTTTGATCACCTATTGAAATCTTTCAGAGGACCTGGGATAGGTAAATATTGTTTGATGGTGTTAAAGGTTTGGTGACAGAATGTAAGCTGTTCCAAGCGAAGCTGCTTTTTGCAGATGAGTGATGGTGATTTTATAAATGCCAGTGGTATGCAAATGGTGCTCCAGTTATTCTGGGTTTGTACCCAAGTTACACCCTATCACTATTGGCATTATCTTTGTTTTCCTTTGCTACAGTTGTTTTTCATCTATTTGCATGTCTTTGCATTTTATTATTTTTCCAGGTTTTTTTCTTCTATTCTGCTGTCTCCAAGTCCTGCCATGTCCACTATCCAAACTTATTTTGTCTTACTTATCAACAATTGTTAAGTCCAGGATGTTATGTGGCAGGTGCTGGTCTGAGTTCTTAAGACCCAGAGCAATTTAGCTTCTTTATTTTGCAATATTTTCTCTATATTGTGGTTCTGCCAGTTCTTGCTTACAAGTAAAAGACTTTTTTGCAGATATTTTGAAGTACCGTTGTTGCTACTTTGTCATACTGCTGTTTTTAGCCAGTCTGTGTAATCTTCTTGCAATTGCTAATTAAGTTGTACACTGTTTCTTCAGATTCTTTGCAGAGGTAACATTTGCTGTCTGTTGCTGTCTTCTCAATTCTGACTTCGTATGCATTAGGCATACGAAGTGTTGTGCAGCTAGAATTTGCTCTTCTGTTTCTTTCTTCAGTTTGACTGTCCATAGCTATTGCCATTGTTATCGGATTTGCCTGCTTTTTTAAAATGTCCTTACACAATGCAATTTACCAAAGTTTGATTCTAAATTGAACAAAATTGGATGGCAAAAACTGCAAATAAATAAATGGCAGATGCCAAGTATAAGATTGTCCACTGGCACTGCCTCTTTCACCAAAGTAATGCTTCTGATCTAAGATATAAAAAGAAAGCTACAAAGATTAGATGGTTATAGGACAAAAAAGTGGTGGCTTTTCCAAAGTGGTGCTTCCTAAATTTGTTGAGATTTCAGTGAGGAAGGGAGGGAGATAAGATCGATTTACATTCTCCCTTTGGATACATTATGTGAAAACCCAAGTTGCTTTTTTTTTTTAAAGCTCCCATACTGGGAAGCTGGAAGGAAAAAGAACAGAAAGACCAGAATCAGGAGGGATGCACTCAGAAACAAATTGAAGATCTGAAAGTGTTAGTGAGAGAACATCATGGAGATAATCTATCTAAGTGGCCATTAGGAGTCAAAAATATCTTGATGGCATATGAGGAATCAGTCACAAAATGATCCCAGGAGTATCACATAATAATGTATGTAACAACAATGCAGTAATAAAAATAGACAGTAATCTCAGTGAACCAGTGAGAGAATATAACAAGTCTCAGCACAAGTATAAAATATAAATTTAAATCTAGAGAAGGGATTATAGTCTGCTCTACCTCAGTACCTGTTCGAAGACTTGGGTCAACAGTTGGAGTCTGGTGTTGAAACCTAGGGGAAAAAAAGGTGATTGTTTTGGAGAAGAGAGCTATAATAAGAGCCTTGGATAATTAAACAAAGTGCAGTGTGCTCTTTTTACTTTTTCTAAGTTGTGCTATCCCTCCTCACTAGCTTCATTTTATTTCATTTTATCTTTTTTTTTTGCAATAGCTATTTGGATCTTTGGCTTTGTTGGAGCTTGTCTTTGTTTTTCTTTTTGTTTTTCTTTGGAAGTCCAATCTCTATGCTTGCTTTTTATCTTAAAGGGAAAGCTTTAGTATTAATGGTTCCCTTTTTTAAGGGAATAGACTTTTTTTTCTCCTTTCCTGGTATTTTTATTTTTTCATCTACCTTTCTGGTTTATTTGTATGTACTCTTTTCTATTTGAAACCTCTCAATTGGATTAAGGTGTTGAAGAACCTGAAGAATTTTTCCTTTTCTTTTTTTTTTTTTCAAGCCTTTTTCTGCATCTAACCACCGATTGGATTAAGGTATACAAGAACCTGAGAGAACACAAATATTTCAAGTAGCAAAAGAGAGAACATTGAAATATAAAGACGAGGAGATTGTGGTTTTGAAACAAATACCCAGAAGAGTGAGAGAGATTAGAAGAGAATACCGATTCCTGACTAAAATGCTACTTAAAAAAGAGGTGAATGATAGATGGCTGATTCCAGAAGGTTTAATGTTCACATGGCAAGAACAGAGACATAGAATTGACTCAATTGAGAAAGCGGAATTATTTTATACAGAATTTTTTGGAGGGAAAGAGGAAGAGGCAGAAAAAGAAATCTCACTAATTGAATTCCAAGAGGACTGCCAAATGGCGATTGAAAAAGAAGAAGGTGCAGTAAGTGGAAAGATGGAAGCCAAAGAACAATGTGAACCAAGATCTACAAGAGCTGGAAAACCTAACTACAAAATATAACCATGGAAGAGAAAAAACTGATTACAATTAATATAAATGGACTTAACTCAGCCATTAAAAGAAGGAAAACCTTTCATAAATTAAAGAAATTAAAATTTGATATAATTTGTCTACAAGAAGTACATATTAAAAACAATATGATCAATTGTTGATACAGCCAAAATTAGGGAAAATATTTACTTCCTTGACACAATCTAAGAAAAGAGGAGTGGTTTTATATATTAAAGAGACCATCCCAGCAAAATTGATTTATACCGATGATGATGGAAGAATATTAATGGTGGAAATAATGGACAATAATACGAAAACACTCCTGATTGCAATCTATGCCCCGAATGACAAACAAGAAGAATTCTACAAAAAATTACATATGAAAATAATTGAACTGGACTATGCTAATATAGTTATGATGGGAGATTTTAATGGAATTGTAGTCAATAAATTTGACTATACAGCACAGAAAACAATAAAGCAAAACAGAAAGACTCTCCCTAAATCTTTTTTTTAAATGGTAGATGAAATAAACTTAAAAGATACATGGAGAGAAAGAAATGCCAGAACTAAAAAATACACCTTCTATTCAAATAGACACTTATCATGGTCCAGAACAGATATGATATGGATGTCAACAGAATTAATAACTAATATTCAAGAAATAAATATTGAAACAAATACTTGGGCAGATCACAATCCAATGACAATTAAATGGAAATGACAAAAAAGAAGATAAATAATACTAATAACTAATACTATTTTAAAGGAAAAAGACTTCACACAGTGGATGGAGAAAGAATTGGCTTTTTTCTTTAGAGAAAACAAAAAAGAAGATACATCAATTCAGAATGTATGGGATACAATGAAGGCATATGTTAGAGGCTTGATAATAGACTATACAAGGAAAAGAAATAGTATGAAAAGATTAGCCTCTAAGGCCTTAGAGGATGAGTATAAAAGACTTGAAAAGGAGCTACAGAAAATGCCACAGAAAAAGGACAAGCTAAAAATGGATATAGTTAAAAATAAAATGGGTCAAATAGAAAAAGAAGAATTAGCACAGAATATTAGAGGTGCTAAACAGAACTACTTTGAAGACACAAACAAACCAGGTAGATGGTTAGTATACAAATTGAGAAAGGAGAAAGAATCAAGGAAAATATTACAATTAACAGATGACCAAGGCCAAGTTTGCTATGGTAGTAAAGAGAAGAAGGAAATCATTCGAGACTTCTATGGGAAACTATATATGCAAGAGAATATTGATGAGGAAAGAGTTAAACGGTACTTACAGAATGCTAATTTACCTCAGAAACCTAAAGAGATTGAAACAATGTTAAAAAGCAATATAACGATGATGGAGTTAACTGAAGCACTCAAGAAGCAAAATAATGGAAAGGCACCAGGCCCAGATGGACTTCCAGCAGAATTTTGCAAAATATTACAAGAATCGTTGAATCTTCCATTGCTAGAAATTATGAATGAAGTTATGCTAAAGAAGAAGATACCTAAATCATGGTCAGAAGCCATTTTACACTTATTCCAAAAGAGGAGGCCGATCCATTACAAATTAAGAACTATAGACCTATTTCTCTACTAAATGCAGATTATAAAATCCTTGCTTCAATATTGGCAGAAAGACTTAAAAAATACTTAAATAATTTTATCCATTCTGATCAAAATGGATTTCTGCCAAAGAGACGAATTAAAGATAATATCAGAGTAATCTTGGACACCTTGGAATACTACGAGGCACATCCTGAAAAACAAATGGCTCTGATATTTCTAGACGCACAGAAGGCATTTGATAATGTGAATTGGTGATTCATGTTATTCCTGCTGGAACAGATGGGCTTCACTAGAAAATTTATTCAAGCAATAGAAGCTATATACTATCAGCAAACGGCAAAGGTAATGATAGAGGGAGAACTGACAGAATCTATTAATATAAGAAAAGGAACAAGACAAGGGTGCCCATTATCACCTTTGTTGTTTGTGTTAACTTTGGAAGTGCTAAACAGAAATATTAGAGATGAAAAGAATATAAAAGGAATGAAAATAAAAAAGGAAGAATTTAAGTTGCAAGCATTTGCAGATGATCTGGTTTTCATCTTAGAAGACCCTCTAGAAATAGCACCAAAATTGATAGAAAAGATAGAGACATGTGGAAAGCTGGCTGGTTTGGGAAATAAATAAAGATAAGACAAAGATCTTGACAAAGAATATGCTATTAAGACAAAAGGAAGAACTGGCAGACCTATTGAAAATTCAGGTCACGAATAAGATCAAGTACTTGGGGATATATTTGACAGCAAGATGTAATACACTAAAAGAGAATAATTATATCAAACTTAAACAGCAGATAGCGCTAGATCTGGCGAAATGGGAAAATTTACAACTGTCACTAATAGGGAGAATTTCAACAATCAAGATGAATATATTATCCAGAATTTTATATTTGTTTCAAACAATTCCAATTAGGCTTGGAAAAGATTACTTTGAAGATCTAAATAAAATTGTGTTGAAATATATATGGCAAGGTAAGAAAGTGAGAAAGATTCTAAAATGGAAGGTTTCTATGATAAATTGGCTGATTTAGATAAGATTTTGACAGGTACTGATGAAAAGGTGATTAAAAAATTGTATGGATATTTATTAGAAATTAAATTAGAAGAAGAACAAGTTAAAGAAACTATTATTGCTTGGGGGAAGAATTTTGGATATGGGATTGATTTAGAGAAAAGGCAAAAATTGTGATCTCAAAATTATAAAATGACAATGTCAACAGCATATAAAGAAAATTTGTATAAGATGTTTTACAGATGGCATTTTCCCCTGACAAGAATAGCAAGAATGTTCAAGAATAAATCTGAAAAATGTTGGAAATGTCATCAGACACCTGGCTCATATTACCATATGTGGTGGACTAAAAAATACTGGACTAAAATCCACACGTGGTTGGAAAAAATGACAAAAAAACATATAGACTTGAAACCAGAGATATTTTTATTGGGAATTTTACCTGAAATATATAGTAAAGACTTGAAATATCTGATTGTAAAAGTATTAACAGCGGCTAGGATTGTATTTGCCAAAAACTGGGAAAATGAGAAAATACCATCACAGGAGGAAATCATTAAGAAAATATTAGAATGTGCTGAAATGAGTAGATTGACATTTGAAATTAGAGATAAAGAGGATAAACAATTTTATAAAATCTGGGATCTATTCTATCAATGGTTAGACAATAAAATACAGTAATGAAATATGTAGACTCTTAGAAAATAATAAATATATAAAGATGTATTTCTTTCTTATTATATCTACAAATTGATTTTAGGATAGATCTGGAATGATAATATGAACTGTTATAAAACAAACTAAGTAAATTATAATTATCTTGTAAAACATGAATGAATAAAAATATAGTCAAATGATTGATTAATAATGATACTAAGGTATTTAATTTTTGATTGAAAATACTAGATTATATGCAATGTAATTGTAATTGAAGACTACTAAATGGAAGCACAAAACAATTTGTAAACCAACCAACACACTGTATGTATACATATGGAAGATAGCTTGATGTTTTTATGTTTTGTTTGTTTATGTTTGTTTTTAAAAACCAATAAAAACTTAAATAAATTTTTAAAAAAAGAAACACATGAGCCATAACAGATCTTAGAGGATAGACAGAAATATCCTGAGTACATTATTGGATTTTACATGCAAATGTTATTGTGTTATATATATTTTATACATCATTGCTGTATAGAAAAACAATGTGGGTTGACAAAATACAACGTTGGTTGATGTTCTGCTTCAAGGTACATTTAGAAAAGCAAAGATTCCATGTTGGTTGGAGCTGATTTACTAAATGTTGTTATGCATAGCTTTTTTTTTATCTATGCCCTTATGCCTTTTTATTGTAATGTTAGAAGCTAGCATATGTGCAAGTAAAACCATCAGCAAAAGAATAATACAATTGCCTTTGCTGGATTTTTGCCCAGCAGGCAAGCTGCCAAAGGGGGAAAAAATCATTCTAACTCTTCTGCTTGATTGTATAAATAGTGTGTCAAAGCCTAAAGAAAAATTAGCCAAGGAGATTACTTATTAAAAAAATCAAAACATTAACAAATCCTTATAGGACTGGAAAGAAGTACAATTTGTGCCTACCTGCTTGGCTTGTTTATTTTCAAGCTGGGAGAGATGCCAATTGAATGCAATGTAGATAGATGGAGGAATGGATGGATGGATGAATGGATAGATAGATAGATAGATAGATAGATAGATAGATAGATAGATAGATAGATAGATAGATAGATAGATGATAGATGATAGACAGACAGATAGACAGACAGACAGACACAATGTTTTCATGTTGCTTTCTGTGTGGATTTAGTTTCATATACCCTATGCTTTGATCAAATTTTCTACAGACTTAGTAGTCATCTAAGTATTCACAGCAAGTTACAATAGAATAGAATAAAATTCTTTATTGGCCAAGTGTGATTGGACACATAAGGAATTTGTCTCAGTGCATATGCTCTCAGTGTACATAAAAGAAAAGTTACATTCATCAAGAGTCAAGAATCATAAGGTACATAGGGTGCAATAAGCAATCAAATCATACTAGGAAACAGTCATTATAGATTGTAAGGATACAAATTTGATCAAAGTATAGGGTATATGAAACTAAATCCACACAGAAAGAAACATGAAAACATTGTGTCTGTCTGTCTGTCTGTCTGTCTGTCTGTCTGTCTGTCTGTCTGTCTGTCTGTCTTTCTGTCTATCTATCTATCTATCTATCTATCTATCTATCTATCTATCTATCTATCTATCTATCTATCTATCTATCTATCTATCTATCTATCTATCTATCTATCTATCTATCTATCTATCTATCTAGCCATACACACTATTTATACAATCAACAAGTGGGAGGGGATGGGTGTTAAGGAGTGATGAGAAGATTAATAGTAATAGTAATGCAGACTTTGTAAATAGTTGGACAGTGTTGAGGGAATTATTTGTTTAGCAGAGTGATGGCATTTGGGAAAAAACTGTCCTTGTGTCTAGTTGTTCTGGTGTGCAGTGCTCTATAGCGTCCTTTTGAAGGAGGAGTTGAAACCATTTATGTCCAGGGTGTGAGGGTCTGTAAATATTTTCACAGCTCTCTTTTTGAGTCATGCAGTGTACAGGTCCTTGATTGAAGGCAGGTTGATAGCAATTGTTTTTTCTGCAGTCCTAATTACTCTATGAAGTCTGTGTCTGTCTTATTGGGTTGCAGAACCAAACTAGACAGTTATAGAGGTGCAGATGACAGACTCAATAATTCCTCTGTAGAACCAGGTCTTGCTGTTGATGATATCAAAATGAAAATAGGGACATCATAGAGACATCACCATGCAAATTATATCCTTATATATTTGCATTCTCATGTCTTATGCAAGTACATAAGTCATGTTATCTGCTAGACAATGTGGTCATGCAAATGTCACCCCCCCCCCTGCAGATGCAGATGCAGATGCCCATGGTAGCATTTGGTTTGTATTAGTGACTATTGTCACTAATGGGACACTTGAAGAAAAAATTGTAGACTACTGTCATACACTCTACATGGGACTGCCTTGGAGATCACCTGGAAGCTACAGATGCTATAAAATATAGTGGCCAGATTGCTGATGGGGCAAACCTATTAGTCCAGAAAAATATTCAGTTTAAAATCCCTATATTGGTGACCATTTCATGACTAATTCAAAGTGCTTGTGATGACTTTCAAAGATGTTTTCTGGACACTGCTGATAACGTAAGGCAATACCCAACTACAATCTAGAGATAGCAGCTGTTGAGAAACCACCTCCTCACAAGATACATGGGTACAAGATGCCTATTTTTTCTAGTGAACCCAATAAGTAATTTCCAGAAGATTGGATGGCCTCAATCTTGTTTGTTTTCTGAAAACAAAAATAAATCAGTACAATTCTAAATCACTTTTTATCCCTTATTGAGGTTCAGGTGATCATAACAAGTACTTCATCTATATACTTATAAAACTCTTGAATCTGTACTAAAGAAAACAGTGTGTCATGCCCCTGTAGGAGTCTGAATTCAAGGAGGAAGACAAACAGTTGACAGAGAGTGGGAGTGTGGCTCCGTTGGCTGTGGAGGAAACTGGGGAAGGACAAAGTCTGGCTGGGCAGAGCAGTGGAGAGGTAGAACAAGGGAGAGGGAATTCAGTGAAAGACCCAGGCCCACCCCATCTTCATCCTAGGCCATGCAGGGAAGAATGGAGAAGAGAGCAATGTGGGTTGCGTGGCTTACAGGGGAGAAAAGGGCCCTGATTCCCTTCATTAGCCACATCTGGGAAGGGAGTTTAAAAGAGATGCATTCTGAGTGCGGCATCTGCTGGGAACAAATGTGAGTTTATTTTGTGTGTACTTTGGTCATCTGCTTTCCTGGCATCCTCCCAATCATGCTGAGTTATTGCCGTGCCTTCACATCTGGAATTCCTTCTCATGTTCTGCTGAACTAATTGCCTCATTTTGACTTATAGTTACAGTTTTTGTTGACCATGTTTTGGACCTGATTCTCTGCAGCCAAAGGCTGTTCCTGGGAAAGTTTTTCTCCAGCCAGAAGGTAACCAGGACACTGGGGGCAAAGTTGGAGCTAATAAAGGGACTTCTACTGATTATCTGACTGTGTTGCCTTTGTGCCATGCCCTGGGTCATCACACAGTGCATCATAGGCAATATTTGAAGCATGATACCTCAAATGGATTACCATATAAATTGTGTCCAAAATCTGGGACCCATGACTTCTATAAGATTAAAAATCCACAAATTTGTGAGCACATCAGTGCTGCCCTGCACCTGTGCCACCATTTATAGGTTCAGTAGACTAGTTGTACTCCAGCCTTCCAGAGACTGGATAAACCTGCCCATGTTTCAGCAGATGGAGATCAGGTAGACCCAGTCCAGCTCTAGCTCTCCAAAGGTCAGATAGACTGGTACCATGATCAGTTGCTAGAGAGAAGTCAAACATGGTCAAGTTGGCAGGTAATTAACTGGAAGTCTCTCCTACTTCCCACTGCTCTTTTTGCCCTTGGAAATTCTGTTTCTCTGTTTAGGCAAAGAAATACCTCTGAAACAATGACCCCAAAGCCATAGATTACCTGGTTATTCATATTACTATTGACTGCTTTGATATTGCTGTATATTAAATTGCTGTCCCTTGCCCAGGCCTGTAAAGATTGGGACAGCAATAAAAACATACACACACACACACACATGAACGCAGCTATTCCCCAATTCCCATTTTAAACGTCTAGAACACTAACAATTTAAGTTTTATTCTAACAGAATACAGACATTAAAGCTATTTCCAATTTTATTCCATTGAGAACATAGTCAATTTGCCTTTTGACTGAGACTGTTTTGTTTTCACTTTGAAAAAAAAGGAATTTTTCATGTTGTGCATGTTCCTATTTTCTTCTTTCAAAGACTAATACAAAACAGATATGCTTTTTAATAGTTATACTGACATAAGCATCTTATCTTATCATCTCCCATTCATGTACACCTTAAATGGCAAACTTAAAGAAATTTATTTTTCAAATGATAAACTTACAGGCTTGTTTTGTAAAGTGTACCGTTTGATGCATCATCCATTTAGCAACTTACATAGTGCAATACTGTTATTCATCTTATTTTCATATTACACTTGTTATAAAGAAGGAACCCATAAAGCTTCATCAGCAAGATTGTTTACTGCAAAATAAATATATAAATTTAGTAACATAATATAATGTATATTATGTCTCCACTATTATTTCTTCCCCCAGTTTTGTTTACTAAATATTCTTGCAATTCCAGCACAATTTTTTTCTCTTCAAAGCTATTCCTTCATTAAACAGTTAGTGGCTGCTGTTTATCTGGTAGATTTCAAATCACTTTGAATATCAACCAGACCTGAAATATTTACTCATGCTGTTTTTATCTTATCCTATAAAGACATCTTCCTGTTCCTTTTTATAATAGTAACTTCATAAAAGGGAATCAAATGATTTTTTCTAGATCGTTCGAATGTACTACTGCTAAATGAAAATGGAATAATATTCTGACAATATGTTGAAGTCTACACACTTTTAGAATATTTCATAATCTATGACTCTGATTGGAAAAGTTGTGGAAATTGGTAATATCATATTTAAAAAGCATTGTTTTATGTATACAGATAACAGATAACAGATAATCACAGTTGGAAGGGACCTTATAGGTCATCTAGTCCAACTCCCAGCCCAAGCGGGAGACCCTACACCATTTCTGACAAATGGCAGTCCAATCTTCTCTTGAAAGTCTCAAGTGGTGGCGCTCCCACAACTTCTGAAGACAAGGTGTTCCATTGATTGATTGTTCTCACTGTCAGAAAGTTTCTCCTTATTTCCAGGTTAAATCTCTCCTTGTTCAGTTTCCATCCATTATTCCTTTATATCACTGTGGTATATTTTCCAGCTGAGGGATCTTGCATTAGAAGATTCAGGAGAGGGAGAATTTATACAAGAAGCAGCACCAGAGTACCATAATATCAAGAGGTCAAGAGCTGCATTTAATTGGTGGGAAAGAGGGGACCAAGGGCTGAGATGATGACATCAAATGTTGGGAGAGGACACCGACCCCAAATGAATACAGCCACGTCCTGCACATTTTCTGGTTATTGGATATAAATTTGGAGTGGGTGCCCTTCTTTGTTTTGAAAGCATATTTTTTGCAAAGCTCGTAAAATGGGGTCTTTTGTATATTTTCCACCTGAAATAGTGAGAAAATGCTATGGGGCAACCACACAGTCAAAACTCAGTGGCAGAGTCAAAAAGAGTTGGAAATGAAAGCTTGCCTGTCTCTGCCTTGTGTATGTATCAGAATCTGTTTTGCATGATTTAGTAATAATGTTGGCATTTTAATGATGCCTTTAGGTTTTTGCCATATTTCAGATACACTGATTCAATAATGGTATTCACACAAAAGCAAACGACAAGGAAGAAACAGAGTCCCCAATGTTTTTGGATTCCTTTCTAAGTCAGGATCAAACAGAGGCATAATACAACAGAAAGGGAAAATAACTATTCCCTTGGCTGTGCTTAGATGTATGTGGCATCCCACATGAAAGGATAGAGAATTATCCCTCAACTAAATAGATAGGTTCTGTGGTAGCAAACTGAAAAGTTCTAAAAAGGATTTTCATAATAAAATGAAATTGCCACATTACCTGGTTTGGCACTCTAACTAGAGCAATGGAATGCCCATCTGGCCACCTGTAGCTGTATCTCATGAAAGTCATCAGCTATCGGTTATCATCCCTCTCTAGAGGTGCACGTTCAGTTCCACATAAAAAAATATTTCCTAACAAGTAAAAGGTGGGACTAACAGATTTTAAGAAAAGAGCTGAGAAAGTTAGAAGATAACTGCTTGTTAGAGGATCAGAATGGCTGGCTGATAATGATTGGGGGAAAATTGAAAGGAAAGGGGAGGGAAGGGGAGTGTGGAGGGAAGCGGTGGGATTCAATTTTTTTTACTACTGGTTCTGTGGGTGTGGCTTGGTGGGCGTGGCAGGGGAAGGATATTGTAAAATCTCCAGTCTGAGGTGGCATTTGCCAGTTCTCCAAACTACTCAAAATTTCCTTTACTGGTTCTCCAGAACTGGTCAGAACCTGCTGAATACTACCTCTGCAGGGAAGGGGTAAATAGCTCAAACAACATTCAGTGATTGAATAGCCAGGTTAGAGTGGACATAGCAATGAGAAAGGAGGCATCCAGGTCAAGGGAGAACAGAGATCTCATGGAAATGGAGTAAGGAGAAACTAGCTGACACACAGAAACTTTAAGGCCGAGGAGATGCTGGAGACAGCAAGGCATTAAGAAATGCAGGGCTCTAACAACACCAGCAGCTGTATTTACCACACTGAATCAGAAATACTGGACTCAGAACCCTACTTTTGCATGAAATAGGAAAGTCAATGTGTGTGTATGAATCAGAATAGTGGGATATAAAGGCAATACCAGTCAAGATAAGAAGGAGTGGGTGAGTCCAGAGATAAATGGTTCTAGTTGAAAGCTGTGTGGATGCATTGATGTCAAAAACTAGAATCCAAGATCAGCAATTTAGCAAGCCACCCTCTGAAGGTTCCCAGATTGAGAATAACCTGGGAATAAGAAGGTGGTTGAAGAAAAATGGAAGCATTTTTTTCTCCACCTATCTCCCTGCTTTCTTTTGTTATGTGTTCATAATGTATATGACTGTCAGGAGATCATTGAAGGAAGAAGGAGCTGAGATTTAGTGAGTAATTCTATGAAAACTGACAGAAGACACACAACAAGAGAACCCTACACTCATTCTGTAGCTGTGTTGAAAAGTACAGCCAGATATCAGGTACCAGACACTGAAGAGGAGAATTTCTATGGAAGCCTTTGAGAGAAATATGAAGGCTAAGAGTAAGATACAGGATCGCTTCAGACAGAGCAGTAGGGCATAATGTCTATTTCAGCAGCAACATCTAAAGAGAATCTGAAAGAAGTTGTTGGCAAAGATTCAGAGTATCCAAACAATATGAATACACTAGGCAATAGTAAGCAAGGGACACTGGGGAGGGAAGGGAAAGGGAGAGATAATAAAATTATCTACCTTAAGAGTGAAGTCAAGCAGTCAAACAGAAAAGTAACAATTATCAAATGCTAGATAAAGTTTGGGCAGAGAAAGTTAATGAGAACATGAGGAAGGAGAGAGAGAGAGAGAGAGAGAGAGAGAGAGAGAGAGAGATTAAAGGCCCAAGCTGACTAGAGAAATAAAGTTATCATAATGGATAAAATATAGTAAAGAATAGAAAATAGAAGTAGAAAAATAGGAAAATGGAAATGGAATATAGCATCACAAAATCAGATAAAAATAAGAACAGATGAAATACAATATAATTCAGAGTAAGAAAACAATAAAAACTCAGGAGAGGCTAAATTGATAAGGTTTTCCTTTCTTTCACTTGTAATGACTCCTGACGACTATCTGGATATAAATCCCTGCAGTTTTCTTGGCAAGATTTTGGAAGAGGTTTTCCATTGCCTGTTTTATAGGGCTAAGAGTTCACCCAGCTGGCTTTGTGAGTGGGACTAGAACTCACAGTCTCCTGTATCCTAGCCTAGTAACTTAATTTTTACACTAAACTTCCTATATATCCTACACTACACTACACCAAGTTTCTATACAAATCTGTGTCTGAGAGTACAAGAGTAAAATAAATAAGATTCACTGTAGCAATACAGAGAAGAAAAGACTCTTAAATACAGAGAAATAACATTTAGAATAGAATAGAATAGAATAGAATAGAATAGAATAGAATAGAACAGAACAGAACAGAACAGAACAGAACAGAACAGAACAGAACAGAACAGAATAGAATAGAATAGAATAGAATAGAATAGAATAGAATTCTTTATTGGCCAAGTGTGGTTGGAATTTGTCTTGGTGCAAATACTCTCAGTATACATACAAGAAAAGATATTCATCAAGAATCATAAGGTACAACACTTAATGATAGTCATAGTGTACAATAAGCAATCAAATCATACTAGGAAACAATCAATATAAATCATAAGGATACAAGCGACAAAGTTACAGTCCTACAATCACAAGTGGGAGGGGATGGGTGATAAGGATTGATGAGAAGATTAACAGTAATAGTAGTGCAGACTTTATAATAGTTGAACTGTGTTGAGGGAATTATTTGTTTAGCAGAGTGATGGCTTTCAGGAAAAAAAACTGTTCTTGTGTCTAGATGTTCTGGTGTGCAGTGCCCTTTTGAGGGAAGGAGTTGAAACAGTTTATGTCCGGGATATGAGGGGTCTGTAAATATTTTCACTGCCCTCTTTTTGTCTCATGCAGTATACAGGTACTCGATTGAAGGCAGGTTAGTAGTAACTGTTTTTTCTGCAGTCCTAATTACTCTATGAAATCTGTGTCTGTCCTGTTGGGTTGCAGAACGAAACCAGACAGTTATAGAGGTGCAGATGACAGACTCAATAATTCCTCTGTAGAACTGGATCAGCAGCTCCTTGGGCAGTTTGAGCTTTCTGAGTTGGTGCAGAAAGAACATTCTTTGTTGTGCTGTTTTGATGACATTTTTGATGTTAGGTGACCATTTTAGGTCATGTGATATAGTAGAACCTAGAAATTCTAAGGTCTCTACTGTTGATACGGTGTTGTCTAGTATTGTAAGAGGTGGTAATATGGGAGTGTTTCTTCTAAAGTCTACCACCATTTCTACGGTTTTGAGTGTGTTCAGTTCCAGATTGTTCCAGTTACACCATGAGGCAAGTTGTACAACCTCCTGTCTGTATGCGGATTTGTCGTCTCGAATGAGACCAATCACTGTTGTGTCATTAGCAAACTGCAGTATTTTAACAGATGGATTGTTTGAGATGCAGTCATTGGCATATAGGGAGAAGAGAAGTGGAGAAAGCACACAGCCTTGGGGTGGGGGTAGGGGCTATGCTAATTGCACAGGTATCAGATGTGATTCTGCCTAGCTTCACCTGCTGCTTCCTGTCTGCTATGAAGCTTATGATTTAAAGGCTTAACAAAGAAAGCATAGCCTTGTTTAGATCCTTGCTTCCTTTTTTAAAAATTCTGTTCCATTCTGATTGTGTGTCTTCAAATCAGTTTTTGATCCCGCTGGTTATTCGAATGGGTCCCTGCAGTTTTCTTAGCAAGTTTTTTTGAGAAGGGATTTGCAATCACCTATTTCTTAGAGCTGACAAAGAAAGTGACTAATTCAAATTCAATTGACATTGTGTCTTAGATGGAACTAGAACTCATAGCCTCCTGATTTCTAGCCTGGTACTTTAACCACTATACCAAACTGGCTCTCTTGTTTAACTTTAATAAATAATTGTATTATTTTGATACATTTCACTTCTAGTACCCTGTGCTTGGTGTCAATTTCTTCTTTTACCCACCTTGTTCAGCATTATCATCATTGCCATATATGCATTAGATCAGGGGTGTCAAACTCAATTTCATTGATGGCCACATCAGTGTTGTGTTTGACTTTGGGGGACTGGGTGGGTGTGGCCAGGTTGACACCACTCATGTCATGGGTGCCTGTGGTGGCCCAAGCGCTCTGCCAGTGAAATCAGCTCAGGAGGACCGCATGCCCTGTGGGCCAGATCTAAGCATCCCATGGTCCGGATCCAGCCTGCAGGCCTTGAGTTTGACACCCCTGCATTAGATCTTAGGATCTATTCAAAGTATGAGAAGTTTTTGTTTCATGATCCTTGTTTCCAATGAGTGTTCAGACTTGATGTCCTGTATTACTGAATGCTTATTCCTTTGGGTTGTTCAAGAATAATAAACTGATTCCTCCAGCAACATAGTTTGAAGGTGGCAATCTTTTTCCTATTACACTTGTGGAAAATCCATCCCTCATATTGTACATCATAACACAGAAGGTTATTGAGTGGTGCATTCAGAACTCCATGGCAATTGATCCATCCATCTCTTGGACTTTCTTATTTTCCAGGTAATTAATAGTCCATCTGACTTCCTCCTCAAATACAACTGGTTTCAACTCATGTTCTTCTGCCTGAAATAGTTGTTTATCTGAGCTAGTTTTACTGTACAGCTTTTCCAAGTATTCCTAATATATTTTTCATGTAATCTTTCAACACTAAAATTCTTTTCATATTAGTTCCTTATGACATTGACACTTAATTTGAATGTTTTTGTGATTTCTCTAATTTTTCTAAACAGATTCCTTATTCTTCCCAGTTTTGTTACTCTTTTCATCAACACTCTGCATTCAGATGGAGAACATCGTATCTGTTTTTGCTTGCCACTGGAAGTTTGCATTAAATTCTATTCTTCAAGATCTCTCTGGCTTTCAACCGTCTTATTTCCTTAGCTATTTTTGTTGATATACAAGGGGTTCTCTGATTCTATCTGGCTCTTATTATGTTCTTTCTGGCCTCCCTTTTTTCAGTCATTTAACTTCTTCCCACAATTCGACAGGTTCTCTGTCTTAAGTTCCAGACTTTTGAATCTGTTTCCAATCTCAATCTTACATACTTTAGGAATGGGTTTGAAATTACATTTCATTGGGATTGGACCCTTTCTAGTCTTTTCAGTCTGATGTATATTTCTAGTGGTTAGTAGCTGATGGACTGATCTGCATTCAGCACCTGGCTGTGTTTTTCAGTTCAGTAGACAACTTCACCATCTATAAGATGTAATCTATTTGATTACAGTGTTATCCATTTGAAAATTTTCAAATATATAACTAGGTTTTTGTATTGCTAAAATAATCAACAAACAGTTCATTTTCTATAAATAAGACTATCAGCTATTGCCCTGCAAAGTCCTAGTCCAAATTTTTGAACAGTTTTTTTTAATACACATTCTTCTTCAACTTTTCCATTAAAGTCATAAATTATTAGAACATTCCTTTTTTGTGTTTGATCTGTTACTTCTTGTAATCATCTCATCAACCAATTCTTTCCCAACAACTGTTTTTGGAGCCTTCATCTGTGTAATTGTGAAACTGAGTAGATTCCCTTAAATCCTGATGGAAATTATTCTCTTATCCAATTGCAATCTGATTTTAAATCATAATTGCTACTGTTTTTCCTCCATAAATTTTTCCATAATTATTTCCAGCACAGAATATTTTGAATTCATCAGATTCATTTGACTGTTTCAATTAGATAGCTCTGCAAAAGAGAATCAAGTAAAAAAATTATCCCCTCCCTTCTGCTTCTGAATTCAGAAGATAGTTGGAATGCTGTAAACTGTTTTATAGATTAATTTGCCCTACTGAAAGTTCTCTTACTACTTTGTATGTTCTTACTGCTATGCATATAATTACTAAATTTCCCATTGAATTAATCAATGGCTTTTGTTAAATTTAGCTGGCAATCTCTCACAGCTAGAAGAACATTAAACTTCTTTTTAATTCAAATTATCCCTCTCCCGAATTTGCCATAGATATACATGTTTCCTCAAAGTATAATCTCTTCCTCCATGGATAGCAATGCAAAATTTGGCATATCTTCAGTAATCACCCATCAATCAGGAACTTGCTTATAATCATCAATGTGAAACTACCTAAAGCCAACTTTGCTAGCAAAATCCAGAAATATCTCCCTTCATATCAGATTCTGAGCTCATTTCAACTCTATATGTTTGGTTGGAGGAGACTGTTTGCTCCTAACTGATCTTCAGCTTCAAGTGATCTGCTACAATACAGCATGTATAAGAGAAGATCTCATGACAAGATGGTCAATGATATTCTATTCTCTGTCACTTTCTCTCCTCGTTGTTTTCCTGCCATCCTTACTCACCATTTCACAAACAATAAAAACTTTTATCCAGAGGATATACTTATGATATATCCCTGTTATCTCTGGAATAAATTGACAGCCTTGGCCATCTTTCTTATTCATATTGCCTTTGCTTACCATGCATGTGCAGTTTTTCTTTATCAAGAAGTTTATATTTCAAACTGAAATTTAGATTGGAAGATACAAAGCAGATCTAAACAGAGGAAGAAGTTCAATGCAAAAGGGGCTAATTGAGATTAAATCCTTGGGGCAGATGTTCTGTAAATGAAGATATCCAAATTACTCCAAGTTAATTTATGCTGAGAATAACATGTCTCAGCAGAGTCATAGGACAGAGAAGAACAGGTAGAGCTTTAAGAAAAGATTGTGTTAATTTGACAGAATGGGTAAACTGCTCTGAGGAAAAACAATACTTTTGGATTTTCTCAATTTTTATGTTTCTTTGTTGGCTTTTAAAAATTAAATAAATGACATGAGCATCATGTCTTAGAACAGGGGTGTCAAACTTGCATTGTCATAGCAGCATCACATGATGTACTATTTTCCCCCTTTGCTAAACCAGGCATGGGCATGGCTACTAGTGTGATGTATGCAGGGGTGGGTTTCTACTGGTTCTGTCCACCTCTGTAGCACCGGTAGCTCTGAAGAGCAGCAGACATAGAACCGATTCTATGTCTGCTGATGTTTTTGTCCACCCACCCACCCGGGCTCTTACCTGATCTTTATTTCCTTATTTTTCAACTTCAGATACCGAATGAGGCACAGCTGCAGTTTAAAAAGCAGGAAAAGAGGGCTGTTTCAAAGGCTGCTTCTCTGCACACAGCGTTCTGATGACAATTTACAGGGTAGTTAACCTTGTCATATCCCACCCCTGGATGCATGCGGCATGTAGCCGCAAGTTTACAGCCCTGTCTTAGAAGTTATCTATTCAGTCGGACTCCTTTGATAAATCAATAGGATCCACATGAATCTGTGATAATATTCAGTGCAAACATTCACACCGATCCATGAAAGGGCAATTTTTTCCCCACAGAAATTGCCTGACAAGGGGTACTGCATGCAAGGGTCAAAACACATCATGTTGGAGCATAAGAGAGCTTAGTATGAGCACTACATGACTTTTTATAATATAGTAGTAAATGTTTTCTTTTTCCCAAACACAATGAAATTTTAAACAAATATTTAGAAGAGAAAACTGTAGACAATGAGGTTATTCTATCACCTGGTATGCAAATAGTACAAGAAAGGAAAGAGGAAAGAAAGCCAGCTCACTATTTCTGGCATCTCCAGCTACTAGCACCAAGAACTTAAAAGCGTAGAGAAATTTAGCACAAACATTTTTCTTGAGCTTAATTACTGAAATAGACAAATTGAAAATTGGCCCATCATGAAGACAAATAGCAATAGAAATGCAGTTTGGAAAACTGTTTCTTCTAAATTATAATTAACCACCCATCAAGAGCTACCTGACAGAGGTGAAATGGGGTTCCATTAGCAGTCCTACTGATTGGCTGGTAGCATATCCCATGATGCTCCTTGCTACTACATTCTCTACTGTTTGCTTTTCAGTGAAATCATAAAGGACCACTGATTATGCCCAGCCCCTCTCTCCCACTCTTTGCTTGGCCACCCCAAGATACCTAATAGCCTAAATTACCAGCAAATTACCTCTTTGATAAGGGCAAGTCATTTTACATTGAGAGCTGAACATTTCCCACTTCTGGGGGGATAATATTAGGCAAATAACAAACATCTTTCTTTTGACATGTAGAATTATTTGCCATGTATGTTTGAATAGCCTGCTCCTTTGTGCGTCAGGGTCCATTCTCTATTAGCATATTTGATAGATGAATATGCTGGGCCATTGCAGAAAACCTGGCAGTAACCATGGTGATTAGGAGACAATGTTTTGAGTGAGGGATGTATTATCAATTTCAGCTATAGAATTCCTCCCCACCTTTTTTCAAGCATATATTGCTAATGAGCTATTCTGTAACATGGAAATGATAGGGAGACAGGCAGACAGATGATAGATAGATGGATGGATAGATAGATGATAGAGTTGTTTCAAGATAATTAAGCTATTAATATTATTAAATTTAAGTCATGGTAAATTGGGAATGTGAAAATACATACACACATGTACGCTGTGTTTACTTCCCTCATTTTTTAAAAAATATTAAATAACATAAAAGCTTTCTGCAAAAAGGAAATACTAAGATGCTCCCCTTGCATATCCTGGAATTGTCCTCCATGCATTATTCTCCTAACTTAGATAGCCTTTCCTAGGGGAATCAATTCACATGTGAAGTGGGGGTTGAGGGTTGGGGGAGAAGACAAAGGAATAAATGCATGATATACCAGTGGAGAAAGAGAGAGACTTATGAAATAACAGTTGAGAACAATAACTAGGGAAGACAGCAGTAAAGAAATAAAAGAAGATGGAAATATAGTATTTTATTAAGCATTCTAATAAAGCTTTGCATCCAGGATGTTTTTTACACATATTAATGGATAAAAAATATCAAATAACTATTAAAATAATACTGAGAAAACTATATAAAATAATGATGTCATAGATAGAGCTATGCAATTTGTTTTTGAGCAAAACGTGCTGGTATATTGTCCTCTAAATTAACTGCCTTCCAAACTACTATAATAACTGTATTATGGACCTGAGTATCCAAATACAGAAACAAGATGTTAGTATGAAGCTGAAATAGACCTGGATATAATAAAAGAGAACACATTTTCCAGATCTAGATTCTGGAGTAGTTGTCTCCGATTCTATCTCCCATCTACCTATCTACTTATCTGCCTACCAATCTATCTCTGTCTTTTAAAAGCTTAAGACAAACACTAATACAAACTAATATAAAGTAAGAAAACAAAAAAGAATGGAATCAAAGAGAAACTTAAAAGTGCAAGAAAAAGGGAAGAGATAAAAGAAAAGTACAAAAGAAGGAATAAAGATTCAAAAAAGTGGCTTCTGATCTTCTTTACAGTAGTTGGAAGTACATTTATAAATGTACCCCTTTCTTTAAAGTTACAATCTCTCTCTCTTTTTGTCTATAATGTATCCTGTCTAGCGACGTTCAGATTGTCTCAGTTCGTCTAACAAGGTTAAGCTGTGTTGTAATTCAATTAATATAGTTCCCATTCAACCCATTCCACCATGCCATGTTGAAACTTCATAAAATACAAGAGGGTAGGAGTATCTTAGTTCCACATTTAAAACTTATATATCCTTGTCACTTTTTAAAAATATTGCTTAAACTTAAAAACAACCCTCCCCCACATACACACACAAGTAAAACTTTCCCCTCCTTATTTTCCTCACTCAAATATGTGCAAAGTGTCTCTGCTGTATAATAGCTTTTAACATTTTATTTTAGGGCTGTCAACTGATTAAATATTTTTAGTTGATTAATCATATGCTTTTAAACCAATTAATTGGTTAATTAACTGATGAAATTTAAATACATTTCCATCTTGCCAACACCTTAATATAGACGTGTTTTTCAGGTATTTAGGGAAGTGATGTGAGATAACTTACAATTTTACCAACAAAAGCTGGCATTCTGTATTGAGCAAATGGCTCTCTTGAATTTTCTTCTATCCTTATTTTGATAACAGAATATTCTGATAAGGATGCAGAGGAACAAGTAAAGACCCTAATCACCAAATAATTGGAAGATTTTGTGTAGACCACTAAGCCACAGGTCTTCAGTGCAAAACTCCAAACTGAAATATCCATAATGATGGCACTCAGTCCTGGGACTCCACATTCAGCACACCTTGTGAAGGGACCTCACTGTCCCCCTTAGTGATTGGTTATCCTGCCAAAGTGCTGTCACTGCTAAGATATTTTTCCTTAAAGTTCCATCAGAATCTTCCTTTTTATTATAAGACCATTAATCCATTTCCTGTATCCAAGGATGATTAATACAATCAAAAGAGTCCAGAAATATTTCACAAGAAGAGTCCTCCACTCCTCTACTTGCAACAGAATACCCTATGCCTCCAGACTTGAAATTTTAGGCTTAGATAACTTAGAACTACACCGCCTTCAGTCTGACCTTAGCATAATACATAAGTTTTTCCATTACAATATCCTATCAGTCAATGATTACTTCAATTTCAACCTCAACAATACACGAGCACACAATAGATACAAATTCAGGGTAACCCACACAAAACTTGATGGCAGGAAATGGCAGGACTTCAGCAACAGAGTGGTCAATGCCTGGAATACTCTACCTGACTGTAGTTTCTTCCACTAACCCCAAACACTTTAACCTCAGACTGTCCACTGTTGACCTCACCCCATTCCTAAGAGGTCTGTAAGGGGC
The DNA here is from genome assembly GCF_049901715.1 of Pseudonaja textilis. Lineage (NCBI taxonomy): Eukaryota > Metazoa > Chordata > Lepidosauria > Squamata > Elapidae > Pseudonaja > Pseudonaja textilis. The sequence goes on from NC_141991.1 coordinate 45,837,354, forward strand.
ATGCACAAGTGTACCAATGTGCCTACCATCTCTGTCTTAATGTTCCCTTTTATTTGTATCTATTTCATGTATTAATAATCATGTTTATACTTACACATATTATCAAATGTATGCTTGACAAAATAAATAAATAAATAAATGACACAGAAGAGCTCTATCTTGTCACTCCTCAGTTTCTGTTTCATTTAAGGATACCCAAGATCCTCAGTTTGTTTTCAGATGCCTTGATTTCCAATCCCTAAACTTCTTCATTGTTTTTTTTAATCCATATGTATTACCCAAATGTTTCTTCACTTGTCATATCCAAAACTGATTTCTGTATGTAATTTAGTTCAAAACATATAGAATAGAGCAGAAGTATTACGCCTATGATTTGGAAACTACACTTTTGTAAATTTAGCCCAAAATTATATTGGGCTTCATTGCAGCCAAATCACATGGCTGACTCATAATAACTACCAATAAGTTTTAATATTAATTCACATATCTACCATTTAATCAGGATTTACAAAGATCTAAAGAAGAGCTTAGTATAGGAGTAGATTAAAAATTCATTAATTTCTTTAGAACAACTATATAATATTAGGTATCTCAAATACATAGAAGGATCTAATGTACATTTATGCAAATATTTTTCTTCACAGAATTTTGTGATAGATTCACAAACGACCCCCCCACTAAATATATCTAAGAAGGAATATATGCATATAAATGAAAATACTCATGAAATGTACAAACAAAAAATATTATATTATAGGAAAAACTTGTAAAAAGTGTGCCTACTACAAAAGGTATACAGAACAATGTCTGCATCAGTACAAAAAATAAATGTGCATAAATTGTTTGAAGGTTTAGTTGAACATTTAAATGAAGGTAAAAAAAATATGATCACTAGAGTAATAAATGAATGGTAACAAAATTGACAGAATCACTTATTCTTAGCTCAATGTATCTTAAAAACCCAGTTTCAACAGTCTCAGTATATTATTTTCTTGTTAATTCAGAGATGAGACCAAAATACATTCTAAGCATTCAGAGAAAGCATTTGAAAATAATCATTGTTTGCCCTTGAAACTAATATCTTTGAGTGCTCTAAATGTTTGTCAAACCGTTTCACCATATTTGAATGTGTGTTTGTTTTTACCTTAAGAATCCAATCCTAATGAATCACAAGAGCCGTATTAGAGAGTCTGCAGGTGGCCTGATCAATTCTATTAAGCTGTATCAGGACTAGGAGCTTGAATTATGGTTGTGTCAGGAGCTGCGTTTGTATTGAACCATATCATGCTATGGTTGATAATGATAAAGTCTAGTAGCCATCCAGAAATCATTGGCTTTTCTCAACTCCTGTTCACCAACGTAAGCAAATCTCTGAACCAAACACAAGTTGTCTTTTGGCATACAAAATCTGTTTTGTGAATGTATATAGCAGGGGTGTCAAACCCATGTCATCATGGTGGTATCACGTGATGTATCATGAGTTTTCCTCCTTCACTAAACTGGGCATAGGTGTGGCCAACATGTGACTCATCCAGCCTGTGGGCTGCGAGTTTAACAGCCTTGGTTTATAGGAATCTGCTTGGATTATTATCCATGTTGGTATTATCACCTAAACAAAAAGGCAACCTGTGATTCTCCAGATGTTGCTTAATATCATCTCTGGATTGTAAGGATCAGGAATTTATAGAGCAGCAACTTTTGGAGAATTGCAGATTGCCTGTTTATTTCCAAGCAACCTACAAGGGATCACAAGCTAGATATGTAGAAACTACGGAAGAAAAACTGGGCACATTCCAATAACTGGGGATAAAAAAAGCACAATTCACTTATTTATTTGGCGGTATTTCTTATCCTCCCTCCAGAGCAGCTACCCAAAATTAACAGCACAATAAAACGAGAATAAAATGCATCTTGTTAAAAACCATTATAACAACAAAGCAAATACATAAGAAGCTAAATGGCCTGGGTGAATTAAAATGTCTTGCTTGTGATAAAAAGAAATCAGGAGGCAGAGAGGAGAGTTTTTTTCTGCAGAGGATTCCAAGTGCTGTGGTACATTTTGACTTGTTGCCCACCTCTACCCCAAGGACAAGATAGTACAAGGAAAGACATGATGTACTTAATCAAGGTTATGCGTGGAAATATTGTTTTAATGGTTCTGAGCTCTTTAATGTTTTAACTGAAAACAACAGACCTTACGATAGACAAGCAGTCACTAATGGAACTCAGAACCAGTTTCACATCTTCCCACTGATGCCCAAGTTCACCTTAAGAACATGTAGCTACCTTTCTCTCCCACAACAGACATCACTGAAGAAGTTCTTCGCACTTGTCTACAAGAAGATTATATTTATAGGAAGCCCACTTGCTCTTAATTGTGACCACGAGGGGCCAGTTACATAGTAATTTTAATACCCTGACTGAAGAAATAAGAATATTTCCCTTTAATTTGCCTCATTATGCAGTTGTTGATGTCTCTCTGGGATGCAAAGTTGGTTCCTCTTTTCTTTTATTTCTATCCTCCCACCTTGCCATAACACCTGAATATAAAATGACATTACAAAAGAGCAGGATAAAGGACTGCATTTTTAATCACTCTTGGCTAACAAAAATCAGTCATGTTTAAGTAATTGCTTATTCCCCTACGAAAGAAAGGCACCTTCAAACATACAATTTTTACTCTTTTCCTGAGCTCCAGTTTTGCTATAGTAAGGATAATAGGGGAGGCAATGAAAGTAATATTAGAGGGCTTGGCACACAAAAAACATATTTGCAATAGTTCATCGTTGTATTCATTGTCCCTTCCCCTCCACACAAATTTGCCCTCATTTCACACACACCTGGGGTTCACTCATTTATAATGCAGTAGAAAGAATGATACAGAAAAAGCTGACATTGGACTTCAAGGGGCAGAGAGAAGGTGAATTGCCTCCTCCTTTGGAGTAATAAATCCTACTGAACTCATGGACCTACCATATTGTGATTTTTACCTGCTTCTTTTTCATTCCTTGGCTTTGAACCTTGGCAGATTGAACACTACCATTACAAAGTATTTTTATGGAGAAAGCCATATGGCTCACAATCCAAAGTAATAGCTACACAGAATTAGTAACACTCTTGATTCAAGGTCATTGCCAATGGAATGAGCCTTTCTAGGTATGGTAGATAGTGGGCATATCATTTATCTATCTCTGATAGCTGAAGACACTGTCTCCTGTACAAGTATTGTCAATCAAGCTGGGAAATAAGATTAAGCATCAGTTCCCAAAAGAGCAATAGAGTTAAAAGATACCACATTTGGCCGTTCTATGTCTATTAGGTATATATATATATATATAAAACCCATAAATGTTCTTAATCCAAGGGAAGGACATCTCTTCACCCATTTCAGTTGAGCTTCAGGTGAGGATTCAATACCTCAAAACTGTACTTACTTTGATAGGTGACTTGCTCCAGAATTAAAACAGGACATATGGATAGGTCACTGGTGATTTTCCTGGATACTTCAATAGCTTTTGATACCATAGATACTGGTGCCCTATTCTAAGGGATGAAATTGAACTCATGATATTATAGAGGTGCTGTACCACCAACAAAATGGCCAATTTTGGGTGCGGTTGTTACCTATAAAACTCAGGCACTCATATGGCCTGGAACTGGAAAGAATCTAGTTCCCTGAGTATGAGACAGATATGCTTATTCTTTTTTGTCCTAGCATTTTTTGTCCTAGCAGTTTCCGGCATTTTTTGCATGCTTGCTGATCTTCACATCAGCAATGAGCTTCAATGACAAGGAATATGTCGTGATATGAGGCAATAGGATTCTCAATAGACCTCACAACCTGGCTACAGTGGTCAATCAACACCTACTCTGATGGCCACACCTTTGTTGTTAGATTCATTGATGTAGATTAGTTTATATCTTTCACCAATGTGAAGTTTTTAGCCTTTTCAACACATCTCTTGCATACATATAATAGCAATAGCAATAGCACTTAGACTTATATTTAGTTCACAGTGCTTTACATCCCTCTCTAAGAAGTTTTACAAACTCAACATATTGCCCCCAACAATCTGGGTCCTCATTTTATTGGCCTCAGAAGGATGGAAAGCTGAGTCAACCTTGAATCTGGTGAGATTGGAACTGCCAAATTGCAGGCAGGCAGCCAGCAGTCAGCAGAAGTAGCCTGCAGTACTGCATTCTAACCACTACACCACTGCGGCTCAATATCTACCTTGTGTCACTTTAATATTTCTGCAAGCTCATGGCTGTGTCCAGTGCTGATGTTCAGTGTGGCAATGTGTATTTGAGCTAGATTCTTTTTAACTGGTGGTTCCACCATTGATCCATTGGTGTTTGTTAATTTATTATGGTGGTCAGGTAAGATTGATACATGCTGTCAAATAACACCTTAGTGTTATCTGACATAGTACACAGTTGTATATAAATCCTATACACAGAGAGAAGCACAAAATGGCTTTTTCAAGTGAGCACACGCACGCACACTGACAGTCTGAACCAAGAGAAGTTCAGGTAAAGCAAAAAAGCATTATATCAAAATAGATCAAATCTTTATATAGAATTCAGAAACAAGTGATACATACATTTAATATATGTAATGTGTCAGAAAAGAACAAATCAAATAATAAAAGCCATTGGTTAGATGTGAGAAAAGACTGATACCCTTAAAATATGTTTTATTCATCCTTTGCCACCCTGTCTTGTTTCTTTAACATTTGCAACACTCAAGGGCTTCAGAATACAACTCTGTTGTTTAATTTCTGAATAGGCTAGTTTTTACACATCCAAAGAAATGGTTTTGAGTAAAGGAAAAATATGCTTTACTAACCTTCAGGGACAGCATACTAAAATGCTAGTATCACCTTTATTAAAATGCTAATAATAAAGCCCAAAATTCCAGGTAACAAATTTCCCATTTGGTCCTCAAACTATTAATAGTTTGCGATTATTTCTTAAGCAAGTGAGCAGTTAACATTTGAAATTGCATGGAATCGATGGAGTGTTCTCTGAGGCAGAACTAAGAGAATAATGGCAATACTGGGTTACAGATATTCAAGGGGCACATTGAAGAAGAAAACATCCAAGTAGGGCAAGGGCAATCAAAGCCATTCCCACAAGCAGTAAATGTTTCAACCGCCCCAATCTGTCATCCACATCCCAAGTGTTTTGATTTTCTTGAAAGATTTCCTTGTTTCTTGTCAGGGTAGAAACTATTTTAGCTAACTTCTGTTGCTGGGTAATTAAGCTTTACATGCAGATCTCCCCCCCGCCCATCCTTCCCCAGTTCCCCTAGTAACTGATCTAAGGCCAGCCTATTCTACAATAGTACATCTTTCAGATAAATGATTTCATCTTGAAGTAGTTTATGGCTCCTTGAGGTGTCATTAATAAAGACTTCAAAATCTATAGACAGATTTGCAACAAATTCAGCCAAATCATGAATGTCTTTATAGTTCATAGCTACTCCAACAGCTGGGTATTTTGCCCTCCCAGTTTGGTTTCTCCTGCATAACTTCATGCCAGAAGTAATTTCCCTCCGTATTCTATAGTTATGTCTTAATGACCATTTAATTTCTTTTGGAGTGACCAGATGAATCTGTTCTGTCCATATCAAACATTCCACAAAGTTCCTTGCTAGGACTCTGGTAGTGTTTTAAAACCATGAATGCCACAAGTCCACCACAAACCACCATTACTCTGGTGGAAAAACAAATCTGGTTACATTGCTAACTTCAAAAGCTGATACAAAAAAATTATACCACCAGATAAAGACTGAACGCACTAATTATCACATTAAACAAAAGGAAAACCTTCTATGCACCAATTCCACCCGCACTTTTTACAATTTTGTAAACAACAAACTAAAAGACTCAAGGTCCATCCTACCCCTGATAGGACCTAATGGTAAAGACTGCAATGATGACACCATTAAAGCCAACCTCTTTAACACATTCTTTGGCTCAGTATTTGTAAACAGCAATGGATCATGCCCAGTGTTTCCTAGCTGAACCACAGAAAACAACAATGATCGAATACATATTGATTTTACAAAAGACAATGTTGAAAAAGCACTACTCAAGCGCTACTCAAGATGGTTTTAATCTCTGTCTATTGGACCAGATGAAATATGTGCCTACTTCTTAAAAAAGCTATCCACTGCCATAGCAGAACCTCTAAACATAATCTTTGAAAAATCTTTCAGGACCAGCTCCTTGCCTAACCTATGGTCACAAGCCATGGTCATCCCCATCTTCAAAACGGGAGATCCCAGCCTAGTTGAAAATTACAGACCAATCTCTTTATGCTGCATCACCTGTAAAGTCATGGAAACAATTATTAACCAATCCATTATCCTCCACTTACAGACAAACAACCCACTCTCTGCTAAACAATTTGGTTTCAGAAAAAAACTATCCTAGATTTCTGCAACTCTTACACTGCAAAAACATATGGACTACACAACTCAACCAGGGCAAAACAATAGATGCAATCTACATAGACTTCTGTTAAGCCTTTGATTCAGTGGTACACAACAAACTACTCCTAAAACTAAAATCTTATGGTATCTCTGGACACCTGCATAATTGGATAGAAGCATTCCTGTCAAACAGACAACAAATGGTCAAAATTGGGAGCGTCCTATCAAATTCTGTACCTGTCAATAGTGGTGTCCCCCAAGGCAGTGTTCTAAGACCAACTCTGTTCATACTCTACATAAATGACCTCTGTGATCATATTAAGAGCAACTGCATTCTCCTTGAAGATGATGCAAAGCTGTTCGATACCACAGACAATACTGCTACCCTTCAAAAAGATCTTGACTATGTATCAGAATGGTCAAACAAATGGCAACTTCAAATCTCAACAAGTAAATGCTCTGTCCTACATATTGGCAAAAAAAATCAGAAAATAAAATACAAGCTGAATAGTCAAGACCTTGTTGATGATCCAAGCTCTGTAAAGGACCTTGGAATACTCATCTGTAATGATCTAAGTGCTAGACCCCACTGTAACAATGCCAAAAAGGCATTAAGAGTTGTTAACCTAATCCTACATAGCTTTTTCTCTGGTAATATGACACTACTAACTAGAGCATACAAAACATTTGCTAGACCAATACTCAAATACAGCTCATCAGTCTGGAACCCACATTACGTATCTGATATTAGTACAGTTGAGAAAGTCCAGAAATATTTCACAAGAGTTCTCCACTCCTCTACTCGTTGTAGAATACCTTATGCCACCAGACTTGAAATTCTAGACCTAGAAAACCTTGAATTAGGCTGTCTTCGGTCTGATCTAAGTATAGTATATAAAATCATACATTGCAATTACTTACCTTCAGCTTCAACCGTAACAACACAAGAGCACACAATAGATACAAACTCAAGGTTAATCGCACCAAAGTTGATTGCAGGAAATATGACTTCAGCAACAGAGTGGTCAATGTCTGGAATACTCTACCTGATTCTGTGGCTTCTTCCCCAAACCCCAAAAACTTTAACCTTAGCCTGTCTACTATTGACCTCACCCCTTTCCTAAGAGGTCTGTAGGGGACGTGCATAAGCGCACCAATGTGCCTACCGTCCCTGTCCTATTGTTTCTTTTATTTTTCTTATATGTACCCATTTCATGTATTCATAACTATGTATATACTTATACCTATTATCTTGTAAGCAATTGACATATCAAAATAAATAAATAAAAAAATAATAATAATCTGGTGTGTTCACTTTATATATGCCAAGCCTGAGCAACAGTCTAAAGGGAAAGTGCCCTTGGGTAGCTTTGTGTCTTGTGTAGGTTTGCATTCTAAGGTCCCAACCTGGATCAACCCAACAATAATTTGTCCATTTGGATATTAAGATAAGGGAAGTTTTCCCTTCTTCCCCCAGTCCAAGTGTGTGGGAAGTCTAACTGTTGAAAATAGATTTGGAGACTGGAGTGTTCCTACATAATAGTGCAGCCCCATCTACCAAATAAAGGGGACTTCTCAAATGCAATGTGATTTATCCAACAATCATTACCTAGAAAAATGAGAATATCCCTAACTTCTATGGGAGTAGAAGGAGGAAGCAAAAGTTCAATAGAAGTCCTGGTGGCTTTAAAAGTAAAATGTTCACAAAGATTCCCAAAAGAGTTCAACAGGCAAATTCCAAGACTCTGCAAAGTCAGCTACAATCTAATCTCTACCTGTGAGGAATCCACAAACTTTTTTCTTCCATAAGAATAGTGGTTTGAGTAGTCAGCAAAACCTGGAATAGGGTATCCCAGATTGGATCGAGAGCCTTGCATTAGTCACATGAAATCTCCCAGTTGGAATGGATGACTCCGATCACTGAGAGGAAATATGACTCCCACTGCCACTGCCTTCCAGAACTCTGCTGCTTCTTTAAGGACAGAAACTGCTTAGCAGTTACTTCATCATCCTCATCCCCAGTTATAGGTGCATTGAAATGGGATAGAGGCCCCCTCCCGTTTGCTGGATGCCCATATACCAATACAAAATAAGGTAGACCTAATTTGTTCTGGAACTGGTCCTAAATAACACCCAGAAGCAAAGCCTGACACTATCTCAAATCTGTTTATTGGCATTATGTTCTAAAGCCTTTTTTGATCACCCTTATGGAGATATTGCTTCATTCCCAAGCATTTTCCTGGTTTTTCAATGGTCTGGAGACAAACATGGGGCTAGAACAGACAGTTAGGTGGTAAACCATTTCTAGAAAATACTTCCCCACCCTTCATTAGCAGAAATTATGCAAAATCCAGCTGCAAATGCTGCATGGGGACTGTAAGCATTGATAACTCATCAACCTCAACCTACCTCCACAGTGCCAGTTGGGGCTTTCTGGCACAGGGAGAGTTTTGCTGGCAAATATCACAAGCCTCTTCAGCTCTTTGGCAATTGTCTCCAATCCCAGAAGCAAACCACCCTTTGTAATAAAAGCTTTCAATTCCTCTTTCCCATAATGTCCTGAATGTTGACAGTCCCATTCAGCTGCTATGGGGTAAATAGCACTGGGTAGGCATGCCCTCCCATCTGGAATTCTTCCCATAACTTGAATGTCCTAAACTGCTTCGTATCTCTTTCAGGTTGTTGGTTTCTTTCTCCTCATAACTAAGTGTTTCCACAGTGGGAACAAACTCTATGGGAATACTTGGCAACCCCTCAAAGGTAAGTGGCTTGAAGGCAGCCTGCTTAGCTTTTTGATCAGCCAGGTTGCTTCCTTTTGTGCCTCTTTAGTCATTCAGCAGTGCAGGACAGCTAATTCTTTTGGAGCTTGGAGTACCTGTTAAAGACTTTCAACAAGCTGCAAATATTGAATGCATTTCCCTCCAGCTGACTTAAACTCTCTGAAGGTCCATAATGAATATGATGGTGCAAACCCCCAAAATTGTATCTGCTATCTGTGTAGAAATATTCTCATCACTATTTTTATTTCTTCCACACAATAGCATTTCTTCACCCATGGTTTCTGAGATCAAAGTTGCAGAATTTAAGGAGCCACACCTTAAGATAGGGAAGATATTAGTTTTGCTTCTAATATCAAAGGGCAGAAAATACTTGCATGTTCCGCTTTAACAGGGCAGAAAGCTCACAAGAGACCAATAGAATAGTGTGCTGTCCTGGAGTCAAGCTTTTGGATTTTCCTACAATGTTTGATGCTGGTACAAGTGTATATAGATGTCTCTTGTGCTGCCTGATGTATTCAGATGGAATAAATGCTATTGGGCAGTGTGTTGATCCACTCAGTTCATTCTACTCCCCCTATTCTCATGTACAAACTAGAGAAATGATGAGCAGATGAGAAGAAGGTAATACTACATTTTTTAATGTCAGACTTTTGGATTGTCTCTCCAGACATGGAAGAGAGTCTAGGAAGTTCTTAAAAGTCATCGTGTTTAAGATCACAGATCACATCAACAATCTATGGGTGACAAAAATCAACGATCCCTAGGAAACCATGGAGTTGATGCTTCATTTTCAGTATAAGGCATGCTGTGATGACTTGTGTCTGAGACCAGTCAATTAAGATATTATTTCAAACTCAGATACTTGACTACTTGAGAACACCACTGGATCTTTCCAGGGTTAATTTTATAGTTTTGTGAAGAATGGAAGGCTGAGTCAACCTCAAGCTGGTGAGAATCAAACTTCTAGCAGTTGGCAGAATTAGCCTGCAATAATGCATTCTAACCACTGCACCACCATGGTTCTTTGAAGCTGAGTACTCCAACACTGAACATTCTTTACTCTGATGAACTTTCTTTGTACCATCTTAGATACAAAAGAGACTATTCATTTGGGCAGTTTGATTCTGACCAGCTCAAGTTTGACTCAGCCTTCCATTCTTCTGAGGTCAGTAAAACGAGAACTCAGATTGTTGGAGGCAATATGATTACTCTGTAAACGATTTACAGAGAACTGTAAAGCACTGTGAAGTGGAATATAAGTCTAAGTGCTGTTGCTATTCAGTTGTTTGTTTTCTTTGCCCCGGAAGTTCTGTGTGTAAAAGCTTTGCAAAAATTCCTGAAACGGGGAGGGGAGGAAAATTCAGGTCCTTTCAGTTTTCTATGGAAGCATTGTATTCCCCATTATTTCTCCTCCTTCTCCCCATTTGTTCTGACCTTCTAGCACATGGGTGTCAAACTCAGCATGTCACATTGCTGTCATGTGATATTTCATGATCTTTTCCGCATTGGTGGAGCTGGGGTGGGTGTGGCCTGAAGGTGATGCATCCAGCCTATTTGCTACCAGTTTAACACCCCTGTTCTAGCATGATGAGAGCAAATCTTGCATTGTCTTTGGGGTCCTTGTTGCTCTCTGAGCTTGGTTGTTTCATTAGCAAATTAAATAATGTAATCAGTGCTACCAAGAAAACAACTAAGCTCAAAGAGCAACAAGGACCCCATAGTTCAACCTTGAGCTACAAATAATATCTTCTTGCTTAGTCTGAAGGAGCAGGGATTCAGTCTGTGAGAAGCTGTGGGAAATAAGAGAAACACTTACATACCTTAAACAATGCAGAATAAATGGCAGACAATAAACATTAGAAACAATTTATTTTAATGTGCACTCAACATACACAAATCACAATGCTTACATAAAACAGAATGAATGGTGGATACCAGAAGCTGCATTCAATTTTTGAACATTTTTATTGCTACAGAGATTTGGCTTTAAAGGCTCATGTAATTTTTTTAAAATTTTGTCTCCACAACTTAAAACCATTTCTCAACCTGACCCTTTCTTATACAATGCACACAGAGATCTATAAATAAAATGTTTACAAATGGAAAATACTGGTGTTTGTTTCTATCTACCTTCTTGCTTGTTCTTGTGTACTATCTGTCGTACTTCTGTAAGTGCACAAGAATTCTTCCTTCCTGCTTCCCAAGTGAGAAGAAAGGATTCTTGGTCCTAGTACACAGATGGGAATGTTCATGTGGAATTCAATCAAACCATTCAACAGGGAGACAGGTAAGCATATATTGTTCTATTACTTACATTTTGTAAATTGCCCCTTACCAGTCATGTTATGTGGACCCCCCAAAAACTACTGACAATCCAGTTTGGAAGTTCTGATGTTGTACCACCCCATTGTTCACATGACTGCATTTTGATGCTCGCAATCAGCCTGCATTTATAGCTGTTTGCATGGTCCTGCAGTCACATGACCCGTGATTTATGAACCAAAAGCAAGAATTGGGTTCACTTAATGACTGTAGTGCTTGCTTAACTGCTACCACATTCATTTAATCATCACTACGAAAAAAGTAATAAAATCAAGCACAATCATGTGACAACCTGCTTAATAACCTTCATGATTTATGGTCATATTTGTAAGCTTTTTGTCCTTAAATAAAACAAAGGCTTATAATTTTCATTGTAATGGCATAGTAGTAGCAGTTGCCTAGGTACCAAGTAGCAATAGAATAGCAATAGCACTTAGATATACATATATACTGCTTCATAGTGCTTTACAGCTTAGTACTGTCTAGGCAGATAAGAGAGTCAGCGTAATGCCCCAACAATCTTCATTTTACTGACCTCAGAAGAATGGACGGCTATCTCAACCATGAATCGGTGAGGATCAAACTCCTGGCATTGAGCTTGCCTGCAATACTGCATTCTAACTATTATGCCACCACGGCTCAATAAATGTTTCATTAGCTTTGATAGTTTCAAATTAATTGTCCTAATCTTTCCAATTAGCTTTTTTACTTTACCCTAAGCAATATTTAATTTTAAAAAATTACAATTTCAGTGACAAATTGTTTTTTAAAAATCTACTATAAGTTTAAGATCTTTTTTTTTTTTTTTCATTTTTAGTACTAAGTTGTAGGAACTGTTTCATTTCAGTCATATCAACCCATCCAGTGGTGGGATTCAAAATTTTTTACTACCGGTTCTGTGGGTGTGGCTTGGTGGGCATGGCAGGGGAAGGATACTGTAAAATCTCCAGTCAGAGGTGGTATTTGCCAGTTCTTCGAACTACTCAAAATTTCTGCTGCCGGTTCTCCAGAAGTGGCCAGAACTTGCTGAATACCAGCTCTGAACCCACCCCACCTGGTCAAATCAAAGGGGAATGTTGTAGACTCTGTGAGTAAAAAAATTGATGTGTGGGGGTCTATGCCATAGCCCCACCCTATCTTGGTCTGAGGTGAAGTTGTTCCCCACTCTACTGGTTTCAGAAGAACATTAAGGCCTGGCTGTCAGGTGCAAAAGGTCAGGTCCACACATGTTCCAATTGATTTATTTGTTTATACTTATGCACAGGAATATTCTCAATGGTTGGCACCCACTTGGAGTTAAATAATGGTCAACAGAATTCAAGGGGAAGTTTGACTTAGTCCACCTAATGATTTTAGGCTGATCCCTCATTTAATTCCACGTCCAAGTTCTGCCACTTCTTCTACACTGGTTCTGTCTAAAAGCATGGTGATCCAAGTGTAGGACATAATCCTTGGCTTGAGGGTATCCTCTCTGTCTTTTGAAATTTGTTTATTTTTATGCAGATATTTATGCAGATGTCATTTTTTAACTGTAAACCACCCAGAGTCACTTAGACAGTGAGATGAGTATTGTATAAAATCAATTAATGAATAAATAAAATAAATAGGGTTAATTTTGCTTCCTGGTTGAGTTATAAGGAAGAAATCTTTAGGCAATATTATAATCAACTTCTGGATAGCTGGGACAGATTTCATCTGAAAGTTCTACTCAACAATACAAGTAGCCCACTTTTACTTTATTTTTCTTGTTCTCCTCATCAAAAAAAAAAAAGTCTCAAAAAATTTCAGTTGAGAACAAAACTTCTCCATTCTGGCCAATTCTGTTTGCTGCTCATTATCAAAAAAACTCTTTTCCAATTTCTGTTTAGAAAAATAACTCTCTTTTTTTTTTTTTTTACCCATTCCAATTTTCCCCAGGAGTTTTCCAGCATCCAAGCTTGCAGAAATTTTTCTAAATAAGCTTGTCATAAGATTCTGAGAGTGAACAGGACAGCTGCTCCTATGGTGGTGTTGGCTGCTTTCAGTTCTTCTAGCTTTTCATGTTATTTTTTGTGATTCCATTATTTTGCAGTCTGGTTGATTTTCCCATAATGTGAGTAGCCCGAGGCTTTCCCCGCATATATTCCTCTTCAAATACCTGATCTGCTTTGTCAGATTACAGGCCTGCCTCCAACAGGCTATAGTTTTATAAGTGAAAGCACTGTTACAATTGTGGATCCCACATTTCCAGTCTGCTCCCCCAGAATTTTTTCCTGGAGGACACAAGACCGGAGTCTTCATCTTTTTTGGAAGTAGAATAAGGATGGCAGATCAAGGGGAGAGGTGGAAGCCATAGCCTTTTGTACCCTCATCTGGGTGACTCATCAGCCCACAGGATTCAAAAGTTTATTTGGCCAGAACTGGTCAGCTCAATATACACTCAAAATGTACAAGTCAAAGGAGTCCACATTAGCTCTGTCTTCTCCCATGAATCTTCTCCCAGATATCCAGCATATCTTATCCACTTTTCTTTTTACAGTATGACTATTCTCCTTTGGACTATTGACCTTCTGGGCAGATAGATTCCCTGGTCCCACAATTGGATCATAATCTTCAATGGGCTCCCCAGTATGCTCCTTCCCTGTCCTATTTTCTTACTTTATGTTCTCTCCCAAGGGGCTACCAGCTATTTACTTGCTCCTGGCTCCTTAGCTGCCCATCTCCTCCAAAGATGCAAGGGGTGAACTCATCTATGCTGGCTGTCATGTGTTCTATGACTGAGGTATTCTGATCCAAGCCCTGAGGAACGCCACATTGTGATCCTGGATGAGCCCTCAAATTGTTGCCTTTAAAACTCAGGCACTTGATTGGTGTGTAATTGGGAAAAAAACTACTCCCTGAATTTAACAGAAAAACACTCAGGAGTGGGATTCTACCGGTTCAGACAGGTTTGGGTGAACCAGTAGTTCCAGTGATCATTTGACCCATCCCCACCCCTTCCCCACCCTTTTTCTGAGCTTTATTTCCTTGTTTTTGAGCACAGCGGATTCGCACAGCAGAATGGTTTGCCACGCATCAGCTGTTTTACTCACTGGGGATGCAGCAGAAAATAAGTATTATAGCTAAAATTGGTCTTTTCTAAATGCTGTGCGCGTGCGCAAAGCAGGCGCAAAGCGAGCACTCACTGAACCAGTTGTTACACCAGTTGAATCGCACCACTGGAAATACTCTATTCCTTTGCAAAGTGGTTCCCTGCCTCCCATACACACCCTGACAATATGAAACACAAGTACTTCAGGCAAAGCAAAAGGCATTTTATTAAAGGCAGTCAAGCTTTTGTATAGGATATAGAAGCAAATTATACATATATTCAGTATAACTGATGTGTCAGAAAGCAATAAATAAAACAATAAAAAACAGTTAGATATGAAAGATACAGGCACTCTTAAAATATGTTTCATTTCTTCCTAAAGGAGAATATTTGTAACTAGGTTTCAAATGAGGGGTCCTTGGTACTCTTTCTCTAACCAAGCTCAGAGAGCACCAAGGATCCCTCATTAGAATGCTATTGTTTCTGTTATGTCCTGAGGACTCAAGGAGTTCTCACTCAGGTCCACTCACTTTACGTGGGCGTTATTTCCCCCATTCCCATTGGTTGGCTCTCCCCAGCAGCCAGCTATAAAAGCAGGCTGCGGGGTCCAACCGGTTGCTGATTGCTGCGAGCCAGTTCTAGGCTTGGCAAGCACGGTCAGCCCTTTATTGTAAATAAAGTATTGTTGCACTCATGCTCTGGTTCAGCCTCTCATTGCTCAAACAAAACACTGGCGACGAGGGTGGGATGGCTACCAGAAGCACCTTGCAACCGCTGAGTCACTAGCCACCGATCTACAGCCCAGAGAGAGTGATCGGCTGGCGACAGGGAAACGCTGATCCGCAGCCAGAGAGAGCGGTCAGCTAACGAAGCGAGCGATCAAAAAGAGCAAACGCAGATCCGCAGCCAGAGAAAGCGGTCTGAGTCAAATAGTTAGAAGCGTCTGTAGCCGCTTTGTTAGTCCCGCTACGGGGAAAGTGAGCGCTGCGAGCCGCAGACGCTCTGCATTTTGGCGCGAAATTCAAACGGGTGTCATTTGAATTTCGAGCCAGTAGGAATCACAGCACAGCGCTGTAGAGAGTCACTAACGCCCACTTTTGGCGCGAATCAAGACACCTCCAACGGCTAGCAGCCAACGTGGTAACCCAGAGAGAGAGAAAGAGAGGGTAGCAAAAAAACCTCTCGAGAGCTGATATCACTAGTAACTCACGAGCGTTCGTAGTCCCAGAGAGATTTTTTCCGCAGGTAGCCCAGCCGTTCCAGCACCATGAGTTCCAATCCAGTATTCCCGGCGTTTAAACCAGACGAAGAGAAGTGGGAATCGTATAAGAACCGTTTCAATCATTACATCGATGCGGTCGGCCTGGCGGATGCGGGAGAGCATCGGAAAAAATCCTATTTCTAATCTACTGCGGAGCCACCGTTTACGATACCGCTGCAGCACTCGTGGCGCCGAGAGAATTGAAAACGTTCCGTGGTCCGAGTTGCTTGAGATCCTCACAAACCACTACGCTCCCAGGCCTTCACAAATCGCCAGGAGGTTCACGTTCCGAATGAGGAAGCAATCAAGTAAGGAGACCATCAACCAATATATGGCCGCCCTCAGAACAGCAGCCCTGCACTGCGGGTTTGGAACATACCTGGAGGACATGCTCCTCGATCAATTAGTTTGTGGGGTCAAGGATCTCAACCTACAGAGACGACTGCTAGCTAAAAAGACCTCAACCTCGCATAAGCGGTAGAGGAGGCCCTAGCAGCCGAGCTAGCAACGAACTCAGCCACCGAAATTCAGGGCCCAAGCGCCAAGCTAGCAGCGTTCCCAGTCCATTCCGAAGAGGTGGAAGCGGAGGAAACCCACAACGATGAGAACGATGTCCATCGCCTCACCAATGACAGACGGTCGCAGGTAGGGGCCAAACAAGAATACACCGTCCACCCAAGCACATCACTCTGTGCCTAGCCTGTGGGGATCACATCAAAGGGCCACCTGCAAGTTCAAAGGAGCCGTTTGCAACAACTGCCATAAGAGGGGGCACATTGCGAGAGTCTGCCAAGCCCCCAAAGTGCTGCACAAAGACCCCGTCCTCGCACTCGGGACCACAGAGGCAAGTATTAAACTGTCGCACGCACCACCTTGCCAGGCGTACTTGCCACTCTGTTAGTAAAATTTCTCTCTCCGTTTCCCTAGAAGGTAAACCGTGCCACATGGAGGTTGACACAGGGTCAGCGCTCTCAATAATCTCGTGGAACACCCTCAAGAGACTCCACCCCAGCCTATCTACTACCCGGCTTCAGAGATGCCAGTTCGGTCTGAAGGACTACCAGGGGAAGACCATTCCCGTGATCGGCAGAGGCAAGTTCTTTGTCAGTTTTAGAGCTTTTAAAGGCCACCTACCTCTAGTGGTAGTTAACGGCAATCTACCCACCTTATTGGGGCTCGATTGGTTTCCCCACCTCGGCCTAGGGTTAACAGGAGTCCATGCTGTCTCAACCTCAGACACTGACTCCTTATTCGCTGACTACGCAGATGTGTTCAGTGAGGAGCTGGGGTGTTATAATGGAACCCCATCTCGTTCACCGTTGACCCCCAGGCAGTCCCAATCAGATTAAAACCACGTAGAGTTCCATTTGCTATTCGACCAAAACTAGACGCTGAATTGGATAAGCTACTAAAACAAGGGTCATTGAGCCAACAGATTTCGCCAAGTGGGAGACGCCCATTGTCACACCCTCAAAAAGATGGTAGCCTGAGAATTTGCTCGGACTACAAGACAACAATCAATAAATATTTACAAGTTAGCGCCTACCCTGTGCCCGTCATTCAGCACTTATTGCACACATTCGAACCGGGCAGTATTTTTGCTAAATTGGACATGTCTCAAGCATATCAACAGTTCCCTGTTGATAACCAAACAAGCGGAACTTCAGACCATCGTCACTCACAGGGTGCCTTCCGATGCAAGCGTCTCCAATTTGGCGTAAGTGTTGCCCGGGTATTTTTCAGTCCCTCATGGAGCGGATTTTACAGGGCCTCCCTGGTGTAGTACCCTACTTCGACGACATCTTGGTCTCGGCCAGGGACAGACCCCAACTCTTCCAGAGAGTGCGAGCAGTGTTACAGAGGTTCAGACAGCATGGCCTCAGGTTAAAAAAAAGAAAAATGTGCTATTGCCACTAGACAGGTGGACTTTCTGGGTTATAAAATTGACGCCTCTGGCATTCACCCCTGGAGTCCAAGGTTAGGGCGATCCACGAAGCTCCCACACTGACCTCCAAAACGGAGCTACAAGCTTTCTTGGGGCTCCTAAACTTTTATGCATCCTTCTTGCCCCATAAAGCCTCAGTAGCCGAACCCTACACAGACTACTAGACAAAAAGTCGCCGTGGCACTGGGGGCACAAAGAAGACCAGGCGTTTAACGCCGTCAAATCACTACTTACGTCAGAGGCAGTGCTCATCCAATTCGACCCCAACCTTCCTTTAGTACTGGCAGCAGACGCATCCCCTTTTGGAATTGGGGCGGTCCTTAGTCACAGACTCCCCAATGGCGCCGAGGCCCCCCATCGCTTTTTTCTCCAGGACGCTCTCGGCCACGGAGCGAAATTACAGCCAAATAGACAAGGAAGCCCTAGCAGCTGTTGCAGCCGTGAAAAAGTTTCACGAATTCCTTTTTGGCCATTTCTTGAACTGGTCACCGACCATAAGCCCCTCCTGGGCCTACTGGCCGGCGACAAACAGACACCTCAAGTCCTTTCCCTAGAATGACAAGGTGGACACTTTTCCTAGCGCCTATTCATACAAACTTATTCACCGCCCGGGCAAAACTCTATCCCACGCCGACGCTCTCAGTCGCTGCCCCTTACCCGCCTCCGGCTGAAGACCCAGCTCCTGTCAACGCCATTTTTGAAATCACTCAGTTGGACCTACCCATCACCGCCCTTGACATCGCCGCTAAAACCAAGGCAGACCAAACGCTCGCCCAGGTGCTCGACTGGGTGAGGGGGTGGCCGGGAGGCAACGTCGATAACAAATTCGCACCCTTTAAGACTCGCATGCAGGAGCTGTCCAGTTTGCAGGGTTGTCTACTGTGGGGCACTCAGTGGTCATTCCGACCTCGCTGCGCACCCGAGTCCTGGAGGCGCTGCACGAGGGACACCCGGCATTGTGAGAATGAAGGCGTTAGCACGCAGCTACGTGTGGTGGCCGGGTCTAGACGAGGACATTGTCAATTGGGTAAGTTCCTGCAGCATTTGCCAGGAATCCCGTCCTGCTCCCCCATCGCCACCCCTACCAGATGGGAGAGCGCCAACGCCCTTGGTCTAGAATCCATATCGATCTGGCAGGCCCGTGCATGGAAAGATGTTCCTAGTGGTCGTGGACGCTTATTCCAAATGGATAGACGTGGCGCAGCTATCCACGACCACCACACTAGCAATCACCAACGTGTTAACGCGCCTGTTCGTTACACATGGACTACCCGACTCCATTGTCTCCGATAATGGCCCACAGTTCGCATCAGTAGAATTCAGCCGTTTTGCTGCCAACCTGGGCATTCGCCACATTTTCACAGCCCCATTTCACCCTGCCAGTAATGGGTTGGCTGAAAGGGCCGTCAGGACCACCAAAGAGGCCCTCGCTAGGTTTGGCAGGGATGACTGGCACCACAAACTCGCACGGTTCCTGATGAGCCAACACTCAACCCCCTGTGCAGTCACCAATAAGTCCCCAGCGGAACTTCTGATGGGCCGGCGCCTGAGGACTGTATTGGACAGACTGCACCCACAATACTGCCCTGACTCTCCCCTCGCTTCTACGTTGGGGTTAGACATTTTTGTTACAGGAACCGGTATTCGCAAGGAATTTGCCGGGACCCACTTTGGATTCCAGGCGAGGTCATCGCCATCACCGGGCCGAGATCGTATAGGGTCAGGCTGGAGGATGGTCGCGTCTGGAGGAGACATATAGACCAGCTTAGAAGGCGCCTCAGCACCCTTGCCAACAAGAGTCCAGAGTCTCCAGTCGAAGGGAACGCCTCATCCGCCGCCCAGCCACATCGCACCCTGCGACCAGTCTGCACCAGCGGTCGTTCCGGTCAGCCCAAACTCGGACAACAGCGCCCAGAGAGTTGACCAGCCTGATCCAACCCACGAGAGCTCGACCCCAGTAACCAACCCGGTGTTTCCGAGGATGCCCAGTCCAGGGAGAGTGTTGGCGACACTATGCCGGCTCGACCATCACAGACTGGTACCGAACAGACAGACAATGTTCCCGAGTTGCGCCGTTCCGGGCGCCAACACAAACCCCCCGTCTACCTCAAGGACTATGCATGTTCGCATCTGGGGGAAGGGTGTTATGTCCTGAGGACTCAAGGAGTTCTCACTCAGGTCCACTCACTTTACGTGGGCGTTATTTCCCCATTCCCATTGGTTGGCTCTCCCCAGCAGCCAGCTATAAAAGCAGGCTGCGGGGTCCAACCGGTTGCTGATTGCTGCGAGCCAGTTCTAGGCTTGGCAAGCACGGTCAGCCCTTTATTGTAAAATAAAGTATTGTTGCACTCATGCTCTGGTTCAGCCTCTCATTGCTCAAACAAAACAGTTTCATTTCTGAATAGGCTAGTTTTTGCTTATCAAAGGATATGGCTTTGGTTAAAGAAAAAACATGGTTTCCTAAACTTCAAAAGGAGAAATCAAGAGATTTTTTTGACCTGCTTCAGTTTGGCTGGTTATTACCCACAAAACAAATCCAGCTGACATATTCCCACAATGGCTGCCATAGTCTATAGATATTTAACTTCTCTTTTAGATTATTGACATGATAGGGATCTTCCCTTCATGATAACATGGCAGCTGCATCTAATACAGAATGCTGCAATTGGGATGTAGTCAGCATCAACTTTTAGCCCCCATTTTAAAGAAACAGTACAGTTTCTTAAACTAAAATGGTGGGTTTCCAAGGAAGAATAAGAGAGGCCTGGTTGAAAAATGTATGGGATATAAAGAATGTCATTGAGCAATGCCTGTCTCAGTATAATTTTGTAATTGTTTCATTACTTAGTAGGATTTTATAATTATTTCAACATTAGTAATCAGCTTTGAATATATTAGTTAATATTAACATTCATTATTATTAAGTATTTTATGTATTAATTATCATTAATAAGTTCATAGCATATGTATTTTATGTATTTTTATTACATTAAAATTAGTACTCATTATTATCAAGCATTTCATTATCATTAACATCATAATAACAATTATCCCGCTGGAATTATATCATTTTCCATTCAATTTCCCATTAGTTTCCATTAACACTTTTAACTTTGCACGCATTCATTTTCAAATAGATCTAAGTGACTGGATGTACTTTTAAATATTCTCTAGATGTCTTTGAATGAGATCTTCAGCAGTACTATTCTGTTAAGGTAGCTCACCTGGGAGACAATAGAGAATATGGTTCCATAGGAATCAGGAAATGAGTCATGGCCTCATTGGCCATTAGAATTATTTCCATCATTTGTGCCATCATGGCATACTGTCAGATCTTTGTGGCTTGTGCCTGGTGACTACATGTGCCTCCAAAACACAAGAAATCTCTCTGAATGGAGATGGAAGGCGACATGAAGGACGGGGAAAAAAAGCAAAACTGCTTCTGATCTATGGAGTAAACAGGCTTTTTTGTTCATTAGCACATAGTTTTTATAAAACTTGCAGGAAGAGCTAATGAGTATGAAACTTTAATTTGCAAGAAGACTTATTCATGGACATCTGAATATTTCAAAGACTGCAACGTGGGCTGAAAATGTAATCTGCAATACATCAGATCATGTTTCATGTGAGAGGGCTTTTAAAAATAAATTTCTAACTTTCCTAAAAAGAGTAATTTTATATGGTAAAGATCCCAAGTGGTAGAATAAGAAAATGGGAAATTTCTTTATACCAAAACAGACCCCAATCTGTCTATCCTGTTTATACTGACTGACAGAAGCTCTTTAATGTTTCAAACCAGAATCTTTCCCAGTCATATTTGGAGAGGCTGGGAATTAATCTAATGTTTTCTCTATATAAAACAGATATTCTATCATTCAGTTACTGTCCTTTCTTTCTTTTTGGACTAGCAATGAGAATTCTATACAGGATAGGGAGTGACCATTCTTTCATTCATTCATTCTTAGATTTTTGTCCTTCCTTTATTACTTTATAAGTAAATCAAGATGGCAAACATCTAATATTCCTCTCTCTTCCTACTTTCCCCACAGCAATAACTCTTGGAGGTGTGTGGGGCTGAGACTGGGCCAAAGTCACCCAGCCTAAGGCAGGACTAGAACTCACAGTCTCTTGGTTTCTAGGACAATGCCTTCACCAATATACAAAGCTGACTCTCATTTGCTGGGGGCATGGGGGTGGTGGTGGAAAAATAGATATTCTCAGCCAGAATTTGGAATTCATTTTCATTTTACCTTGTCAATCAGCTGTTTTTCCTCATCAGATGCTAAGTTTGCATTCCTGGAATTCAGTGCTGGTACAAAGCTCTTGGAACAATTTGTTCATGGAGCTTCAGATCTTATATTATCAGGGTACAGGGTCCACTATTCTAGCCTTGTAATTTGGTTGACAAAGCTCCCACAATAGGTCTGCTGTTGCTAAATTGATATACTAAACTAAAGAAAACTAAATAAACATGGGATGCAGGCAATATCTTTTCAAGGGAACAATCCATGTAAGTCCTAAATTAGTATTTGAATCTGTTGGGGACTAGATGAAGAAAAACAAGTTCACGCTTAATTTAAATTAGATAGAGGTGCACCTGGTCAATCAAAAAACCAATGAGGGAGTTGCTGGTTGCCTTAAATGTCATTCTGGGATAAAGAAAACCTTATAAACAAACAAATGAACATGTTTCTAGCTTCCCTAGCATATAATACCCATTTGATGTAGTTTTCAGCCCATCACTAGATTAAAATATCTTTATAATTGAATTATTTACATTCTATGAGGAGACACCCATTTCTGAGCAGGCACCTGCCAAATTCCCTCAGTGAAAAGGCCAAACTCTAAGAAAGGGAGGACCCACCTAGAAAAGCGAAAACTTGAAGTATTGATTAACCTAGTACAAAGTGCTTCATAAATTGTTTTGCTACTAAAATCAGTTTCCCTAAAATAAATAAATAAATAAATCTCAAGAGATTGGAATGGACAGGCTTATGGAAAAGAAAAGGAATGATAACATGTGGTAATATAATGCCATGATTTGCATGCATATGTTAAATATTTTTTATTTTTGTTTTTATTTGTTTTTTAAAATATCTTTTTTAGTATTTTTAATTTTAATATATATTCTTGAATTATAAGCTGCCCAGAGTCATTGAATGAAATGGGTGGCTCTAGGAATTGAACAAATGCATAAATTGTAACACAAATATATTATTGACATTTGTACAGTGATATTATTTATGGATTTTTTATTGTTTTTGTGGTTTGTTCTGTTGCTAAGTGAGACAATTGTTAAGGGAATTTTGTTCAATTTTACAATCTTTCATGCTGCAGTTGTTAAGTGAATCACTGCAGCTGTTCAATAAGGAAAATCGTTGTTAAGTGAAGCTGGTTCCTCCACTTACTTTGCTTGTCAGAAGGTTGCAAAGAAGGTCATCCCGTGTCATAAATATGAGTCAGTTGCCAAGTGTCTGAATTTTGTTCACATGAAAGTGGGGATACTGATGGTCATAAGTGTGAAAAGTGTGAAAAACAATCATAAGTCACCCTTTTCAGTGCCTTTGTACCATTGAACAGTCACTCAATGAATTGTTGTAAATCAAGAACTACTTGTACTAGGGTCTTGCAATTGAATCTTCAGCTTTTTGCAATATATCTCTAAGAATAATGACCTTTACTGGCAGGACAGCTTTTTCAAATGCTTCGAAACTCAGAAAAAAAAATTTTTTTAACCAAAGTCTTCCTGTGTTTGTTTTTTCCCCACTTGCAACTCTATTAAAAGCTTGAATTTCTGAATTGTTTTTTTTAAAGGTAGTGATTAGTTCAACAGTAGATTTTTTTTTCTTTTAGAAAAACAGCTCTTCTTCAGACAACATATATCAATCATTGCTAGCACCATTCATTCATTGGTTAAAAATAGCAATAGCAACAGCACTTATATACCACTTCATAGAGCTTTACAGCTGTCTCTAAGCAGTTTAGAGAGTCAGCATATTGCCCTCCAACAATCTGGGACCTCATTTTGCCAACCTCAGAAGGATGGAAGGCGGAGTCAACACTGAGACAATCAGAATCGAACTCCTGGCAATGAACAGTGAGTTAGCTTGCAGTACTGCTTTCTAACCACTGGACCACCACAGCTCAGTGAATTGAAAATCAATAGCCAATGTTTTCTTTGAAAATGGGCAGAAGAGGCAGTATATGATTTGTTTAAGTTTGAGCAATGAGAGGCTGAACCAGAGCATGAGTGCAACAGTACTTTATTTTACAAATAAAGGGCTGACCGTGCTTGCCAAGCCTGGAACTGGCTCGCAGCAATCAGCAACCAGTTGGACCCCGCAGCCTGCTTTTATAGCTGGCTGCTGGGGAGAACCAACCAATGGGAATGGGGGAATATCGCCCACACAAAGTGAGTGGATCTCAGTGAGAACTCCTTGAGTCCTCAGGACATAACACCCTGCCCCCAGATGCGAACACGCATAGTCCTTGAGGTAGACGGGGGGTTGTGTTGGCGCCCGGAGCGGCGCAACTCGGGAACATTGTCTGTCTGTTCGGTATCAGTCTGTGACGGTTGAGCTGGCATAGTGTCGCCAACACTCTCTCTGGACTGGGCATCCTCGGAAACCACCGGGTTGGTTTCTGGGGTCGAGCTCTCGTGGGTTGGATCCGGTTGGTCAACTCTCTGGGTGCTGTTGTCCGAGTTTGGGCTGACGGAATGACCGCTGGCGCAGACTGGTCGCTGGGTGCGGTGTGGCTGGGCGGCGGATGAGACGGTTCCCCTTCGACTGGAGACTCTGGATTCTTGTTTGCGAGGTTGCTGAGGCGCCTTCTGAGTTGGTCTATGTGTCTCCTCCAGGCGCGACCATCCTCCAGCCTGACTCTATACGATCTCGGCCCGGTGACGGCGATGACCTCGCCCGGAATCCAAAGTGGGTCCCCAGCGAAATTCCTTGCGAATACCGGCTCCTGTAACATAAAATGTCTAACCCCGAAGTGGAAGCGAGGGGAGAGTCAGGCAGTATTGTGGGTGCAGTCTATCTAATACAGTCCTCAGGCGCCGGCCCATCAGAAGTTCCGCTGGGGACTTATTGGTGACTGCACAGGGGTTGAGTGCTGGCTCATCAGGAACCGTGAGAGTTTGTGGTGCCAGTCATCTCTGCCAAACCTAGCGAGGGCCTCTTTGGTGGTCCTGACGGCCCTTTCAGCCAACCCATTACTCGCAGGGTGAAATGGGGCTGTGAAAATGTGGCGAATGCCAAGGTTGGCTGCAAAACGGCTGAATTCTACTGATGCGAACTGTGGGCCATTATCGGAGACCAAGGAGTCGGGTAGTCCATGTGTAACGAACAGGCGCGTTAACACGTTGGTGATTGCTAGTGTGGTGGTCGTGGATAGCTGTGCCACGTCTATCCATTTGGAATAAGCGCCCACGACCACTAGGAACATCTTTCCATGCACGGGCCAGCCAGATCGATATGGATTCTAGACCAAGGCGCTGGCGCTCTCCCATCTGGTAGGGGTGGCGATGGGGAGCAGGACGGGATTCCTGGCAAATGCTGCAGGAACTTACCCAATTGACAATGTCCTCGTCTAGACCCGGCCACCACACGAGCTGCGTGCCAACGCCTTCATTCTCACAATGCCGGGTGTCCTCGTGCAACACCTCCAGGACTCGGGTACGCAGCGAGGTCGGAATGACCACTCGAGTGCCCCACAGTAGACAACCCTGCAAACTGGACAGCTCCTGCATGCGAGTCTTAAAGGGTGCGAATTTGTTATCAACGTTGCCTCCCGGCCACCCCTCCTCACCCAGTCGAGCACCTGGGCGAGCGTTTGGTCTGCCTTGGTTTTGGCGGCGATGTCAAGGGCGGTGATGGGCAGGTCCAACTGAGTGATTTCAAAAATGGCATTGACAGGAGCTGGGTCTTCAGCCGGAGCGGGTAAGGGCAGCGACTGAGCGCATCAGCGTGGGATAGAGTTTTGCCGGGCGGTGGATAAGTTTGTATGAGTAGGCGCTAGGAAAAGTGTCCACCTTGTCATACGAGGGAGAGGACTTGAGGTGTCTGTTTGTCGCCGGCCAGTAGGCCCAGGAGGGGCTTATGGTCGGTGACCAGTTCGAAGAAATGGCCAAAAAGGAATTCGTGAAACTTTTCACGGCTGCAACAGCTGCTAGGGCTTCCTTGTCTATTTGGCTGTAATTTCGCTCCGTGGCTGAGAGCGTCCTGAGAAAAAGGCGATGGGGGCCTCGGTGCCATTGGCGAGTCGGTGACTAAGGACCGCCCCAATTCCAAAAGGGGATGCGTCTGCTGCCAGTACTAAAGGAAGGTTGGGGTCGAATTGGATGAGCACTGCCTCTGGCGTAAGTAGTGATTTGTGGCGTTAAACGCCTGGTCTTCTTTGTGCCCCCAGTGCCACGGCAACTTTTTGTCTAGTAATCTGTGTAGGGTTCGGCTACTGAGGCTTTATGGGGCAAGAAGGATGCATAAAGTTTAGGAGCCCCAAGAAAGCTTGTAGCTCCGTTTTGGAGGTCGGTGTGGGAGCTTCGTGGATCGCCCTAACCTTGGACTCCAGGGGTGAATGCCAGAGGCGTCAATTTTATAACCCAGAAAGTCCACCTGTCTAGTGGCAATGGCGCATTTTCTTTTTTTAACTTGAGGCCATGCTGTCTGAACCTCTCTAACACTGCTCGCACTCTCTGGAAGAGTTGGGGTCTGTCCCTGGCCGAGACCAAGATGTCGTCGAAGTAAGGGTACTACACCAGGGAGGCCCTGTAAAATCCGCTCCATGAGGGACTGAAAAATACCGAGGGCAACACTTACGCCAAATTGGGGCGCTTGCATCGGAAGGCACCCTGTGAGTGGCGATGGTCTGAAGTTCCGCTGTTTGGTTATCAACAGGGAACTGTTGATATGCTTGAGACATGTCCAATTTAGCAAAAATATTGCCCGGTTCGAATGTGTGCAATAAGTGCTGAATGACGGGCACAGGGTAGGCGCTAACTTGTAAATATTTATTGATTGTTGTCTTGTAGTCCGAGCAAATTCTCAGGCTACCATCTTTTTGAGGGTGTGACAATGGCGTCTCCCACTTGGCGAAATCTGTTGGCTCAATGACCCCTTGTTTTAGTAGTTTATCCAATTCAGCGTCTAGTTTTGGTCGAATAGCAAATGGAACTCTACGTGGTTTTAATCTGATTGGGACTGCCTGGGGGTCAACGGTGAGCGAGATGGGGGTTCCATTATAACACCCCAGCTCCTCGCTGAACACATCTGCGTAGTCAGCGAATAAGGAGTCAGTGTCTGAGGTTGAGACAGCATGGACTCCTGTTAACCCTAGGCCGAGGTGGGGAAACCAATCGAGCCCCAATAAGGTGGGTAGATTGCCGTTAACTACCACTAGAGGTAGGTGGCCTTTAAAAGCTCTAAAACTGACAAAGAACTTGCCTCTGCCGATCACGGGAATGGCCTTCCCCTGGTAGTCCTTCAGACCGAACTGGCATCTCTGAAGCCGGGTAGTAGATAGGCTGGGGTGGAGTCTCTTGAGGGTGTTCCACGAGATTATTGAGAGCGCTGACCCTGTGTCAACCTCCATGTGGCACGGTTTACCTTCTAGGGAAACGGAGAGAGAAATTTTACTAACAGTGTGGCCAGTACGCCTGGCAAGGTGGTGCGTGCGACAGTTTAATACTTGCCTCTGTGGTCCCGAGTGCGAGGACGGGGTCTGTGTGCAGCACTTTGGGGGCTTGGCAGACTCTCGCAATGTGCCCCCTCTTATGGCAGTTGTTGCAACGGCTCCTTTAAACTTGCAGGTGGCCTTTGATGTGATCCCCCACAGGCTAGGCACAGCGTGATGTGCTTGGGTGGACCGGTGTATTCTTGTTTGGCCCCTACCTGCGACCATCTGTTATTGGTGAGGCGATGGACATCGTTCTCATCGTTGTGGGGTTTCCTCCGCTTCCACCTCTTCGGAATGGACTGGGAGCGATGCTAGCTTGGCACTTGGGCCCTGAATTTCGGTGGCTGAGTTCGTTGCTAGCTCGGCTGCTAGGGCCTCTCTCACCGCTTGCGCAAGGTTGAGGTCTTTTTTAGCTAGCAGTCGCCTCTGTAGGTTGAGATCCTTGACCCTACAAACTAATTGATCGAGGAGCATGTCCTCCAGGTATGTTCCAAACCCGCAGTGCAGGGCTGCTGTTCTGAGGGTGGCCATATATTGATTGATGGTCTCCTTACTTGATTGCTTCCTCATACGGGCGTGAACCTCCTGGCGATTTGTGAAGGTCTGGGAGCGTAGTGGTTAGTGAGGATCTCAAGCAACTCGGACCACGGGCGTTTTTAATTCTCTCGGCGCTACGAGTGCTGCTGGCGGTATAAATGGCAGTGGCTCCGCAGTAGATTAGGAAATAGGATTTTTCCGATGCTCTCCGCATCCGCCAGGCCGACCGCATCGATGTAATGATTGAAACGGTTCTTATCGACTCCCACTTCTCTTCATCTGGTTTAAACGCTGGGAATACTGGGTTGGAACTCATGGTGCTGGAACGGCTGGGCTACCTGCGGAAAAAATCTCTCTGGGACTACGGCGCTCGTGAGTTACCAGTGATATCAGCTCTGGAGAGGTTTTGCTAACCTCTCTTTCTCTCTCTGGGTTACCACGTTGGCTGCTAGCTGTTGGAGGTGTCTAGATTCGCGCCAAAAAAAGTGGGCGTTAGTGACTCTCTACAGCGCTGTGCTGTGATTCCTACTGGTTCGAAATTCAAATGACACCCGTTTGAATTTGCGCCAAATGCAGAGCGGCTGCGGCTGTCGCAGCGCTTCACTTTCCCGTAGCGGGGCTAACAAGCGGCTACAGAGCGCTTCTAACTTTTGACTCAGACCGCTTTCTCTGGCTGCGGATCTGCGTTTGCTCTTTTTGATCGCTCGTTTTGTTAGCTGACCGCTCTCTCTGGCTGCGGATCAGCGTTTCCCTTATCGCCAGCCGATCGCTCTCTCTGGGCTGCGGATCGGGTGGCTAGTGACTCAAGCGGTTGCAAGGTGCATCTGGTAGCCATCCCATCCTCGTGCCAGTGTTAAGTTTGAGCAATGAGAGGCTGAACCAGAGCATGAGTGCAACAGTACTTTATTTTACAAATAAAGGGCTGACCGTGCTTGCCAAGCCTGGAACTGGCTCGCAGCAATCAGCAACCAGTTGGACCCTGCAGCCTGCTTTTATGGCTGGCTGCTGGGGGAGAACCAACCAATGGGAATGGGGAATATCGCCCACACAAAGTGAGTGGACCTGAGTGAGAACTCCTTGAGTCCTCAGGACATAACAATTTGTTTTATACTGCAGCTTCTGAAAGGGCTGAAAGTAGTCCATGGCACTTCTAGCATGGACTTCTCTCTTCACCCAAAGATAGAAAGGATAGTGCTCAGTGCCCAAGTACATAGAATTTAGCAAAATGTGTGCAATCCTGAAATACAAAAGATAGTGATGTGGCTATGAAGATTTATACATAGGGAAATTTTTTATGAGAAATTCCCCTCTAAAGCCAATGCAGTCACATCTCCAGAAACAAACAGGAATTTCTTTGGGAACAGTATGTACAGGTATAAGAGCAGGGGTGGGATTCTACCTGGTTGGACCAGTTCTATAGAATTGATTGTAATGATTCTGTCCAGTTCAGAGAACCGGCAAATCATGTCACTGGCTGGTCCCTCCCCTCTCCTCCCCTCACCACCCACTCACTCCTTACCTGGCATGCATGCCATCAAAATTGCCTGCATTTGGTAAGTTGCTTTTTTTCCTGTCCCCCTGTCCCCGACCATCAGCTGTTCTGCTGTGCCATTTAGATTAGATAGAAAGCAGGAAATCGTTGGATTTCTTGCTTTCTAGCTAATCTAAAAGCAGAGCTGAACCTTCCTTAGGACTGAAGCT
This sequence comes from Pseudonaja textilis, assembly GCF_049901715.1. Classification (NCBI taxonomy): domain Eukaryota; kingdom Metazoa; phylum Chordata; class Lepidosauria; order Squamata; family Elapidae; genus Pseudonaja; species Pseudonaja textilis. The sequence continues at coordinate 45,867,087 of NC_141991.1, forward strand.
TCTATTTTTCAGTGAAGACTCAGACAGCAGATTGCAGAAAGGTAGATCTGTGAGTAAATCTGTGATTCTGCAAGTAACTCAATCTGCCTGCCTGCTTTGCCTGATTTTGGGTAAAAGTTGCTCTTTTTTTATTAAAAAATCAATATTTACATAAATATTTACAATATTTACATACAAGCTATGCCCAACCAGTCACATGACTATCAAGCCATGCCCACTAATTAGGCCATGCCCACAGAACTGATTGTTAAGAAATTTGAATCCCACCCCTGTATAGGGGGGAAAGCAAAAACACGCAAGGATAATTCCAAATGAAATCATGATCATCCTACTGGAGAGTTATCTTCTGGGGATCCTACTTGGATATCATAGAACATAGAACATCAGAGTTGGAAGGGATCTTAGAGATCTTCTAGTCCAACCACCTCCACAATCAGGAGACCTTATACAATTTCGTACAGATGGCTGGATTTCCTCCTCCTCCTCCTCCTCCTCCTCCTCCTCCTCCTCCTCCATCATCATTATTTATACCTTCTTCTGAGCATTTCCCCCCAGTTTTACTGAATATAGAGGATAAATGAAAAGCAACCCTTTTGAAGAGACTATTGTTTTGTCAATTCAAGAAAACACCTATATATTCTGAGCCTAGACAGTAAATCAAAAATATTTTAAGAGCTGCTGACCCTAGATGGAATTAAAATGTCACAATCTCAATTTAACTGGGTCTTCCTCCATATAAATGGAAGAAGCAGCTTTTGGGGAAATAAAAGTGACATCTATCTATCCAAGTCTCCCAGCATCTAGTAAATTTATCAGAGGACACTATAGTTCCATATGAAACTAGGAATTTATTCTCAGTGGCCTTTTTTTTTTTAAAAAAAAAGGAAAGATGGAGATCTTGCAGATGCCCATGAACTCATTAAAGCACTTGACAGTCCAGCATCCTTAGAATGATAATCGTAAAATCTTCCTCAAAAATTAAGAGAGAGTGTGCCACCAGATAAGAAGACCTGATTGCATGATTCCATGGCAAAGCACACAAAAAAGGTATGCTCGCAGCATGAACAATCTTATTTGTGGCTTATCGTGAGCACAGCTGAAAGCTCAAGCTGATTCCTCCCAACCGCATTGCTGCTGGCTTGTTATCTGGGTGTTATCTGCCAGCAAATTCCATATTCATTAAGGGGAGAAAAAAAAAGTAACTTAAAATAGTTTAGAGGGTTTTTTTAGTTTGTTTCACTTCTTAACAATGAGCAAAAGTCATTGAAACAAGTCACAGAAGAACAGCCAGATGGATGCTTGGGCTATGTTTGTAACATCAATGTCAAACTACCACAATGAATCAATTATTGGGCACAGAACTCAGTTTCTGAAATTTCTTATTTAACTTGTTTAAAAAAAAGAGGGGGGGATGAATCTAAGATATGCCTCAAAGAAGCAGTCAACAAGACAATAGCAGAGATTCAGCATATTCCTACTTTATGTAGATTTTTGCCCCTTTGTAGTTTGGAAGAAATTGTGGAATGTAGTTTTATTTCTGTCTCTCCCTCCCTCCATATTAATCAAATTTATATAACTGCCCATTGCGGTGGCATAGTGGTTAGAGTGCAGTATTGCAGGCTCCTTCTGCTGACTGCTCATTGCCAGCAGTTTGGCAGTTCAAGTCCCACTGGATCAAGATTGACTCAACCTTTCGTCCTTCTGAGTTTGGTAAAATGAGGACCCAGATTGTTGGGGGCAATATACTGACTCTGTAAACTGCTTCAGAGAGGTTGTAAAAGCACTGTGAAGCGGTATATCAGTCTAAGTGCTGTTTCTATTTCACCAAAGGCCTCTCAGGAAGAAAGGGGCACAAAAAACGGCTACATATAAAAACACAGAAGAAAATATTAAAATCTCATTAACAATGAATATTATGAAAACAGAGATACACATCCAAGAGGGAATTAAAACTACCAGCTCAGCAATGGAGACCTATTAGTGTGTCTCCACTTCCCTAAGAGCCCCAGGTAGCTAACATAACCATGCATTGAGGGACTTCCAGAATATCAAAAGGGATGAAGCCAATCTAATTTTCGGGGTGGGATGGGATGTAGAATGTTTCATAAGGCAAATGCCAAGGCAGAGAAGATACATCTCCTGGGATCCACCAAATATAAGTCCCTAACTGATGGTGCCTGCAGCATACTTCCTGACAGATCTAATGGGGTGGGCTAATGCAATTGGGGGGAGGCAGTCCCTCAGGTAGCCCAGTTTAATTATGTAAATTAGGGTTAATTATACAAATAATTATTATTTGATGTTAGGAATTTTTATTAACACTATTTTACTAAACTCTTGTTGAATATTGTTAGTTATTTATGATAATTATAGAAATGAAGAGAAATTATGTGCCTATGATGAAAATTGCTGTAATTTAGTTAGATTGAAAAACTGTGATTGATTTATTTATTCAGATTAAGAAGTCCTGCATTGCAAACCTCAGAATGTGGTGAATTCTTCACTACCTGTTTTTTAAGCATTTTTTTCTGTTATTGTTCATTCCTCCATAAGTTATTGCAGCACAGTAACAAATTCTTGTTTTTGACCCTGTCTGTTGTATTAGGCATGTTTGAAGATCAGTTTATGTTACTTGCATTTTTGTACAAAATAAAGTGCACAGTTCATATGAAAATGAAATCATGGATGGATTAAACAATATCAAGTGATGTGGCCATAATACGGAAGCTTTGCATTGACCTGGTTATCCAGCGGTCAATTTGCTTTTCCCTTTTCAATAATCTGGGAGAGATTTCACACAGTTTTAAAAGTGCCAGACTTTAAAAAGATCAACATCCCCTGCAGCTGGATGGATCTTCAAATTGCCCTTTGTGCTGTAATTGCAAAAAAGCTTCTTGGTGTATGTTAATGCCTGCAGAAAAGCTCATCTATGGCTCAATGCCCCTAAAGTCTGTCCTGTAAGTAATGTATCATCAGGCAATTTTGGGGCAGAAAAGCAGAATGATTGTTGTTACTAGCAGTTACATGCCTAAAGACACATTAAAACATAATGAAATGTCTTAATCATCCTTACAAGTTGCATTTATCACTGGGAGCTCTATTAAAGGGAAGGTGAAGCAGCACTTCCATGAACAGCATTTACTCAAGAAAGATATTATCTGCTTTTAATGAACAGCAAATCTGCTGCTGTAGATGAAGTATATGAAGCTCCAGAGGAAATGCTTTAGGCTACAATGAGAGACATGTTTTGCAATTAGTCCACTAGGCTATGCTTCAAAAAGCTTGGGAGCTGTGCCCAACTGATGCTACCCAGGGAAGGTGGCATTTAGCTCCCGCTTGGACTTGGCTTCAGCAGGCAAGATTCTTCTTCTCTCTCTCATACACACTCATACATAAAAAACCTGAATCTCAAGAGCTTCACATCAATTTCCTTATACTATGTTATGAATCTCTTGGGTAAGACAACCTATCTGCCTGAATAATTAAATATAAAATATCCGCTAAATGTTCTGTTGTATAGCAGCTGATATCTGCATAATTGATACCAAGTGCCATATGCATGTTCAGAAACAAAAGATATCCAAACGTCCTCAGAGGTTCATACCTGGGACAGATTTACTCTGTCCTTCAGTGTGCGCAGCTAATCTAGCAAAATCCCCATTCTATTTTTCCTCAGTGCATAAGATGCCTTCTGTTTATTTAAGAGTGTAGAAGCTCTTTTTCTTCATTTTCTTTTTCTGGCAAGTGGCCGCCGTGGCATACTTTTTAAATAGCTAGACATATTTCATTAATTTGGCAGAGTGGATGCCCAGCCTTAATCCAAAGTTGAATAGACATGGCTGATGATTGTATGGCATAGCAACTGCTAGCATTTCCATTTTAGCATATTAGCACATAAACAAGGACCCAGATTTTAACCTTTTCCTTAAGTGATCCTTTTCTTCTCCAAAGTTGCCATTTCTGTGATAGACACTGCATAAAGTGGAACTACCAGTTGAAGAGGATCAAACAGGGCATGAACACAACACATTTCCAGCACTAAGAATGTTTAAATGTCTGCCATGCTATGAAAAAGGTTTTGTGATCAGCTGTTTGTAAAAAGTTTCAATTAGCCTCTAAGAAGGCTGCTTTGAAGTACCTTGATATTTCTATTCCTCTTAAATGTGACCTCGACTTGGTGGACTTTGTAGCATTGTCTGCCACAATCTCCTAGCCGTTGTAAGTTGTACTGACTATGTGAAGAAAGCTAGAACCATGTGATCAATAAACAGAAGAAAGAAGCATGCCTTAATAGATTCCTGAACATACTTTACAATGAATTAAAATTCCAGGAGAAATTCATCTTACTTAGGTTACTTACTTAGGTTTACATATGCCTGTTTCAACTTACAGCAGGTGGTGGACAATTGTTTTTCCTAAGGGATCATATGAAAAACTGGAACTATTGTGGAGGTCTGAACCAATTGATTGAACTTAATTCTGGCACCAGTGCCCCTCAGCCTGGCTGCTACTCTTCTGCCATAGGCACAGAAAGGCTTTTCTCACCAACCAACTAAAGTTGCACACTTGTCTTCTTCTCTCATCTCCTGTGGTGTGGTTATTTAGATTTTATTTTCTGATTTCCCATTGATCTCATGCAAGATGGACAGGGCCAGCCAAAGGGTTGGATACAGCCTGAGACATGTGAAATTCCCAGGTCTGACATAGAGCAAGAAATCTGCTGAGGTTCTCTGTTAGGGTTCTATAAACCACTCTACAGCACAATTCCATGCATGTGGATTTCAGTGTTTAGTAGTCTAAGGTTTGCTATCAGAAGGATTCAGGTTTAATTCTTTGGATCTCCAGGTGAAAGGAATTGATAGGAGATCCTCGCCTCAAATCTGCTGCCTAAGATTTGGCTGCAACCATTTCAAATGAGCCATATGAGTCTGATAGACGATAATTTCCTAGAGGCCCTTTACCATTATTAAGGAACAAACTTGATTTGTCTTCTTACTTTTCATGGTCCATAACCTATTACAATCATTGCTCACCAGATCTTCCTGTTCCTAATTGATCAGTTAGGAACAAGACAAAATTTGAGGAGAGTGGCAGAATATGGACTGAAACAGGTATAGCGCAGGTCATTCGTGGCATGTTTTTCACAAAGTAAGAATTTGTTGGAGGTAGTCTATGCTTTTCCATCTATTTTTCCATCTATTTTCTGCAGCACAACATTCTCACAATTTCCTTTTTCTTGAATTTTTCCTAAAGTTACATGGTGTGGCAAAGAAAACAAATAATCAAAATGTGCCTACCTGAAAATCAGCATGAACCACCATCCTTTTCAAAGCTGAGAACTTGGAGAAATGAATGGGGTATTCCTTCACTTAAAAGCTATCAGTGGCCCTTGGCTCTGATTCCTGACTGCTGTCTTCAGTACTAGAGTGGATTGAAATACATGCAGAGGAATTTCTACCCTCTTCCCATCGTCACTTTAGAATAATTCATCTTAATCTGGATGCCACCAGCTTTTATCATTTTCCTCTAAAGCAGGGATGTCAAACTCGCCACCCATGGCCCTGATGCATCACATGCTGGCTCCACCCCTACCAGGTTTAGTGAAGGTGGGAAAAGTCCTGATATGTCATGTGATGCTACCATGACGACACGAGTTTCACACCCCTGCTCTAAGGGTTCAGTTTAAAAGCTGATCAGCAGCTTAATGAAGTGTCAGTAATCATAATCCATAAAAGTGTCATATTTGGGGTGTAGGTTCTGTTCCAACATTTCTCCAGTGTTGGAGGTTCTGGTTATTGGTCTCCTATGAATCTAAATCTGACTTCCTCATATCTACTTTTCATTGCTTCAGATTTCAGCAATAATCAAGCAAGTTGATAATATTATTTTCTTCTATGCTTTTTGCATAACTTTACTATCTCATGTATATATTTAAATTTATTTCATTGTATGTGTACTGTGTATATATGTACGATGACAATAAAGAATTCAATTAAAGGACCATCAGGTTTTCTAGCTCAGAAGTACAATATGGGCCTCATACAACTTCCTAGACCAGGATTGGGAATTTCCTGAGTTTGAGAGCATGGCATTTTTAGAACAATGAATTCAAAACATCTTATTTTGGATGGCTTTTGAATTTTATGAATTAAACTTGGTCTTGCTCCTTAAAATATCCTTCCCCAAATGCAAAATTAGTTCTCTTTTTGTATGTGTTTCACTCCTACCTTAGACGGTATTTCCTCCCCAATAGTACAATAAAAAAAAAAACTTGTCAGAAAAGTTGCCATCCTTTATTCTCCAAACTCATGCATCACAGTATCTTCACTATGTTTTCACTGCCTTTCTTCTTCACAGCAGAATTCCTGCAGTCTGTTGTCTTGCTCAATTGCCATGCAGGCCATGTCTCAGCTTACTCTAGTATATTAATTAACAAGCACCAGCACACATGCTGCTTCCAGATAACTATCACCCACTTAAAGGAGCGCAAATGTTTATTGGACTTTAAAGCATGTTCTGGAAGGATGGATAGTTAAAGTCCCACAGGGTATCACAGATGGTTAAAGTCCAGTTTCTGTTTCCTGTTAGGGTATGCAGCCAGCCAAGGTTCTCAGTCTTTAATACATGCCCAGAATTGGTTGCTTGTTTGTGGCCTTGATTATCTCAACTTTATATGGCCACATGGAGATGGATAATACTTAATTGAAGCCCCAAAGCTTTTTATTCAGATTGGCTCAAAGCCAATGAATGCTTTTAGGGAACCAGGAATCCATATTTCCAACTTTCTATCCCCCTTTCCATCTTTTGAACTTTCCATCTTTCTGTCTGATTTGGAGTCTGTTGCATTCACTCTGTTGGAATAGTTTACATCATTAAAATTATCCAAGCAAAATAAAAAATATGCTAAGACGTAGAAATAGCTAATAGTCAGCATTGATTAAATTATCTAATTCTGCAAAGTAGCCTAAGAGGTGGCCAACCAAACTTCATGTGAAAAGCTCTGCAAGGGAATAGGTGCCATCATGACAAACTGAAGGCTTCCTCTTCTTTCTCCTTTCATAGAATTGGGGAGTCCCAAGCAGTTTCTTCCAGGGTGATCATACCATGTAGATAAATTCTGATCAGAGGAGGCAATCCAAGTCATTAAACACATAGTCTTCAAAGACTATGTAAAGACTATGCTCCATGTAAAGTACTTTTCAGTAATCTAGCCAAGTCATGCTAATTGAATCCTCATTGTCAGTTGAAATCATATTTTTGTCAAATGAATATGCTGATATAGAACTTATTTATTGGAGCTATTTATTGCTTTAGCTATTTATAGCTAGGTTCAGGCTGCCTTTATGGGACTTCATCTTCAGGCAGCAGTCATTCAAAGATATGAGGGCAGTTTTCATATTGCTTATTAATCATCACTTTTTCTGAACCAAGGCACTTCTTTTTTTCTCCTCATAAGAATTGCTCTGCAAGCTCCTCATGATTTTCCCCAGCATCTGGATGTATTCTATATTTATCATAGTCTTTAAAAAGAAATGGTCAGAAGTTCTGTATAAATGCAGAACAGTATATGGTCTTTCTTGGGAGTGAACCTCATGTTGCTCATTTAAATTCATAAGCTCATGTTCAAGTTTAGTTTGTTGTCAATACAAATCTATAATTCTTTTGGTAAAGGAGAGTGAGACTCTTCATTTCATTGTACTTGTATATTTTATTTTTACCTTTTTCATGTTATTATTTTTTCACCAAATAAGAATTTTACATGAAAAATAAATTGATCGTTTAAACTCAGTTTTTCATCCAATCAACATCCTTAGGCAAGGTTGTGCAACTTCTGGTAGCTCAAAAGTTTTATGAAACCTTATGTGAAAGTAATACATCCAAAGTTGGTGGGGCTAAATTTGGACCTCCAAAATTTTAAGGGATAAAGTTACACTTTATATATCTTCACAGTTATGGTATCCATGTGGAGCTTCAATGTATAATGGGAACAAATGTTGACTTCACATGTTCTGGAAGGACTTGTGATGATATTGGAATTGCTATCGCTAAGCTACCCTTTCTACCTTTTGTAAGGTAAGGGAGAGGATCCTGCAGTTTAGGTAGCAGAATAATTGATTTTCATAGCATCTTCCTTCCTTCCTTCCTTCCTTCCTTCCTTCCTTCCTTCCTTCCTTCCTTCCTTCCTTCCTTCCCTCCCTCCTCCCATCCATCCATCCATCCATCCATCCATCAATCGATGTATTAAATCTTTGGTAGGTTTAATCTATCTCTTTTAGGGATATTTACAATAACAACAAGCACCTAAAGATTGTTTTAAAAAAATAACTGGCAGTGAACATTTGAGTCTACACATATATATCACCCTGTTATTGTCATTCTTTCTTTAGCCCCATGGGACAAAAAAAAAGAGTTTTAAAAGACCAGATGTTTTAAAAGACCCCCACCAAAGTTGTTCATTCCTATAAGATGCAAAGATATTGCTCAAGCTATTTAATCATACTGGGTACAGGACAAAATCTATGAAACCAAACTATCATTTTTCAGATTAATGAACAACCATTGGGTACAGTCTTATCATAAATTCACCTAAGAGAAGTAGCATCCATAGTACATTTTACCAGCTTATGAACAAGGATATAATGGGGCACCTGTCAAAAATGTACTGAAATTGAGCTGCATTGTTCTGGTGAACTTTACAAGCAAAGAAGAATTCAGCCAACAAAGGAGATAAGATTAGTCTGGCAAATATCATCCTCAAGAAATGTGTATCAATTCTTTAGGACTACAACAGGACACTTTCACTCTAAATATTTACAGAATTAATTTCTCTATTCTAGAAGCTTTCTAAATATCATTATCAAATTGAAAAGTCTATAGTTATTTGGATATACTGGGTCTGTTTCTGAAGAATTTCCTTTCATTTAATCTCATTGCAGTTTCCCTGTTCTTCAAGAATTTTTTTAAAAAATAGAGAGAGCTTCCAGTTTGGGTTTCTTCAGCGACACACCAAAATCTGTGCTCACTGCTGGAGCGCCCTGATCCTTTGGATTCGGGGTTGAAGCCACCCTGTAGAGGTGGTGAAGAGGGGGGAGATTTCTAGCCAAGTGGAGGGGAGCCGCATCTCTCCTCCTTGGCTGATCTAAACTCCCTTCCCCAAAGGCAGTTGCAGTGGTGGTCAGAAATGGCCACCTCAAAGAAAAACCCGACTGGATAAGATTGTGCAGGAGGAAAACAAAGAGGAAAGCAGGACAGACCGGGCTAAACAACAGAGATCATCTAAGCAAGGTACCCTGAATCTAAAAGTACCTAGAGGGATACTTCTGAAAGAAGATCTTTAAGCGGTGAAGGAGAGAGAAAAGGAGGTTAAAACCCTTTTTTTAACCTTTATATTGACAAATGGTATGAAAAGAAATTTATATTAATCTATTTTGACACTAATAGGCAACCTTAAGCTGAAATCTAAGCATCAAATGGAGAATAAAGTTTTTTTTTTCTTGGTCATTTTAAAGCCCTAAAAAGGAAAAGAGTGGAGGCAAAAGGGTGGGACTTGGAATAATGGAAAAATGGAGTGCCACCTGGAAAAATAAAGAGGATTAACAATGAAACTTTGAAAAGACTCCCAAGGATACATTGTAACTGAAATCTTATTAAAAGATACAGTAACCCACAGAAAGAAAATGTAAAAGGAAGAAACAAGAAGGAACAGTTTGGGATTATTTGGTGATTTTAAAAAAAGTTTTTGGCATTGGTTTTTTCTTTCTTTTTCTGTTTTTACTTAAAGTCAATTGGGTGGTTGTTCAAAAGTGTTTAAAATGCCATCACTCCTGGAGGAATTGAAGATGAGACTTAAAAAACAGAAAGAAGATGCAGAAAGGGGAGGAAGATCCTTTGGCTTCATATTTGAATTTTTTGAAATGGAGATCCTGAACTATGAAAAGGAAAAGCTTCAAGAGCAAGGAGAAGGGTGGGACAAAGCAGAAGCCATTTTCAATTATCAAATAATGCAAAGTGTGGTAATAAAGGGGGAAAGGGGGGAAAGGGTTAAAGTTTGAAATCAAAGGGAACAGCCAAAAAGAAAAATAGTCTGAAAAAGAAGTTTAACAGCAAGGAGAACCAGAAAAGAAAACTACAGAAGGGAAAATTAGAGAGAGAAGGGTATCAAAAAAGGGATGAGAAAAAAGGGGGAAGATAGAAAGGGAAAGAACTTATGAGGGACAAAAGCAGGAAATAAAGAAAAGGGGGAAACATACTAGGATTAAAGGTATTTGCTCAGAAAACACAGAGACAATGATTAAATTAAGTTAAAAGTGAGGAATCTGCAAAGGTACGAAAGATAGTGTTGTGACAGTAGAATATTGCAATGAGTTAGAAATGAAATAAGTAAATAATCTATGAGATAAAACTGTATTGTTATGTAATGGTATGTTTATTTATAATTAATGCAATAATAAAGAAGACAGGGAAACATTGCAATTGTTTCTAAAGATTGATAAAATATTGAAAAGAAATGTGAAAGATTTATAAGAAAATTTAAACCAGTTATTAGAATGAATTTGAATAATTATTTTGCTTATTAATAGTAAATAATTTATAAGATAAAACTGTATGATGTTTTGGCATGCTTATTAACAGTTAAGTAATAATGAAGAAAGGAGGTAAATTGTTCTCAAAGATTGATAAATATTGAAAACAAAAGTGAAAGATCTACAAGGCTCATACCAGTACTAGAATGAATTTGAATAACTATTTTGTTTACTAATGTTTATATATATATATATATATATTTATATATATATATATATATATATATATTTGTTTTCTGAGGTTCTCACGGGTATTTGTATGTGGATCTTTGGTTGTTCGGGTTTTTCTCCGCGTAAGATTCAAGTATCTAAACGCGTTTGATGAAGTCTCATTCATCATCTTCAGGCTTCTGTCTCCGGCTCTGTGCTTCTCAGAGTAATGGAGATTGCAGCTGCTTCCTCCTTTTAACTGCCAGTGGGGTGGGACTTGATTGGGTGGGGGCTTGGCTGTGTTCTGATTGGGTGGGGTGTGTTCTCATTGGTAGGGGTTTGGCTGTGTTCTGATTGGTTGGGGGTTAGCCGTGTTCTGATTGGTTGGAGGCGTGTTCTGTTCAGGTGGGGGCTTGGTTGTGCTCAGGTTAGTCTTAGTTGCTGGGGGATTTGAGCTGGAGAGTTGTGATCTTGCTGTTTGGCTTCTAGTTTGTGGTCCTGCTGCATCTTCATAGTGGGTGTCGGTTTGCTTCATGTATGGCTCAGAGGGGTTTGAAGTGGGTAGTGATGCAGCTGCAGTGCAGCTTCTGGTCCATGGTCGTTTCTCATTTTCTGAATGGGTGGGAGTCTGTTTTCTACATGGAAGTGTGGTGGTGGCATCTTGTGTGGCTCTCATGGGTGTGGCTCCGGTGTCCTTCTTCATGTTAGGTACTCGTCTGTTCATGAGGCGGGTTTCCAAATGGCTGGAAGGCGAGAGGTGTCATCTCGTTTGTTCATGCTGTGTGGGCATTTTTCTATCTCTATGGCTTCTCTGATTATTCTGCTGTTGAAGTGTTCGGTTTTGGCGATAGTTCTGGTATTTTTAAAATCAATTTCATGTCCTGTGGCTTTGAGGTGTTGGACCAGGGAAGAGGTCGTTTCTTCTTTTTGATTGAGTTCTTATGTTCTTCAATGCGTGCACTTATTCTTCTGTTAGTTTGTCCAATGTATGTGGTAGGGCAGGCAGTGCAGGGGATTTCGTATACTCCTTGGTTTTCTAATTTGATTTTGTCTTTGGGGTTTCTTAGGATGGTGGATATTTTTCTGTTTGTGCAGAATGCTGTTTTGATGTTGTGTTTTTGGAGGATCTTGCTAATTTTGTCTGTAGTGCCTTTTATATATGGGAGGAGGGCTTTGCCATTTTCTTGTTCTCTGTCTTGGATTTTGGTTGGGGTTTCTTTTTGGATTAGGTGGGTAATCTTCTTTCTTTGGAATCCATTGGCTGTAAGTACGTTGGTGAGAGTGTGTAGTTCGGTTTTTGGTGTTGTTCATCGGCTAAGCATTTTGTTCTGGAGATGAGTGTCTTGGCTACGGAATTGATCTGTGCTGGGTGGTGGTGTGAGAGTGCATGTAGATAGCGGTTAGTATGTGTTTTCTTCTGGTAGATGGTGTGTCCTAGGGAGCCATTGGATCTTTTGTATACCAAGACATCTAGGAAGGGAAGTTGATTGTTGGCTTCTGTTTCCATGGTGAATTGTATTTTGGGGTGTAGGCTGTTGAGGTATGTGAGGAAGTTGTTCAGTTTTTCTTTCCCGTGTGGCCAGATTATGAAGGTGTCATCTACGTATCTGAGCCAGAGTTTGGGTTTGTGGTCGTATTTTTCTAGAGCTTGTGTTTCAAAGTGTTCCATGTAGAGGTTTGCGATGACAGGTGAGAGGGTGATCCCATGGGTGCTCCTTCTATTTGTTTGTATTTTTGTCCATTGTAGGTGAAGTAAGTATTGGATAGGCAGTGGTTGGTTAGATCTAGGATGTGCTTGGGGGGTTGTATTTGTTTTGGATGGCTGTCAAGGCTTCTTTTATTGGCACTTGGGTGAAGAGGATATGACATCGAAGCTTACTAGTAGGTCGCTAGGTTGTAAGTTTTGTTTCTTTATGATCTCGATGAACTGGAATGAGTTTCTTACGTGTGAGTTGATGGATTCTGCATAGGGTTGTAGTTGTTTGGCAAGAAATTTGGCCAGGTTTTGTAGAGGTGAGCCTATGGAGCTGACTATTAGTCTGAGTGGGGTTCCTTCTTTGTGTATTTTGGGAGAGCATAAAGCTTGGGGCATCTGGATGATTTTCTCTGGGTATGATTCCTTGCTGGATTTCTTCACTGATGGGGAGGCTTTTATTTTGGATTTGGTAGTTTTTTCTAGGTAGGTGGTGGGGTCTGTCTTTAGGGGTTTGTATGTGGGGTCTTGGAGTAGGTTGGTTAACTTGGTTTGGTAGTCAGATGTGTTCATTACCACTGCGCGTTACCCTTGTCTGCTGGTAGGATTATTATGCTGGTGTCTTCTTTCAGGTTAAGTAGTGCAGTTTGTTCTTCTTTGGATAAGTTGCTTTTGGGTGGTTTGCTAGTGCAGAGGATGTTGGTGATTTCGAGTCTGATTTTGTTAGCATCATCAGGGTTGGTTTTGGTCAGGCTGGTTTCAACTCCGCATATGATGGTTTCTGTGGGGATGTGTTTGGGAGCGACAGCAAAGTTGAATCCTTTTGAAAGGATCTTGGTTTCAGCTTCAGTGAGGATCTTGTCTGAGATGTTGTGCACTGTTTGTTTCATGTGTGGCTGTGGGGGGAGGAGTTGGTTTCTGGCGTTGTTGTAGTTTCCTGAGTTTGTTGGTGTGTGTGTCTGTCTTGAGGATGGTCTGTGTTTCGGCTCTCCAGACAGCGAGTTGTTTGGATTTGTCCCAAAGTAGAGGGTGAATCTTGTTGCTGAGTCTGAGGTGGAGTGTGAGGAGATCTTTGTTGATTTGGTCTAGGAGAAACCTTTTTGTGTGAAGTTCATTTCTAATTAGGGCCAGTTCTGTTCTTTTAAGGATGCGTTTGGTGGCTGCTGTGTTGGTGTGGAATTTCAATTGGAAGCTTGTGGAATTAAATTTTGATCTCGGCAGTTGCATAGGAATGCAAGGTCACATAAAATGGAGGCTCTTTGGACTTCAAGTTTTTCATAAGTCCTGGTCAGATGGTGGGTTTCCTCCCGTAGAGGTGCAATATTTGTTTTCTGAGGTTCTCGCGGGTATTTGTATGTGGATCTTTGGTTGTTCGGGTTTTCTCCTGCGTAAGATTGAGTATCTAGGCAACGTTTCGATGAAGTCTCATTCATCATCTTCAGGCTTCTGTCTCCGGCTCTGTGCTTCTCAGAGTAATGGAGATTGCAGCTGCTTCCTCCTTTTAACTGCCAGTGGGGTGGGACTTGATTGGGTGGGGGCTTGGCTGTGTTCTGATTGGGTGGGGGTGTGTTCTCATTGGTAGGGGTTTGGCTGTGTTCTGATTGGTTGGGGGGGTTGGCCGTGTTCTGATTGGTTGGAGGCATGTTCTGTTCAGGTGGGGGCTTGGTTGTGCTCAGGTTAGTCTTACTCTGAGAAGCACAGAGCCGGAGACAGAAGCCTGAAGATGATGAATGAGACTTCATCGAAAGCGTTGCCTAGATACTTCGAATCTTACGCGGGAGAAAACCCGAACAACCAAAGATCCACATACAAATACCCGAGAACCTCAGAAAACAAATATTGCACCTCTACGGGAGGAAACCCACCATCTGACCAGGACTTATGAAAAACTTGAAGTCCAAAGAGCCTCCATTTTATGTGACCTTGCATTCCTATGCAACTGCCGAGATCAAAATTTAATTCCCACAAGCTTCCAATTGAAATTCCACACCAACACAGCAGCCACCAAACGCATCCTTAAAAGAACAGAACTGGCCCTAATTAGAAATGAACTTCACACAAAAAGGTTTCTCCTAGACCAAATCAACAAAGATCTCCTCACACTCCACCTCAGACTCAGCAACAAGATTCACCCTCTACTTTGGGACAAATCAAACAACTCGCTGTCTGGAGAGCCGAAACACAGACCATCCTCAAGACAGACACACACACCAACAAACTCAGGAAACTACAACAACGCCAGAAACCAACTCCTCCCCACAGCCACACATGAAACAAACAGTGCACAACATCTCAGACAAGATCCTCACTGAAGCTGAAACCAAGATCCTTTCAAAAGGATTCAACTTTGCTGTCGCTCCCAAACACATCCCCACAGAAACCATCATATGCGGAGTTGAAACCAGCCTGACCAAAACCAACCCTGATGATGCTAACAAAATCAGACTCGAAATCACCAACATCCTCTGCACTAGCAAACCACCCAAAAGCAACTTATCCAAAGAAGAACAAACTGCACTACTTAACCTGAAAGAAGACACCAGCATAATAATCCTACCAGCAGACAAGGGCAACGCGACAGTGGTAATGAACACATCTGACTACCAAACCAAGTTAACCAACCTACTCCAAGACCCCACATACAAACCCCTAAAGACAGACCCCACCACCTACCTAGAAAAAACTACCAAATCCAAAATAAAGCCTCCCCCATCAGTGAAGAAATCCAGCAAGGAATCATACCCAGAGAAAAATCATCCAGATGCCCCAAGCTTTATGCTCTCCCCAAAATACACAAAGAAGGAACCCCACTCAGACCAATAGTCAGCTCCATAGGCTCACCTCTACAAAACCTGCGCCAAATTTCTTGCCAAACAACTACAACCCTATGCAGAATCCATCAACTCACACGTAAGAAACTCATTCCAGTTCATCGAGATCATAAAGAAACAAAACTTACAACCTAGCGACCTACTAGTAAGCTTCGATGTCATATCCCTCTTCACCCAAGTGCCAATAAAAGAAGCCTTGACAGCCATCCAAAACAAATACAACCCCCCAAGCACATCCTAGATCTAACCAACCACTGCCTATCCAATACTTACTTCACCTACAATGGACAAAAATACAAACAAATAGAAGGAGCACCCATGGGATCACCCTCTCACCTGTCATTGCAAACCTCTACATGGAACACTTTGAAACACAAGCTCTAGAAAAATACGACCACAAACCCAAACTCTGGCTCAGATACGTAGATGACACCTTCATAATCTGGCCACACGGGAAAGAAAAACTGAACAACTTCCTCACATACCTCAACAGCCTACACCCCAAAATACAATTCACCATGGAAACAGAAGCCAACAATCAACTTCCTTCCTAGATGTCTTGGTATACAAAAGATCCAATGGCTCCCTAGGACACACCATCTACCAGAAGAAAACACATACTAACCGCTATCTACATGCACTCTCACACCACCACCCAGCACAGATCAATTCCGTAGCCAAGACACTCATCTCCAGAACAAAATGTAGCGATGAACAACACCAAAAAACCGAACTACACACTCTCACCAACGTACTTACAGCCAATGGATTCCAAAGAAAGAAGATTACCCACCTAATCCAAAAGAAACCCCAACCAAAATCCAAGACAGAGAACAAGAAAACGGCAAAAGCCCTCCTCCCATATATAAAAGGCACTACAGACAAAATTAGCAAGATCCTCCAAAAACACAACATCAAAACAGCATTCTGCACAAACAGAAAAATATCCACCATCCTAAGAAACCCCAAAGACAAAATCGAATTAGAAAACCAAGGAGTATACGAAATCCCTGCACTGCCTGCCCTACCACATACATTGGACAAACTAACAGAAGAATAAGTGCACGCATTGAAGAACATAAGAACTCAATCAAAAAAGAAGAAACGACCTCTTCCCTGGTCCAGCACCTCAAAGCCACAGGACATGAAATTGATTTTAAAAATACCAGAACTATCGCCAAAACCGAACACTTCAACAGCAGAATAATCAGAGAAGCCATAGAGATAGAAAAACGCCCACACAGCATGAACAAACGAGATGACACCTCCCGCCTTCCAGCCATTTGGAAACCCGCCCTCATGAACAGACGAGTACCTAACATGAAGAAGGACACCGGAGCCACACCATGAGAGCCACACAAGATGCCACCACCACACTTCCATGTAGAAAACAGACTCCCACCCATTCAGAAAATGAGAAACGACCATGGACCAGAAGCTGCACTGCAGCTGCATCACTACCCACTTCAAACCCTCTGAGCCATACATGAAGCAAACCGACACCCACTATGAAGATGCAGCAGGACCACGAACTAGAAGCCAAACAGCAAGATCACAACTCTCCAGCTCAAATCCCCAGCAACTAAGACTAACCTGAGCACAACCAAGCCCCCACCTGAACAGAACACGCTCCAACCAATCAGAACACGGCTAACCCCCAACCAATCAGAACACAGCCAAACCCCCTACCAATGAGAACACAGCCAAGCCCCACCCAATCAAGTCCCACCCCCACTGGCAGTTAAAAGGAGGAAGCAGCTGCAATCTCCATTACTCTGAGAAGCACAGAGCCGGAGACAGAAGCCTGAAGATGATGAATGAGACTTCATCGAAACGTTGCCTAGATACTTCAATCTTACGCGGAGAAAACCCGAACAACCAAAGATCCATATATATATATATATATATATATATATATATATATATATATATATATATATATATATATATATATATATATATCATGTAGATCTCATCATTAAGACTTGCTTGGTACTTCCCTTGAAAATGTAAAAGAAAATTATAAAACATAGTAAAAACTAACTATCCATATATATATATATATATATATATATATATATATATATATGGATAGTTAGTTTTACTATGTTTTTATAATTTTTCTTTTTACATTTTCAAGGGGAAGTACCAAGCAGAGTCTTAATGATGAGATCTACATGATATAAAATATATATTAGAAATTTGAATGTTATAATTTTAGAATGCACAAATTCAATGTTTAATGAGATTTTATATGATAATAACAATAAGATTTAAAGGTGTTGCACTTCAATTGGCAATCATAGGGGGAATTTTGCTTCTTAAGAATGTTGGAAGAGAACATATGAAATTGTAAGCAAGACAGATGAAAGTATAAGTATAATGAATAAAAAGATATAGAAATTTAGGTAAAAGAAATACAATTGAATAAGAAGAAAATGAGATAACCATAAAAGAAAATTAAGAGAAGTAAAGGGAGAAATAGTGAGAAGTTGGAAAAAGAGTAATAAGATATGAAGTTGAATACATAAGATGAATATGTATATGAAATTGTGTCTGTATGGAAATGTGATAACCCGGAACCATGCTGTACTCAAATAAGATCTTTTATTTGTTTTGTTAAAACTCAATAAAACTTTATTTAAAAAAAATAGAGTGGGAGATCTGTGATAATATCTATAAATTATTTTACTATGCAATGATGTTAGGCTTGAAGACTCAAAGGTGTTTTTTCAAAAGGCAACAGGACCATGTTTTTTTCCTTTGAGGAAGAAGAAGACATTTCAGTTATCATCCAAGAAGCTTCATGAGAAGCGAAACTTCTTCTGCCTCGTGGGGAAAAAACATATTCCAGTTTGAAAAAACACCTTTGAGACAACCATGACCTGGATGACTGAGAATTTCTGTAGACAAGGTTGAAGACTTTCTTTACTTAACAAAAGAAATTACCATACATTACCATCTCTTTCTTTGTTCTCTTGAGCTCCAATTCATCATCACATTTATTTTTGTCTGGTCACATACTGTTTCCTTTTTGGGATCCAGAACAAGATTTGAACAATTTCAGTTAACTTTATTTCATTTTCTTCAATCAGCAGACTCGCTATTTACTTACTTTTTCCTGTTCCAGGTATAGCCAATCCTGTCCTTTATTATAATTTTTATCAATCTCCACAAACCTACAACAAATTCATTGTAACACTGGATCTTTTGCTACTTTCCTTACATTTTTCAGTTCCATGATTGTATTTGCTAGAAATAATTTATCCTTCCTTCAATTTCCTATACATGTTCCTTTTATATTTGAGCTCATTAGAAAAATTCTTATACAGTCATCCAGGTTTCTTTCATTTTTCTTTATAAAGTCTTTCCAGTATCTTTTTTTTAAAAAACACCTTAGAACCTTCACCATGGATAAAATGCAAAGACACAGTAAGTGAGAGGAGGCCCAATAGCTATGTAAAGGAATTTAATTAACTTCAGTTAAAGGGTTTACTTGAGATAAGACAGCTAAAGAGATAGAAATTGGACACAGTTCTTAAAAGTGAAAAACAGGGAAAATGCATATTTAACTGTGAATTACTCAGAACAATCCACATGGAAGAACAGCTAATAGATGAAGCTAAATTTCATGGGTAGAACTGAAGATGGTTTGATTTGTGGAAACAACTCTCTGTTTAACTGGATGATCTCCAGAGAAAACGATAAATGCTAAAAAGAGTAGCAGATTGGCCTCTGATTTGCATCTCCTCAAAATGCAAATAAATTACATAGCAAGTAGGGTGAGATGTAAATTGGAATTGGGGAAATACTCCCCCGCCCTCCACATTCCTTCTACATTGATGCAAAATATATTGTCTTGGATTTCTGCCACTTTCTCAACCACCTTTTCTTTTTAGGGAAGGCTGGAGACTAGGTAGAAACTGTCAAACAAAGCCATACCGAATTTCCCATCCCAAAGCACAGGCCCCACATGGAGAAGTTGTGTTGTAAAAATAAATCTAAAGCAGACACCAAGTGCGAAGCATTCTAATGTGATGGCTAACAGATACCATGAAGTCTGTGAAGAAATGGCAACATTTAGTTATATCAGAACCTTGGTTCTTTCCAGCTATATACTGTAATTATCATATAGAGGGCTGTTACATCTGTCACCTCCTCTTTTTTTAGTCAAACATAATATGGGGGACCACACTGTCAAAAGGAAGGGGTTAAACCAGTGGTGGGTTTCCAAATTTTTCCCTACCGGTTATATGTGCATGCACTTTGCACATGCATGCATATGCTCAGGGCTCAAATATTGACCTCTGTCAAGGCTGGATAGCTGCCTGGAGTGTTTTTAAGCTCAGCTGAGGTGCAGCATTAGCACAAATCAGTTGAGCTTTGCACATGGGGCACAAATGCAGATCTCTGTCAAACTGGTGAGCTATCTGGAATGTTTTTAAATTCAGCTGAGGCACACCAATACCATGAAGCAGCTGAGCTTCACACACATGGGCACAACACAAATGCAGAGCTCCGTCAACCTCATGAACTGCCTGGAGTGTTGTTAAGCTCAACTGAGGTGTGGCAATCCACATTCCCATGCAAATCAGCTGAGCTAAAAAACAAGAAAATATAGGAGAGGTAATGGCGGGGATGGGTAGGCAGAGCCAGCCAGAGTTGGTATTTTCCAGTTCTCCGAACCAGTTAAAATTTTGGCTACTGGCATGCCAGAACTGGTCCAAACCAGCTGAATGCCACCTCTAGGTTAAACCTCTTATTCCTGAAGTTCCAGTTCAGATTCTCTACCCACTTAGTGCCTGCATCATGCATAAAAAAGAAACCCACTGTTTATTTATTTTGATTTTCCTTCTCATGCACTTTTTAGGCATATCAGATCTTTCTTATTTATATGCATGGGTTATATGGCCATCCATCTTGCTCAAAGTCACAAGTTTATTGTATTTGTGTTAAACAAATACAATAAATAAAGACCAAAAACAAACACAATAAATAAAATTAAAATTAAATGCCCAACTGTCAGCCCAAACTACTTTTCTTGAGATTAGTTATAATAACAGAATCTTGCAAAACTGGTTGTGCTGTACCTCCTCTACCTTCTTCTAGTTGAGGGAATTAGGAATGTGCCAGCCTGGGCTGCTTCTGAATGTTGCATTGCTGTCCTGGATTTAAATATTTCAGCATCATTTGCCTAGGTAATTTTTAAAAAGGGGAGGAGCTTCATGTTAGTGTTGACTCCTGGACAAGTCTCAGCAAGATTTTCAGAAGGGGTTTGCCCTTGCCTTCATCCTAGAGCTGAGAGATGGTAACTGGCCTGGCTGTCTTTATGGCTCAGGGGAAGGACTATAACTCACAGCTCCCAGTTTCCAACCTGGTTCCTTAACACTTCCCCAAACTAGTCTATCATGGAATTATCAGATGGGGCTAATGGCTCTTGTAAAGCTCATGCCCATGAAGACTGCCAAGTCTTAAGAGCTTTCCAGAAGGTTGTTGATATGTTAGAATGCTAACCACCAAACCACCTTTTGTTCACTTGCTTTTGAAAGGCAAATGTGAGGAAACTTACAGAACACACCCTTTTAAATGCCAGGTCTCACTGTTTGCATCCTATGGCATGTGGTCATTCTGGACATATTCCTTACCTGTTCACAGTGCAAGATCTGTATACGTTGCCTATAACACTCTCCCTTGAACATGGCCAAGTACTGTTAAACTCTCTCCAGCTTAAGTGCTAAAATTTGGTACAAAACCAACATGCCTAAAGAATAAGTGGCCTATAAATCCTTGCAATGCTTGCAAATACATATATACATAAACCTTATCTTTGTGATATACACATATATGTGTGTGTGTCTGTGTGTGTGATGTGGTATGGTTTGGGTGCTGTAGGTTGGAATATGAAGTTCTTTTGAATAGCCATTACAGAGAAAGACATTGAGCAGCTGTTTCTCCTCTATTTTTCTCAGTGTTGTGGTGCTGCAGTGTGTCCTGGCCCTTTTGAACAGGGTCTGGACACAATTTCTTTTCTGTGAAGTGGGGTGGTTGCTTGTGAAGCTGAGGATCTGGTCCATGTCCATGAGTTTTTGGTAGACACAGGTTACTGGTTTTCCATTGCCTAGTCTCCTTATGTCGACATGGAGGAATGGGAGTCTGTTGTCTGTTTCCTCTTTGCGTGTGAACTTGATCCCAGGGAATATGTTGTTTAGTAAGTGGTGTGTTTCTTCAATTTGGGAGCATTTGATGATGATGAAGGTGTCATTGACGGAGCATGTTCTGAATTTTGGTTGGGTGGTGGGTAGAGCTATGGATTCGAGTCATTGTATGACTCCTTCTGCTATTAGTCCTGATATGGGTGATCCCATCAGGGTACCTTGTACTTGCTTATAGATTTTCCCAATGAACATGAAATATATGTTGAGGCAATAGATCCAGGAGTTTCATTATAATATTATCCATATTGCACTACCCATGATTTTACTTGCCTTAAGTTTCACAGTTTTCTCATGTTACATAAACATTCCATCAAGATATCTATTATTGTACTTGATCTAGATTTCTTTATTTTTATCATGTTTAACATATACAACCTGTCATCATTCACTCAATGTTCCCTGCTAGCATAACTATCTTGGCATCTGATACACTGCTTTTCAAGTCCATGCTCTGTGTCACCATTTATGCCCCATTACCCGATTTTGTTTTTTGTTTTAAATATGCTTGTTGGTCCCATATGTATTCACTTGTGTTGCTCATCCTACTTTGGTCAGTCTTTTCTGTCATGCCCAGGACTCAGGCACTGCCTCAAAATATAAATCACCTGAGCCTGACCAAACACAGGCTCCACCTAAAAATCTGGAGCAGTCAGATAATAATGACATAAGGTCTCCAAATCCCTGTACCTAGAGATTATAGAGAGTTGTCCTTATTCAAGAGGCATCCCTGATCCCTGATCGTGTGTTGGAATCAACCATCTGATCTCCAGTTCTTGCGTGACATTTGTGAAATTTTGACCTCTGGACTGGCTAACAATCCTGGCTTGGATCTTGGAAATTTGGACTGGATTTTGACTATTTTTCTGCAAGCTCTTCTAAAAGCAAAGCCACTCAACCAAGTTTTTATTTTCAGAGACTTTGTTTTGGTTTGTATTCCTGGACTGCTGTCATTTCTTTGCCCTTGAGGATGACTGTGCTAATTTCTATAGAAACTGCATGTATGAATGTGAACTTGAAATAAGAAGCAGGGCAAATATCAAATATCAATAATATGCCAGTGAATTTCAGCACTGCATAGGGGAGGAAAGAGCCCTAGACATTACAAGAATGGGACAGAGGGAAACATGTCCATCACTGATGAAAATAGAACCTATGCATGTGCAGGTTGTGAATATCTATTTCTATCTACCTGTTGTGCATATATAAGAAGGGGAATACAGAAACTGATCATGCAAAAGTTTATATATGCATAGGTTATAAACACACATCAGTCTCTAGCTGAACGTGTGAGGTTGGGAAGCAAATACAATTTCACTCTCACCTTCTACGAGGTCAGTGTTCATGCAACTGTCATTTGAATATGGCTCATATTTTACAGCTCTCAAAGCAATTAGCCACCTGCAAGGTAAAGATGTAACCAACCAATGTTCTTTAATATGGCTGAATTAATCCATGCTTGAATTATTTAGATTAACTAAATGTAAAAATCAAGTTCCCCACTTGCCCTTGGGTCATTAAAAATAATGTTATAACAACACTGGATTTCAAGCTGTGCCTTCAGAAGTCAAATAATCTCCAGATAAGAACCAGTCAGTTCCATTTGGTTTAGGCATATGCATTTTTCTTAAAGAATGTGTAAGGAAGCTGTGATAAGTAATTCCTTCTTACAGCCTTTAAAATTGCATTGGCTCAGGTTGCTCTGGATGTATCACTTCAAGGCATGCCTCAGCCACTCATGCTACTGTTGTAAGTTTGTCATTTCTTACCTGACTCCATCAAAGCCACTATGGTTATGTATTTGAGAACCCATCATGCTTGCCTACAATGATTTGTTTGACCTTGGAAGACAGAAGGAAGAGCCACAGTCTACCACTGTCATGGAAAAGGTGTCTTAACTTACAGAAAGCAAAGGAGCCTGGGAAGCATCTCAAGAGGGACCCTCCCTAGTATTCTTGAAAATACTGTAAAAGAGGAAAAAAGGGAGAAATGCTTTCAGACTTGCAAGAGTCTGTAACTGTAACCTTATAGTAAAGATGCTGTTAGTACTCATAGTTTTTACATTTGCCCTGGACTACCTCAAAAAGCTGCCACTGCCTTTGAAATTCTTCACAGAATTTCTGCAGCTGAGAAGTGGTTGATTTTCTTTAGGCTGCAGGCAGTTCACATTATTTTTTTATTAGACGATTTGAATACTAGTTTAGCCTCACAACCTGTGCTGCAGTTTTCAATTTGTCCTTTGGAGAGTCTGCACAGAGTTTCTTCTCATTGCTTCACAAAAGAGGCCCCCAGTAATATGGCACAGGGCAGCTATTATGTTCTATCTGAGAGTCACCCAGGTCTGCTTGGCCAGGGATTGTTCCATATGGATAGGAAATCCTTTTAAGAACCATAAAACAATAGACCATGGAGGGAAGGGAAGTTAAGGGCCCAACCAGCTATTACATGGGATGAGAGATTCTCTATATTATTAGGAAGTATGTGAAATAATTTATTGACCAAGTTATGATCTATAATATCTATGGACTTCTCTGATGATAACCTTCACATATGAAACTTGGAATATAAAAGAAGCAAATGATAAAAGAGCATGAATTTACACGTAGTTACAAAAATAGCTCTGTGTCTGTGAAAGACTAAGAAAGTAATGTATCTGAACAAAAGTGGTTTGATCTTGTAGAATAAATTTGATGAATACCTGCAGAAGATGAAGGTGTAGATTTAATTACAACGAAAGGAGCTAAATTATATATCAAAAATTACACATTGTGACATTTCATTTGTTCTGGTATTTATGAATGTAGAAATTCATAGGTTGACAATAGTTCCATCATGTTTTCTTACTCTACTTGTCTTTTCTTAAATAGGACTTTTTTTCCCTAATCCCAGAAATATTTTCTATGTCTTACTAATGACCAGTGGAAAACTTCCTTATCCTAGTCACAAGCCCCTTTTTCAATAGCTGAACATTTTTTCTAATATTGCAACCAGAAATCTCTTCATACCATATCTCATCTTTTATCTGTTAGAAAATAATAGAGCCTCATTATTCAATCTTATTCCACAAAAGTCCATTAGAAGCTACCTATTTATATACTTCTATAATAGGTATATGTGTATGATGTATGTGTATATGTATATGTATACAGAGAGGGGAGAGGGAGGGAGAGAGAGATATTAAACAAGTAAAATAATTTCTTATTTATTTCCTTCACTTTGCATTGCACCTTGCCATTTCTCTAATGATGCAATGGAGAAAACATTGTCTTTCCATGTCTTTATATCTATAAACAAATCTTTTAAAACCTCATCATTCAAACTTAGCTAAGAAAAATTCCATTAAGACTTACCAGAAACAACAATATATTACAATTTTAATATTTAATCCCTTCAAATAAAATCCCATAAATTAATTTCTTATCATCTTCTCTTCATCTCCTCTCAATTTTAATAGCATAGCTTATCGCAGCCTCTAAAAATGCAACAAAAACTCTCTTCCTCCCATATCTCATCTATTAAAAATCCTTAAAGCCTCATCATTTAGTCTTAGTCAACAAAAACCATTTAAACTTCTAGGGAAAAAAAATCATACATTTTAACCTTGGTTGAATAAGACAACTTTGTAAACCTTCATTTTATTTTAAAAGTGTTGATGTTTATTCTTTTTAGGTAGCGTCTCCAAAGCTGTTTTCTTTTCCTTTTTTCAAGAATTCTTTCATATGTACAACACATCTCTTTTATAAAATCCAAAGCAAGAAAATTGTCAAAGTCACTTTTAACTAAATCCCAATATTCAAATCATTCTTTTCAATTCATTATTTGTGTGTTGCTTTTAACTATTAAAACCTCAGCTGAATTGATTTGTAGGTCCTCTTTGTCAGTATCATTCTTGTATCCTGACTATTTTAAATCCATATCGAAAACAATCTGATTTTCCATTATATCCTTTTCTATCTTTCCTTTTGTCCATTTTTATTGTTATCTGACAGTCTAAATCAGGGGTGTCAAACTTGCATCATCACAGCAGCGTCACATGGCATATCACGACTTTTATCCCCTTCACTAAACCAGGCATGGGTGTGGCGAGTATGTGATGCATCCAGCCCATGGGCTGCGAGTTTGATAGCCCTGGTCTAAAGAGAAAGAAAATTCTAGATATATTATTGCCAAATATCCTTGAATTTACCTGGGCTTAATTTATTTATTTATTATCTATTTATTTTGTCAAACAATTATTAGATAACAGGTTAAACATAGTTATAAATACATGAAATGGGTACATATAAGAAAAATAAAAGAAACAATAGGACAGGGACGGTAGGCATATTTTGGTGCGCTTACGCGCACCCCCTACAGACCTCTTAGGAAAGGGGTGAGGTCAATAGCAGACAGTCTAATATTGAAGATTTGGTGATTTGGGGAAGAAACCACAGAGTCAGGTAGTGCAGCGGTCGCCAACTGGTGGGCCACGGCCCGCTGGTGGGCCTTAAGAAAATTTTGGTGGGCCACAGAGAATTCTCACCTCCAGAGCACCCCTCCAAAGCAATTAATCGAGGCTTCACACATGGCCTGCAGGAACACTCCCCACCCACTCACTCCTTACCCGGCAAACTTGCCTGCTAAAATTGCTATTTTTCCTTTTTCCGACCAGCATCTGTTCTGCTGTGCCAGGAAATTTAGATTAGCTAGGAAGCAGGAAATGGTTAGATTTCTTGCTTTCTAGCTACTCTTTAGATCTCGGCTCTGCCGAACTTCCCTTAGGTTTGCTTCCAAGCAAATTCAGTGCAGACTCACAGCCAGAAAATTTGAGAGACTGAGCTAGCTGATGGCAGATAGATAGATCACTGAATGATTCTGTGATCAATTCAGTCTGCCTGCTTTCCCTGATTTTGGGTAAAAATTGCTCCTTTTTATAAAAAAATCAATATTTACATACATGTTATGAGTTAATTTTATGAGTTTGCTTGCAAGCAAATTTTATGTGACAAACTGAGCTAGCCAATGGCAGATAGATAGATCTCTGAATGAATCTGTGCTTCTGTGAGCAACTCAATCTGCCTGCCTGATTCTGTGAGCAAGATTCTGTGAGCAATTCAATCTGCCTGCTTTGCCTGATTTTGGGTAAAAATTGCTCCTTTTTAAAAATAAAAAATTCAATATTTACATGCATGGTGTGTTGTGAGTTAATTTTGTGAGTTTGCTTCCTAGCAAATTTTATGAGTTTGCTTGCAGGCAAATTTTATGAGTTTGCTTGCAGGCAAATTTTATGTGACAGACTGAGCTAGCCAATGGCAGATAGATAGATTTCTGAATAAATTTGTGATTCTGTGAGCAACTCAATCTGCCTGCCTGCTTTGCCTGATTTTGGGTAAAAGTTGCTCTATTTTTATTAAAAAATCAATATTTATATCAATATTTATAATATTTACATACAAGCCATGCCCAGCCAGTCACATGACCACCAAGCCACATCCACAAATTAGGCCACACCCACATAACTGGTTAGTGGTCCTTGGGATCAAAAATTATGAGTTTGGTGGTCCCTGAGGTCCAAAAGGTTGGCGACCCCTGTGGTCCGGTATTCCAGACATTGACTACTCTGTTGCTGAAGTCATATTTCCTGCAATCAAGTTTCCTGTGGTTTATATTTAGTTTGTATCTATTTTGTGCTCTTGTATTGTTTGGTTGAAGCTGAAGTATTCATTGATAGGTAGGACATTGCAATATATAATTTTATGTTCTATACTTAGATCGAACTGAAGGCGGCATAGTTCTAGGTTGTCTAGGTCTAAAATTTCAAGTCTGGTGGCATAAGGCATTCTGCTATGAGTAGAGGAGTGGAGGACTCTTGTAAAATATTTCTAGACTTTCTCAATTGTATTAATATCAGATATGTAATGCGGATTCCAGACTGATGAGCTGTATTCAAGTATTGTATGGGCTGCGAGTTTGATAGCCCTGGTCTAAAGAGAAAGAAAATTCTAGATATATTATTGCCAAATATCCTTGAATTTACCTGGGCTTAATTTATTTATTTATTATTTATTTATCTACAAATGTTTTATATGCTCTAGTTCAGGGGTTGCCAACCTTTTGGACCTCAAGGATCACCAAACTCATAATTTTTTATCCCAGGGATGACTAACTGGTTCTATAGGTGTGGCCAAATTTGTGGGTGTGGCTTGGTGGTCATGTAACTGGCTGGGCATGGATTGTATGTAAATATTATAAATATTTATATAAATATTGATTTTTTTATAAAAATAGATCAACTTTTACCCAAAATCAGGCAAAGCATGCAGGCAGATTGAGTTGCTCACAGAATCACAGATTCATTCAGAAATCTATCTATCTGCCATTGGCTAGCTTAGCCTCTCAAATTTGCTTGCTGTAAGTCTGCACTGGATTTGCTTACAAGCAAACCTTCAGTCCTAAGGGAGGTTCAGCAGAGCCAAAGATCTAAAGACTAGCTATAAAGCAAGAAATCCAACCATTTCCTGCTTCCTAGCTAATCTAAATCTCCCAGCACAGATGAACAGATGATGGTCGGAAAAAGGAAAAATAGCAATTTTAGCAGGCAAGTTTGCCGGGTAAGGAGTGAGTGGGTGGGGAGCGTTTCTGCGGGCCATGTGGACGGCGCAGCCTTGTGTTTCTGCGCAGCCTGGATTAATTGCTTTGCAGGGGTGCTCTGAGGGTGAGATTTCTCTGCGGCCCACCAAAATTTTCTCAAGGCCCACCAGCAGGCCGCGGCCCCCCTGTTGGTGACCACTGCTCTAGTTAGTAGAGTGATATTACCAGAGAAAAAGCTACGCAGGATTAGGTTAACAACTCTTAATGCCTTTTTGGCTATGTAGTTACAGTGGGCTCTAGCACTTAGATCATTTGAGAAAATGCTTTACTCTATTCTGTGTTAGTGGTCTTTAATTTTAATTTTTAATTTTTTCTGGTTGCCTCTAGTAATCAGTCTTCAAGGTCTCCTTTACTGTGTTTTTCTCTCATCCTGAACATTTACCCCGGGAGAGATATCCCACACTTAAAATAAAAAAAAATCCTATATATTTTAATGAAATTTTAAACAAACTGTTGGAAGTATCCTTATAAGTATTTTAAGATCATATTTCTAATTAATCTGGCCTCCATCTATCTTTTTAAAATCAATATTCTAATCTAATCTTTTCTGCTGAAGTTAAAACATAACTTTTAAACTTACATAAAGCTTCTTTGGCTGCAAGTTGAAGGAAAATCATCCAATAAAACTTGTCCTTGAAGGTTATTAATATCTCCCCTCCCCCCCCAAAAAAAACCAATTTACAAGCCATTTTAATAAAGGTAATTAACCTTTTGAAGGTTCAAAACTGGTTGAGCAAAGCTGATTTCCTCTACTTTTATTGCTCTAAAACTCACTGGAGAACTCTGTTTTATGTGGTGTCATACCAGGATCATTCATGAGGAGGACTCTGGACAATCTCAAGTCTTCCCCTTCACCTGGAGAGTAGTTTGAGGGGCTGATTTCTCCACTGGCTCCACTTTCTGCCACAGCTCTGCAAAGTCATCCTAAGTCTGTCATTGTTTCCCCAGAAGATGGCCTTAACATAGAATATTGATGGCAGTCACAAGGATCTATCATATATATTTGAGATAGGACATACCCGCATTTACTATTTTTAAGTATTTCCTGCCTTTTACTTATGTTGGCTTCACCTTAAGCAAGTTCAAAAAATTCAATCCTTACTTATTTTGGGATTTACAGATTAAATTGATTGGTTGTTATAGAAATGACTAGTTTATGTTATTATGGAAAAGTAAAAGGTGAGGTATGATGTTAATATTTTATTGTACCGCAACAGAGAGAATTGGAAGTCAATGCTTTTTTTCCCCTCCCTCTCCTCATCACTTTTCTTTCCCCTTCTTCTCCTCACTGTGTCCTATTACTTGCTTTTGTATTTTTGTATTTTATTCTATAATCTAATGAAATGTTTTTAAAAAAATTCCATCCACACAGACATTTAGGCAACGATTTTCAAAATATCCAGCCCAGAATATAGATTTTAAAAAATAGTAAGTCCAGTGGTTTATCATTTTAGAATTTTTCTGATTACCTGGAGTAGGACTCCATTCCCAGTTTTCAATCAATTTTTGCCCTCCAGAAATATTTTGCCTGCCCACTCTGACAATGGAACAACTGAATAGTGCAAGTAAACCCATAAGACTAATGTATTAAGGAAAATAGAGATGTACAGAAAGTATGACAGAGGAATTGGGGAGAGTTTCTGTTAACCACAGGCTATAAGCAAAAGATGAAGATATTTTTTTATTTATTTTTTATTTATTTTGATTTGTCAATTGCTTACAAGATAATAGGTATAAGTATATACATAGTTATGAATACATGAAATGGGTACATATAAGAAAAATAAAAGAAACCATAGGACAGGGACGGTAGCCACATTGGTGCGCTTATGCACGCCCCCTACAGACCTCTTAGGAAAGGGGTGAGGTCAATAGTAGAAAGTCTAAGGTTCAAGATTTTGGGGTTTGGAGAAGAAACCACAGAGTCAGGTAGAGTATTCCAGACATTGACCACTCTGTTGCTGAAGTCGTATTTCCTGCAATCAAGTTTGGTGCTGTTAACGTTGAGTTTGTATCTATTGTGTGCTCTTGTGTTGTTATGGTTGAAGCTGAAGTATTCATTGACAGGTAAGTCATTGCAATGTATGGTTTTATATACCATACTTAGATCAGACCGAAGACGGCGTAATTCAAGGTTTTCTAGGTCTAGAATTTCAAGTCTGGTGGCATAAGGTATTCTGCAACGAGGAGAGGAGTGAAGAACTCTTTTTGTGAAATATTTCTGGACTTTCTCAACTGTGCTTATATCAGATACATAATGTGAGTTCCAGACTGATGAGCTGTATTCGAGTATTGGTCTAGCAAAATGTTTTGTATGCTCTAGTTAGTTGTGTGATATTATTAGAGAGAAAGCTATGTAGGATTAGGTTAACAACTCTTAATGCCTTTTTGGCTATGCAGTTACAGTGGGCTCTAGCATTTAGATCATTAGAGATGAGTATTCCAAGGTCCTTTAACAGAGCTTGGATCATCAATAAGGTCTTGACTATTCAGCCTGTATTTTATTTTCTGATTATTATTTTTTTGCCAATATGTAAGCCAGAGTATTTATTTGTTGAGATTTGAAGTTGCCATTTGTTTGACCATTCTGATACACAGTCAAGATCTTTTTGAAGGGTAGCAGTATTGTTTGTGGTATTGAACAACTTTACATCATCAGCTAAAAGAACGCAGTTGCTCTTAATATGATCACAGAGGTCATTTATGTAGAGTATGAAGAGAGTTGGTCCTTGAACACTGCCTTGGGGGACACCACTATTGACAGGTACAGAATTTGATAGGACATTCCCAATTTTGACCATTTGTTGTCTGTTTGACAGGAATGCTTCTATCCAGTAGTGCAGGTGTCCAGAGATACCATAAGATTTTAGTTTTACAAGTAGTTTGTCATGTACCACTGAATCAAAGGCTTTGTAGATTGTGTCTATTGTTTTGCCCTGATCAAGTTATGTAGTCTGTCAGCCTCAAGATCTCTTCGGCTACCCTAACTGCTATCTATCTCATTTATCTCTCTCATATCCTATCTACTGTATCTTCTCTACTGCTAGGCTTAATTCTTTCGGCTGTCATTAGCAATGGGGGGAGGGGTAATTGTGGGGCAGAAGAGAGCTGGAGGTGTTTTGCATTCCTTTACTGTGGGCAAGCAAAAGGAGGGGGTGTATGATTTCTTCTTTTCAACTTTCCATTTCCTTGCTAGCTTCTATCCCTTTTTGCGCAGTTGCGAAGTTTTATCAAAATATGTCAAGGTCAACGGACAGAGGCCTCATCACCACCTGAAGATGCCCACATGATCATATTCAGAACTTTTAATTGGAAGAGACTTCTGGACTTTGGGGGGTGGGAACAATTCCATTCCTTTGTATATGTGATCTGCGCGCCAAATTCTCAGATTCGGAATTCCATCTGTAGCTTCCACTTTAATTTCCAGTAAAAGAATAACTTTGCTCTGATCCATGGAGTCTGGGTATTTCTTTCTTGGATTTTGAAGGGAGCACACACTGACAAAGTCCATATGTTTTTGTAGTATAAGAGTTGCAGATTACAGGTTAGTTTTTTTCTGAAACCAAATTGTTTATTGGAGAGCAGGTTGTTTGTCTCTAAGTGGAGGATAATGGATTGGTTAATAATTGATTCCATGACTTTACAGGTGACGCAGCATAAGGAGATTGGTCTGTAATTTTCAACTAGGCTGGGGTCTCCCTTTTTGAAGATGGGGATGATCGTGGCTTGTGACCATAGGTTAGGCAAGGAGCTGGTCCTGAAAGATTTTTCAAAGATTATGTTTAGAGGTTCTGCTATGGCAGTGGATAGCTTTTTTAAGAAGTAGGCACATATTCCATCCGGTCCAATAGATAGAGATGGTTTTAGATTGCGTAGTGCTTTTTCAGCATTGTCTTCTGTAAAATCAGTATGTATTAGATCATTGTAGTTTTCTGTGGTTCGGCTAGGAAATACTGGGCATGATCCATTGCTGTTTACAAATACTGAGCCAAAGAATGTGTTAAAGATGTTGGCTTTAATGGTGTCATCATTGCAGTCTTTACCATTAGGTCCTATCAGGGGTGGGATGGACCTTGAGTCTTTTAGTTTGTTGTTTACAAAATTGTAAAAAGCGCGGGTGGAATTGGTGTGTAGAAGGTTTTCCTCTTGTTTAATGTGATAATTGGTGCATTCAGTCTTTATCTGTTGGCATAAATTTTTGTATCGGCTTTTGAAGTTGGTAACGTGACCAGATTTGTTTTTCCACCAAAGTGATCTCTTTTTGGATTGAAGTTTCCTTATTGTTATGGGTAATCTATGTTTTGGTTTTTTTTAGCTTTGGGAGTTGTTGTTGGTACATATAGTTTGATGACTCTTTTGACTTCAAGTAAAAATATGTTGTAATGGTCTTCAACAGTATTTCATCCAGTAAATAGAGATTGCCAAACGAGGGATGAGAGATCGTTGTCTATAAGATCATAGTTGCCTTTTTTGAAGTTATAATTGGGGATTACATCATTGTGATGATTTTTGTGTGGGCGTATGTTGAGACAAAAGTCAATCATATTGTGGTCACTGTTGGAAAAGGGTTCTTTAGTTTGTATTCCGTAAATTAAATTCAAACTATTGCAGAAGATGAGATCGAGGCAGTTGTTTAGTCTAGTATTGTTGGTTACCAGTTGTTCCAGTCCCAGATTCGTAACAGCATTGTAGAAGGTTGCATGTATGGGTTCAGTTGTACATTCGTTTAGGGTCCAGTTAATATAAGGTAGATTGAAGTCACCAAGAAAGATAAAAGCATGTGGGCAGGATGTTGCCCGTGTTAGTAGTGAATTTAGCTTGTTTACATGTTTGATGTCATAATCAGGTGCTCTGTAACATAGTTAGAATCTAAATTTGATATTTAAGGATAGTTCACAGATGATGGTCTCAGGAAGAGCAAGCTCCTGGGTAACTTGGATGTGTATGCAAGTATAAAACTCCCAAAATAACTTCGATATATATGCAAATGTCAGTGTGTTTCTTTGTAATCACCATACCTAATTTTTGGAGGGGAGGGGCTTTTATCAGAAATACTGGCATATTTGCAAACTTTTATTTTAAAAATACCTTGTAGCCTTTTTTACTGGGGAACCTGCACAGATTTTAAATAAAGAGAGGACAGGATTAACACATATAAGTAGTCCTTGATCTATGAGTGTTCATTTAACAAAAGATTGAAGTAATGACAGACACACACACAAAAAGTGTCTCACCCTCAAAGTTACAACTCTCACATGGTCACATGATTACAATTCAGGAGCTAGGTAACTGGCTGGCATTTACAATAGTTGCAGCATTTCACCCTAACCCTAGGAGCTGCAGTGGCACAATGGTTAGAGTGCAGTACTGCAAGCTGCTTCTGCTGACTGCCAGCTGCCTGAAATTTGGCAGTTTGAATCTCGCCGGATGATGGTTGACTTAGCATTCCATCCTTCCAAGGTGGGTAAAATGAGGACCGAGATTGTTGGGGGAAATATGCTGACTCTGTAAACCACTTAGAGAGGGCTATAAAAAGCACTGTGAAGTGGTATATAAGTCTAAGTGCTATTGCTATTACTATCATGTGATCACAATTTGTGACCTCAGCCAGCTTCTGACAAGCAAAAGTTAATTAGGGAAGCCTGATTTGCTTAACAACCATGTGATTCACTTAAAAAATCCACAGTAAAAATGATCATAAAATTGGACCCCATCATGAGATGACTCACTTAACCACCACATTGCTGAACAACCAAAATTATGGCCCCAATTGTGGTCATAATTTAAGGACTACCTGTATCTCTAGCTGGTGCCTCCATATGTTTTGGAGTTCAAGTCTCATCAACGGCCAATGTCATGAAACTATAGGAATGTAGGTCAGAATAACAGAGATCCACACAGTGGTGGGATTCAATTTTTTTAAATACCGGTTCTGTGGGTGTGGCTTGGTGGGCGTGGCAGGGGAAGGATACTGTAAAATCTCCAGTCAGAGGTGATTTTTGCTGGTTCTCTGAACTAGTCAAAATTTTCGCTACTGGTTCTCCAGAACTGGTCAGAAGCTCCTAAATACCACTTGTGGGTCCACATTATCTGGTGGCAAAGGCATGAGAATGCTGTGAAGATACCTTTAATAAAGGACTGAAAAACAGAAATGCCTACATAATGCAATTGCAAGAATTCTATCTGGTGTCTGAATTCTCCAATACAAGCATGTGTCTGAATACCAATTTCTGGAGAACCTGGGACATGGGAACTGCCAGTGAACTTAGTATATCTGGTTCTGCACTAGGTGTTGGATGAGTCAGTCTGTTATCTGACCCAGCATGTTTCTTCTTATGACTATTTTTTCACACATACAGGGAACACTTTTCTTCTTTAATTAACTAAAAGATAAAAATTAATAGAATCAGCCCAGGATGAAAAAAAGGAAAATTCACATTCAAGAAGAACTTGTTTTATCTCATGCTGGAACAGGTTCTTCCTATGCTGTATTGCTGAAAACCTTGCTCAAATTTCCCCACAAAACCTTTTATAATAGCAGGGCTTTTTGTTGAGACTTAAATATGCTTGGAAGTTAAAAAAATAAAAAAAAAATAAGACTCCACCAAAACAACAAGAAAGAAAAGATAAATTGATAAATTTTCCACTTGTCAATATAGTCTTAATTCAGATCTAAGAGTTTTGGCTGGCATTCATTTCAACATTACCTTATTCTTAGCTGTCTCTGGGCCTGATTTACATATCTCCCCCCCCCCATAAAAGCACATCTGGAGGTAATGAAGGAGAAACAAATAGAATCAACTTTTTGTGCTATGACTATAAAAGGAGGAAAGTGTACTTTAAAAATCTTGGATGAAAGCCAAGGAATGTGTTTTCCCGGAAACATATAATCTGTAATTGGGCTAATTCTGCTGTATTTGTGTCTCCGAGTCTTTGTTTCACTATTGCCTGTACAACTCTTGATTGGAACACTTGATGTTCTTTTTATGAGTTTCTAAATCCAATCCCCTCCATCTATGTGCATGAATATATATCTGATGGATGTTTTCCAGCACCTTTTTGTTGCCTCAATTAAGGCATAATGAACAAGAATTGTTTCTATTTGTAAAACAGCTTCTGCTAGTTTCTTCTTCCCAATTGGCTGGACAATGTGTCTTAATTAGATACAAAGCATGTAATAGACATTACACAAGAGAGGAATCAAAAGAAACCTGGGAGAAAGGTGACATTGTTTTCGCAATGGGCTTGCAGTGACAAGGGCATTTTTCCTTTACAGGAAGACCACGTGACATTAAAGATACTATACAGGTGGCAACTCCATGCCATCTCTGCAACAGATTGAAAAAAAAATATGGCAGATAAGCACAAGCTTATCTTTCTTCTTACACAAGAAAGTCATGTTTGTCAGCCAAGGAGGTGATATTTACTGTTTTTTACTAGATTGTTGATCTCCACCCAGAGTCACTTTCTATCAGGTGCAAAGAACTGGGAACATTTGAGACTTAAGAGTAGAGACCTAAGCATAGTACATAAAACTATATGTTACAATGTCTTACCAGTTAATGAATAATTCAGCTTTATCCACAACAACACAAGAGCACACAACAGATATAAACTTAATGTAAACCACTCCAAATTTGATTGCAGGAAGTACGATTTCAGCAACAGAGTGGTCAATGTCTGGAATTCACTACCTGGTTCTGTTGTCACATTCTCAAATCCCCACTCCTTTTCCCCCAAACCAACCTCTATTGACCTCACCCCATTCCTAAGAGGTCTGTAAGGGGCATGCATAAGCACACAATTGTGCCTACCGTCCCTGTCCTATTGTCCCCAATTATTAGTTCCTATTTCTTGTATTTAAACTTATGTTTATTCTTATTTCTATTATATTGTAAACATTTGACAAAATAAATAAATAAAAATAAAAAATAAAATAAATTTGCTGAGTTCAAGGAACCAAAGAGTGTATTATTGCTACCTATACACAAGAATTTGAACAACCAATGTGCAAAATTAAATTGGCATTAAAGAAGGGTCAACAGAATTCCCAGAGGCTGGACTAGGGGGGGTCTTGGGGCTGTGCAACAATCCCAACTGATGACTTCCAGCTCAGTCTGTTCATCCCCTACCTTTTTTGTGAGATGGCAGCCATATAAATTTAATTAATAAATAAATATTAAAATATTGCACTATAAAAATAGCATGAAATTAATCTATTAATTTTATGGCAATCCCTATGGAATAATTTAAGTAGGAATTTCAGATGAAAATCCACATTTGAATCATTAGAGGTGTCAGTCCATGGGAATTACTCCCATATAATCCTGAATAGTATTACAATCTTATTCAAGCCCATTTCAGAAATATTACTCATCCTATTTATGTTCATTCACCCTTTATTCAGTAAATAGATGGATGATGATGATGATCAAGATGATGATGATAGAGGGAGAGAGAGAACAATAATTGCTGCTGTTAACTCAAGATAAAGTATACTTAATTAAGTCTTTCTGCTGCTAGAGATGGAAAGGAATATGCCTGTATATGGGTTCTCCCTTAGATGTCTGCAACTTTCTTGTTTCTTCGGCAAAGACCACTGAATTGAAAAAAGCAGAGTATTTCTGAATTAAATCCTTTGTGCCAAATATTTCTCCAAGTTCTTTTTTTTATCACCTTAGTGGATTCTATCACTTTCTTCAGCTATGTTTTCACTGCTGAAATGTTTCTAAAATTAAGGGTTTAAATCCACTGTGCTGAAATTGTTTCTTCTCCTTCCATTAAGGGCTTGGTAAATTATTGTTCTCTGTCTCTTTTATGACTGTCCTTTCAAAGTTTGAATATTATCATTATAACCCATTTTATTTTATCTGAACGTGCCTAGTACAACAAATACTAAGGTCTACAGTAGATGTGTTAAAACTATAGCTGCTTCCAGTAAGTGCCAATATGCATGGTTTCTCCTTTGTTACATACAAATGCCCCAGCCTGGTGCTTGGGCAATCTTTTGTTTTTTCCCTCCCCTGCACTGAATCACTGGTTGAGAGCTAAGAAATAGGTCCTGGAAAAAAAACAGGTGATCACTAGACAGGAGGAAATAGTCGGCATTTTCTTTATATCTTTTCTACCATATACTGATGATTTGAATTCTTGCAATCCAGATTTAGCAGCCTTCTGCTGCATATCAGTAGAGGGGATTAGGAAATACAGAATGACAGAGTTATTATGACCTGTGGTAAGTTCTAATAGCTAGGTATTAGATTTATACTGTCCTGGCCCTTTTGGATGAAGTGGCTTCACATCTCAGCTTCTCGTTGCATCACCAGCATTGCTGCCATATGTATCTCTCCATTTTATGGTTCTGACTATTCCTAAATCACAGTAATCAAAACTGGATGGTGTCTTCCTGAGGGAGCAAGACCTATGAAAAAAGGCCCACATAGTATGCCACTGTCCATAAACTCAATAAAAAATAAAAGAATAACAGAGTTGGAAAGGACTTTGGACATTTTCTGGTCCAACCCCCTACTCAAGAAACAATCTTTTTTAAGAATGGATTGTCCAATCTATTCTTAAAACTTCTTGTGTTAGAGCACCCACAACTTTTGGAGGCAAATTGTTCCACTGATTCTGTCAAGAACTTTCTCCTTAGTTCTAGGTTGGTTCTTTCCTTAATTAGTTTCCATTCCTTGTTTCTTGTCCTGCCTTCAGATACTTTGGAGAATGGGTTGCCTCCCTCTTCTTAGTGGTAGCCTCTCAAATATTAAAACACTGCAATCAAGTCACCCCTAGTCCTTCTTTTCCTTAAACTAGACAAACCCAATTCCTGCAACCATGTTTTAGGCTCCAGTCCCCTAATCATTTTGTTGATCTTCTCTGTACTCTTTCTAGAATTTCAACATCTTTTTTTAATATTGTGGCAACCAAAACTGGATGCAATATTCTAAGTGGGGTCATATCAAGGCATTTTAAAGTGGTACTAATACTTCACATGATTTTTCATCCTAGAATGTATTGATCTAAAAACACATATACACACAAACTCTTTATATTCATCCACTAAGTTCAAGGTACATGTCTCCCATTTTTATCTTGTAAGACAGGCACTCTGAGAAGGTAACAGCCAGCACAATGAATGGGAAGCCAAATCTAGATTTCTACAGTGTTCTCTGAACTCTATGATTTTTATCATCAGAATTGTGAGTGATCTAATCAAAATAGAAAATGTTTGACTTAAAAGCCTATTCAGATTTTTAAAATGTATTGTAACCCAGAGCGTGGTGAACTCTTTGCAATGAGAAACAAGGAAATAACTTGGGAGCTGGTGACTAGGGTGCCTAGAGTTTGTAAGTAGCCTGAAAACAACAAAATATCTGTTACTAAGCATGTAAAATGTATAGTGCTTGGAGGTCCAATAATATACACAGTTTCTTTAGTTGAAAGGCTATATGGCTATTATTGTTTGCCTATTTCTTTTGAACCCATTTTAACATTGGAGATCAGTTGGACTTTGCATGGCAATATATGTTTACATTAGCAGTCCCCAACATGACTGGTTGGCTTGAGGCTCATGATTTAATTAGGACAATAAATGGAATCCTGACACTGTCTGGCAATGGCACCAGCAGGGAAGGAAGGAATGGTTTTGTTCACACACCCACTACTTGTGCAAATGGACCTTCGCAAGCTTCC
Source organism: Pseudonaja textilis (assembly GCF_049901715.1). Lineage (NCBI taxonomy): Eukaryota > Metazoa > Chordata > Lepidosauria > Squamata > Elapidae > Pseudonaja > Pseudonaja textilis. The sequence continues at coordinate 45,905,878 of NC_141991.1, forward strand.
GCACTCACCTACCAATTGCATGGTTCCCGATGAGCCATGGACTGGTACTAGGCTGTGGACCAGGATAGGGGACCCCTGCTTTACATAGACCAAAATGTATGATGTTAACTTTTGATTTACAGAAATTAAATTACTCATATTACATGCAAAGTCCAACTGAAAAAGAATTCTCTGTCATTTAAAACTCTACTAAGTGTAAGTCATTGGCAACTCAGATGGATAGATGATAGATAGATAGATAGATAGATAGATAGATAGATAGATAGATAGATAGATAGATAGATAGATAGATAACCACCTTCATGATGATCTATCCATAACCAATTGTGCTTCAGCAATTTCAATGGTGCAGTGATCACTGCTGTCACTGAGCTTTTCTACCTTGCTGATTACCATCCTCTTTTCCTCTTTTCTTCCACCTTTCTTAACATTAAAGCCTGAAGAGAACTACCGTATTTCCCCATGTATAAGCACCCCTTTGTATAAGCCACCCCCAATTTTTGGACTGTGAAGTTTTGAAAAAAAATATTTTATTAGAGAAACAAGTTATGAAGAAAGAAAATTTACAAAGAAACAAAATTCGACGTCTAGATCTACAACTTCGGTCATGACGCGAAGCGGTGCGGCGACGCTAGCAATCTACGCATCGGAACGAGAGTAGGAACGAAGCATTCAGGCCGATGCCTAGCGTATGCATTTCTATCGCGTACTCGCACTCGTAAACGTATCATCACGTACAATTTTTACAAAAAAGTATAGCATACTGCTGGAAAACCAGTTTATTCCTACTTTATTATTTTATGCATTTTTCACGTATAAAAAGTGTACCTGCTTTGTATATGCCACCCCCCTACTTTTTGGGCTTGAAAATTTTGGAAAAAAGGGGTGGCTTATACATGGGGAAATACGGTAGGTATTTGTTCTAAGGTAAGATCATTTAAATGTGGTCATTTGTTTTGATTTATACAATGATCCATGTCTTTATTTTTCTTGACTGTCAACAATATTCTCAGGAGTCTTCTGCAACACCAAAGTTTAAAAGTAATGAATTTAGAATAATGGAGTTGGAAGGGACCTTGGAAGTCTTTTAGTCCAACCTCCTGCTTAGGCAGGAAACCCTACACCACTTCAGACAAATGGTTATCCAATCTCTTATTTAAAACTTCCAGTGCTGCAGTATTCACAACTTCTGGAGGCAAGCAGTTCCACTGATTAATTGTTCTAACTGCCATGAAATTTCTCCTTAGTTCTAAGTTACTTCTCTGTTTGATTAGTTTCCAACCATTGCTTCCTGTCCTACCCTCAGGTGCTTTGGAGAATAACTTGACTCCCTCTTCTTTGTGGCAACCCCAAAATTGAATGCAATATTCCAAGTGTGGCCTTACCAAGGCATTCTAAAGTGATATTAACACTTCATGTGATCTTGATCCTACCCCTCTGTTTATGCAGCCTAGAACTGTGTCAATATTATTCCTGTCTTGCTTCTTTAAAGTTGAATTTTTGCTTCCATAGAGTATCACAAGGAATGCCATGGTTTGCATTATTCTGAACTTGTAGGTATAGACACTTTTAGATTGATCGTAAAAGGCAGAAAAGACCCTCCTCTACTTCAATAACCTCACTATCAGTTCTACAAACATGAACATAGACAGATCCAATTTCGAGATGCTGTTTATTCATAGTATTTTAAGTATTGGACTCCAAGATTCCAGAATTTCAAAACAAAATAGTCAATAGATATTTTATGTAAGAATGTTGGGAGTCATGGAACCAAGAAACTAGAAGGCACTAGGCTAAGTAAGTTTCTTCAATGTAATGATCAAATCATAATTGCAAATTCCCTGGTATATATACTTTTATATATCACAAGAACACACATGCATGTACAAGTTTAACAATAAAATAAAACCAAAAACATCCAGGATTTTTCCATCCTTATCTCCTATTTCCTTTCATAGCAGACATCTTCATTAAGAATTCACTAATAAGGAAATATGGTTGGTGGCTCTTTGATTGCTTTTTATCCCTGTCTATTTAAGAAATGTGATTTCTGATGGTCACTCAATAATTAATGCTGATGAGTACCAATTTGATGTAGTAGAAAAAGTAGTTTGTACTGCTATTGTAGTCTTTTGTAATTGAATCTTATGTTGTTAGATTAGTATGGCCCCAGGTGGTTAGGCAGTGGCTGAGTTAAGGGGAGAGTGATAAAGGAATTACAATAGAGCCTCGGTAATGTAAGAACTAGGCAATGTCTTCTGTGCCTCAAGGTGTTATGTTAATCTCTAATAAGTTATTAACTTATTAAGGAGCTGTGAAAAGAGTGAACTACTTTTCACACAAAGTGCTCCTGTTGTCTTCAGCCTTGTCTCCCAACAAGCAATTCCCTTTCAATTTTTTCTCTCCTTCCTTTTTCCCCCTTCCCTTCCTTATTTCCTCAGCATTGTTCACATTCAGAACATAAAATGTAAGAGGAAACTTATATTACAAGCAAAAATCCAGTGTCTTGGGAATTTGGGGGGGAGTGGGGAATGGAGGGATAGCAAGTGAAAACAGTGTGCTTAAAATCTTGGTTTTTTTGTCAACTCCACTATATAGCCCCACTAGATAGACCAAACCAAGAAATTAATTCCATAGAAATGTCAATAACAGAACCTTGCAAGTCTGATTGTATTGTGCCTCCTTCTCCTCACGGTAATTCAATAAATTAAAGGTAGTCCTTGACATGATCATTCATTTAGTGACCATTTGAAGTTACAATGATGCTGAAAATAGTGACTTACAACCAATCCTTATTTTTATTTTTTTACCATTGCAGGTGCTTGTTAACCTGCTCATATTTATGATGGTTGCAGTATCCTGGGGTCACATTATTGCAATTTGCAATCTTCTCAGCCAACTTCCAATAAGCAAAGTCAATATGAGAAATTGTTGATGATTCATGCTATATAATTAAGGAAAGTAAGACTATAAAAATAAGTCAATGTGAAATTTATTGATTATAGAACTGTCTTTAATTGGATCAACTATGAAAGCTTATTGTCATTCCCAATAGACAAGAATATTTGTCACTCAGTGTTGAACTAGGGGTGTTTTTTCTCACAGATATTTCATTATAGGTAATTTCATCATATGTCCTTAAAAAAATAGGGGTTACAGAGCATCTATATGTTCTCTTAATTCAAACCTTTTATAAGATCAGGAAACCACAGTCCAGATAAATGTGGACATGGTAAAAGAGACTGGCTTCAGGTTGACCAAAGATTGAAAGAAGGCTATATTCTGTTCCCATGTTTATTCAGTCTATATGTTGAATAAGTGTTGAGGGAGATGAACTGGAAGGAGATAACCTTGGTTTCAAAATAGAAAAAAGAAACATCAATAACTTGATAAATATGCTAATGATACTATTCTGATAGATAAAAATGCAAATGATCTGAAAGCTCTTAGAATGAAAGTCAAAAAGCACAATGAAAAATAAAATCAAACAAAAATCAAATTTAAAATCCAAACTAAGAATAACAATAATGGCAATTAGAAAATAAAGGTATTAAAGAAGTAAAAGGTTTCTACCATCTTGGATCAACTTTCAGTGATAAAAAACTAATTATCAAGAAATATACCACAGATTAGTACTTGATGGAAATTTGAAAGCATTGGAAATTATTCAAATGCTATAATGTGTCTATGCCAGAGATGGTATTCAGCAGATTCTGACCAGTTCTGGAGAACAGGTAGAGGAAATTTTGAGTAGTTTGGAGAATTGGCAAATACCACCTCTGACTGGAGATTTTACAGTATCCTTCCCCTGCCATGCCCATCAAGCCATGCCCAGTAGTTAAAAAAAATGGAATCCCACCACTGGTATATGCCTTCAAAGATTAGAAACATGGTTGTTCCATATGACAGTACATGGAAATTAGAATTAGGCTCTAAAGAAGCAGAATAAAAATACTGTTGAATTTGAATGTGGGTATTGGTGACGATTTCTGAAATTTTTTGGATACCCAAGAAAACAAGCAAAGGAATCATACAAGAAATCAACTCAGGTTTTTCACACAAAGCACACATAATCAGTCTCAAAATATGATATTTTGGACACCATTTGTGAAGGTCTTGAGAAATCTATAATAGTGGTAAGAAGGAATAACACTATGATAAGAAGCAAGATGATTCAGGTGCAGGAACACTGGGTGTGCTTTTTGGAAAACTTGAAAAACCAAGTCAGAGACAGATCATCCCAGAAAAAACTCTGTTTGGTTGATTTGACATCAACTTGATGGTTCATAATCAGTCATTCAATCATTAAAGTGTTATCTACCTGTCCTAGAGGTGGCAGGTTAAATATATAGGCATAATATGAACTTTCTCAGCTGCTGATCTCTATCATACTTCTATAAACTCTGTGGCTTGCTGCTGAATATCAGCATCCCGATTTGAGGTGCATAGTAAATTTTATTTTACCAAGAAGTAATTATACTATTACTATTGAAGCATAACATGCAATAATAACAAATGTACAGATTCCCATTTTCATGTATTCCTACTCTCAGCAATCTAGATGACACTAGTTCATCGTTTCTGACTATAATGCAGCATTAGAGTTGAGCTCTTAAAACAGAGAGAAAAAGGAGTTCAAAGAATAATAGGCAGTGCAGGGAGCAATGTGGAGAGATAGGGAAAGCAAGGATGATTTGATAGGATAGACTTGAGGACACATAATGGAGTGACTAATATTGGTGTATAGTCATTTCTCTTTCTGTTTCTTATCTGATGCCTGTAAGTTCTGTGGCTTACTATTCATTACTCAGCATCTGTACCCTGCATAATCACAATTACCCTGAAAGGGAACAGTATGGTGTGCATGTAATCAAAGAGAGAAGCAACCTGGAATTAAGGATAAACTCCCTAACAGTGAAGACAATTAACCAATGGAACAGCTTGCCTTCAGAAATCATGGGCACTCCATCACTGGAGGTTTTTTAAGAAGAGACTAGACAGTCACTAATCTGAAATGGTATAGGGCAGGCTCTCCTGCTTGAGTAGCGGGATGGACTAGAAAACTTCCAAGATAATTTCCAGCTCTATTCCACTCTAATACACGACTTGGAGAGCTATTTGTGACCCTAGAATTCTTATCCATTCCTCCGCAAGCTGAGGCCCCACAACAGACTAGGTAACTATAATTCCTCAGAGTACTTTGAGAGAGCTCTCCTTCAATCAGCAGTAAAAATGTATGCTCTGATAAATAAACGTGGATGTCAGTTTTCATACATATCTTGCATGGGTTGGTAAAATCTAGCACATTAATTTGCAGTTTGTTGTAAAACAGACTTTCCAAATTAAAAAATGTTCAAGAAAGTAGAATGCTTACATAATTTTCTGAAAATATGACATTCCATCTGCACTGGGTTGCGGTGTTATTTTTCATACCTCTTTGATACTTGCCTAGCTGCTGCCAACACCATTGCTGTTGGCTGTCCCACCACCGCCAACTCCTTGTCAAATGAGATTACACAGATCAGGCAATCACATTCATCAAAATATAATGGTGTCATTGTATGTGCTAAGGATGTTCGGCACAATGCCATGACCGCCATGCAATAGCAACATGCCATGTGATCTGAAGACTGCTGGCAAAATTTTGAACTGGAGAAAGAAAAGACTGTTGAGACAAACAAATCAAAGAATGTTTTGGCAGTGGGGGAAAAAAAAGGAACCAGCAGTTTCAGTACAGTTCTAATTAAAAGTGAAATCTATCTTCCAAGAAGGAAGAATAGTCTGAATGTTATCTATAGCGTCTATAATTGTTCTATTGCCGTCTACATATCTCTAGTTAGCACATATAATGGCTGCTTTATGTGAGACTTCTGGCTCTAATAATAATTGTTCTGTCACTGGATTTGCAATTTATTTTCTACCCAAATGAGGAAAGCTCTTCCCACCCAACCCCACCCACTTTATTGGGCATTAGACAGCTATTGCTTTGTGTGAAGAAAGTTCATTTCACCTGAGCAACCCTTTAAAGTTTTGTACATGTTCATGCTAACCTTTGTAATGGCATTTTTTTATCACCCTATTTGGCACTTTAGTAGCAATTTTAATTAGTGCTAAAATACTTTTCCAGCTATGGAAGGATTTTTTAAAAGTATAATATTAGTGAGATACCAATTAAATGAAATAATATTAGAGTACTATTGGATGATTTGAATTGTTACAATGTCTTAGGCTCTCTGAGAGGCACAGTAGTATAGCATAAACATATAACAGAAATGAAAGCATATAGTTTATATGTATTTTTAACTGGTAGAAATCTTTTCTGGTCAGTGTATCGCTAAATGTCTATGGAGATTCTCAGTCATCCAGGTCATGGTTGTCCCAAAGGTGCTTTTGTTTTTTTCAACAGGCAACTGGACTTTCTGGTTTTTCTTTGAAGATGTTTTGCTTTTCTGGAGCTGAAGAAGCTTCTTGGATGAGAAGCGAAAAGTCTTCAAAGAAAAACCAGAAAGTCCAATTACCTCTTGGGGTGGAGCACTTTTGGGTCTGGTAAGTGTAGTTTTTCCCAAGTTGGTTAACAGCAGAGACTTGAAATATGTATCTGTGTATGCATCGATAAGGAATGAAAGACTGTGGGAAAGGTTATTGCTGTTCCAATTGTGTATGAGAATCAGAATGTATGTATGTGTTTTCTGGAATCTGTACTCTTCCAAACCTCACACCACGGTTCATAAATCAAAGAAAGAAAAATAGAAAAATATATGCATCAAATGTAAATATACAAACTTGAATTAATGTGTACAAGGTACATACGTATAGCAGGGTACATGCTTAGAAAATGTATATATTGAGAACATTGTGAAACATACAGACATTGGCAAAAAATGCCATGAAAATGCATGTTCTTTTTGAGTTCAAGTTCTTTTTGAAGAGAATGAACATTTGAGAAACTGAGGAAAAAGAATCTGAGCATAATAGATTTGACTTCACCTGAACTCTATGTGTACATAAAAATGATTTGTAGTATTATTGAGTTATAGTACCATAATGCTTTCATTTAAGTGGTGTTTCGCCAAGACTTTATGACAACTTGAAGGGACCACTTTGAAAATTGCTCAGGGTTCTCTCCAGTTACATTTCTATGTTGTTCCTCTGGCTTAATGGGCAAACTATGCTTTGTAATCCTCCTTTCAACAGGTTCCACATCAGCCTAAAAATGAAAAATGGATACTTTAGTGAGGTTCAGAAAGGGGAAGGGGGTCATGTCTTTGGTGACAGGTTCTTCTCCCAGAAGTGTCCGTATAGTTAATGGGGGGAGAGGGCAAATGATAAAATGTGTATTATGAAATCACAATATGAATCTTGTGACTTATGTACTTGCTTTCAACATTGTGTTGTTTTAGCATATGTTTCATCATGCTTTCCCCTATGATCTTGTAAAAGACTCCTATGTACTTGACCCTCTAATGCTGATTGCACACAGGCTAACATCTAGAAAGATATGAAACCCAGGGATAAAACCCTTTTCACTTTTTGGTTCCCATATGTGGCTAGAGTACCGTATATACTTGAGTATAAGCCGAGTTTTTCAGCACACTTTTTGTGCTGAAAAAAACCTCCTTGGCTTATACTCGAGTCAGATTCCCTCTGAAAAAAAAAATGGTGTGGCGCTCCGGAGCTGAGCAGCTGCTTCCCTGCTTCCGTGTTTCCTTTGCAACTTGTAAGCATGGGGGTAATCGGAAGCAGAAAAGTTCTTGCATGAGGATGTATTGTTTTTTCTTTATTTAACTGTTTTTTTTGGGGGGGGAAGTCCCACCGTCATGTGAGAAGGCTCAGACACGAAATCTATCTGCCTAAAAATAAGTGTGTGTGTGTGTGGGGATTTTAACAGAAGGAAGACATAGGGAGAAGGCAAACGTGATGGAAGATCCTTCAGGGGAAACTGAGGCGGAGACTCACCCTTGGTCCAGATGAGCCCTTCCCCCCCTAAGGAAGCAGAGGCAGCCAGCAAGGGCAGGCAAGCCCTTCGCGGACTCTGTCCGTCCTCTCCCACCCACCCACCCAAAGCCACAAAGTCCCCAATCGCGCAGCCCAGAATCACCCTCCCTCAGGGGCAGCAACGACTCCGTGTTTTCCTGAAACAGAAGCTCGCTGTGCAATGAAAACGCCTGGCTCTAGGCTCAGAAAACAACGCGAGACAGGTGGCTTCATTTCCTCAGCCCTAGCTGCTTTCAGTCCACTCGGGAGGAGGAGGGGAGGAGGAGGTGGTGGCAGCGGCTCGCGATCTCAGAAAACAACGCGAGCCTCTGCCACTACCTCCTCCTCCCCTCCTCCTCCCGAGCGGACTGAAAGCAGCTAGGGCTGAGGAAACGAAGCCACCTTGGCTCGCTATGTTTTCTGAGCCTAGAGCCAGGGTGCTTTCATTGCACGGCGGAGCTTCTTGTTTCAGGAAACACCGGGCATCATTGCTGCCCCCTGAGGAGAGGGTGATTCTGGGGTGCGTGATTGGGAGACTTCTGTGGCTTTTGGTGGGTGGTGGGAGCAAGGACGGACGGAGTCCGCGGCGGGCTTGCCTGCCCTTGCTGGCTGCCTCTGCTTCCTTAGGGGCGGGGAAGGGGGCTCATCTGGACCAAGGGTGAGTCTCCCCTCAGTTTCCCTGAAGGATCTTCCGTCGCTTTTGCCTTCTCCCTATGTCTTCCCTCTGTTAAAATCCCCCACACACAACACACACTTATTTTCAGGCGGATAGATTTCTCGTCTGAGCATTCTCACATGATGGTGGGTCTTCCCCCCCCCAAAAAAAAGTTAAATAAAGAAAAAACAATATATCCTCATGCAAGAACTTTTCTGCTTCCGATTACCCCCATGCTTACAAGTTGCAAAGGAAACACGGAAGCAGGGAAGCGGCTGCCCAGCTCCGGAGCTCCACACCATTTTTTTTTTCAGAGGGAATCTCACTCGAGTATAAGCCGAGGGGTTTTTTTTCAGCACAAAAAATGTGCTGAAAAACTCGGCTTATACTCGAGTCAATAAGTTTTCCCAGTTTTTTGTGGCAAAATTAGGTGCCTCGGCTTATATTCAGGTCGACTTATACTCGAGTATATACGGTAATACAGAATCATAGAGTGAAAAGTTTCTCTAAGATTATCTAGTAAGTACATGTACTCTAGCGTCATCTGATTTTTGCTTCAAAATGTGTAACAAAGGAGCCTCCAGGGCACTTTGTTTCACTATTAAATAACTTATGTCCCAAATAACTTCTTCCAATGTTTCTACTCCCCATTCTACATTTTCAGAATAAACGGGGGAGATGTGTGAACATCTACAAGGCAGTCTGTTTTAAACATGTGAAGATAGCAATTGTATTGTTTCCTAATCATATCTTCCCCAAGCTAAACAAATCTAACTATTTCAACCTTTCCACATTGGACATGGCCTTCAGGCTTCATACCATCTGGCTCCATCTGTGGTTGCTTTTAAAAGATTTTTCAAAGCATGCTTGTTTTCTCTGGCACTTAATTGCAAGGGCTTGATGGGACGTGCCACGTTTAGATATTTGAGATTATGGTTGGTTTTGATCATGTTAAAGAGATTTAATCATAAAGTGGTTTTATAAACCTGTAGTCATTGTGACTAGTTTAAGTTGCAAGCTATTTTGGAGAAGTTACGATCTTGAATGATGGCTAACGCATATCTTCAATAAATACATTTACCATCTTTCTTTGGACACACTTCACCATATGAAGTTTTGATTATTGTTTGAATTGCATTGGCCAGAAATGAAGGTGAAGTGTACAATAAGCACAATAAAATACAGGTAGCCCTCAACTTATAACCATATATACACCATTCAGTGCTACAACAGCATTGAAAAATGTGACTTATCACCGTTTTTCACATTTACAACTGTTGCAGCATCCCTGCACTCATGTGATCAAAATTCAGATGTTGGCAAATGGTTCATATTTATGACAGCTGCATTCACGTGTTCCAGTGTTCCAGGGTCAAGGGATCCTTTTGCGACCTTTTGACAAGCAAAGTCAATGGTACTAACAACTATGGTACTAGCTTAACAACTGCAGTGGTTCACTTAACAACTGTGCCAAGAAAGGTCATAAAATGGGGTAAAGTTCACTTAACAACTGTCTCACTTATCCATGTAAATTTTGGGCTCAATTGTGGTTGTAAGTTGAGGACTACCCCTAATAAAATCATGATTATACTTCTGCTGATGTAAGTCTAGAATTGCATTAGCTTTTGTAATACTTGTAGTACTGGCCTTCTCCAGTCAAATCCTGTTCATGTATCATGAAAGCAAGTACCGACAGGTCCTGTTCTAAAAGCAGAACATTATACTTCTCACAACCAATTTCTTGATCAGTCCTCAAACCAAGTCTCCATAACAATAGCAGGTATAGCAATAGCACTTAGACTTATATACTGCTTCATAGTGCTTTACAGCATGCTCTAAGTAGTTTACAAAGTCAGCATACTGCCCCCAATAATCTGATTCTCATTTTACCAACCTTGGAAGGATGGAAGGCTGAATTAACTTTGAGCTGGTGAGAATCAAACTGCTGGCTGTGGGCAAGATTAGCCTCCAATACTGAATTCCAATCACTGCGCTCACCATCGTCACCACCATCCTGTCAAAGTTATTCTGAATGGTTTTTTTTAAAGGATTTTTCCACACTACCACCATGCTCAATCCCCAAATCCTCAGAAATAGTTTCAAGTTGACTTGCAGGTATCTTCCCTGCTACTCATCCCCAAATGTTGGCTGCACGAAACAAAGGCTGTCAAGCAATCTCGACTCCAGCTTAACTCTTGGTGTGGAGCAAAACAAAGGCCTCATCCACCCTCTTCATAAATAAAGTGCCCAAATCCCACCTATATCTTTATTTTATGTTGTAGATATATACATGTTCACACAGATTTTTTTTAAGGGAGTGGATGAGTTGCAAAGACATCATGCCACTGTTTCCCATGAAAAATATGTTAAGGTACTTAAGAACTCACAGGATGGAAAATGGCTGTCTCCAATAGGAAATGGACCATTCACAAGCTCCATGAAGCTGAAAAACTTCAAAGCACTGGAAATGACAATGTTTGTGTTGCTACTGTTTCAATTAAATTGGGGGGAACTTACTTAAGTTGTCCAACATTGTTCATTTTGTCGAGAAATCAGAGCTGCATTCAGAGTGGTGCAGAATCCTCAGGTGCTAACTATCCTAGCCGCTCTACCTGCAAATCTGATAGATATCTCTTTTTTCTCATTTTCTCCCATTGTTCAACAAATTGGTAAAATATTTTAAATAAAATATAAAATATTTGGGTCAGAACAAAACTTGCTGTTTTTTTCAATCAACACATAAACAATTGGCTTAATAATAATTTTTTTAACAACACATAGTTACAATTGGCTTAATAATAGCATTGTATAGTTCACACTTATTTAAAATAGAGAATCTTATTAAAGTTGCCAGCTTCCTGAACTATCATAGATCTCTCTCCTCTCTCCCTCCTTCCCTCCCTCCCTCTCTTTCTTTATTTCTCTCTCTTTCCCCCTTCTCCCTCTTCTTCTGTATGTGTGCACATAGGTCTGCTTGCCAGTGTGGTGTAATGGTTAAGACTTAAAGCTAGAAACCAGAAGTGCATGAGTTTTAGTCTCACCTTAGACACAACCAAACCAGAACCAAACCAGATAGTTATAGTGGTGCAGATAACAGCCTCAAACACCCACAATTTAAAGACTGTCCATGTTTCTGGATTGGGGAAGTTTCCATCTCCAATGCTGTGACTCCCTGAGTCATCATGGAGAGTAAAATCTGAGTAATTTTCAGGTTCCCGAGAAACCTTTAAAGAGATTATACAAATGGGGTTGGGTTATGTGGTATACTTTGGAGTTGGTGGGTGCTTTCATGCTTTTCCTTCAGTGTTACCTTGGATTGCAACTCCTACCACTGATTATTTATCTTTCCCAAATTGAGTATATATTGTCTTGTAATAAAAGATGGAAGCAATGAAAATGTTTATTCAACCTGGAAAAAAACTAGATCAAATTTTGATGGAAAAATGTTGCAATCTCAGACAGGTAAACAGTTGTAATTCTGGTTTCCAATTCACTGTATGGAAAGCAGGATAGGCATTATACTTTTGAGGTCTAAAAATCCTTTTCTACAATTAACCCCAAATATCTTGAAGTCACCATCTATCCATATTTATTTGAAACTAAGTCTTTTTAACATGAATAGGTTTCATTTTAAATATCTTATTACAAAAGAAAGTTTATTTATGTGGTCATAAATAGAGCTTGCTCCACGAGTAAGTCTATACTGTCTATAGTTTACAGTTTGTAATGTGTATGGCCAAAGATATGTTATAAAAATTTATTAAGCCTGTAGTGGATTCATGAACAGTTTTATAGCTCAGTATTTACTGCTGTGTCTATGGATCTTTTTTTCTTCTGCTTCTTCCCATCTTCATAATTACCTTGGAGACTGATTATAATCTATTTTTAATTCTTCCCCAGCCAGGGAATTAAAAATAGAGGATCCATCACAGGTCATACTACCTAGTGCCACAGAAGACTATTCATTCCCAAAAGAATTGCATTTGTTCTTGTTTTCAAAGAACCAGATTCACTTCTAAATTCCTTACAACCTAGTCTGAAAAGGGAGCTCTTATTTTGCTATGAACAGATCAGAATTTCATTTTCAATACCATAATAGCAAATTGGCTGTTGCCAAGGGAACATGCTGGTGAAGGTCAGAGTTTTCTGGTCATTCTTTATGATTTAGCTTGTTCAGGGACTTGTCAAGAAAAATAAAATGGTGGCATTCTATCCCGCAAGAAGAAATTTAGAAGCAGCTTGTGAAGACAAAGACTGAGAGGCAAGATAAACACTTCTCTCCTGAAAAAGAAAAGATTTGGCAGAGATATCAGAGCAACCCTATAAGTACATCAAAGGAAAAATAGAAAAGGGGATTGCCTTTCCAGACAAAGAAGGCAATGGTTATAAAAAATAAAATAAAGCTTTACAAAAATGAACCTGAACATGTTATGGGCAGAATTTAAATCAGATTAAGATGAAAAGTGATAGGTGACATTCTGAAATACAACCTACAGTCTGCACTGTAATAGAAGAGAAAGAATGTCAGAAAAGAAGCTTTTCCTTAATTTCAAGGCTGAATTGGTTAGTTCTGTTAGGACTGGAAGGATTAATAAACTTTGGTTTGAGAGATGAGTGATAAAGCAATCTTCCATGTGGCCAGAGGTAAATTATAAAGCTGATTTTTATTTCAGCTATGGCTCAGCTGGGTCATGCTGGCCTGGTCAGCAAGTGAGATTTTCTTTTCTTCCTTCCCTGTCAAAGTAAAACAAAAATTTCTTACAAGGTGTCTCCTGCTAGTCACAAATGGGAATCCTTTCCCCATGCCTGCCTGCTTTTGCTTGGAATAAGTGATTGATCTGAACTGGGCCTTCCTGGAAAAATGAACCAAATTTAGATTCTACTGGCCCCAAGCCACTTTGCATAAGGAAACCTCATGAAGACTTGACAGACAAATTGCTAGTGGTAGTTTTCCATTGGGATGCAGTGGAAAATTTGATAAGGTAGGATTCGTCCGACATTAAAGCTTCTTTCTGAAACACATGCCAGGGAAAAGTCATTTGCTCTGGATAGTAACTGCTTACCACAGCTAAGGACAGGAACTTAAGACTATATCTTTATAGTGCTTTTAATTCAGTTATGCATGAAAAGACATAAAACCTCACTGCCCACCTAAACTGTCATGCTCCTGCTCTCCTTTACATCATGTTCATTCACAGCGGAACCACCATCTTTAATCTTCAGTCCAGGGATGGGATTCAAAATTCCCAACAACCAGTTCTCTGCCCGGTTGCTGGATGGGCGTGACCATGGTGGGCGTGGCCTACCGGAACTTCCAGGAGGGCCATTTTACACCTATCCCAGAGTCTGGGAGGGTGAAAATGGCCTCCCACAGGCTCCACAGGCCCTCCAAAAGCAGGCCCATTTTCAGACTTCCTGAACTTCTGACAGGGCTGCTTTTTGCTTTCCCAGAGCCTCCACACAGACCCTGCACTTACCTGCATCCAACAGGGCTGTGTGGAGACTCCTGGGAAAGGCAAGGTGGGGTGAGCAGTTCTACTACCAGTTCAGCGAACCTAATGTAAATTTAACACCTGGTTTGCCCGAACCAGCCCAAACTGACTGAATACCACCCCTGCTTCAGTCCCAAGAACTAGTGTGTTTCCCTTCATTTTTTAATAGAAACATAGAAAATTGACAGAAATAGACCTAGTGGTTTATCAAGTCTGCCCTTTGAGTTTTGGTTTGTTTGGGTTTTTGGTTTTCTTTTTTATTTATTTGTTTGCTTATTTATTAATTTTTATCATTTATTTTATTATTTTATTTGGGCAGTGTAGTAGACTAGAGTGGAGCTCTCACCTCACAGTCAGGAGGATGTGAGTTCGATCCTAGCTAGTGGCAGATATTTCTTTTTCTGAGTGCAAAGAGAAAATATCCACTATGAGCTCTGTATAGGTGTCAGGAAGGGCATCCAGCCAGTAAATGCTCAGTTCCAATCAGTCACCTTGACTCCACTCCAATGCAGGGGATTACATGTCATTAAAAGAAAAAAAATATTTTATTTTATTTAATGGGCACTTGTCTATAGATCATTCTGAGGCAGCCATGAAACGCTTATGCCTATGTGTAGCTTTAGCCCCAGACATTCTGGAAAAATCATTAGAGACCGTCTACTACAAATTTCACCATGGGTTCTGCCTGCAACAGCATATATTAATTAAATAGCAGCATATATTACACAACCATAACCAAAGCAACAAATATCCTATTCACACTTTCAGATTTAGGGATTCATTTGTTACCATACTACTATTTCCAGTAGAAATTTTATAATTTTTAAAATATTTTTTATTAAAGAGATTTTTTTCATAAGATAAATAAACAGTACATCAATTTAGAACACAAATAAATAAAAGGAGAAAAATAATGAATAAATAAGGAAGAAAATGGGAAGAAAGAAAATAGGGGAAAAAAGAAAGGAATAGTTTTCAAACTTCTTAACAGGAGATAAATGCATTTATAACTAGCACTGTCTCTTTAAGTTTACATCATAATTTCCTTCTTTTCATAGTCTATCCCTTTGTAATCATCAAATCCATAAACCACAAGTTCATTTACTTCTTTTTTCAGCAAATAGTCCATGAGGAGTTTACAGTCATGATTAAATGCAATTATTGTCCATTCTCTAATCAAAAAAGTCAATTTTGCCATCACTGCTAATTCTGTCGCCTTCAACAACCATCCCTCTGTTGTGGATATTTGTCAAACTTTTCATTTTTCTGCATATACTAATCTTGCACCAGTTATTATATTGTTCCATCACTGTTTTCTAATTATCTATCCACTAGTCTTAAGCAAGAAAAATCTTGTTTTCCATTGAATGTTAATCTTTAAAATTATTTGTAACATTGTGTTATAAAACTGTGTTAACATACCATGTTTCCTAACCTTTTTACAAGTCCATAGGTATTATAAAATTATCCTAAAAGTTGTTCGTATTTCTACCATAGGTTTTAAGGTTAGAACGCTGGGTTGATGAAGTGGATCTACTTCTGCTTATGTGGCAGGGTGAACTCCTGCTGACCTAGCAGTTTGAAAATGTAAAAACATGAGTAGATAAATAGGTACCACTTCAGTGGTCACATTAATGGGGACATGAAAGGAGCCTCCAACTGAACAACACCCTGGCAACATTGATATCACTGGCTAATCCTTTCAACCCAGAAGCCCCGTTTAAGTGATAACATAATGTACATTTCAGTCCTTTCAAAAATTTTGTATTTTTCCATTGCTCCATCAATGTATTATACCTATAAACATTAGCCCATTTAAACATACACTCTTTGACTTGCTTTTCCATTTCAAATTTCAACAAAAGTTTGTATATTTTAGCAAATATGTGTTCATAATCTGTAAGAATTTGTACATAGTTCATTTTCAAATTTTGTCTTATGCTGTTCCATTCCAAATGTTCTGTTATCTACCCTAAAACAATTTAACTGTGCATATGAAAATCACTGAAAACTAAATCTCTCTCCAATCAATTGATATATATACATACACACACACACAGAGACACACAGACACACACATTCTTATGCTGTGGTCCATAAATATGGCAATATGGCTGTATTCCATATTCTCAACACGGCACTTTTAATATAGTGTTCTTTAAAAGCTATATTAACCTTAACTTTATCATAAGGCCCTACCATCCAAACATCAAGTCAGGACCATCCAATTCTAAAATCCTCTTATTTCTCAGAAGCACCCACTCCTTCATCCAAATCAAACAACTGGCTGCAAAGAACAGTTTCAGAACAGATAATCTCTATCCCTCTTGCTTCTTTGCATCTTGGAGGATTTTATATTTAACCCTTGGCTTTTGTCCCTTCTAGTAGAAATTTTTAAATCATAAATATTTGGTTCAGTCTGGGCTATTCTCTCATTCTCTAGTGGCAAGCCACTAGAATATAAAATGAAAGTAAATCCCACTTCCTACTAACACTGATGATGAGAGCATCAAGGACCATTCATTTTAGCCCTGAGCTACAATAGCAATAGCACTTAGACTTATATACCACTTTACAGTGCTTTACAGCCCTCTCTAAGCAATTTACAGAGTGAGCATATTGCCCCCAACAATCTAGGTCCTCATTTTATCCACCTTGGAAAAATGGAAGGCTGAGTCAACCTTGAGCCTGGTGAGATTTGAATTGCCAAATTAAAGGCAGCCAGCAGAAGTAGCCTTCAGTATTACACTTTAACCACTGCACCACCATGGCTCATACAAATATTCTCCTCTAGTGTATTTTCTCATTGTTTGTCTTAAAAGTTAACTGACAGGGTGTATAACAACCAGTGGAATTCCAGTAAATGTATTGCAACTGGCTCCATCACCATTCCCTTTTTATGCTGTACCACTACATTAGCAATGCTGTAGGCATCATGAGTCAGTTCTGCTCTCAATCAAAATTCCAGAAAATTTAACAATCACCTCTTACAAGTCAGAATAAGCCAGCTCCAGCACACCACTGATTGCATCAGTCTTCAAGTTCCTGAAACAATGTTACATGGCAAAATCCCATAAACTGTTCTGTGTCATCCCAGAATACAGGTTATGAATTTGTTATAGGCAGGCAGAATCCAACTTGAAAGTTAAATAAAACTTTCTAACAGAGCATTTCAATATACCTGAGGGTATCAGTCTTACCAATGGCTGTATAATATTTAGTCTCCACAATTTTACCAATGGCTGTATAATATTTAGCATTACAGGCTTGAAAAATTGTGTTCCATTCCCTCCTAGAGGTGCAAATGAATGTCAGGAGATGACAACGGATAAAACTGTTTGGCAACAAATCTGTTTCTTTTAGAAGAAGGTGTAGATGAAGCAACAATAAATGAAAAGCCATCTTTCCAAGGACAGAGTTTTGAGAGGCCATTTTCTGTGACCGGTGTGCACGTTACAGCAATTTCTCAGTATTATAAGGTGATGCGTGTTAGTATGAGAGACATTCTACTTGATTCTCTTATAGAAATATGGTTGGGGATATTCATGTTTCCCAGAAGTATTTCTCTGTTATTGTTTACGCCATTTGTTTTTACAATCTCAAGCTGCAGATCATAAAATGGGGGTTTAACTTTCTTTTTTTTTAAGCTAAGGAAAAGCTTATAGTAAATGAAGGGTTGGTGGTAAACAATTTACACCTATGAATACAGACAATTCCTGAAAGTAGTTTCTTTTCATCTCATATAATAAAGTAAAGCCATTTTCTTTGTGTAAACTATCCATCTGACCATTAAGTCTCGGCTTTTAGAATCAGCCCTTCTTTTATTTATTTATTTATTTTTGTCAATTGCTTACAAGATAATAGGTATAAGTAAAAACATAGTTACGAATACATGGATACATATAAGAAAAAATAAATAAATAAAAGAAACAATAGGTCAGGGACAGTAGGCACATTGGTGCACTTATGCACGCCTCCTACAGACATCTTAGGAAAGGGGTGAGGTCAATAATAGACAGTCTAAGGTTAAAGTTTTCAGGGTTTGGGGAAGAAACCAGAGTCAGATAGAGTATTCCAGATATTGACCACTCTGTTGCTGAAGTCGTATTTCCTGCAATCAAGTTTGGTGCTATTAACCTTAAGTTTGTATCTATTGTTTGCTCATGTGGTGTTATGGTTGAAGCTGAAATATTCATTGACAGGTAAGTCATTGCAATGTATGATTTTATATACTATACTTAGATCAGGCTGAACACGGCGTAGTTCTAGGTTTTCTAGGTCTAGAATTTCAAGTCTGGTGGCATAAGGTATTCTGCAATGAGTAGAGGAGTGGAGAACTCTTTTTGTGAAATATGTCTGGACTTTCTCAACTGTGTTAATATCAGATACGTAATGTGGGTTCCAGACTGATGAGCTGTATTTGAGTATTGGTCTAGCAAATGTTTTGAATGCTATAGTTATTAATGTAATATTACCAGAGAAAAAGCTATGTAAGATGAGATTAACAACGCCTTTTTGGCTATGTAGTTACAGTGGGCTCTAGCACTTAGGTCATTAGAGATGAGTACTCCAAGATCCTTGACAGAGTTTGGATCATCAACAAGGTCTTGACAATTCAGCCTGTAATTAATTTTCTGGTGTTTTTTTTTTTTTTTTGCCAATATGTAGGACAGAGCATTTATTTATTGAGATTTGAAGTTGCCATTTGTTTGACCACTCTGATACATAGTCAAGGTCTTTTTGAAGGGTAGCAGTATTGTCTGTGGTGTTGAATAGCTTTACATCATCAGCAAAGAGAATGCAGTTGCTCTTGATATGATCAGAGATCATTTATGTAGAGCAGTGGTCCCCAACCACCAGGCCCCGGACCGGTACCAGTCTGTGGATCGTTTTGTACCGGGCTGCAAAGAATGTTTGCTTGGGCACCACCATCTTGTTTCAGCGTCCTGAGTTGCCTTAGCATTCTCGGTTAGTTAAAATGCCCTACCCAGAGAAGGAAGTGGTGCTGGAGGAGGAGGAGGAGGAGGAGGCAGTAGTGGAAAAGCAAGCAACTCAGGGCACTACCGCTGTGGCGGCTTTGCCTGCATTTCCGAGGCTTCGATGTTGGGAGAGGCAGCAAGGGCTGGAAAAGAGGAGAGCTGTGCAAGGTTCCGTCTCCCTTTCCTGCCTGCACATGGGTGGGGGGGAGGAAAGAGAGAGAGCCAGGAGCAATTCAAGGCTAGAAAACTAATGGGGAGAGCTGATGGCAGGCACTGGGGGCGGGGACTGTTGTTGCTGCTGCCGTGTGTGGGAGCGTGCATCTCAGGGACCTGAGCCGGGAGGCGTGAGAACAGCAAGTAGGAGCGTTTGATGATTTTGAAGAACTCCTGGAACATGGTAGATTGGCGTTTTGTAGGTCTCGGTGAAAGAGTGAGCTTTGTTTTGTCTCCTTTCCTCCCCTGGTAATGCAAGAGATACTTTCCCTCTTCCCCCCCACCCCCAAATAATCACTGGCTGTGTCTGGGTTTGGCAGTGAAGTGCTAAAGTGAGCGAAGTGCCCCAGGGACACCTTTCCTTGCCTGTCTCCAGGTGAGGCTGGAAGAGCCCGCTCCCCAGCTTTTCCTCGGCTGCAGATCTGAGCCTCTCAATCTGAAAGGAGCTCCCACTTTCTCCCCCTTCCCTCCCCCAATTAATCACCAAGAGCGGCAGTCCTTCTGCAGGTAGATGCCTGCTGAGAAGTCCCTGGAGTGCAGCCAAGGGGCACTGCCCCACAAGGAGAGCAAAGCCCCCTTTCTCCCTCTGCTTTTCCCAACGGCAGTTGCCCCAGGCCCCTCAGCTCAGACACACACACACACACACACACACAAACACACACACACAGCCTGCTCTTCTGTCTCTTTGGAAGGTGCCAGGTGGGGGAGGCTTCCAGCCCAGAACATTTTATTTTGTTATCATTAAGCATTTACATTTTTGTTATAATTAAATAAGTGTCTCTCTCTCTCTCTCTCTGTGTGTGTGTGTGTGTGTGTGTGTGTATGATGTATGTATGTGTATGTGTATGTATATATGTATACGTATGTATGTATATATATACATTAACATAAAAAATTATATTAAATATATTAGCTTTAAAAAAAAATCATATTAGTGGTCCTCAGGATATAAAAGTATGAATTTGGTGGTCCCTGAGATCCAAAAGGTTGGTGACCCCTGATGTAGAATACGAAAGGAGTTGGTCCTAGAACACTGCCTTAGGGACACCACTGTTGACAGGTACAGAATTTGATAGGACGTTCCCAATTTTGACCATTTGTTGTCTGTTTGACAGGAATGCTTCTATCCAGTTATGCAGAGATACCGTAAGATTTTAGTTTTAGGAGTAGTTTGTCATGTACCACTGAATCAAAGGCTTTACAAAAGTCTATGTAGATTGCATCTATTGCTTTGCCCTGATCAAGTTGTGTAGTCCATATGTTTTTGCAGTGTAAGAGTTGCAGATTACAGGACAGTTTTTTCCTGAAACCAAATTGTTTATTATGGATTAGGTTGTTTGTTTCTAAGTGGAGGATGATGGATTGTTAATAATTGATTTCATGACTTTACAGGTGATGCAGCATAAAGAGATTGGTCTGTAATTTTCAACTAGGCTGGGGTCTCCCTTTTTGAAGATGGGAATGACTGTGGCTCATGACCATAGTTTTGGCAAGGAGCTGAAAGTTTTTTCAAAGATTATGCTTAGAGGTTCAGCTATGGCAGTGGGTAGCTTTTTTAAGAAGTAGGCACATATTCCATCCAGTCCAATAGATAGAGATGGTTTTAGATTGCGTAGTGCTTTTTCAACATTGTCTTCTGTAAAATTGATATGTATTAGATCATTGTAGTTTTCTGTGGTTTGATTAGGAAATACTGGGCATGATCCATTGCTGTTTACAAATACTGAGCCAAAGAATGTGTTAAAGAGGTTGGCTTTAATAGTGTCATTGTTGCAGTCTTTACCATTAGGTCCTTTCAGGGATGGGATGGACCTTGAGTCTTTTAATTTGTTGTTTACAAAATTGTAGAAAGCACAGGTGGAATTCATGCATAGAAGGTTTTCTTCTTGTTTAATGTGATCATTGGTGCATTCAGTTTTTATCTGGTGGCATAATTTTTTATATCAGCTTTTGAAGTTGGCAATGTGACCAGATTTGTTTTTCCGCCAAAGTGATTTCTTTTTGGATTGAAGCTTCCTTATCGTTATGGGTAATTTGTTTTTTCTGGTTTTGGGAGTTGTTAATGGTACATATAGTTTGATGACTCTTTTGACTTCAAGTAAAAATATGTTGTAATGGTCTTCTACAGTATTGCATCCAGAGAATAGAATTGCCAATCAAGGGGTTAGGGTTAGGGTTAGGATAATTGTTTATAAGATTCCCGGAACATATAAGAAACATCTGATTTTTGCAAACTATTCTTGTTTATAATGGTGAAGAAAAAAACCTCTTTTGAGCAGTTTTGTAAGTAGCCATGAGCAGTACCCACAGAAAAGCATGAATCATGTTCACTAGCTGCTTGGAATTCTGGGACTTATAGTCCAACACCTGTGGAGGACATAAGATTGGGGAAGCTTGGCATAGATCAAAATAACAGGAAAGAGATAGTTTTATTACTATCTTGTCAGAGCTTTTTTAAGTTACCAATTATGTTCAGAAGATGGTAAAGAAACCTGGAAGAGATTGTATCAAATTGTTTCCTCCATTTCTTCCAAAAATATGAAGAAAAAGATGGATTTTCAAGTGGAAGGGTCCAACAAGGGTTCAGAAGAAAACCAAGAACAATTGTTCTGTCAACCCTGAATCTGGCCAAAGCTAACTTGGAACTTCAATACTGCCACACTGGAGCTGAGGGATGGGGGTGGGGGATGGGGGTGGGGGGCTAGAGATAGCTGGAGTTGTGTAGTCAAAATAAAATACTTTCTCTTGGGAACCAAGGACGTTCTCACACCTGGCCAGAGGAAGGAGGAGAGATGTCACCAGACCTTGATTGGGTCATATGACTGATTGTTTGGGATTGGGGGGGAAACTTACCTTTTTAATTAGGTGAAAACCGAGGGACCCTTCAGAGTTGGTTTTCACCAGACATGTGCCAATATGATATTTTCAATAAGGCTATTCTTTGAAGAATCTACCTGCCTCAGAATTTTTGCTTTACAGTACACATTTGCAAGATCTAGAACTCACTAGTTTTGGCTGCTTTTCTTAATATGAAGTAGGGAAAACAAGCAGATGGCTATTCCTATAGCCAAATTGTATAGACACATTGTATTTTTATTTTATTTATTAAATTTGCATGTTCCCACAGCTCACTGTTGAAGTGATTCTGGATGGCTCTCACAAGGCTAAAAAGATAATACAAAATGATTAAAATTAACAAGAATTAAATAGAGGCTAAAGACCAGGAGAATGTGTTGTGATAAAAACAACAACAACATGATAACATAATTTATGAATCAAAGTTCTCCAATGTAAATTTTCAGAACTGGATGCAAAACAAAACAGAAAGTCAACCTGGTCAGTTAATGTAGCATCTTCTATAATGCCTGACCTCTTTTGGGGATCCCAGATGGAACTACTGAATTCTGCAGGCCACAATGTCCTCAACCATTAAACTATGAACTTTCCATTATTGTATACTGTTATTATGACTGGAACTTATCTTTTTTTTTTCTTTTTAAACAAAGAGCTATCTTAGGTGCAAATAAACTTGACTTCAAGAGAAACAAAATTAGGCACTGCTGATTCCACATCTCTTTCAGGTTTCTTCACCTCCTTAATCCCCCAAGCCTGTCAATTTAGTTCCAATATTTCCAACCAGCACATACTGATTAGGCCAGTTCTTTCTCTCCTGTCCCCTATGGCTCTCTGTTTCATTAACAGCAAGGAGATGATAATGGGGAAGGACGATCAAAGCTTATATTAATGTGAGGGATTAACAGTATTTATATTCCTGAGTAGCGCAGTCAGTGTAAAGAGCAGACTGCTGCAAATCAGCCCTCTCCAACCGAGAGTGACTGCTGAGCTGATTGTCTCTGCCATGGCCTGAAGAGCTTCTAGTTAATCAGCCATCACCTCTAATCCAAGAGGACGATGGGCCGGCCCAGAATAAACAGGGCACATATAATAAACCAGGGATGAGACTGGGACATAGATCATGACTAAGGCTGTTCTGCCCCAATTCTTCAATTATTTTAAAACAAGCTTCTTTCCATTCCCTTCCCCAAGATCTACTTGCCTATGAGTAAATTTGCTTTCATGTTTATATTGTACTGTATTCGTTTTATGCATATGAAAGAGATATCACAGAATTCCTCCATGAGGGAGATGGGTGGTTTTTAAAACTGATAAATAAATATGCATATTAAAACAATAATGGGAATCTAAATCCTTCTAAAGTATAGAAACTACACATTTTCCTAAGGAGTTAAGCTGAATCTGTTGGTAACTATAATCCATATTTGAAAACTAGAGCATCTACCAGATTTCTGCAAACAACCATTTAGGAAAATCCAAGGTGGAAAATGTAAGACTAATTGAAAATGACTATGAAAGTTTCTCAGAAACATATAGACCATTGTACTAAACGGACCAGTAGCATTTAACAGATTAAACAGGGTCAAGTAACCTCTCATGAAAATATGAGGAGTTGATTTTCCAGACAGCGTCAACTTGAGAAAAGAAACTAAATTAGCACTTTCTTCCCATCTGTCAAACTAGTTCCCAGTTCTTTAGAATAAATGATAGAAAAATCAACAACCAAACAAGAATGCTATCCCACCTCTAGAATATGTTAATAATATTACGTACTAGAGATGGAAGGAGACTTCATGAAAGAAAAGGAAAGTCTGAGGGTTTTTTTGAATAAATACATTTGGTGACTGTTTTTATGAGAATGATTGAAGGAGTGTTGGGGAAGTTTGGATAGGGAATGGGGCTGCGGATTTCTTATTGTCAGAATCCTCTCCATGGCTCCCATTTTGGTCCTTCTGAATTACACTAAAACCATGCAGAAGTAGCATTCAGGGAATGTCTGACCTATATCTATCAAGTGCCCCTTCCCCTGGAAAGAGGCATCTATTCTTTTAGTTCATTCTCAGGGCGCTTTAGATTTTGTGTTTAAGTGATGCTGATTTTGAGCCCAGTTTCTTGTGATAATAATGCAGGCCGCTCTCCTGCAGCCTCCCATGTTCTGGGTGTGAAAAAGTCCCATGAATTAATGGAATTTGGAAAGGAAGGAATATGATAGGCCCTTGAACTGACCTCACTCAATCTCCTTGCAATCTTATAACTGAGATATGTGTAAAGAAGCAGCACACCGCCTGCCATGCATATTTCCCTTTTTACTGGTAATGTGAGGGAAGTTTTTTTTAAAAAACCTACTCGAATCAATATCTACTTCAAGTGGACTATATGTACCAGTGATGGGATTCAAAAAATTTTACTACCGTTTCTGTGGGCGTGGCTTGGTGGGCGTGGCAGGGGAAGAATATTGTAAAATGTCCAGTCAGAAGTGGTATTTGCCGGTTCTCCAAACTACTCAAAATTTCTGCTACCGGTTCTCTAGAACTGGTCAGAACCTGCTGAATACCACCTCTGATATGTACCTATAGAATCTACTGTATATGTACATTTTCTTGGCAATAGTATAGCACTGGCTGAACCTTATCTTTTTCTGGGATGTTACTGACTTTGCTAACCAGACTACAGTCCTGGAATTTCCTTGTAGTCTCCTATCCATATACTAATCAGGTGCAACCTTGCTTAGTTTCTGAGATCAAAGTCAGCCTAATGTATCACTTGTTGAGGTTCTATATTTACTAGCTAAATCTAACCAGTTTGATTTAATAGTTAAAGGAGTTAAAGCATCAGGCTAGATACCAGGAGACCATGAGTTCTGGTCCCACCTTAAGGATAAAACCAGATGGATGACCTTGAGCCAGGTTCTCTCTCTCTCTCTCTCCCTCCCTCCCTCCCTCCTCTCTCTCTCTCTCTCTCTCTCTCTCTCTCTCCCCTAGGAATACGATAAGATGAAATTACTCATTTCCCAAATCTTGCCCTCCAAAATTACAGGGACTTATCCAGACAGTCACCAGGAGTCAACACTGACTTGAAGACTAAATATATATATACATACACACACACACACACACACACACACACACACACACACATACATACATACAAATACGACTTGCCTCCTTGTAAGTATTCCAACATTGGAGATTTTCAAGAAGAGATTGGACAACCATTTGCCTGGAATGATATAGGATTTCTTGCTTGAGTAGGGGATTGGACTAGAAGACCTCTAAAGGCCCTTCCAGCTCTGTTATTCTGTCATTCCTGACATTAAAATGCAAGACTCCAAAACTTTAACTACCATACTCCATTTTGTCCAGAAAATAATGAACGGAGGCATTCCACGTAAAATGTTAGCAATTCTTTTCCCCAAGGGCAAAAATTGAAACAGTGCCCCTCAGTTTGACCTACATTTTCCTTGTCTTGTGTAAGTACATCTATTCCTGTTTTGATGCCAGATTGCCTGGGAATATTTTGATAGTAGACATGGATTAGGTATTTGAGTTTTACATAAATTTGTATAGGGGTTTAGGAAAGGCACATATTATACATTGAAATTAATTAATTGATTGATGAAATATAACTTAGCACCTTTTACCAGCAGCAAAAGCACTTGTTAGCAATTATTTTCTAAAGTGAGACAGAGAAAAGGGGGGAAAGTATTTTTATTATTATTATTATTGTAATTAAAACAAAGCAATGGATTAAGAATCACATAATTTTTAATGTGAACACGGCATGTAGAGAAAGTAAATGTGTTTACAGCAAAAAAAAAAAAGCAAAGGGGGGAGGCCCTCATATTGCTAATCAAGATTACTGGAGGGACTCCCAGATTTTCACATTACCACAGTGTGATATGACAGAATATAATGGATGACTCAACTGCCCGGAGCCATTGTAAGTATAAATCCCATTTAATATTCATGCATGGTCTTTGAGAAAATATATGTAAGCGGTTAATACTTTTCTGCAGACAAAACATTGTAGTTTATCAAAACAAAATATGTGCTTAGAGAAAAAAAACCTCGAGAATTTCTAGAACAGTTTTATACAAGGGAAAAATGAACCTCAGGAGTAAACAACAACAATAAAGTGGAAGAGCTAGCAACCTAGAAGGAAGATTGAAGATGTAAGATACTTGTAGGGCAAGGTAATGGTTTGAGAATGGATCACTCTCATAGAAAATTAAGCTTATTTGAAGGGATGTTAGCCAAAAATACTATTAAGGTCTTATGAGGAGTAAATATAATTTATCTGATTTTTAATCTGCCACATTGCATTGCTCAGTTTTCCTATTAGAATCATTAAGCCATGCTTCCAAGTCATTTTTAGAAAACTTAGGGTACCTCCCTGCTGACACCATGGACTAATCATAGAATTCTGGTGTTGGTAAGTACATCAGAGATCATCTAATCCAACCCCCTGCTTGATACAGGTCTACTAGAGCATTTTGGACAGGTAGCTATCTAGCTTCTTTTGAAGACCTCCAGTGACAGGAAACACACTAGTTTATATGGCAGCTTATTCATTTGGTTGACAACTCTTACAGTTTAAATTTTTTTAATACCTAACCTGAATCAATTTCTATGCGCTTTCAATACTGGTTCTGGTCTGTGGCAGTTTTTACAATTTAGTGCCCTCCAGGCTGGCAGAATCTGTGGCCCTCCAAAGTTCCAAACCAGCTTGGGCAAGGTTTGTTATCTTGTAGCATTTGAAGGATACCATGATGGAGAAGGTTGGTGTAGGTTTGCCTAATTTCACAAAAGGTTGTAACTGCTTTCAGCCAAATATGGATTCTTCCTTGCTAAGAACCTTCCTCATCATTATTGAGAGATCAGAAATGGTTAGGAAAAAGTACATGTCATCTATCATTATTGATCATACTTCTTTTTGCATATGCCCAAAGGACTTTTAGAATTACCCTGTGGTAAGAAGGGTGGGCAATAAATTTAATACATTTTTTTCTTATTATAATGTAGATGATCAGAATATAAATTCCGATATCTGACCACAGTAAGCATTCATGGTATAATTACCCATTGTTCCATACAAGTACAAAGCCTATTAACATCTGCAACAAAATCACCAGCTACCTATATCAACAGCAAATATTTGTGACAGCCAACTGTGTAAACTAAATGAGTTGGAGAGGCTGCAAATTGAACTGAATTGTCTCTGTCCCTCTTCATGATTTTATTATTATTAAAGTCTTGACAAATACTGCGCACATTACTCTTTCCTACAGTTTGGTATTATGAATGTCAGAATGCTTCATGGGAAACTGGCTTGCATAATGATGTTGATTTTCAGTTTTTAAACTACCAGACTATGATGAGGTTAATTGGTTGTAGAAGTCCTGACTGCAGCAGATAAAAGACTGGAGAATAAAAGCTCGAATTTACAAAACAAGCCGAATATAAACACCCCACAACTTCATTAGCTACATCTACTGTACTGTACTATTATTTCTGAGGTAAAGTTGACAGTTGCTCCCACCAAAGGAATAAACATGGAAGCAATCACTTCAAACAACATATAGGAATGTGTTGAGTCTTTTGACAGAAGGCTTCAGGGAAGTCCCAGTCAAAAAGCCAGACAAAATTTTAAGGCTACAGTGGCAACTGGAAATGCATAACTCTACAAAAAGAACTAAATAGCGCTATCCATTGCGAACAATATAGCGACAATTGTTGAGTACATCATATCTGTTCCCCAAACTGTTTCCTCCATGGTGCAGAATATAGGGAGAGATCACCAGGTGTCCTCCTTTATGGCTTCTACGTGGCTGCTGTTATGGTCAACAAGAAGTTAAAGCTGAAATAACCAAAGGCCACTCCTTTTGGGATCGCTAAAGTTAATGACATTGCTTGTCATAGCTGTTGAAAATTCTATGCCTTTTTAAAGATGATTTTGAGAGAGAGAGAGAGAGAGAGAGAGAGAGAGAGAGAGATGAGAGAGAGAGAGAGAGAGATTACAATTCTTTGGCCTTTTAATCTATTACCAGTGTTTCATGTCTCTCCTTTCCTACTTTGGCCTTCCTTTTTGTCTATTCTTAGCAGTTGATTTTTTTTTTAATGTTTGCTGATTTTAATAAATAAACATCAATTTATGTTTTTTGCTAACAGTACTGTGAGGTGATGATCTATGAATCTCTGAATGACATGTGTAACTATTCTGATCTGGACAAAGGAATTGACTAGGAAGGTGCTGGTGCAAAGTAAACTGGAAATTAACTCCACCAAAACTATTTGTCGATATCATTTCTTCTCCCTTTCTGTCTTTCTCCTTCTTAGTTATTATTATTTTATCTTCTATTATTCTTTTAAATTGAAATTGTTTCTGGAAGGTAGACTTTTTTTCAGGAAAATATTAAATATTGATGGTTAATATCCTGTGTTTGTTAAATATATGATTAAATATAATGTCCTGAAAGTGTGAACATTCTCATTGTTTCACAGTGTGTCTCCTATCATGCAAAAGAGCCATGTAAGCCTGCATAGAGAAGTCATTATTTTCACACAACTATTTTCCACAGCTCCAATCTTACTAAAGATTTCATAGATGAGGCTAAATTAAGACACCAATGTTAACCAATTAGTCCTTATTAAAAGCAGTGAGTGGGCCAATCAAAGCAGGGATCAATGCAAACCCAATAGAGGTTTAAATGAATTTATTATATGTCCTATTATTCTGATTAGTCCTGCTTGGTTCTGTTTTTATACTCAAGGTTTGCAACTCTTGCTTCACCAATTGCAAAGACAGGCCAAGCTGCACCTGAGCAGTCTGTTTTCTTGTCTTGCAGTGAAGACAGTCATCTTCTTTAGCTGTTGCTCCATTTCAATTTGGTTCTGCTTGGCTCAAGTTCTTTAAACAGGCATATCAAAGCCAAGGGATAAACAAGTAGATGTTTCTATCTGTGAAGTCTTTATTTCTCTGCCATTCCTTGCAATTAATTAGATCACAACATTTGAAATGCAAAACCATCTGAAGCACTAACAAGTAGCATTAATAAAATTGCATTAATAAAATCAGACTAAAAATATGAAAGAAATCCCCAGGATCTTAGTGGGGAAAGCCATAGTTGCAAGAAGGCCAATCCAGCTGGAATAATTTCTAAGAAAATATTTACCTGACTCCATCCTTGTGTTTTAATGTAATTCATGATTATGTTGTTGTATGCAACTCCTAAGTAATGCTTATATGAACCTGGTAAAGTTAAACAAATGGGTGAAGGGATAATGGGGATATAACTCACTCATTGGCCCTGCCCCATAAGCCACACTACACATTAGGTATTACAATGGAAAGAGACTTTGGCACTTAATTTTTGGGGATGCTCACCTATTACACAGCTATCCTTTCACAAAGGTCTTCCAACCACTCAGAGATTTTGGCCAATCAGCATTTTTAATTTGATTGAGACATGAAACCATGAACATTCAAGTGTTGGAGACATCTTTTCCCCAAAATATAAGCTTGTGGTCACTATGAAAGGACCAAACAGAGGCCCAGTTATCTGCTAATAGGTTTATTCATAATGCATGGGGTGTCAGCGTTCCAACAAACTCTCCATCCCAATTCAGCACTCAAAGTCCATTCAAGTAAGAATTTATTAGTCATATTGGCACATCTGGGGAAAACCCGAATCCGAACTCCCAGGTTTTCCCCTGTTATACTAATCTCACACCCAGCCCCCTTACTGATGACCCTCAAGTCATATTCTCCAATCTACCTCCATTCTGAACTACCACCAAGTCCAGTCACTCCCCTCCAAACTCCAGCAACTCGATCTTGAGCTCTGGCGAAGGAATGTTGTGGCTATCCTCCCTTTTCACTACTCTCCCATTCCCACAGCTAGCCCATCCCCCACTGCAGCAGCCCTAAATCTGAATCAAGATGGATTTGGGGCTGACACGGGGAGGTGGATTCATAGGAATATTTCTGATACCCATGTTTCCCTAAAAATATGACCTACTCAGAAAGTAAGTCCTAGCTTGATTTTTACATGTGTGCCCAATATAAGCCCTACCCTCAAAATAATCCCTAATTAATACCCCACCAACTCCAGGTGCACAGGTAAAAATTAAGATAGGGTGGGGTTGAGGTGGTGATGGAGCTGCCCTACTACTTACCTTTAGATAGTTGCAGCCAAGCCTCGCACACCTTGGCCCATTTCTTCTGCAGCCAACAAGGCTATCCTGAAGGCCTCTGAAGTCAATAACAGAGCTCTGGATCAATCCGATTGATCCAGAGCTCTATTATTGGCTGCAAAAGCCTTCAGAAAAGCTTTGCTGGCCTTGCCAGCTGAAGAAGTTCCTGAAGGCTCTGACATCAAAAAGGCAGCCAGGGATGACATGCGCAAGTGAGATGAGTCAGTGGATGACAAACACCGCCCCCCCCAAATAAGATCTGGTGCCCTTTTTGGTGGCAAAAATATATAAGACAGGGTCTTATTTTGGGGAAAACACAGATATGATCAAGGTTAGATCTGAGTCCTAAATAATGCTTCAAAGTTTGCATGGGTGTGAACATAGGTTTTTTCTGCGACTCTTTAAAGTAGCTGTGCCATTTCCTAGAATCATATGGCAGCTGCTACAGGCTTCATGACAACAACAACAACAACAACAACAACAACAAAAACAGCAACAACAAAAATACAGCTACTTTAAAAGTTGCAATCAGAATATCATTTATATTTCTGTGTTCCAGACATCTTTTTCAAAATGTTTCCAAAGCATTGTAATGACTTTCTGTAGGTTTTTAGTTACTGCTTTGCACTCACTAGAAATAAAATATGTATTTAATATAAAATGTGTGAAAATGTACATCATTCTAGTAAAAATATAAGTGCAAAATCTAAAGCAGTTAGATCATCAAGGCTTTATCTTACGAAAATTAATAGTCTGAGTAAACTTATGAAGCTCAGTGGAAAAAAAATCTTACAATTAAACACAGTACAAGAGACACTTTGCAAAATGTAGTTGCAGATCACAAGCAATTGCATCCTTTCCTATAATGCTCTGTTTTAATTTTCTACCCTTCTGGCACCATCCCCAATATATTGGAACTCTGGAATTCCTGGGTAACTTGGAGAAAACTTCTCTGAATGTGCCATTCTAAAGAAAATGATGAACCAAATATAGGTAGTCTTTGACTTATGACCACAACTGAACCTAAAATTTATATTGCTAAGTGAGACATTTGTTATGTAAGTTTTGCCCCATTTTATGACCTTTCTTGCCACCATTGTTAAGTGAATCCCTGTAGTTGTTAAGTTAGTAAGGTGATTGTTAAGTGAATCTGGCTTGCCCATTGATTTTGCTTGTCAGGAGATTGCAAAAGGGGTTCATATATCCCCAGGACACTGCAACCGTCATAAATAAATGACAGTTGCCAAATGTCCTCATTTAGACCACGTGGCTAAAGGCATGCTGTAACAGTTGTAAGTTTGAAAATTGGTCATAAGTCACTTTTTTCAGTGCCTCTGTAGCTGTGAACAGTCACTAAACAACCATTGTAAGTTGTTTGTAGTAAAGCCTGCTGCCTCTTACACAACTCCATTAAAGGATATGCCAGCCACCTCCTATTCTCTTTCTTTCCACGTTGGCACTCTAAGAAGATTCCCACTTGGCAACAGAGCCCAAGACAAAAGTGGCACAGTATTTACAAGATGAACAAGGAAAAGGAACATTAAGATGTACCAAGGTGATCACTGAAGGCAGACGAAAGAGCCAGGAAAGCAGAGAGTGCAGTATTATCACTCCACCCCCCTCCATTCTATTTACAATGTCACTGCTCCATTTCCTCCAGTGTCCTCTTTTACAGCAAAACTATGAAGCCAACAGGGGTTTTTATGTCTGTTCTCCAGCCCCACATCTTTTGACAGAGAGAAACAAGACAGGCCTGAGAAATCTATACTTCTTTGTGAAGCACTGACGAACAACAATAACACAAGGACAAAGGAAAGAGAAATGTAGAATACAGCTTAGTGCAGCATGCAAGAAACCTAACCACTTCCTAGTCTGCCTGTCTGCTCCCAATAATTGCTCTTGGCCAGTCTGTGGAATGACTTAAAACAAGCAGCTTAAGAGATCCAGGTTCAAAATCGTTCTGTAGATTTAGGGACAATTACTTTCTTTTACATCTACCAGGCAAGGCTATTTTCATGATAATTAGGCCCTGTTGCCTTAAACTCCAAGGGAAAAAATGGAACATAAGGCTACTAAATAATCTCCTTTTCATATAAATATTTGTTATGTCTGGAGGGGAAATGGCTAGCTGCAAGTAGGCAAACGTATATCATGAGGGTGGGTGCTTTATCACTGGAAGTTTTTAAGAAGAGACAATCACTTGTCTGAAATGGTATAGAGTCTCCTGCTTGAGCAGGGGCCTGGACTAGAAGACCTCCAAAGTCCCTGTCATGCCCCTGGTAGAGACTGACTCTGAGCAGTCAGAGGAGGACCCAGGCCCATCCCTTATCCATCCTAGGGCACACAGGGAGGAGAGGATCAGGGTAAAATGTGGTCTACTCAGGCGGAGAGGGCGATGATCCTCATCATGGATTGCAGATGTGAGATGTGAGGTCTGCATCAAAGGTTGGACCTGCTTGCTAACAGACGCTGGAGACAAATTAGTGTTTTATTCCTAAAGAAGGTTTGTCTTGGTTGGCATTCTTCCAATGGACTGTACCTGGTTATCTTCCTGAAGTTGGCAATTATCTATCCTGGTCCGTTGTGGAACTTTTTTCAGTGCGGTTTGTTTTTGGTTTTTGCTTCGTTATCGGCTCTTTGAATGTGAACTGTGTTTCTTGCCTTTGAAATGTTATTTTGAAAATAGTTTACTCCCCCACTGTGAATAATTAAACAGTGAAGCCAGGTTGAAGGCATTAAAGGACTTTTATTTACATTTTGGTTTTTGTTGTATTTCTGAGATACTCTGGATCATCACAGTCCCTTCCATCTTGATTGATTGATTGATTGATTGATTGTAACTCTAAGCCATAACAAGAATCCCTGTTTTGTGGCCAAATGATTATGGGAACAAATCTTGATGTTGGATAATATGAAACATTACCATGGTGGGGAAAATTGCTGGTTTTGAAAGAAATAAAGATAGTGCTTCTGATGAATAGGGTGACCAGGTAGAAAAAACTATTCTTCTTACTTTATTCACAGCATGGTCGGGTTATTTTATTTTATTTTGCACTTGTCACATAATTGCATTCAGTAGAAGCTCTTCTATAAACTTTAAAGGTTCTAGAAAAAATTTCCTACTTTGTGTCTGATCTCTCTGCCAGGGGTATCCATGGAGGGCAGGGGGGTCTCCATGGCTTGTTTTTTTTTTTTTCCTGTTTATCCATTACTTCTAAAAGGAAAAGTTGTGGATTTCTATTGAATATTGATCTTTAAAGTCCTCTGTGCCAAAGTATTTATTTGCATCCTGTTTTTATTACTTTTTTCATATCTACCAAGCATGATAAAGGGTTCCTATATTTGTTTACATTTTCAATATACAGCTGAAGTATCTTTATATATTCTAGATAATTTCTCTGGCATCATGTATCAACAATACATTATTTTATAAAAATTCTGTTATTTTCCAGAACAACTTCCGAGTCTCTTTTTCACATTTCCTCTCTCCCCTGGACTAAACAATCTCTTTCTGCAAAGTTCAACTCTTTCCTGGCACATTTTGCTCCTTCCCTTCATTCTGGGATTCGGAAAAATTCTGCCTGCTTTTGCATACATAATTCTTCCTAAATCAAAGAAAGTTGGGATGCCCTTATTTAGAAAATGGAGAATTCCCCAAAGTGGGAAGAAATATTTTTTACTAGATGTGGCTTCTAATGATAGTTATAGTTATAGAATCTTTGGAATTTGATGCCTGGATATATTGCTGTCAAATCTTTCTACTTATACTTTTAACCTCAATCCTTGCCTAAAAAAAATCCTATAGCTTACACCTGTCACACACCATGAAAAGGTTTCCTTTTGTTGGTTGTAAGTTTGCTACCTGCTTTGTCATTGAATGTGCCTAGTCTTTTGTTATGGATGAATGGCAAAAAGTAAATTAATTTTTAATGTACTTTTAATTTTAATATTCTCAAGTGCTACTGTGTAAATGTTAAGCACTCAGATATGACAGCAAGAGCAGCATCTCAACAGACAGAAGATTTGATAGGACTAAGATTTTTTTAAAATCTTGATAATGACTCTGAAATATACATTCACCCTATTTTGTCACAAAGTTATTTGTCTGCCCCTAATACTCACAATGAATGTGGAGTAAACCATCTGATATTTAAAGCAAGCAAATATTTTGGTGTATGTTTTATTAAGCCCCTTTTCCTCTGCAAAAGAAAGATTATCATTTTTAAATAATCAATTCAGTACTTGCTCGAAAGCTTGGAAGAGTAAACCTTTGGTCCCAGTGTCTAACACAGATTGGATCCTGCAGGATTGTTTCAATATACAACCCCAGCAGCAAGATTAACTGTGTGCAAAAAGATGGAAAGATTTGATACTACCCACTATGGAGGAATGGTTGATGAAATTGGCAGCTTTTGCTAAAATTGATAAATTAAATAATTAAAGAAAATACATTAGCTACATTTATTAGGAACTGAAAGTCTTTTATTGACTTGTGTAAAAATGAAAAAAAAATGAACTTGTGACTTATGGTTTAATAATTCTATTAAAGAAAGAAGGTAGATTATAGATAGATAACAGAAAAAAGATTAAAACAATGTAACTTTATAGAAAAAGGTCAAAATATATTTCTACTTATAACTGCTGTAAAGAATATAAGAAGCCATTTCTGTATACTTTTTTCTTTCTTTTCTATTTTTCTTCTTTTTTCTTTTCTTGCACTTACTGCTTTTTCTCTGATTTGTTTCTTTTTTTTTCTGTATTGCTTTCTACTGCTTTGTATTAGCTTTTATTTTCTTGTTTAAGCGTGTATATGTGTGTGTGTGTGTGTGTGTGTGTGTGTGTGTGTGTGTGTGTGTATCTTTGGTTATTCAGGTTTTCTCCCACGTAAAATTGGAAGTATCTAGGTGACGTCTCATTCATCATCTTCAGGCTTGTGTCTTCGGCTTTGTGCTTCTCCGAGTAATGTGAGCTTGCAGCTACTTCTTCCTTTTAACTGCTAGTGTGGGTGTGACTTGATTGGGTGGGGGTTTGGCTGTGTTCTGATTGGTTGGGGGGTTGGCTATGTTCTGATTGGCTGGGGGTGTTTTCTGTTCAGGTGGGGGCTTGGTTGTGCTCAAGTTAGTCTTAGTTGCTGGGGGATTTGAGCTGGTGAGCTGTGATCCTGTTGTTTGGCTTCGCGTTCGTGGTCGTGCCACATCTTCATGGTGGGCATCAGTTCACTTCATGTATGGGTTGGAGGGGTTTGAAGCGGGTAGTGATGCAGCTGCGGTACAGCTTCTGGTCCGTGGTTGTGTCTCATCTTCTGTGTGGGTGTGAGTCTGTTTTCTATGTGGAAGTGTGGTGGTAGCATCTTGTGTGGCCCTCATGGGTGTGGGTCTGGTGTCATTCTTCATTTTAGGTACTAGTTTGTTAATGAAGGCGGATTTCAAATGGCTGGTAGGCGGGAGGTATCATCTTGTTTATTCATGCTTTGTGGGCATTTTTCTATCTCTATGGCTTCTCTAATTATTCTGTTGTTGAAGTGTTCAATTTTGGCGATAGTTCTGGTATTTTTAAAGTCAATCTCATGTCCTGTGGCTTTGAGATGTTGGACCAGAGAAGAGGTCGGTTCTTTTTTTTTTTTTTGATTGAGTCCTTGTGTTCTTCAATGCATGCACTTATTCTTCTGTTAGTTTGTCCGATGTATGTGGTGGGACAGGCAGTGCAAGGGATTTCGTATACTCCTTGGTTTTCTAACTCAATTTTGTCGTTGGGGTTTCTTAGGATGGTGGATATTTTTCTGTTTGTGCAGAATGCTGTTTAAATGTTGGGTTTTTGGAGGATCTTGGTGATTTTGTCTGTAGTGCCTTTTATATATGGGAGGAGGGCTTTGCCGTTCTCTTGTTCTCTGTCTTGGATTTTGGTTGGGCTTTCTTTTTGGATTAGGTGGGTAATCTTCTTTCTTTAGAATCCATTGGCTGTTAGTACGTTAGTGAGAGTGTGTAGTTTGGGTTTTAGGTGTTGTTCGTCGGCTAAGCATTTTGTTCTGGAGATGAGTGTCTCAGCTACGGAATTGATCTGTGCTGGGTGGTGGTGTGAGAGTGAGTGTAGATAGTGGTTTGTATGTGTTTTCTTCTGGTAGATGGTGTATCTTAGGAAGCCATTGGATTTTTTTTTTACTCCGAGAAGCACAAAGCCGAAGACACAAGCCTGAAGATGATGAATGAGACTTCATCGAAACATCGCATAGATACTTCCAATTTTACGTGGGAGAAAACCCGAATAACCAAACATCCACTTACAAATACCCACGAAAACCTCAAAAAACAAATCAGAGAATAACAAAAGCCTACATCAGAAAACAAGCTCAAGCTTCCCGTTGTTAGGCAATAAGATTTTCAGTTGCTAAAACTGATCTGTATCTTGAGATATCTTCTCTCTTGAAACCACTAAAGATAATCCAGTTTACTTTCCATCTTTCTTCATGAGATTTCCTCTTACTTACTCCAGAAAATGAAGTAGACTTAGATAAGGCAAGTCATCAACATCTCCTCCACAGGGATCACCTGACAATTCCTTCCCAAGAGAGCAAAGAGTTGTACTTAAGAAAGGATTAAGAAATCCAGATCTCCTTTCAAAAGCACCTATCATAAGAAACCTGACTTTACTGGGTTGAAGTAAATGAAATACAGAGATGCTGGGCTTGTCCACCGAAAGGTGGGCACTTTGAGACCAAAGTAATGTGTGATGGGGTGAATTTTTATTCTTGCCCTGGCTTCTGCCAGCCTAGCAGTTTGAAAGTATGCAAATGCCAATAGGAACTTTGATGGGAAGTTAACAGCAATAAGCCACAGTAGTTAGAATGCCTTCAATTTGGCAATTCAAATCTCACCAGGCTCAAGGTTGACTCAGACTTCCATTCTTCTGAGGTGGGTAAGGTGGCCCAGGTTGTGGGGGCAATATGCTGACTCTGTAAATTGCTTAGAGGGGGCTTTAAAGCACTGTGAAGTGGTATATAAGTCTAAGTGCTATTGCCATTCCATGCACCTTTGCAGTTAGTAATGCCAGCCTCATAACCAAAGAAGGATCTTCAGACAACACTAGCTCCTTTGACAAGGAAACAGATGAGCACCGCTCCCTTGTACAAGTAGTTAGACACCATTAGATAAAGGAAACCTTTACCTTTTTATCTGAAAATGACAATAGGGCTTAGATCAGGAGTAGAAAGCCTGTTCCCTTTCACTCCAATATTTTGATCTATAGGTCTTGCTTTTGTCCACATTACTAGCACTGGTATCCAACGTATCTCGGAGAACAAGCTTACCTATCTCTGCTCTCTAAGGCCAAGGGATACTGCACCACTCGAAGGTCAATTAGAAAGATTCAGTCAGAAGTTTGTTCTTCCTATAAATAACACTTCAATATATAATTGCTCCATGCATTGGGGTATCAGCATAAAAATAGAACACCTTTTTAGGTCACATACTTTCTTTTATTAATACACTGAGAATAAAATTGGGTGACACTTCTCCAGA
The DNA here is from genome assembly GCF_049901715.1 of Pseudonaja textilis. Taxonomy (NCBI): domain Eukaryota; kingdom Metazoa; phylum Chordata; class Lepidosauria; order Squamata; family Elapidae; genus Pseudonaja; species Pseudonaja textilis. The sequence continues at coordinate 45,943,753 of NC_141991.1, forward strand.
GATGATCTTCTGCTATGCTGAGCATTTTTGCTTTCAAAGAAAAAAACAAAACAAATGTTTCGCCTTTTAATTAATGCATTGACTCAGTTTTCTTGGTCAATATCATTTTTTACCACTAGTATTGTCTAATCAAAGCATCTCCCTTTTTTCTATTTGGCTCATTTGCCCCCACTATTGATCCAGGGTTGGAAAAGCAGCAGAGAAGTAGGCCTCCGATAAAGAGGACACAATTATCACCCAAACACTTCAATTCATGGGCGCCTTTCAACATCGCACACCTCTGTATGTGTCTATTCTCTTTCTCTCCTATTTTCCTTTGTGCAAGTAGGCTTTCTTTAAGAAAAAAAGAAGGTGGGAGCTTCTTTTTTGGCAGCTGAGGGAGAAGATCAAAGCTCTTGAGTGAAGGAAACAGGTTGCTTTTGTGCCCAAATCCTTATAATACACTTTTAATAAAGTGTTCCAAATCTTCCTTGCAGAGAAATCAAAGAAATCTTCTCACATCACCCTGGCTTGTAAGCTTTTTAATGGCATCTTTACTTGATGATTAATGAAAAAGAATGAAAGAATGACATTGACATGGCCTGGATTGAATGTGGCAAGCCAAGAATATTCCAAGATCACGAGTTTCAATCTAATCTGCGGGCTGTTGCCCTGTGTGAGTTACACTGAAAAGCATTTGGAAGGCTCCAAGTTGCCCATTCTTGTTCCAAATTATTCTGCATTCTTCTTTACTGAAACAGCTTAGCATTACTAGAAAAGCTTGAAATATGAATCGTTATGCAGCATTTACAAGAATAGCTGGAGTATATCACTTGATTTAGAGTTGCTCACAACTGTGTGTAGCAGTGGTGAGATTCAAAAAAAATTACTACTGGTTCTGTGGGCGTGGCTTGGTGGGTGTGATGTGGCTTGGTGGGTGTGATGTGGCTTGGTGGATATGGCAGGGGAAGGACACTGTAAAATCTCCATTCCAATCCCACTCCAGGAGAAGGATACTCCCATCCCACTCCAGGGGGAAGGTTACTACAAAATTCCATTCCCTCCCCACCCCATTAACCTGCTTTCCAGCTCCTTTCTCCTGTGCAGGGCAACAAAAGAAGACCCGGCCAATCAGCTGGGACTCGAGAGGCAGAGAATAGATGGGGGTGGGGCCAGTCAGAGGTGGTATTTGCTGGTTCTCCAAACTACCCAAAATTTCTCCTACTGGTTCTTCAGAACTGGTCAGGACCTGCTGAATATCACCTCTGGTGTGTAGGCATCGCTGCATACCTATGCTGCAAAGGGATTGATGGGTAAGCATAGACTGCAGAAAGCTGCAGATGGGCTGATGCACATACTCCAAAATCTCAACTGGAGGTGCAAGTCCTATCTGCTAATTAGTTGTTCCAACTTCCTTTGTTGTGCTTTGCTGTTTGAGCATCTCCTCGCCAGAACAAACATTTGCTGATGTATAAATGCAACAGCTATGCAATTGTCTCTGAAAGATACAGCCTGCGTTCACTGGAGAAGTCTGCTCAACCCTTAAACTGATGTACAAGGAATGAAAACCCTGTGGTACATTTGCCTTAGAGATAGAATACAGCCAGGTCAGATCTGATGGCAGATACTGTTTCTTTTTTAGTATGTTGAGCTGTGGTGGCACAGTGGTTAGAATGAAATACTACAGGCTACTTCTACTGATTGCCAGCTCTCTGCAAATTGGCTGTTCGAATCTCACCGGCTCAAGGTTGACTCAGCCTGCCATCCTTCCAAGGTGGTTAGAATAAGTATCCAGATTGCTGGGGGCAATATGCTGACTCTGTAAACCACTGTGAAGCAGTATATATGTCTAAGTGCTATTGCGATGGCCTAGTTATTTGAAAGAAGAGGATTAAGTTATGGAAGGGAAGGGAAGGGTAGGGGGCAGAGTAATTGGTAGTCATATATACAATTCTATTGATTCAAAAAAAGGACCCATGGGTGAAACTCGAAAAATTAGAATATCATGCAAAAGTTCATTTATTTCAGTAATGCAAATTAAAAGGTGAACCTAATATATGAGATAGACTCATTACATGCAAAGCAAGATAGTTCAAGCATGATGTGTCATAATTGAGATGAGTATGGCTTACAGTTCATGAAAATCCCAAATCCACAACCTCAGAAAATCAGAATATTGTGAAAAGGTTCAATATTCTAGGCACAAAGTGTCCCACTCTAATCAGCTAATTAAGCCATAACACATTCAAAGAGTTCCTGAGCCTTTAAAAGGTCTCTCAGTCTGCTTCAGTAGTAATCACAATCATGGGAAAGACTGCTGACCTGACAGTTGTGCAGAAAACCATCATTGACACCCTCCATAAGGAGGGAAAGCTTCAAAAGGTAATTGCAAAAGAAGTTGGATGTTCCCAAAGTGCTGTCTCAAAGTACATTAATAGAAAGTTATGTGGAAGGGGAAAGTGTGGAAGAAAAAGGTGCACAAGCAGCAGGGATGACCTCAGCCTGGAGAGGATTATCAGGAAAAGGCCATTCAAAAGTGTTAGGGACTTTTACAAGGAGTGAACTGAGGCTGGAGTCAGTGCATCAAGAGCCACCACCCACAGACGGATCCTGGACATGGGCTTCAAATGTCATATTCCTCTTGTCAAGTCACTCCTGAACAACAAACAACATCAGAAGCATCTTACCTGGGCTAAAGAAAAACAGAACTGGTCTGTTACTCAGTGGTCCAAAGTCCTCTTTTCTGATGAGAGCAACTTTTGCATCTCATTTGGAAACCAAGGACCCAGAATGGAGAGGCACACACTGCAAGATGCTTGAAGTCCAGTGAGAAGTTTCCAAAGTCTGTGTTGATTTGGGGAGCCATGCCATCTGCTGGTGTTCATCCACTGTGCTTCATTAAGTCCAGGGTCAACATAGTTGTCTACCAGGAGATTTTGGAGCACTTCATGCTTCCTTCCGCAGACAAGCTTTATAAGGATGCTGACTTCATTTTCCAGCAGGACTTGGCACCTGCCTACACTGCCAAAAGCACCAAAACCTGGTTCAATGACCGTGGGATTACTGTGGTTGATTGGCCAGCAAACTCGCCTGACCTCTGGGGCATTGCCAAGAGAAAGATGAATCTATGGGGCATTGCCAAGAGAAAGATGAGAGACATGAGACCGAACAATGCACAAGAGCTGAAGGCCGCTATTGAAGCAACCTAGTCTTCCATAACACCTCAGCAGTGCCACAGGCTGATAGCTTCCATGCCACACCGCATTGAGGCAGTAATTGCTGCAAAAGGGGCCCAAACCAAGTACTGAGTACATATGCATGCTTATACTTTTCAGAGGTCTGATATTGTTGTATGCACAATCCTTGTTTTATTGGTTACATGTAATATTTTAATTTTCTGAGATTGTGGATTTGGGGTTTTCATGAGCTGTAAGCCATCATCATCATAATCATGACAAATCATGGCTTGAACTATCTTGCTTTGCATGTAATGAGTCTATCTCATATATTAGTTTCACCTCTTAAGTTGCATTACTGAAATAAATGAACTTTTGCATGATATTCTAATTTTTCTAGTTTCACCTGTACATGAGCTAGTTGAATATTTTCCCATCCAAGCCTTTTTTTTATCTTCATACATTTAACATTGGCAGGTGTTCTGATTGTGCATGCTGTCTTCTGCTTATTTCCATTCCTGTAGTAGCTTCTATAATGACAAAATATCCATTAACATCAGGTCCATCACCCTAAAAAAAAAGAAAAGAGCAGTGCTGTGATGCATTCTACCTTTTTGTCCACCATGATAATCATGCATATTAGAAACACAGCTGTACAAAATGTGGGGGAAATGCTTTCACTATGCACGGAACATGAGACATGGAAGAAAACACGTTTGAGTAACATAGAGCTGACAATTAAAACTCTAAAAATACATTAGCACATTTGTGAATGCGACACCAGATCCTGCTGGTTCAGGATCTTCATTTATGTAAGGTAATGAGGGGAAATTATATTTTGGACCCATTCTGAGTTAAAGTCTTGAAGCACTTTTGAACAGAAAGCCATAGCAAATCCACCCTTGACGTAATTTTTTTTCCTCACCCTTATTTCATGTTGAACCACAGAAATCTGACATTATGTCCCAGATTAAAATGAACACTGGAGACTTCTTAGCTTTATCATGGACTAAGGAAATTAAAGACCCTAAGAGTCTATGATTCCCCACATAGATTCCAACTTCTGAGTTTGAAGGCATCAAGAAAACAAAATATATTTCTAAATCCCTAGTAAGTATGGGAAGAGTCATAGCAACTGCATTTGTTCCTAGGAGCCATGACTAATCCCTGTGTGCCAAAAAGTACCTTTTAGGACAACAGGTATTCCTCACAGGAAGAATAGAGTGGTTAGTAATGACAGAGAAGACGTCTAAGAATAGGGTGGAGCTGGATCAAGAGGACAGGGCCTTAATTTTTATTTGGTTGTGGACAAGTAGAAAAGCATTTGTTTCATTCTGAACATATCCATTCACTATCACTCTATAGCACTGCAGTCATAGTATTTCCTTGACTTTCCCTGGACTACTATTTCCATTTTTTCCAAGCAATTCTTCACCAGTAAAACTGGTGGACTTCAGGTCTCAGAATTCCCCAGCCAGAATACCTGGTTCATGGGCATGGTTCATGGTCATACTCAAAATAATATTTGCAAACTGATCCTAGATTGATCCTCTTTTCCAGGAACTCCAGTCTTACATTTTCAAACTTTATGCCATACACGTAATCTTCTAAATTTGTGACTGTCTCTCTCTCTTCTGCACCCTTTTCCCATTTGTCGGTCTGTTTTTTTCTCTTGCTCAAAATACAATTATAATAATTCTGACATTTCATGTAGGTGTTACTAATGATGAACAATTTAATGTTAATTGCTAAGGTGAAATATTGCATTCATGAGGATGCATGCACACAAACACACTTTCAAACTGTCAAAACTCAACTTACAAGTTTGGAATAGACAACCGGAAAGATATCATACCTATAAAGCTAAGTACTAGTACTCAGGTTAGACCAAATATGCTAGACTGAAACAGGTAACATCCAGTGGTTCACCCTATGCCCAGAGAAACAACCTATCCATATAGTTGACATGTCTTTGCTTTACTTTACCTACCATATGCTTGGACAGGAGCCAGCTGAATAACTCTTTTGAAAATAAATGAAATCCCATACACTTGGTCTCATCTCAGATAAAACCAGGGGTGGGATTCAAAATTTTTAAAACCAGTTCTGTGGGCATGGCTTGGGTGGTGGGTGTGGCTTGGTGGTCATGTTATTGGCTGGATGTGGCCAACTCAATATCACTCACATCAAGGCATGCATCTCCTCGCCTGGCCTCTCATGACTTTGGGGATGTTGCAACAGTCGTAAGTGTGAAAAATGCTCACAAGTCACTTTTTTCAGTGCCATTGTAACTTTGAATGGTTACTCCATACAAGCAAAGTACCAGCAAAGGAGGGGAAAACAACTCTAGAGAAGTTCCTGAGACAGGAAGTATAGTCCTGCCAAGAATATAATAAGGGTTAACGGAGAAGCAGTTTCTGTAAGCAACACCAGAATGTTTCCTTCCTGTCTTCCTTACAGGATTAGGCCAGTAATTTCTTCTAACAGCCGGTTCTCCAAACTCCCTAGAATGTTAACAACCGGTTCTAGTGAATAGGTGTGAACTGGTAGAATCCCACTCCTGGATAAAACCCTACACTGACTTGCTTCCAGAAGTTGTGGGTGCCCCAACACTGGAAGTTTATAAGAAGAGACAACCATTTGTCTGAAATGTTATAGGATTTCCTGTCTGCACAAGGGGTTGGACTAAAAGACCTACAAGGTACTTTCCAACTCAGTTATTCTGATTTCTGTTATACTATGCAACATCTGATCTCAAGGTGCATCAGGAAGTCAAATATAGTGCCAAACTAGCCAATGTTACACTTAGACTACAACTATACATGCCTTATTTTGCTCCCTTTGTTAATACTTCTGTATTCCCCTGCCCCGCAACAGTTATAGAAGAATATATAACAGGGCAATACAGATAGTCCTTAGTTCAGGAGGATGGAGCAGTTGTAAGTTGTGAGGGTCATAAAATGGTCACTCTTGTGCAATAATACATGGACAAAATCTCTAAATATACTACCGGTATTATGATTAAATAAACTAAACATAACAAAAAAACAAAAAATAAATAAAAGATGCATATGATAAGAATGATTTTTATAGAAATTAATTTGCTTGTTGAGCTTATCTTTATATCTGGACTATATAGCAATATAATGTGCCATAAAGACTTCAGTTAGTGAGAACAAGAAATAAGCAGTGCATAATCCCTGATTATCAAACAGAAATATGCATAATAACAATACCAATGATATACATTGTAGTTCTCCAGATGTTGTTGAACTACAATTCCCAGCATTCATCACAATTCCCCATTGTGATTTACTGGCACCTTGCAAGCTTTCCCCAAGCTGGGGGGGGGGAGGGGGGAATTCTGGGACAAACATCGTAAAGTAGCCAAGTTTGAGAAACACTTCTTTTAGATCAACAATCTCAGATATATGATGGGACTGTGCCAGATACTCTCAATCTTTTTTTATGGTTTAACATTTTTATTGAGTTATGAGATAAAAGAAGATACAAAATAAAAAAAAAGTAATTAGGAAAACAGTAGGGAAGAAGAGGGGGAAGAGAAGTGAAGAAGGATAAGAAAAGGAAAAGAAACTGACTTCTGATTCTCTGTTGCAGTAAAATACTCTATATCTTGATATATGCTATTATTTAACTAAATCCTTTATTTTTTTATCCATGGACACTTAGATCCTTTACAGTTTTAGTCCTAAATGCTCATATAAAATGTACAATTCACAGTAAAACAGGTCTATTTGCTTAATATCAGTGCTATCTTTAAAACTACAACCTTTCATATTCAATTTGAACAAAAAGCAATGTCCACATTGGATCAGACCTACTGAAAGATAATTTCACCTACCCAATATGAATCTACCTACCAAGATCAGGGTTAATCCTAATCTAATGCTTAATTTTATTTCAAAGAAATTGACCATTTCTGAACTTCTTTTTTCCTGGTTACTTAATTCATATATATTCAAGTGGGAAGAAGAAATGATCTTGTTCTTTTGTTTAACCTGACTTTGTCTTACATCATGGGTGACATGCTACCATGGTTACCTGAGGATAAACAGTGGTTGGGGAAATGAGTCTATCTTTCTCCATCATTTTAAACCATTAACTTAGATTCTTCAATATCTACCTAATGGTAGGAATGATCACCCTAAAATAACAATTACTTCAGAAATAGACTGCGGCAAACATTGTATTTATTTATTTATTCATTTATTTATTTATTTACTGACTGACTTTTGATAAACTAATATTTATTCATTAAAGCCTAGTTACCACCAGCACCTAACCAATAACGTGGAGAGCTTGCTTGATTAATTTCAGCAAGCAGAACTTTGTCGAAGTAATTTTACTGTCCTCAAGGATCTGCCTGTTATGCTGGTCTTCACTATTTGAGGTGGAATTGGGTTAATTTTCATTGAAATTGCTTGTTAATGGACAAAAAACATTCCCCATCATCGTGAGCTTATGCCTCTGCAGTTCTATTATTGTTTAATTTACACACCCCAGCAGTTAGCGATTAATGCCTGAGACATACAAAAGACTACTTTTTCTGGTGTGAAAAGGCGACAGAAAAGAGGAATGTGAATGGGACTCTGCAGGTAAATGGTAATGATGCCATAGATTTGTATCAAAACACCTGAAGTTTGCCATTTATACCAAATCAATTTATGTTGCACTTTCACTTTAGAAGTCTCCTAAGTCATTGATAAAAGAAGAAACTCAGTTTTGCTGCTGGGCCACTGTGCAACACGGCTGGGTTTTGAGCAGATGGGCATAGGGCTGTTGCTGAAGACCGGAATGAATCCTGACCTCAAAGGCACAGATTACTTCCAGGGAGATCACAGAAAGAACTGGAACAAAGCTCCTGGCATATTATTGAGTAAATATCCTTGGGATTGCGTAATAGACCACATGGTGCAAAGTACATTTTAAAAGTTTTATTCATTCAAAAGTATGTTTATACATTTAAAAGTATTTAAAAGTATGTTTATACAATAAGGATTTTTCATTTTCGAGCTGAAAATAAGTTATTTAAGCTTGAGGAATTTCAAAAAACAAGATCTTAAATTCTAAGTTACCAATTTGATTCAGTAAACAATTAATACACTTATAGCAGGACTGGAAGTTCGTGGAATGCATGAAGCCACAAGTGCCAAACCCATTTTTCTGGTCTCCCCCATGTGCACACAAACACACACACACACACACACACACACACACACACTTATACTAATGTACAGTTAGTACATTACTGGAAATTTCCCTTTCCTGAGACCTGAGATCAGGAAAGGAAAAACCCTTGAAAAGCAAAGGCAGAAGGAGTAATTTTGGATCTAATGTCCTAGAGATTGGATCCTGGAAGTCTTCTTAATTCCTTAGGAAAAGGATGCACTTTTCTTAGTCTATCATTTCATAATAAGGTAACTGTTTTACCCTGAATTATTTTTTGTGCCCCTACTTTATTCCCAGTTGATAAAGCAGCAAGGGAAAGGAGAACATGAAGAGCGAGATGCCCAGTTTAATTTTATTTGATTGGCTGGTATTAAACATCAGAAATTCTCTCAGATACTGAAAGCAATCCATTAAGTCCTGGCATTTACAAGAGTCTAACATGCATATTTAAAGATACAGTTATATCGTGTGCCCCCAGATTTTACCTATTGATATCTTTCTTCAAAATCCAGGTATATGTGGAATAACAAAGAGATTTGAGTGTATCTTAATTAAGATGTTGTAAAAAAAATTCCCAAAATATATTTCGACAATTTTGAATAACAGATTTCTGTTAGAGGATACTTCATTTTTTTCCTTGGAGATAGTTATTAGATAGGAGAATGTAAAGTGAAATGATGCTGGCATTTCTGCTCATTTATTTTGCCCTATCTGCCCATTCCTGCAAAGATCAGAATCGTGCCTGGTATTCCCTGTACCACTCTACAGAAGCAAAAGATGGACTTTAAAGAAGCAGGTTCTGAAAAGTATTGACACCTTTGAACTATGATGTTGGAGAAGACCCCTGAGACTATGATAGACAGTCAAGAGAACATCCAGTGAATTACTCAGTAAATCAGCCCAGAGCTCTCACTTGAAACTCAAATGGCCAAGCTCAAGTATCTTTCTTCAAACACATTATGGGAAAGACCTGGCTCTCTGAAAAAAGGCTTCAATGCTTAGAAAAATTAAAAGGAGAAGAAGAGGACAACCATCAGCAAAGTAGATGAACTCAGTGGTGTTGAGTGCACCATTGGGAGACTTGAAAGACCAGGTTAGGGATAGATTATCATGGAGAAAATGTATCTCTGTGGTTGCTAGGAGTTAAAAAAAATGACTAGATGGCAAACAGTCGAGTACTATCAATTATCAGCAAATAATTTTATAGGTTTATTATTATAAACAGAGTGGACTAGATGGGGAATATTTTAATTGCTCAGCCATAATTTCTTCAGAGATATTAATGGTTTTTTATGTATTTAAATCCTGTAATTTAAATGATATTTCTGAGACCTGCATCTTCTGTTGATATCCTGTATAGCTTTCCTGAACAATTATATTACTCCCTTAAAACCCACTGACCACAGTTAACCAGGGATTTATGGGAACTGAAATCAATCTACTCAGAAGAAATCAAACTGGAAAAGATGAGACTGGGGTTGCTTAAAAATCCTCAGTTTAATATCCTTAATATTGGTGACATGCTGCTTTACTCTTCTTCTTCCACTTCTCTTTTGACTGTTAGATGTATAGAAAGGAGAGAAAATTTGAGGGAACAATGATGATGGAAAGAGAGAAAAGCAAAGAAAAACACTGATTGAAAAATAGTTCCATCGAAAAGACTAGCAAATATTGAAAAGCTCAAAATTGCGTAGAATTAGAATTTGATTTGTGACAAAAGCTAGCATGAATTTATTCTGATATTCCATCCTATAAGCCTTACCCGTCTCTCAAAAAAAAATTGAGGTTCAATCTAGAACTGTATATCAGATAAATGTTTTCCCACTACATAGCAATAAAGGGCAATGAGACAATAGTAAAGGAAAATTGGGTCTTTATTCAAATGAGATTGTTTGTTTTGTTGATGTTATTTCTTTGTTTTGTGTTGGTGACTGTGCCATAACCAAATAGCTCCAAACTCCCATGTTAATCATTCCAGGTTCAAAGAAAGTTAGATCTCCAGGATGTCTGTTCTACCATACCAAAGAATGGGAGTCATCTCAGAGCTGCAGTAGGTGGATTGGGAAAATATTATCAATTTATTTACAGAGTAGCAAATATGTATTCATGCTCCATTACCACACATTTTCTGCTATTGAAGAGGGTGTAGAACCAATTGATGTGAATGACTCAAATGAGTAATCTAACCACATTGTTGGTTCATTCTCACAGTCTCCACTTGCATGCTAAGTAAACTTTAAACCTTGTCAAATACAGTGTGTATGTGTCCATGAAAGAGGGAAAGAATGGAGTCTTAAGAAAGCACTGAGGGCAGAAAGGTGAAATATAAATTGTGGAAGGAAGGAAGCTTTTAGAATAAAATCTGCTAATTGCACTGATCTGTAGAGATGGATGCATTAGTGAAATGCCAGTTTGTGTCAGTGGAAGAAGTGTTCCCAAACCGCTCTATTATTTGGCTTCTGTAAATGTGACTTAGCAGTAACATGTTCTACCCAACATTCCCAATTTTTGCCAAATTTTCTAGCAAACTGATTGGACAGCAGCAGACTCTTTATGTGGCCTCTCATTTAGCAGAATACACTATAGAAAATTACATAATGTCACGATGAAAGAAATCCATGACATATTTCTTTTACCCTCCCCTACTTGTTGAACTGTTGAAATAGCTGTAATGCATTACATTAAAATACATAGCAACTGAAAAAATACGAGCTCCCATAATCACTAATAAAAACAAAAAACAAATCTGTGTACAATATTGCCTCCCCCTCCTGAGCCTGGGAACATTTTATTTATGCATTTAATAAAAGTGTTGTTGATGTGAATGGCCATTTACATTTTTTAAAATCAAAAATCAATAATTTCAAAATAAGAGAAGATTCATTATAGGTTCTCTTGTTGCTAGAGTCTTGTTAAAAATGTTGGCCCAGTTTGAATTCCAAAGGCTTGCTTCTCCTCATCAGACAGACTTATCTCTTGATGATGAGCAGATATCTACAGGGGGCCTCAAACCAAAGGAAATGTTCTTCTGTCTGCTGTTTGCTTGGAAGTTTTTTTTTTTCTTTCCTAAGAATGGAATTTGCAGCAATTAAAAACCAAGACGACAATCCCTCTGGGGATGGACCTTCTGTTGATAGTACAACCATTTATAAGAATCAGAACTAGACACTGATTCTTCAATATATATATATATATATATATATATATATATATATATATATATATATATATATATATATATATATATATATATATATATATATATATATATATATATATATATATATATATGTTTCTGTGTTCTGATTGGTTGGGGTTAGCGTGTTCTGATTGGTTGAGCGTGTTCGTTCAGGAGGGGCTTGTGTGCTCAGGTTAGTTTTAGTGCTGGGGATTTGAGCTGAGAGTGTGATCTTGTGTTGGCTCTAGTTCGTGGTCCTGCTGCATCTTCATAGTGGGTGTGGTTTGTTCATGTATGGCTCAGAGGGTTTGAAGTGGTAGATGAGCTGCGTGCCTTCTGTCCATTCGTATTTTCTGAATGGGTGAGTCTGTTTCAATAGTGGTGGTACAGCAAGATCACAACTTCCAGCCAAACCCCAGCACAAACTAACTCTCAGAAAAGCAAGGGAAATCAATTAGATGTCCACGTCCTCCCCCACCCCCCAATTAGGGTTGAAATTTCTATTACTTAAAAACAGAATCATGGGCAGTTTCAGAAAAGTAGAAATCTGCCTTTGCACCTAAAATTAATGGTTTGCTGAGACCCCATCCAAGATTGAAGGCCCACCATTAGTCCCCCATCTTTTTACAAGATTAAAAAATGTGTCCCTCCTGTGCTCTATTTGTGTGTCCCATTCCCTTCATCTTTAACTTTCCAATATCTATTTTCTAAGGACCACTCTACCGTTCCAATATATTCAGTGTCTCCCATCCATGTTGGAAATTTTCCATTTTCATTTCTATCTTTCCATTGAACTGCACAGGTTTAAATAGCTTGATTCATAGCAATAACCCCCCAAACTCATATTTCAGTCAACTGATAATAGCCTCTTAGTCTTAATATTCATACTAAGAGTATGCCAAAAATAGAAGTTTCTCTTACAACTTTCTCACTTAATTTATACACTTTTATCAGGTCTCATTTACATCTTTTCTGGGGACAAAAGATAATCAGTTCTTTTACTTAGCTTTACATTTTCCCTATCATACTAAAGAGACATAAGATGCTCAAGATCAGGATGAGTAATCCCTCAGACAGCTATGTGTAGTATGTGGAACTCTGTTTCTTTTATTTATTTCTTGCCCAGCTGACCCAGATGCCAATTGTTTGTGACACAACTATTGAATAAGGGTGCTGTGACCCACAACCATGAAAAGATTGTAAAGTTGCAAAAAAAAATGAAGAACTCTGCTGATTTGATTTGTCCCATAATGTATGAAATGTAAACAAACATAACCATGCAACATGTACCTCTTATTAAAACAATTCAGTCTTGCAATACCACCTTAAAATTGAATCATCGTGTTACAATGGCTCTATTAGCATTTAAAGTATCAGTAAGCTCTCTTTATTTTAGCTGTAACAAACTGCCATGCTATTTTATTGAGATTTAACTTTTGAAATATTTAAAGCAGCCTTTTCCATTTGGTGCCTTACAATTCCAACAATTTTCATCCTATAGTCAATGGGTGCTACTTGGAAATTTTAGAAGCTGTAGCTCCAACATATTTAGGGGATACCAGAAAAGACAAGGCTGGTTTAAGGAACATATGTAACACTTAGAAATGAAATTGGAAATAGAGCTGAGGGGGAAATACAATATTAATTATACAGATATTTCTGTGCCTTAAAATCCTCCCTTTTGTGGAGAGTTCTCTGAGGATGGAAGGAAGATTACTGAAGTGTTTATTAAATTAGGGGAAATATTCCTGTTTGCTCCTGCAGCCACACTAATATTTAATATTTTATCACATTTCATGATGACATGTTGCAAAACAATACAATGGAATGGATGCATGCCAGAATGCATCCTGGAGCAAACATATCACAGAATAGCATATTGTAGAAAAACAAATCTGATTGGCTCTCTGATTATATGACATCATCACATTCCTTGCTACATGATGACACTATAAACCCTCACTGACTGGTGCTACATAATGAAGGGGAAAAAAACAGCTGGAGGAAATTTTGGAAAAAAAACATCAGAACTTAAGAGAAACTGATAAAATAGTTTAAAACAAATATATGTAACAAGTAGTAAATGATAAGACTATTTTACTATGCTTTATTTGCTTTTATAAGGAGTACACATTTTATTTCAAAAAAGGTTCTGTCCCTGACTTTAATTATTTCATCATTCTGACCTGAATTCATATTAAACAGAATACTTTACCCAATGCCATTAAGTGCATAAGGAGAATGCAACACTGAATAGGGTATATACATACTTACAAATATGAAAATATGGACAGACTGTGATATGGTTCCACCACTACTTAGTAAAAACTTTGAGACTTCATTAGAACCATCATACATCAGCCTAAATATTTGTTAACTCAGGCATTCAGAAGTATAATTCCCAAATCTGTAGGCACAAAGGCCTATTTTAATTTATGACTGGTTTCAGGACGAGGTAAGACAGAAGATTAAAAAGCAATGTTGGAAGGGAAGAAGCTGCTTGAATTAAGGCGATCTGGAAAAAAAGGTGAGCAGGTGAAAGTGAATTACAAAAGAATAATACAATGCATATTCATGTCAAAAGTTAAATATCCTGTTTCCCATAATTTCCATTGAGAGGTAGGAAACCAACCATGTCTTCCCAGCAACTGATATCCAGATATTTTCCCTCTGATCTATACTTTTAAATTAACTTTAAATGTTGTATCTTGTACAGGCAGCTTCTCTAGCTTAATTATGCACTGGATGAAGACGTGATTTGAGGGATTCTTGGGTACTCAGTCAAAATAGCTTCCATACTGTCAGTCCTAAAATACCCACTTATTGGTTCAAAAACTGCTGAGATTGCTCCCAACTAACCAATTTCCACCATATTTTTCTTGCCTTTTTCTAGATAGGTGGGAACAGTTCCAACAAAGTTTTTCAACAGAATAACTACTTCAATATAGTAAATCATTCTTATTACATTTGAAGAAAACATGCTGTTTGTGCAGTTCTTCTCTGGACACGGAAGTGGCTCTGCAGTCCCAGTCTGGAAGCTCAGAGTGTAACACAAAGAGGACACTGAAAGTCCATTGATGTAATCATTGTGAGTGGTGCATTCCTGGATTTTGGTGGTGCCTGTCTTCAAAGCTAGTTTGTCAACTCATAAAATCTGTTTTAGTAGTTGCAATAGAAAAAGAGGGGGAGGAAGGAAATCTGGAAGAGCAGATGAAAACAAAAGTACATTCCAACCCTTATCTTTAACAGATTGTAACTAAAATACCAGAGATTTTCCCCACAAATATATTTAATTGGAGAATGTGAATGATGACACCCAACTGTGAACGTGCTCAATTGGAGAATCTGGTTTATGAGACACCCAGGGGGGAGGGGGAAAACAGGGTCACAGGTGACTATAAATTACATATGCCAGAGTTGGCTTCATACAGGGCAGTCCCAGTATGTCACCTCTAATGAATCCTTTGGTGTTTTTTGAAGTTTGGCTCGAGAATCATGATTTAATTAGAGTGATTGCTGGAATCCTGACAGAATCCTGACAGAAATCCTGGAGTTTACATGGCACAGGGCTCACCAGAGGATTCTGTCAGCTGCTGCAGCTTCTACAGTTGTTCCCTTGGCTGGACTTTCACATTGTCTTTGTAGCATTTGCATGGTTGACCTTGAAGTCTCTTTCCAGGCTCCAATATACTATAAAGCAACGGGTGAGACATATGGCAGTCATCCATTCTGATGATGTGTCTCACCCATTTAATCTGACTCTGATAATCAGGGATTCAACTCCACATGATCCAAGATCTCCAGATTGGAGATGTAGTCTTGCCAATAAATGCCAATGATGGAGCAGTGTGAGTGCATGTGAAATTTCTATGGTTATCTCTTTTCTTCTCTATGAATGTGAATCCTGGACTCACTTCCAAAGTAACGTCAAACAAGAAAACATTGTAGGACAACCTATAACATGTATTCTAAAAGTTCTGCCATAGAGTTTTAAAAAGCATTTTTTTAAGCATTCTCAAGGAACAAAAACTGTTTCATATGACTATATGACTTATGTGCAATGGAACAGAGACATTTTAAAAATAATAAAGTGTTTGCAAACATAATAATCACAAATATTTTTAAAAAATTTATAAATGGGACTAGAAGTCTGTTTTGGCAAACTTCTGCAATATCCTCTCAGATGAGAGAATTAAATTGACTATATGTGCATTCACAAAAGCCTGGTCCATGATCCTATCCTTCCACCCCAAACTGAGACATGAGTAAAAGGGAGGCTGTATATATTGTTTTGTTTATGAGGTAGGATCAGAGTGACAGAAAAAAGATTGACACAGATCAATAGGACTAAACGTAGCCATGTTGATCCACATGTAAATTTATTTTCCTCACATTCTTTGTGTTAGCATTCCTTTCTCAAGGGTGGAAAAATAATAATGAAAAGAAGAAGACATAAGGTTGTCAGCATGTTGAGGTTTGCCCTTGCCTGTCTTAAATCATGAGATAAGAATTATTTAAGACCATGAACTTCAGCACTGCAAGAATGTAACAAAAACAAGAAAAGGGAATGGAAAGAAGAAATGTATCATTTCACCCATATTTATCTGGGCTTCTGTCTACCCTCTAGTTCATCATGAATTAAATCCAGAGCCAGGTTGGCTAAGCAGTGGGATCCATACTTGATGTGTAAATTGTTTGAGGAACTTTAATGCAAGACTTGCTACAGCCCAAATAAGCTCTACCCTTTCCAGTGCCCCTGATTTACTATCAGCTGCCTTCTCAGATTTGCTGTTAGGAAAAGGTATAGGGAAAGGAGGGAGAACTAATGCCTTCATTTCCTTCCTGCCCGGGTTCAATGTAAAGTTTAAGGTATGCTGTACTTTTCCACTGTGATCAGCCATCTTTCTGGAAGAAGAAAACAACTTGACTAGGCTCTTCTTTCTGCCATCAGCCCAGTTTTGTGAGTAAGAGGGAGATTTCTTATCCTGAGCAACTAACCCTCAAATAAGGATGATGAGGAACCAGAGGTGGTGTTCAGCAGGTTCTGACCAGTTCTGGAGAACTGGTAGCAGAAATTTTTAGTAGTTCGGAGAACTGGCAAATAGCACTTCTGACTGGCCCCGCCCCCATCTATTCTCTGCCTCCTGAGTTCCAGCTGATTGGCTGGGTCTTCTTTTGTGGACCTGTACAGGAGAACAGAGCTGGAAATCAGGTTAGTGGGGTGGGGAGGGAATGGGGATTTTGCAGTAACTTTCCCTCTGGAGTGGGGTGGGAATGGAGATTGTGCAATATCCTTCCCCTGCCATGCCTACCAAGCCACGCCATGCCCACCAAGCCACACCCACAGAACTGGTAGTCCCTATCCCTGTCTTTACCCTAGTTCTAGCCAGCTTTTACTGCTGCTTTCAACTACACTATTGTAGTGGCTTCCAGTTGGGATTGTTACACCAGTCCCACCCTGCCCCCTCCGGATGACCCAGATGCTTTTTCTACTTAAGGTCTTGCTATATTTAGTGTCTATCCTGGTTAATGAGGCTAATGAAAATAATTAAGAGGAACTAGAGGAAAAGAAATTAATTTCCATGACTTGAAAGAACACAGGCAGGAATTTCAACTTAGGACAGGATGATAGCAGATAGAAACATTAAGGAAGGAAATGTATGGCACACTGGGGAAAATGGGAAAAGCACACTAAAGTAGCAGCTGTTGTATTTATTTCAATTAAAGAACAACACAAAGAGTGTGTTAAGGAATAAGAAAACACACAGATGAAACCCCAAGGCTCCTTGGTGATCTAAGGAGTTTGAAAAGTCAAGAAGTGCTCTTTGTCCTTAACTTCAAAACATTTTTCATTTTTGCAGAGGCTGATTAGCAAGAGGATACTGGAGAACCAAAAAAGAAGCAGTGTTGGCATCGCTTGAGAGACATGAAAAGTAAGGCAAGGCAGATGGGTTGCCTTTGTTGGAAACACTGGTGTTGCTGCTGCTGCTGCTGCTGCTGCTGCTGCTGCTGCTGCTGCTGCTGAACTTCAAAGGGGAACCCAGTCCACCTGTTCCAGTGTATCAGAATATTTTAAGGCATTGCAAAACAGATTTTCAATCAAGATCAGCTTCTATTTAAGATGCCTATAAATATAGCAGATACTTGCAGAGGGCAGACTTGAATATGAAATAAATATGGAAGGGGAGAAAGATTTTCCATTTAGAAGCCAAATTCTTGAGAGTCAAATGTCCATCTGGTTCTTCCCATGTGCATCACTTTACATTTTCTCAAAGAAATGAATAGCAGCCAAACAACAGCCAAACATTGTCTCAATCTGGGATGACTGAAATTCAAGTCAGCTAAGCCACAACTAGTCTTGAATCTTTTCCAGCTATTTCTCCCAGGTGTTCACTTACATGGAGGTGTGGGTCAACTCATAAAATATTTCTATAGTCTTTTTAGAGTTGCCAACAGAAAGGGAGGGTGGAGCAGTGTAGCCGCTTGCAAACCAAAACTGCATTCCATAAATGTTTTCAAAGATAGTAACTAGGTGACCGAAGTTTCTGCCATGCAAAATTCTAACTGGAGAACATGATTGTTGACTCTTGGCTATGGATTTGTCCTATTGGAGAATATGAATTATGATACACCCAGGGGGTGGGGGAAAACCAGGGTCAAGGGTGGCAATGAATTATGTGTCTCAGAGTCAGCTATACTCAGGCAATGCTGGACAGTTTAATTCCCAATAAATCTTTTTTGAGTTTTGGAAGTTTGGCTTGAGACTCATGATTTAAATGGAGGGGGGGACTGCCAGAATCCTGACAGTGTGGTTCTCTCTCCAGTGTGAACATCTTTGTAGGTACTGATTTTCATAGCACAGCAGAAGTTCAGAAAGGAAGGATATACTGTATGTACAAGCCTATCTATAAGTATCGAGAATGTCCCTAAATTCATATATGTGATTGAATGCAAACAACCTAGGGAGTGGCTCCTAGTTGTATATAGAATCTATATATGACTAAAACTCTTGTACCAATACTTAACTGGGCAAAATGATATATTGTTGAGGTAATTTCCCGTTAGGAGAATGAGCGCACACAGGGAGATGTAGTGAGAGTGGTGAAGAAGAACACACAAACAGCACACAGCTACACTGTATAGTAAAATGTAGGTTTTTACTTCCAGTAAACAGTTAAGCAAAGTCCAAACACAGTCCAAGTCATTCACAGTTAAAGCAGTCAGTTTTCAGTCCAGGGATAATCCAAATAACAGAGTCCAGTATCAAAAAAACAGTTCAGTAACAGACTTACATCAACGATCAGCAGCAGTCAATAGGAGGAGCGGCAACACTCTCAGCAACAAGAGAACAGGACAGGAACTAAACAACCCAGGTTTCTGGCTCCATCTTATGACCATTTGAGGAACCACACCCAATTACAATTTTAGCATTCCCTTAAAGAGACAATATTAAAATGTCTATCCTGGTTTACATATTTTCCAACCCAAATGTTAGGTGACTTACATTCCTAACATATATCATAGGATGAAACCTTTTTTTGCCAAGGTACCTCAAACAGATTAATTTACAAAATGTCAGCCCACACTTATTTCCATTGGAATGAAATTTTGGAAAGTTCCGATTTCAGCACTACTGCACTACTGTTGTTCAGCACTGCTCACACACTGCCACAATCATGTGATTCTCAAGTATCAAGACCAAAATAATTATCATGCTTATTTACATTGTCTCCATTAGTTGCTTACAGCACCATTGCCCCCTCCTCCCTATGCCATAATCAGTCTAAGTGGCAAAGACCATCTCCAGTATTTGACTTATAAAGGGGTTGCTTTCATTGCCCACATTTTATAGGCCTGAATTGTCAAGCATGAAAGACCAAGTCCACACATCAAGGTTCAATGAAACTGATTTATTTCTACAGCACAAGAATTGTCTCAACTAATTTAGAGTTAGATAAGGGTCAATGAACACAAGGAGAGTTAGACTTAGTTCACATGACTACATAGGGACTCTAGGCTGATACCTCTTTTCACCCTGCCCCCAGTTTATACCATTCCTCTCACAGCAATCTTTCCTTCCCCCTCCATACCCAGACTTGCCTAGTTTAGGCATCAGTAAAGGAAGGTTAGATCAGAATCAGAATAGAGCTGGAAAGGACCTTTGAGGTCTTCTACTCAATTCCCCTGCTCAAATGGAAATCCTATACCATTTCAGACAAGTGACTGTCCAGTCTCTTCTTATAAACCTCCAGTGATGAAGCACCCACAATGTCTGAAGGCAAGCTGTTCCACTGGTTAATTGTCCTCACTGCTAGGAAGTTTTCCTTAATTCCAGGTTGCTTCTCTCTTTGATTAGTTTCCATCCATTATTTCTTGTTCTGCCCTCTGCTGCTTTGAGAAATAAATTGACCCCCTTTTCCTTGTGGCAGCCTCTCAAATACTGGAATACTGCTATCATACTCCCCCTTCTTTTCTCTAAACTAGTCAAACCCAAATCTTGCAACCATTCTTTATCTCTTTTAGTGTCCAGGGGTTTAATCATCTTAGTTGCTCTTCTTTGCACTTTTTCCAAAGTCTCAAGATCTTTTTTGTAATGTGGTGACCAAATCTTAATAAGAATTAAATGTCTAAGTGTTTAGCAGAATATTTAAGCATCTGGTGCCCTGCAATGCCAAAAGAGGAAAATAATTATCTGTTTGGGGTTAGAGCTAAAAGTTAGTCATCTCATAAATTGCAAGAGTAAACAAGAAGAGTTAGCTTGTCTTCCAAGTGCTAAGTGACAAATGTTGGTTAACCATAGGACAATGAGTTTATCAGAGAACTTATGTCAGCCTTCTGTATCTAAACATTCTTTTAAATATTCAGGATTACAATTATTGTTCCTGATCAGTAGGGTCAATAGCTGGAGGTGATGTTATTCTAAAAGATCAAAAGGTTACTTAGCAAGAGACAGAAGTGAAGGCAGTTCCATCTGGTCCTGCCATCCTCCCCCTACCCACTTACACCCACCTGGGGTACAATATGCAAAATTTTGGACCAATTGTCAAAATTTCAAAATGTTCTTATGTTTTCTTCAACTGGGAAAATATATAATGAGGGGAGTGAAAGAGGCATTCTGCTGCAGATTTTAAGAGGTTGAAAAGCTCTAAAATGCTTGTATCATAGTGGGCAAAGCTTGTGCCAGTACATTACAGCAAAGTCCCTCATTAAACTCCATACAACTATTACTTAATTATTTTTTTCAGTTCATCCCTCAGTACCAAAAGCACAACAGCTCTGCAAATCTATAATCCTGCTGCTGTCAGGCGTTGCACCAGGACATAGCAAGAAATCTCAGCTCTCCAGACTCTTAATCCCTTATTCAGCAATTGGTTTAACTTGGCAGAATCTCTGTGATATAAGTTAACTGCATTAGAATCATCACTGAAGATCAGAGTGAAGCCTCATATGCAATGTACAATTTTATTTTCTGAAATGCAAAAAAAAGAGAGCTTTTATAGGCTTGATTTAACACAGGCATCCATGGGCGGGGAAAGGGGGGCAAGAGGAAGGGCAAATTACAAAAGTGTTGCACCACTGCAATGCCAGTTCTTCTGTTTTTCTTTGTGGGGGTGTCATGGCATCACATTCATATCCAAAAGGTATGAAGATTGCAGTGTGATGGCACCATGCTGCCTTCAATATTTTCACAAAAGCATTGAATCCAGTGGACAACTTTGGTTTAACCCTTGGTTGTTGTTGTTTTCTTCTGATTTTCTGCATAAATGGAGATTGATGGCCTTAGGAAACAGTTGAATAATGTTTACATAATAGATCTCTCTAGCTCAAGAACTACCAGTTGTTGCCTTACCAGATTTAGTCCTTATAGGGCATGGGTGTCAAAATCGATTGCGTCACGTGACATATCATGACTTTTTTGCCTTTGTGGAACTGGGGTAGGTGTGGCCTGTGCATGATGTATCTGGCCTGTGGCCTATCAGTTTAACACCCCTGTTATAGGAGATACTTTCCACTTTCACAAGAAATGTGAAAATCCATGGAAAAAGCAGAATGCCCACAGATATGTGTCTATTTTTTATTTTTTTTTAAATCTGATTCAGGAATCAAAAGTATATGAAAATTACCTCTTGTGAGAACTTTAAAAAAGAGAATCAAATATGTTTCATTATGTATCTGTCTCACTGTTGTTTATATTCTAATCTCACCTTTGACTCCAAGTTTGAGTGCACTTGTGATGCTTCTCCATGTTTCTAGAAATTAGATTGAAATCCATCTTTTAAAGATCGTAACATATAATTCACCATACATCAATTTTGTGATAGTACAACACAATGCAACAGATACAAAATGATGTAATTGACATATCTCAGTTTACATAGTACTATTAGACTTAACAGGTTTGCTTGCCTCAAGTATAATAGTTACATCTAAAGCATCTTTATTTACTACTGATTTCAGGTTGAGAACTGGCCCAATCAATGGTGAGTCCTTTCATAAAGACAGGCAGCTGGGCTCTTTGTAAGCCCTCAGGCTACAAACAGATTAAGTCTTTTTATTGGGTATGTGAGCATTGGATGATAAGTATGATAGAAAAGAAAAAAAAATCTTGTTTGGGTGCTATCAAAGAGTTGGCTTTTTAAAATTACCAATAGAAAGTCACCATGCAACTATTTCACCCTTTCCTCCTGATTAAAGATAAGTAAAAACAATGAGCATCATAAATAGAATCTATAAATAAATGGGATGTCTGCCACGCAAAAATTGCATGAAGAAAAATTCCACTATGGTTGCCTCATTCCACGATAAAAAAGCCTCATCTAAAAACACTCTTTGAATCTGGAATCAGAGAATGGTAGGGTTGGAAGGGCCCAAGAGGAACATCTAAACTTCTCAAGTAGGGAAATTGCTATGTAGCAGAGAGGTTGGTACAACAGCAGCAATTCCAACTAATCTCTAGCTTAATGAACAATAACTAGAGACCTTTTGGGAGCAGGGGCCCTGAAAGCCATAAGAGATTCTGATGACAACTATACACCCCTGCCCGGAGTCCAGGCTGACGCCACACTCAAAACCCAGCTACACAGATTTCAGAAAGGGCAACTCCCCTTCAGGATGCAGAGAAGTCTTGGGGATACATATCAAGTCCACTGCCACTCTCCTTAAACCATCCTCAAGAGGTGGCTCTTCAACCTTTTAAAAACTTTCACAGATGGAAAACACATAACTTTGTAATTCATCTATTGCATTTTTATACCAATATTATTTCTCTCTCTCAGATTTAAACAAAATTTCAGGACCCATTTTGGTCCTAGTCTCTGTGGTGATAGAAAACATCTGATATCTTCTCCCTGGCACCTTTTTATGACGTGGTGTCTCTCAAATCTTCTTTCAATTTCCAGACTGAAATCCCCAGTTCAAGTCTTTGTATCTTCTTTTTCACCCTATGAACCTGTTCTGACCTCTCAGTCCTTCTGGAATTGTATATGGTACCCCCAGTGTGATCCCACCAGCATGGAGTAGAGAGGAATAAGGATGTCACATGTGTTTATGTGATGCTTCTTTTTCTAATGAAGTCCAGAACTGCATTAGCCTTCTAGCAGTTGTCTCACACTGCTGAGTCACCCTTGGCTGTTGTCAATGACCATTCCCAAGTCTTTTTCCAGTTTCCAAGCCATGGATTGCCATTTTATATATTTTTTCTTCCTAAAAGCAGTACAGAAGAGCAGAATAAAAGAATAACAGTGTTGGAAAAGATCTTGGCGTTCTTCTAGTCCACCTGTTCAGGCAGGAGACCCTAAGCCATTTCAGACAAGTGGTTGTCCAATCTCTTCTTAAAAGCCTTCAGGGTTGGAGTACCCACAACTTCCTCTGATGAATTGTTCCAACTTCTTATTTCTAGGTTGGTCCTCTCCTTGATTACTTTCCATCCATTTCTTCCTGTTCTGCCTTCAGGCACTCTGGTGAATAGGTTGACCCCCTCCCCTCTTCTTTGTGGCATCCCCTTCTACTTCACCCTGTTAATCCAGATTAAATTGCAGTCTTATAATCATTATCTTTCACTCTAACCATGAATATGTTACAGCTTTTTAAGACTTTCTTCATAGTACAGAGTGTGAACTCTGAAGTTCTTGTATGATGTCAAGGAGAGGGCATAACAAGACTCATAGGACCTTAATCCTAACCATCATTTCTGGATTTAGAAGATGGAGGTTAGAAGCTCTGAACAAGAATTAATTGTTTTCAAAAAGTCTGGAAACAAAGGTCAATCACAATATATGTCATTTGGCCTTCTTAAAAAAATAGAGCTTGGAAAAACAAATGTTTCCTTTGCTTTTTTTTTAAAGCAGAAAAGAAAAAGTCATCCAGGCCACTTATTTTTTTTTCCTGGATAGGTGGCAGTGCTACCCATGTAAGAAATGTTTGTTGATTTCAGAAGAGGAGATGTATCTATCCATTAACCTTTGTTGTGCAATGAAAAACTCACAGCAACATCCAAGAGGCTAATTCAGTCATTCATCATTTCCAATTATAATATGGATGAACCACATGCTGGTCTGCAGCAGCAGAATCAGCACTTGTAACGTTCTTGCCCTAGTTATAAGTGCAATAGAATAAAGTAGCAGCATCGTGAATGGCATCACACTTGATAGCAAAGGTGGGTGATCACATTTTCAATTGTTCCATATTAATAGGGAAAAAATACAGAAGCAGGCTCCCTAGAATATGTGCAAAGTGAGCACTGTGTAAAACTGGCTGACTTCTTTGAAATGTACATGTAAAATAATGGAGAAATGGAGAAAAATAACCTTGCCCCCTTGCTTTTCTGGACTAGTTTTTTTTTTTTTTAATCTGAAATACTACCTTTCGATTTGCAGGGGAAATTCAAAACAAATTGAAAACTGTAAAGCCCCTCTATATAGTTCATTATATTAATTCAGCATTCTGCCACCACATTCTGCTCCATATACGCAGATTCAAGCTGAGTCGGACTTTGAAGAAAGCAGACTTAATAAATGCGCCTGCTACATATATGAAATCAATCTATGGTTTGAAAGCAACATACTATTTTCCCTAATCCTGTCCCTAATTTCAAAATTTTAGGAACAGATATCAGAGCCACAAACACCTGTGCCAGTACATCACCCTTGTCCAAAAACAGAGTTTCCAAGTATTTTGAATTAAAGTACCCACAAACCACAGGATGGAAATCAAAAGATATGAAAGGCAAAAAATTGAGGTGGGTTCTCACATTGGCTATAGGAAGGAAACAATGACAAACCTCTTCCAAACT
Source organism: Pseudonaja textilis (assembly GCF_049901715.1). NCBI lineage: Eukaryota > Metazoa > Chordata > Lepidosauria > Squamata > Elapidae > Pseudonaja > Pseudonaja textilis. The sequence continues at coordinate 45,968,567 of NC_141991.1, forward strand.
CTTACCAAGAAAACCATAGGTTCTGTCTAGGCAGTTTCCAGGAGTCAAAAACAGACTCATAGGCACAAAAACACAAAAAGAGAGGCAAATAGTCCTACAGCTGTTAGTCACAATTAACTGTACCATTTGTGAAGATCCACACACAAGGTTAAACATATGATTTGCAGACCAAAACTTTGAGATAAGGTCCCTAGTATTGTCAAACGTTAGCTACAAAAATCTCTTGGTTGAAATCTTTAAACCCCATTGCATCCCAGTGTAAGAAATAAAATTGATCTAGATGGATTCATGCTCATGCAGTGTAAAAAAATAAAATCTAAACGAAAGATATCCACGGGGCAGGCAAGTTGGGAGAACAAATGATGAATTGGGTATCAGACATTGGAACTTTTAAGGTTGGAAGGATAGCAATTTCATGAGCCTGTCAGGATACTCATGTCATTTTGGCATCAGCATAGTTTTCTGCAGGTGCCACTACACAAAAGTTAAGTCTAGTTAAAAAAACCAGGATATTGGACCCAAAGGAAGACACTTAGCCTCCTATGACATTTCATACATCAACCAGTAGTAGTCAACAAGGTCAAGTAGAATTGTGTGGCTTAGTCAATTTTAAAAATATCTTCAGTCTTGAAATAAAGCCAAATTGTCTAGTCGATTATGAAATGTTCTGTTGCCAGCAAGAATGGAAATCAGCTGAAATGACAACTTGCTGCAATGTTCCTTCCATTGGTTGACAACACCGTTGAACGAGAATCTTTGTAATTACTAATATTTCATTATATCCAGATTATCAACTGATGGTTTTCAACTTGATCACAACGGCACATCACCAGAAGCAGTCTGTAAAAATTCTCAGTCACCCAGGTCATGGTTGTCCCAAAGGTGCTTTTTCAGGAGGCAGCTGGACTTTCTTGTTTTTTCTTTGAAGACATTTCGCTTCTCATCCAAGAAGCTTCTTCAGCTCTGACTGGATTCCATTCCCCACCATCCAGTCAGAGCTGAAGAAGCTTCTTGGATGAGAAGTGAAATGTCTTCAAAGAAAAAACAAGACAGTCCAGCTGCCTCCTAAAAAATCATCTTTGGGACGACCAGAAACAGAGATAGCATCCTTGAGAAATTCCTTTACACTTGAGATTAAAAAGAAGAAAAACAGCTGTGCAGACTGCAAAGGTCACATTGGGTCAATTATGTGAAACTATTGGACAGCCAGACATTTTTTTCTGTTAAGCATTACCTACTGTTCTGAAACCATCTCAAGTCCTTAACCATGATCTAGAGAGTCATGTTGTGCTTGTTTGATCACAGAACAAAATGAAAAAGTCTTCTTCAGTGATGGCCATATGTACTTACAACCATCTTGCAAAACAGATGGGAAAGAGCAACCATGATTGCACTGGCAATTCACATTCAAATATGATTCACAATGTGAACCTACATCCAGATGTGCATCAGCATTCAGTCTATGCAGCCATTATTATTTTTTTAGAACTCTAGCATGAATACTTACACAAACAACATGCTGATATATGAGCATCTGCTCTGATGGATATGAGCATAAAAGCCAACACTATATTTAAAGTTGTCTGCCTCCAATTCAGACCACGATGATTATTCTTTTCACAATCATGCCATCCCATTTTTGTATCAGCCTCACTAAAAATCAGAATGGAGAATCCATACTTTAATTGTGGTAGGTCATTTTTCAATTCTGAGTACTGTTCAGATTTTCCCTAAGTGCTTGACACTTTGAAGCTTTAGCAGAACAAGTGTTGTCCCAGAATGCATCACAAAGTCCTGTGGATCCTGGGATAATTGCCTGTCTCCAATCTTCAGATGGAACCCTTTGATACATGAAACTCCAAAACCTCTGACATTTATCACTCTAAAAAGCAGGTAGTGGGAAAGCCATCTGTATCAGATAAGATGTGCCAGTCAAGATTTTGATATAGTTGGCTGTAACTTGAAAAGGGCACATTGCACTAGATCCACTGAACAAAGTTCAACAAATGCTAGATCTCCTGCAGCCCGAGAATTTCACACAATGGGAACAATCTCTGTAGTTGATAATGGACTCTTATGGTCCAGGCATATGAACTTTAGATGAAAACAGCAACTCTGGTATCTGTACACAAAGAGCCATCAAAATCTCATGCATTTTATTTCCGAACACTCTGCTTATGTTAAAATACTGAAGTTCAACATATAGTTTCATGCATAGACACCTGCATACAATGTTTTTGATGAACTGACAATTGATAAAATAGTAAAGACTTTTGTGACTGAGCCAAAAGCTTTGCAGTTCATTTTTTTCCTTTTCTTCAGTTTCTGTAATTGTGGAATGATAGCATTATTAAATTAAAATAGGCTTCTAGGGTTTTTTTTTCAATCAGCTATAAAGATTACAATTGATCAAAAATATGTGTTCCAACTACAGGTCATTATTCTGAAAACAAGATATGGCTGTAAGAACAAATACCATGAAGTTTGTAACAAAGAATAAGTAGCTAGCAATTCATACATTATGAAGAAAATGCTAACAAATCCTGTGAAATCATAAGATCACATTTTTAATAGTAAATTAGTTAAATCTCCCTTGTCTCTTTCTAAAAACACTAAAAGAGAAGCTGGGATTCTGGGATTTTGAACCTGTCTTCTGAGCTGTGAGCAATTCTACCCACCCCAGTTTTATGTCTTCTGCAGATGTGGTGGGCATTCCCATCCCTTCTATCTCATCATTTATATACACATTGAAAGACTTTGGACCTAGGGCAGAACTCTAAGGTTTCCTACTACATACCTCCCTCCATGTAGACTTGTTTCCTTTAGGTAGCACATGTCAGGTAAAGTTGTTAATTGCAAATCCAACTGGTAGCAGATGACTTTAATATCCAGAAAAGCTGTGTGAATCCTGAGACTACAATAGCTAAGACCAGATAGGGAGGGCATTCACTCCTGGGAACCAATTAATCATCCCTCTGGAAATGGTTACCGAGTCCTACATTCTGTATTCTCAGGGCTTAGTGCTTTGTGATAATGGCCAAATTCTACTAAAAGTCCTATGAAAAACTGATTGTTTTGTCATTAAATAATGGCAAGATTCAGGAAGTCATAGTCAAGCTATCAAGACTAATGGCCCTTAAAAAGCTCTCCTTCATGAATTTGTCTGTCCTAATCCTATGCCATGTTTTGTGTTTAATGTCATTGTTATTATCTTGAACTGTAGCAGGAAACAGATTAGTTGCTTATGAAGGAAAATGGATAGATCCAGTTAATTATCTGACTGCTTTGCTAAAAAGAAAAAAGAAAGCTAAAAGGTAGTTTCCATAAAAATCCCTGCATCGTTACTGGAATCTTCTATTGATGAAATGCATTAATCCCTTAGAGAATTCCCATTGTTTCTCTCTCCCTTCTTCAAATTTACACCATCTGTATAATTTTTTTGTGCGTTATCACATTGCCACAAATATGAACATGTTGTTATCTTTTACACCGACTCAGATAGCGGCTTGACTTCCCACAGATCACTCTCTTCAGCACCTTCTTCTTCTCCTGGCACATTCTCATTCATCACTGTTCTTTGCTTCCCTTCCCCTTTTGAAGCTGAATTTATTGGAGCACATTCCCCATCAGCGCTAGAAATTAAAAACTTCTAATCACAAGAACTAAGGTGCCTCTTTGTGATCTGTTCCAACATTCTTTCCATGAATGCAGACCTGGAGTTTTCCAGATATACCTAGACAATGTATTTAAACATTTCTGACTGGTGCTGATAGAAATTGGAATCCAACTTCTGGTTCCCCATCTTTGCTATATGGGGATTATATTCACTTTCATTTTTGTTTTGAAAAGGAAATTTTGCTAGAAAGACATCTGAATCTTTAGATCCCTCCTGGAATTAGGCATCTTCTTCTTATTGAACTAAGGGGGAGCAGTAATTCAGTTGGACCCAAGAGTGGGATTTGGACCAGGCCGAGCAAACCAGCAGTTCCGGTGATCATTTGGCCCCACCCACTGCCCTCGTCTGTCCTTTATTTCTGTGTGTTTGCAACTCAGCTGATTCACGTGGCACAGCAGATTGCCATGCCTCAGCTGTTGTACTCACCAGGGCTGCAGTATTAGAGGTGAAACGCTGAGTTTTAAAATGCTGTGAGTGCACAAAAGAGCGCGCTCACTGAACAGGTTGTTACACCAGTTGAATCCCACCCCTGGTTGGACCTCCAGTTGGTGAATATCTATTAAATATATTGCACTATGCCTGTTGGAATCAACTTTTGAAGATATGGATCCAAAAATTAATGTATTGTTCAATATATTACTACTCATCTCTTGCTGCAATTTGGTTAATAATTATAATGTTATCCCTTTCTTCTTTTAAACTCATTATCGACCATGCTACATCATTTAGTATTTTGGATACCAATAAATGCTCATGATTGAGAAATGAAGGCTGACTAGGACAACACAAGTCATCCTTTGAAATATTTTTTGTTGTATCTGATACAATGTGCCAAGAATTGAAGGAGTATTTAAGCACATGATTGGAAAGTTTTAAGCATTGGTGAACAAGAACAGGTGGTGCCTAGACCTTAGTCTAAAGGTACTGTGTAGCAATTCAGCTTCAAAGAGTAAAATATACTTTGGAGAACATGTGGATATAACAGAGTAACAGAGTTAGAAGGGACCTTGGAGGTCTTTCCTGCTCAAGCAGGAAACCTTATACCATTTTAGACAAATGGTTGTCCAATCTCTTCTTAAAAACCTCCAGTGATGGACTACCCATAATTTCTGCAGGCAAGCTGTTCTACTGATTAATTGTTCTGTTAGAAAATTTCTTTTTATTTCTAGATTGGTTCTTCCCCTGGTTAGTTTCCATGCTTCTTGTCCTGCCTTCAGGTGTTTTGGAGAATAGGTTGGCCCCCTCTTTTTTGTGACAGCCCCTTAGACATTGGAACATTATTATCATGTCACCCCAGTCCATCTTTTCATTAAACTAGACATACCCAATTCCTGCAACTATATTTTATTCTACATATATTTTATCCTCCAATCCCCTAATCATCTTTGTTGCTCTTCTCTGCACTCTTTGTAAAGTCTCAACATCCTGTATGTATGTATGTATGTATGTATGTATGTATGTTATTCAGCTTTGTTCGGGTATTTTCCCACGTCATTGTAGTTGTGCTTTTAAAGTTGTAGCAACGTTTTGGCAGAATCTCATCTGCCATCATCAGGTTTCTGTATTGTATATATATATATATATATACAATACAGAAGCCTGATGATATATATGCATATAGAATATATATACATATACAGTACAGAAGCCTGATGATGGCAGATGAGATTCTGCCAAAACGTTACTACAACTTTAAAAGCGCAACTACAATGATGTGGGAAAATACCCAAATGAAGCTGAATACTATACATGTAAGTACCCGCGAAAACTATATATATATATGGATCTTTGGTTATTCAGGTTTTCTCCCGCATAAGATTGGAAGTATCTAGGCAACGTTTCGATGAAGTCTCATTCATCAACTTCAGGCTTGTGTCTTCGGCTCTGTGCTTCTCAGAGTGATGTGAGCTTGCAGCTGCTTCTTCCTTTTAACTGCTAGTGGGGGTGTGACTTGATTGGGAGGGGGCTTGGCTGTGTTCTGATTGGTTGGGGAGTTGGCCATGTTCTGATTGGCTGGAGGTGTGTTCTGTTCAGGTGGGGGCTTGGTTGTGCTCAGGTTAGTCTTAGTTGCTGGGGCATTTGAGCTGGTGAGCTGTGATCCTGCTGTTTGGCTTCAAGTTCGTGGTCGTGCCGCATCTTCATGGTGGGTGTCAGTTCGCTTCATGTATGGCTCGGAGGGGTTTGAAATGGGTAGTGATGCAGCTGCAGTGCGACTTCTGGTCTGTGGTCGTGTCTCATTTTCTGTGTGGGTGTGAGTCTGCTTTCTACATGGAAGTGTGGTGGTGGCATCCTGAGACTTCATTGAAACATTGCCTAGATACTTCCAATCTTATGCGGGAGAAAACCCGAATAACCAAAGATCCACATACAAATACCCGCGAGAACCTCAGAAAAAATATATATACATATACATATATACATATATACATATGCATATACATATACATATACATATACATATACATATATATATATAGGTGAACGCATTGAAGAACATAAGAACTCAATCAAAAAAGAAGAAACGATCTCTTCCCTGGTCCAGCACCTCAAAGCCACAGGACATGAGATTGACTTTAAAAATACCAGAACTATCGCCAAAACCGAACACTTCAACAGCAGAATAATCAGAGAAGCCATAGAGATAGAAAAACGCCCACACAGCATGAATAAATGAGATGACACTTCCCACCTTCCAGCCATTTGGAAACCCGCCCTCATGAACAGACGAGTACCTAACATGAAGAATGACACCAGACCCACACCCATGAGAGCCACACAAGATGCCACCACCACACTTCCATGTAGAAAACAGACCCACACCCACACAGAAGATGAGACACGACCACGGACCAGAAGCCGCACTGCAGCTGCATCACTACCCACTTCATACCCCTCCGAGCCATACATGAAGCAAACCGACACCCACTATGAAGATGCAGCACGACCACGAACTCGAAGCCAAACAGCAAGATCACAGCTCACCAACTCAAATCCCCCAGCAACTAAGACCAACCTGAGCACAACCAAGCCCCCACCTGAACAGAACACGCCTCAGCCAATCAGAACACGGCCAACCCCCAACCAATCAGAACACAGCCAAACCCCTACCAATGAGAACACACCCCCACTCAATCAGAACACAGCCAAGCCCCCACCCAATCAAGTCACACCCTCACTAGCAGTTAAAAGGAAGAAGCAGCTGCAATCTCACATCACTCTGAGAAGCACAGAGCCGAAGAAAGAAGCCTGAAGGTGATGAATGAGACTTCATCGAAACATTGCCTAGATACTTGAATCTTACGCGGGAGAAAACCTGAACAACCAAAGATCCATATATATATATATATATATATATATATATATATATATATATATATATATATATATATATATATATATATTCATAAAAATGGATACAATATTCCAAGTGTGGTCTTATACCAAGTATTAGGAAGTTGTATTAATACTTCACATGATCTTGATTCTGTTCCTCTGCAGCCTAGGATTGTGTTTGGCAGCTGCAGCACATTGCTGGCTCATATTTAAGTGATTTATATTGTTTTATTTGTTTCCTAGTATAATTTGATTGCTTATTTAGTAATCTATCACTGTCACTAAGTGTTGTATCTCATAATTATTGATGATTTTTTTTTCTTCTTTTCATGTACTCTGAGAGCATATGCACCAAGGACAATTTCCTTGTATGTCCAATCACACTTGCCCAATAAAATAATGAATTATATTCTATTCTATTGTCCACTAAGACTAGAAGATCCCTTTCACAGTTGCTACTATTGTGTACAAGTATACAGTACAGATCACTTGTCAGCAACTCCTTAAGAATCTTCAAGTTTTTCTGGGCTCAGAAAGACACATTTCATTTAAGAAGCAACCAACAGCTCCAATATGTGCCCTGCCAAGGTCAGATTGCCTTTTTCCCCTTTCAGTTTGGATTGCTAGAAGCTAATCCGTAAACTCTCTTCAGTAAGCAAGAAGGTGGTCTATAACTATAGTAAAGATTTTGATATGATTTGATATCTATAGTAGAAATGGAAGACAGGATTACCTATGTTGTGTTTGAAACAGAGTGGTTGCAGCACCTGTTCTAGAATCATATTTAAAGCAGGGGAATGACAGGCTGTTACTTCGGAGAACATAACGCTCTTTAAGACTAAACTTGGATGAGTGCCAACCTTCTTCCCAACTACTTCAACACTAGAGTTTCAATTTTGTGGGGGGGAAGGGGTATCTTTTGCTTTTGTTTTTATTTCTTTTGTCTCATCCAAGTGAGAAGCAGAAAGCCAGATGACTTCCTCTCCCCTGCTAGCACCCATCGTTCATTGGCTGGTATGAACTTTGATGACAAACCAGGTTAAAAGTTGATTAGCTGAAAGCTCAAATATAACCTACTAGCACCCAACAATGCCTTTGCCCTTTTTGCCTATTCTTCTGTGCTTTCTTAGTCAACATTTTGCAGCTGGGACCTCCACAGTGGGGCTTGCACTTTGCACCACTTCCTGAAGTGTTCTATATATGATAGCTCTTGCCTCTATGAAACTCAATCCCCTATATCTGTGGGCTCTGCAGGTTACTGAAGGTAGTGTGTAACCATAGAAACTATGTTGTAAAACAACATGGGATCTGACATATAATAAAGTGCCACCACAATGCAAATACCTGAGTATAGAACTTCAGTATAATTATAGATGCACTTGAAATTAGTTTAAGCAAGAATATCCTCTATGTTGGAAGTCAATTGCTTTTTGGCTCATGGTACATTGATGACTGAGCCAAAAACCTACTTTTTTTAAAGGGTTCTCCTCCTGTTCATTGGCCACCCTACTTTGCAAAAACTGAAGAACTCTCCATGATTTTTTTTGCTTGCTTGCCAATTTTTAAAAATAGTTGAGGAACCTTAGTGAAAAGGAACAAGTGGCTTTCAGACCAAATAATGGTTACTGAATATATCTGAAAATTAGGTCCTATTGAACAAACAGATGGCATTTTGGGGCAGACTTACTATTTTCATTCCATGTTTTTCAGAAGAAGAAGAAGAAGAAGAAGAAGAAGAAGAAGAAGAAGAAGAAGAAGAAGAAGAAGAAGAAGAAGAAGAAGAAGAAGAAGAAGAAGAAGAAGAAGAAGAAGAAGAAGAAGAAGAAGAAGAAGAAGAAGAAGAAGAAGAAGAAGAAGAAGAAGAAGAGGAGGAGGAGGAGGAGGAGGAGGAGGAGGAGGAGGAGGAGGAGGAGGAGGAGGAGGAGGAGGAGGAGGAGGAGGAGGAGGAAGAAGAAGAAGAAGAAGAAGAAGAAGAAGAAGAAGAAGAAGAAGAAGAAGAAGAAGAAGAAGAAGAAGAAGAAGAAGAAGAAGAAGAAGAAGAAGAAGAAGTTGTTGTTGTTTAGCATGGCTGCTAAACACTGTAGAGAGGATAGCCATGTTATTTCTGGCCTGAGAGAGAAAACCACAATGTCTGTTGTAATGCGAACATACAAATTGAGCATGTCAAGTAATCCTGATCTCAATGAAAGTTAAGCTGGGACATCTTGTGTGGCTGCTAAAATAAATGGAACCTCAAACTACTTAACGTCATTTAGTCATGCTCTTACTTTCAACTAAACATCCCTGTTTGGACACATTTCATTTTTAGAGGTGGTTTCTAAACTTTACTATGTTCTTATCTTTACAAAATGAAACAAAATGAAAAATGTTTTACCATCCCTACCTAGGAATGTACAGTAGGTAGAATCACTGGAGGTGGGGCTCAGAATGAGAATTCTTACATGCAACTTCTTGGAAATAATATCTAAATATAACCCCCATTAATGATTGCCAACCATTTAAACAGAAACAATATAGTCCTATACATATTTATGTAGAAGTAGGTCCCACTGTGTAGTAAGTGTATTCAAGACTGCAGCCTGACTGCAGGATCTGACATTATCTCTTACATCTCTTGGGCTAAATGTTCCACCCTTGCAAGGAGTAGAATACTTAGATTGTGAACTCATATCTCCTATGAATTGCAAAATTTATAGAACTGAATTTTGTTTTGCATGAGAGCCTCAACCTCATGCAAGGAGAGCATTCATAGGAGCAGTCATGTTTTCCATATGGAATATTCCAATTTAACCCCTAGCAACTCCAGATGATGATAAGGGAAAGAATTCATTTTTAATACATGGAAGAAATACTGGTGATAGAAGTGCCCATCATAATCTGATGTCCAAATTTTTCAGTTAACCTGATTTGTGATTCAATAGAAAATCTGGGAAATAAAATTCTAACCCATCCTGGGAGTGCTAAATTGAGGAAAGCTGGTATATGCAATTATATAACTCATTTTGAATTTGTTTTCTTGGCATCTTTGAGTCATAGCTGACTCTTGGCAATCACCTCAACTAGCCCTACGATATTCTTGGCAAGATTTTTTGAAAGTGATTTGCTTTTGCCTCCTTAGAGCTGAGAGTGATTGGTCCAAGGTCACTCAACTGGCTTTTTGCAGAACTATGGTTATAATTGTAACTTACAGTTTCCTGGTCTCTAGCCTGGTGCCTTATGCACTACACCAAACATTAGAATTAATAAATTCATAATTTATCAAATTAATCCATTTTTTTAAAATGGTATCACTCTTGGAAGAATTGAGAATGGAACTTAAAAAACAGAAAGAAGATTCACAAGAAGGAAGAGGTTCTTTTGGCTTTGTATTTCAATTTTTAGAAATGGAGATCCTGAACTATGAGAAACAACAAGAAATGCCTGTAGAACAAGAAGGGCGGGACAAAGAAGAAGCCATCTTCAATGACCAAGTATTTCTATGTGGGGAAAAGAAAGGAAAGGGGGTGGGGGTGAAAAATTTAAGATTTGAAAAAACAACCCCCAAAAAGAATAGTTTGAAAAGTAATTACAATATTAGGAAGAAACAGAAGAGAGGATTACAGAAGAGAGAATCAGAATTAGAGAGAGAAGAGGTCAAAAAGGGAAGGGAAAAGAAGAGGGGGAAGAGGGAAAGAAAAAGAAATTATAAAGGATGGAAACAGGACATAGAGAAACAGGGAAAACATAGAAAGATTAAGGGGATAAGCCTATTTAGAAGACACAGAGATAATGGGTGAAAATTTAATGGAAAGGGGGATTCTGCAAGGGTACACAAGATAATATTGTTATATTAGAAATAGAAATGAACTTTGAAAATATGAAACAAGTGTGATTAAAATGATAAATACTCATTGTAATGTAATGTAATTTTTAATAAATAAATGAAATAAAGAGAATGAGAGAATGGAATGAGGAAAGGAGGGGAACATTTTAATTATCATTAATGTGTTATAAACATTTAAGTGAAGAGGAATATGAAAGAAATATGAAAAAATTATGGAAATATTATGAGTGTTCCAAGAAGTATGATATCCTATTAAAAAGAAATGATAAAGATGTTAAAGATTATAATTAACATTAATGATAGAGCTGAATTGGAATAGAATAAGTATTTTATTTATTATTGTTATATATATACTTTTTCTTTAAGAACTTAGTAAGTATTTTAAGAATGTACCAAGCAGAATTTGACTGGAAGTTATGTGTTATATTGAATGTTATAATTGTAAAGGCATAAATTGAAGTTCAAATAAGAGTTGAAGGGATAAAAATTAAAAGAGGTAAAGGTATCATACTCCAATCAGTAACTACAGGGAAAAATTTTGTTTAATGAGAAAAGAAAATATGAAATTGAAACAGGACAGACAAAAGTATAAATATAATGATTAGAAAGATATTGAAACTTAGAAAAAGATATATATATATAATTGAATTTAGAAAGGAATGAGATAATTAAAAGTAAGATTGAGAAAACTAAGGGAAGGAAAAAAATTATTGGGAAAATGTTAAAATAGTAATAAGATATGGAATAGAACATAAAGATGAATATGAAATTGAATTTGTGTCTGTATGGAGAAGTGATAACTTGGGGCCACGCTATTCTAAAAAAAAAGAAATTTTACTTGTATTATGTTTTGTGAAAACCCAAATAAATTTTTTATTTAAAAAAATTAATCCATTTTAGAGCTGATTCAAATTTAGCAAGAAAACGTGGTTTCCACAAACTTGAACAGGTTCAAGATTCATGTAGGTAGATGGGAAACATGAGTACATTTCAGCTCAACTCATACTACGTAAGATGTCATCATCCATAAAAATTTTTAGAAGTAGGTACAGTGCAGTCCTGTATTTTGGTATTGTATTAAGAAACAGTTTTCAGAGCTAACTCCTGAAAATACCTTTGCACAGTGGGACAAATACATACATATAGAGAGCATGTTACCAGAAAGTACTAGCCTCAATTTTCAAAACCAGTCTTCTTTATTGTTCTTTATTCCTCCCACTCCTGTACTTAAAAATGTAAAAAAAAATGCTCTGAAGAATTCTCACCCATTAATTAATAAGAGATGAATATTAAAGAGTTGGGGTAAATCACATCATGAAAAGGCTGCAAATTGCAAAAGGTGGAGCTGTAACTACAGCTTTCTTCAAACTTATTTGCCATCCACAGCAAGAGTGGCAATTCTACCCTATCCTTTCTCACTTCCAAATTGAGAATCACCAGAGTGGAAATGTTCTCATTTCTCAATAGCATCACACATACATTCTACACACACTTGTTAGCTGTTACTTATGAATTGCTTGAGGCTGATGTGGATTTGTTAGTGTTCCACTACTCAAAAGTTCTGTTCTATTCATACTGATCTTTCACCTCGACAAGATGGTTCTATGTAAGCCCTGACTTTAAAAGTTAGCCATTCTGTTGAAAAGTTTCTCATGTCTTGCAAGGTAGCAATTTCCCTCTGATTCATAAGCTATTTCCCCCAAAAAACTGAGAAGTCCTAGCTATTTTTATCTGATACTGAGCCCTATGAATTCAAGAGAAATAATTTTCAAAATTGTACAGGTTGTGCAGCAGATGCCTCTGCTTAGAAGTAATCCAACTGAGTCCACTGAGAATTTAATCCTAAATAAATACCCAAAATATTGTAACCTTGTCCTGATTCAAGTAACTTCATTTTCTTCCTATATGTCCAATACAGAGCATTTACAACAAATGATAATTCCTTCCTTAGACTTATTAGATTAATCTTATCAGCCTTTCTTTTTACTCATTAGCAGACATATAGAACAAAAATAAAATATATAATCTAAATTTTTGATAAACTTAGGAAGAATGCTTTGCATGTGGCAAAGAAATAAGCGTTTCCAAGACTGTCCATGTGCTTCTTAAAGGATAAACATCAGTGGGTGCTTGTAGCTTTATGCTTCACACAGAACTGCACCCATCTGTTTATAACAAATATAAAGGAAAGCTGTAGGAAGCATCCTGAGAACCAAAGTAGCACACTGAGAAACAGTCTCATCAGTTTACCTCCTGATAAATGGGTGTTTTAGAATGAGTCTCACCTATCATGGTAGTCCTTTAATGCATTTTCAGGTTCTCCCTAAGATAATAATTTTGAATAAGCAGTCATAGCCATGATCTCAGAGCCAGCTTGTAGCTGTTCAGAACTCATGCAATAGCAACTCAAGCCAGATCAATTAATTCTTGGAGAGTTTGCCCTTGAACTCTTTGCAGCCATTCCAAAACAGTTCTGGACCTGTGAGATCCCAGAGTGGGGTTTTTCCACAGCTTCTGTGCTCTCACTTAACTTAAACCAGAGCAAAGCTGGCTTTCCCTTTTTATCTTTGCTAATGCTGCACTTCTGCAACATTTATAACTCATTATTATGTCTGAGGAATATCACTATTTTGTTGTAAAGATCTTTGAAACCTAAACAGCCCCTTTCCAAGACAAAGAGTTGATTTTGCATGAAGCAAAGATATTATCAAACTTCTTCAACATCCATTGCCTTCACTCCATTCCTTTCTTCTAAGAAGAAAGATGAATATATCTATTTATTAGGCATTTTATACCATCACTCAGGAGGCTGGGTGAATGCTTTATATATTTAAGTGAATTAGACTTTGTATCCTGAGTGTGGTCCAGTATAACTGCATATATGCCCTAGTTAGTGGGATACTGACAAGAATATATTAGCTGATATAATAATATCTAGACTAGATATCTTATTTTCATTAGGGAAGCATAAACCTGCTTGAGGTAAAATGGGCTTTGTGCCAAGTGGTTTACTACTGTCCTTACTATTAAGGGAAAAGCTACAGGGGGGAATTGATATAACTAAGGATAGTAATCTAATTTAGTTCTCTATCTTACTATGTAAGGTGTTATGTGAAAATCTTGGAGAACACAAGATGAAATATCTTGAATGAGATATGTATTGGTTGGTCTCATCTAAGTCTGCTCTTTTTAAAAATTCTGTTGTTCTTTTACTCTGTTGATCTCTTTTTTCTTCCAGATGTTTATTGTATTTTATTTCTACATCTTTGTTTTTATGCTTCTATAAATCATAAACCTCCCAGGATTGCTTTTTACTAATTGGGCATCCATATAAATCTGTCAAATGAATAAAATTGACCAAAGGGTGGAATAGGTCAATTTTTATGGGTCCACCTGGTAATGAACATCAAACATGGAAGATCATAACTTGAAATATTAGAGGATTAAATGGTAAGAAACATGAATTAAGAAAATGAAAGAAAAATATGTGTGTTGTATGCCTGTGACACTAAGAGAAAAAAATAGCACTGTATAAGCCTTCAAGATATGATTTGTTGAAATTGTATTTTCCTGTAGGGGAAGTGTTTGAATGTGAGTTGTTCCTTGAGTCTTGAGTTTGTTTGGGTTTTTTTGTTCTATTTTGTTTTTGAAATTGTGATTTTTGTTATTTATGTTTCAATACTGTTGAACTATGTTTAGCTTTATAAGTTGCTCAGAGTTGATTCTGATTTGAAAGAATATAAGCAAGCAAATGAATAGCATTAGAAGATTGATTAATTAAAGGACACAAAATTTGGGAAGTACAGTGTGGTTTTATGCAAGACTGAGGTGTGCAGAACAGAGTGTTGCTCTTCAATGAGTCTATGGGAAATGTCTGGAAAGTTTAATTTTTACACATATTGAGATAAAGTGCAAAACACACAAAATAGGCTTCTTTTATACAATGTTTTGCATTGATAAGGAATTGAATTGGTTGTTGAATGCAGGGATGGAAATAAAGCATGTGTGAGAATAAACAGAATGCTAAACAAATGGTTCATTACTGAGCAGAGAATAAGGGAAAGATGTGCAATGTCCCCTTGACTGTTTAATGTATCTATGGGTAAATGCAATAAGGAACATTTGTGGTGAAGTTAGAGGTGTGCTTTTGGCTAAGAACCCAAATGACTTGTGGTAAATATTAGATTCTGTATGATGCAATGTGTATGTATTCGAAAATTAACATATCAAAAACCAAAGTAATTTTGTTTGACAAGGAAAACAGAACGAGCTATTTAAAGTTGTGCATAAATGCTGAATATCTAAAGCAAGTAGATAAATGTGTGTACCTTGACTAAAAATAGAGAATGGATGGGGGAGAAAAATAAAATGTGCAAATAACAGTAGAAAGGTAGCAGGCAGTCTGGTCTGTTGTGAGAAATGAATGCTTGTTGAAAGAAGCTTAAATGGCTGGATTTATTGCAAAATAAATATATGTAGGAAGTGTGTGTGGTCAAGAGAAGGGAGAAGGCCCAGAAACTTATGGCAGGGCTTGGTTTGATTTGACCTCAAAAAGAGAGAGGTGAGAAGTTTAAAGTACAAAAAGCATTGTATAAATTGGTGCATGACATGTGGGAAGCAAAGATAGTATGCAATGATAGAAAGGTAGGGAAAGATAGAGTGAATAATAATGGCATAAACTAGCTACCTTTCCTCTTCTTATTTCAGGTCTTGGGGTTTTTCTTTTATCCGTTTAATATTTCTCATTCATTCTCTGTACGGTGTATAACATTTCTCACTCTGTCCAAAAAAGGAATGGTGTGATGCATGCATAAGGAATAAGGCTTGGTGGTGTTCCATCTGAGAAAAAGCTTAGATTCTCAAAATCAGTTTCCTTAAGAGCCAAGGGACTGGCAGCCTTACATGGAAGTGAGTTCCATTGCTGTTGGCAGAACTTGCTGTTCCATAAACATTCAATCAGTGCCCAAATGATAACAAGAGGGAAAACAGGCAATTCTTTCATGGAGGGATGGGCAATGTGCAAACTGATGGCTCTCTGCCCAATTTACAAAGGCCCAGCTCAGACTTCTAGTAATAGTCATCTGTCTTTCCCTACTGAATAGAGAGGAAATTGAAGAGCATGCTGATGCCACTGAGAGAAATCAAAAGCAGCAGAAAGAGGAATATATCCACCCACTGCCAGCCTAGAAATCCTGACAAATTGTCCCCAAAGGATTTGATCTTCAGAGGAAGAAAAATATATCTTTACCTTATTGGCATCTTCTTCTTTTTTTCATCTTCTAGAATACATTCTAAAGATATTGTGACTCATTTGAACACCTCTGTTGAGGTTCATTGGTTTTTTTTCCACAAGAGCTTCTATATCCAAAAATTCCTTGTAAAATAAAATTGATTTTGAATATTTTTCTCTATTATGCCATAATCTTCTACAGGTGAAACTTGAAAAAATAGAATAACGTGCAAAAGTTCATTTATTTCAGTAATGCAACTTAAAAGGTGAACCTAACATATGAGATAGACTCATTACATGAAAAGCAAGATAGTTTAAGCTGTGATGTGTCATAATTGAGATGATTATGGCTTACAGCTCATGAAAACCCCAAATCCACAATC
This sequence comes from Pseudonaja textilis, assembly GCF_049901715.1. NCBI lineage: Eukaryota > Metazoa > Chordata > Lepidosauria > Squamata > Elapidae > Pseudonaja > Pseudonaja textilis. Next base: position 45,985,012 of record NC_141991.1, read on the forward strand.
TCAGAAAATTAGAATACTGTGAAAAGGTTCAATATTCTAGGCTCAAAGTGTCCCACTCTAATCAGCTAATTAAGCATAACACATTCAAAGGGTTCCTGAGCCTTTAAATGGTCTCTCAGTCTAGTTCAGTAGGAATCACAATCATGGGAAAGACTGCTGACCTGACAGTTGTGCAGAAAACCATCATTGACACCCTCCATAAGGAGGGAAAGCCTCAAAAGGTAATTGAAAAATAAGTTGGATGTTTCCAAAGTGCTGTATGAAAGCACATTAATAGAAAGTTATGTGGAGAGGTAAAGTGTGGAAGAAAAAGGTGCACAAGCAGCAGGGATGACCATAGCCTGGAGAGGATTATCAGGAAAAGGCCATTCAAAAGTGTTGGGGACTTTCACAAGGAGTGGACTGAGGCTGGAGTAGGTGCATCAAGAGCTACCATACATAGACGGATCCTGGACATGAGCTTCAAATGTCATATTCTTCTTGTCAAGCCACTCCTGAACAACAAACAACGTCAGAAGCATCTTACCTGGCTAAAGAAAAACAGAACTGGTCTGTTGCTCAGTGGTCCAAAGCCCTCTTTTCTGATGAGAGCAACTTTTGCATCTCATTTGGAAACCAAGAACCCAAAGTGTGGAGGAAGAATGGAGAGGCACACACTGCAAGATGCTTGAAGTCCAGTGTGAAGTTTCCACAGTCTGTGTTGATTTGGGGAACCATGTCATCTGCTGGTGTTGGTCCACTGTGCTTCATTAAGTCCAGGGTCAACACAGCCGTCTACCAGGAGATTTTGGAGCATTTCGTGCTTCCTTCCACAGACCAGCTTTATGGGGATGCTGACTTCATTTTCCAGCAGGACTTGGCACCTGCCCACACTGCCAAAAGCACCAAAACCTGGTTCAATGACCGTGGGATTACTGTGCTTGATAGGCCAGCAAACTCGCCTGACCTGAACCCCATAGAGAATCTATGGGGCATTGCCAAGAGAAAGATGAGAGACATGAGACTGAACAATGCAGAAGAGCTGAAGGCCACTGTTGAAGCATCCTGGTCTTCCATAACTCCTCAGCAGTGCCACAGGCTGATAGCTTCCATGCCACACCGCATTGAGGCAGTAATTGCTGTAAAAGAGGCCCAAACCAAGTACTGAGTACATATGCATGCTTATACTTTTCAGAGGTCTGATATTGTTCTATGTACAATTCTTGTTTTATTGATTGCATGTAATATTCTAATTTTCTGAGATTGTGGATTTGGGGTTTTCATGAATGTAAGCCATAATCATCTCAATTATGACAAATCACGGCTTGAACGATCTTGCTTTGCATGTAATGAGTCTATCTCATATATTAGGTTCACCTTTTAAGTTGCATTACTGAAATAAATGAACTTTTGCATGATGTTCTAGTTTTCTAGTTTCACCTGTATGTCAAAGAAGAAACAACCTATTCCATTTTAATTGTTGATTTGGTTTGCATGGGATGCCTAACCTGGAAAGAATTTGGCCCATAATGTAAAGAGATGACAGGGAGGAGAAAGGGATGGGGGGATATGAATAGTGAAATCCGTAATGTGTTTGATAGTTTACAAATTTCAAGTTCATTTTAGATCTATCTGTATAGATAAGAGAAACACTGAAAGAGTTTGGGGAACAGAAAATGAACATAAGGAATGGAAGGATTAGTAAACCAATGAAAACTCCACAAATTTAAAAAATAAAATTCTGGGCACGCTATGAAATATGAAGCAGATATGTAAGTCATTGCACCGAAGCCTTTCTAAAATCACCTCTACAACAGGAGTTCTGTCCAAATATAGCAGGGCTGTTACCTGGGGAGGGTAGTTAATAGAACAATAAACATGTCATGCTATTTATATTTATTAACTACTAAACAGCAGGCAGCAGGAAGCTGGTTACGTGCCAGTGGAAAAATTGAAAGAATGGGAAAATGTAACAAACGCTCAACAACAATGAAATTAATGTAACTTAAATGGATGAAACTTTTAAAGTAAAAAGAAATGTTAAAGGGAAATTTCTTTTTCCAGTTAAGACTGTTCTTCAGAAAATGGGAGGTGTTTTGCCAGTTGAATGGAGATTATGTATCACCTTCTACTGAAGAAGCTTCTTGGATGAGAAGCAAAATGTCTTCAAAGAAAACCAGAAAATCCAGTTGCCTCTTGAAAAAGCGCCTTTGGGACAACTATGACCTGGATGACTGAGAATCTCCATAGGCAAAACACCTTCTTCTGTTTTTATCTGCTGGCATTAGTTTTCTGTCTGTTTATTATATTATATTATTATTCTGTTTAATGCATTTATTATTTTGAACAGGAGATAGCACTGTATTTGAAATAAGTAAATAAATAGAATCTAAAACTGATGCCTTATCAGGCCTGTTTCTGAGAACCAAATCTCCTTTTCTAGAGATAGAATTCTTTTGTTTGGATTTAAACTTTTTAACATTAATATATCTGACTGCAAGATATCACCTTAAAATCATGAAGGGTAAAAATGGCACATTCCTCTGTCCCATGATGCAAAAGAAAGCAAAGTTCAAATTTCCCCCTAAACTGTGGCGGTTCATTGAACATTGCTCCTTCCTCTTCCTGTTGCTCTCAGTAGGTTTGTGTTCGAGGTAGCTGGCCTTCTTCCTGGGCTCTAGAGGTCAGGGGACTACTGAAGGGCATTCAATATATACTGATATCCCAGAAAGGGAGATGGAGAATGTTCAGGGCATTTTTTTTTTCAATTTTTAAAGTGTGAAGAGAGGAGTTAGCAACATTTACACACAGAGAAGATGAAGGAAGGAAACAACACAGTGAGAGAGAAACTGATATAAAATATGATATGAAAAAAAAATCCATCCAGTTTGTACAGGTTGCTCCACAACTGTCTTGTGAAACAAAATATTATAAGGGGACCTGGCTTTCTTAAAGTTGCTGGGCTGCAACTACAATGAACCAAAATACAAGAACAAAGGCAGAGACTTCCTATCAGTTTCCAATCAAAGTTCCTCCAGATGTTTTGGATGGTGTCTACCTTTATGATCAAAGGGTCTTTTAGCTTCATGTCTAGTCAAACATACACATTTGCACTATCCCTTTAGATATCCATACTGACCCCAATTAATTCTGTGTCTGGAACTATCTCTGCTTTAATATTCCCTCCTGATTTTCCAGTTCCTCTTGCCCCCATTTTCCACCTGCATTAATTTAGCTAAATATTTTTCATTTCCACAAGACCAGGCAGACCAGCAGAGATATGAATGTAGCTCTGGCTTACTTGCCACTGCCCTGCCTTTTAAAAAGTGTGTTAATCTCTATGAAACCTTTGCAAGCCTCTCCAGGCGATTCTGTGTGAAACAATGAGACATAAATAATTGCCCTGTCATATTTTTTCTTCAAGGGTTGCTGAGGACAGATGTGCACCAGCCTTTACATAAGAAGCAGGGTTTTTTTTTTCTTCCCCACACTATTCAGAGAAACACAAAAGGATGTTAGAAACACCTAATCCTAACCCCTTCAGAGCCTGCTTGACCCTTTCTGCAAGGCACAACAAAGATTTCCTTTTCCTTTTTAATATTTTTAGTATTAAAATCCCACAACATTATTAAAAGAAATTGTTCAAGCCATTTAATTAGCCAAGAAGATAAATTCTTTCCTCAGACTAGGGGTCAGAGCCATCAGCAGCTATTTATTAGCTGCATTGATTGAGAAGAACAGACTTTAAATGAAAATAAATTGAATTCTATGGCAAAGAGATTCCATACAGGCTGTTAATGCAAGTCAGAGAGGCATAGCTCCACTCAGGATGAGTGTGTGTGTGTGTGTGTGTGTGTGTGTGTTTCTTTTCCTTTCTTGATGTTTGACAGTCCCTGATATTTTGCTACCCAGTTTCACACAACTGCCTCACATTATTAGTCCAAAACTAAACAAAAATTCAGAAACAAGATCTGGAAAGGCAGGAGGAGTTGCAGTTTGGTTTATTGTTTTCTTCCCTGATTGCTGTTTCCCTGCTTGTGAGCTGAATTTCATGACAATTTGAACATAAGGGAAAGAGAGAAGGGAAAAAAAACCAGTTCCAATCAACCAACTCATGACTGTCAACTAGTATTACTGTGGGCAGAAGAAAGGGCTGGAATGTGGTCAAGGATTTACTGTAATACCAAATGGGAAGGAGAAAGGAGAGGTGAGATTTTGGACAATCTATACAACAGCCATCTAAACGGCTTACTGTATTTTCTTTTGCCTTAGCTACTACCCACCAAGTGCTGAATACATTTCATGGTGCTCGCCTTCGCCCCAAAGTTTAATTGCTTGAGATTGTTACTCGTAGGCTGTTAATTTATTAAAACCAGATCTCTTGTATTACTCCGGAGCCCAGCAGAATCATTGCATTCCATTAAAGGCAGCCGCGCGTGCCGGCTTTCCTTTGTCTCTGGTCACTTCTATAATTGCACCCCTCTGCTAAACTGGAAAAGCTCCCCAGATGCAGGCTGGCAATTGGCTTTTCATCAGGATGGATTATGCTAAGCAACAAGCAGAGATTCAAATTTGGCACAGGAAAAAAAAGTGGGAGGGGGGAAGAACGGAAGGTAATCCATAGAGGCAAGGCTTTGAGTCAAAAAGAGAGTGGGGGGGCAAGAGGGTGAGGAAAGAAAGAGAGTGAGAGAGAATGGGAGAGAGAATGAGAGGGAAGAGGGGAGGGAGAGGGAGAGAGCTGCTGTAG